>NC_135236.1:523471793-524102508 GCF_051348905.1 Ranitomeya variabilis | reverse complement strand
TCTCACACAGTTGAAGTGTACCTATGATAAATTTACAGACCTCTCCATTCATTTGTAGGTGGGAAAACTTGCAAAATCTGCAGTGTATCAAATTCTGATTTTCCCCACTGTATATAAGGGGCAGTGGGGTCATTATTTTATATATAAAGGGAAGTGAGTGCTATAACATAGCGTATAATGGCTGTGGGGGCCATAATAGAGTTGTTTAAAGGGTTCTGGGGCCATTATACAGTACATAGGGAGCCTGGGGGCTACAATACAGTAGACAAATGGAAGTGGCTGCCATTGTAAAGTTTATATCAGGCTGCTGGGGCCATCATCTATATATATAATTGTCTAAGGGTTTTTCCGTCTGTCTGTCTGTCTGTCTGTCTTTCTGTCTGTCTGTCTGTCTGTCTGTCTGTCTGTCCTGGAAATCCCGCGTCTCTGATTGGTCGAGGCCGCCAGGCTTCGACCAATCAGCGACGGGCACAGAATCAACGTAGATGTCATAATGGTTGCCATGGCGACAATGATGTCATAAAGGTTGCCTCGACCAATCAGCGACGGGCACAGTCTGCCGCGAATTCTGGAATCATCATTGTCCATATACTACGGGGACATGCATATTCTAGAATACCCGATGCGTTAGAATCGGGCCACAATCTAGTATAATATAAATGTGGCTGTGGGGGCCATTATACAGAATATAGGGAGTTGTAGGGACCATCATACCAGTTATAAGGAGATGTGGGGGCCATGTTACACGATGATGAGTGTATAGGGAGCGGTTTGGATTCTGCTCTATAAACAGGAAATCTCTTGTCACTGCATTAACAATTCCCCACTTCAACTCCTGACCCAGTTGCTCTGCTCCTCCCCCTGCCATTGCCTTACTGTTGGTGAGTAACACAAGCAAAACTGGCCTCCTGTTTCTACATAGAGCTTGGAGGGATTCAGCTAGTCAGTTTTTAAACTCATGATGTCATAGACCTAATGGAAAACAGAAGAATTAGCTGGGTAGAAGGGCAAAATGAGCAATTGTAAGTACACAGTGCTGTATAATATGATGATTGCAATATATTTAGAAGATATAAATTTTGATGGGAATTCTTCTTTAACTTACGTTACAGTTTGGTTTAAGAGGGAGGATCATCAATATTTAAAAAAAAATCTAAATAATTTAAATAAAAACAATCGTACATGCCTTAACATTACTGCCGGCTGGAAATTACATGAACATAAGTAGTGACCTCTTCATTTAACAACAATTTTAGGCAGTGTTCCCACCTCCAGGTATTAGGTTTTACATTTATTAATTTCCTATACTGAGGCACCAGCAGGCTGAACCTCAAATGGTGATGATTAGGGTTGAGCGACCTTTACTTTTATAGGATCGGGTCGGGTTTCACGAAACCCGACTTTTTCAAAAGTCGGGTCGAGTGAAATCGGCCGATCCTATATAAAAGTCGGGGTCAGGGTCGGCCGAAACTCGAAACCCAATGCAGTGCATTGGGTTTCCAATGGTTCCCAGGGTCTGAAGGAGCGGAAACTCTCCTTCAGGCCCTGGGATCTATATTTAAGTGTAAAATAAAGAATTAAAATAAAAAATATCGCTATACTTACCCTCTGACGGGCCCTGGTACTAACCGGGAACCTTCCTTCCTTAGAATCAGCCTTCCAGGACCTTGCGGTGACGTCGCGGTGACGACGCGGCTTGTGATTGGTCGCGCGAGCGGTCACATGGGCGGTCACAAGCCGCAACGTCACCGTGACGTCACCGAAGGTCCTGGAAGGGCTGATTCTTAGGAAGGAAGGCTGCCGGAAAGAAGCAGGGCGTGTCCGAGGGTGAGTATATACCTAATAGGAATATACTCACCCTCGGCTTCGTTCTGGCAGCCTTCCTTCCTAAGAATCAGCCCTTCCAGGACCTTCGGTGACGTCACGGTGACGTTGCGGCTTGCGATTGGTCGCGCGAGCGGTCACATGGGCGGCCGCGCGACCAATCACAAGCCGCGACGTCACCGCGACGTCACCGCGACGTCACCGCAAGGTCCTGGAAGGCTGATTCTAAGGAAGGAAGGTTCCCGGTTAGTACCAGGGCCCGTCAGAGGGTAAGTATAGCGATATTTTTTATTTTAATTCTTTATTTTACACTTAAATCTGAATTCCGATACCAATTCCTGATATCTTAAACATATCGGGAATCGGTATCGGAATTCCGATTCCAGATTCAGAAGATCGCCGACTTCATGGCCGACCCCACACAGGGGTCGGGTCGGGTTTCATGAAACCCGACTTTGCCAAAAGTCGGCGACTTCTGAAAATTGCCGACCCGTTTCGCTCAACCCTAGTGATGATGATGACTGTAAGTATCTTGATTCTGTGTTAGACAAAACCTGGGAACCAGACAGTGGTGATGAGGAGGTACATGTGCTTCTCACAAAATTAAAATATCATCAAAAAGTTAATTTATTGGCTGGATGGCCAATTCCAGGAAGACTTCTGGTGGTCCCAAATTTCTTCCATTTAAGGATTATGGAGGCCACTGTGCTCTCAGGAACATTGAGTACTGCAGAAATTCTTTTGTAACCTTGGACAGTTCTGTGCCTTGCCACAATTCTGTCTCTGAGCTCCTTGGCCAGTTGCTTTGACCTCATCATTCTCATTTGGTCTGATGTAAGGGGCACGACTAGGGCAGTAGTCATGGCCGAGCACTCCGGTATATCTGTGCCCTGGCCTCCCATTATATGAAAACATTGTCTATCACTTTGTGTACCTGTAGCTTCACTTTCTGCACCATCAGGGTCACCTCTGCTTCGCTTCAGGTCCCCATCAGTCGGTGTAATAAAGATTGAGACACAGTCCTTTTCAACTTTCAAATAAACAACTTTACTGTCAGCTTTACGCAGCACATCCAGATTCTTCACAGTATTTACAAAAGGAATCGCATTACACATCTCTTCTTCTTTCCCTGCACTTTCCTTCCTGTCACACAGCACCCACCAGGGTTGGACTGTGCCACGCGGTTCCTCAGCATTTTCCCAATTCAGCTCTGCTACTGTTAGAACTTCCTTAGTCTGTTTTGCCCCAGACAAAAGAATTTCTGTCTCAGAAGCTAGTTGCCACTTGGAGAGCAACCTGCCGTTCTCTACTGTGCTCTGTGGTGACCCAACGTACTCCTGTTCCAAGCTCACTGTATCTGGAAGTTTCCTCAGCAGCCGTTTCACCCTGGTACTGAGGGAATCTGCACAAGCTATAAGCTGCCACATCATGGAACTACCTGTGTCCCCGTACTGTCACTGTTTCTGTCTTGATTCTCCTTTTTCTGCTGATGTACTGGCCTCTGCTGTTCCGGGTCGATGCTGTAGATGGTTGGGCTTTTCTCTTATTAAAACGTTGCCTTGTCGCTGCTATTGTCCTGGGCACTTAAGCTCGCGCGGACTATTCGGGCATCCGGGCTCTTCTGCCTATAATCATAAGTCCTCCCTGTCTTAACTGTAGCTGACCCCTCCTATCATGACTATGCACATTATTGTACCCCATCTGTTGTGAACTCTGTGTTCAGGCTCCCTCTTGTGGTCACTGGTGGTATGGTGTGACTTTTGCTTTGGGCTCCCCCTGGTGGCTTTGCCTGTTATCCTGCTGGTCTCTGGCTATCAGCTGGTTCGTTATCCTCTGGGAGGTTCCTATATAGCTCTGTTTTACTTCCACTTGTTGCCGGCTGTCGATGTAACCAGTGCTACTCAGATTCCTTCTGACTACCTTGCTCCCAGTCCATCCAGGATAAGCTAAGTTTTGTTTGCTCATTTTTTGATCAGCAGTGTTTATCATGTTTTCTGTTCCAGCTTGCTAAAATGTAATTCCCTCGCTTGCTGGTAGCTCTAGTGGGCTGAGTTTCTCCCCACACACCGTTAGTTGGTGTGTGGGTTCTTGAAATCTCAGGATGGATATTTTGTAAGGGTTTTTTATTGATCGCATAGACCCCTGCTCTATTTTCTGCTTTCTAGTACTAGTGGGCCTCTTTTGCTGAATCTGATTTCATCCCTATGTATGTGCCTTCTTCTTACTTCACCGTTAATATTTGTTGGGGGCTTCTATATCTTTGGGGATTATTTCTCTGGAGGCAAGCGAGGTCTTTCTTTCTCTTTAGGGGTAGCTAGTTCCTCAGGCTGGCTCGAGACGTCTAGGAATTTTTTAGGCACGTTCACCGGCTACCTCTAGTTGTTTTGGATAGGTTCAGATTTGCGATCAGTCCAGTTACCATCTCCCTAGAGCTCGTCCTTAGTTTAATCACTTGCTGATCTATTTGTGATCCTCAGCCACTAGGGATCATAACAGTACAGCCGGCCAACAAGGTGTTAATTGCATGGCAGAAGCAGGAGAAAAGAAGCCTTGAGAATTTTTTTTTTTTTTTTTCTTGTTGCCGTGTGTCTAGCTGCTGTGCTAGCTTCTCTCCTCCTCTTAATCTTGGTGTGGCTCTGAGTTCAGCTGCTGACATGGATGTCCAGAGCTTGGCTTCCAGTCTGGATCATCTTGCTGCTAGAGTTCAGAGTATTCAGGATTTTGTTGTTCACAGTCCTATGTCTGAGCCTAGGATACCTATTCCGGAGTTGTTTTCTGGAGATAGATCTAGGTTCCTAAATTTTAAGAACAATTGTAAGTTGTTTCTTTCTTTGAAACCTCGTTCCTCTGGTGATGCCGTTCAGCAAGTTAGGATTATTATTTCCTTTTTGCGTGGTGACCCTCAAGATTGGGCCTTCGCATTGGCGCCAGGGGATCCTGCATTGCTCAGGGTGGATGTGTTTTTTCTGGCCCTTGGATTGCTCTATGAGGAACCTAATCTTGAGAACCAGGCTGAAAAAGCGTTATTGGCCCTCTCGCAGGGGCAAGATGAAGCAGAGGTGTACTGCCAGAAATTTTGGAAATGGTTGGTGCTTACTCAGTGGAATGAGTGTGCCCTGGCTGCAAATTTCAGAGAAGGTCTTTCTGAAGCCATTAAGAATGTCATGGTGGGGTTCCTTACGCCTGCAGGTCTGAATGAGTCAATTACTCTGGCCATTCAGATTGATCGGCAGTTGCGGGAGCGCAAACCTGTGCACCATTTGGCGGTGTCTTCTGAACAGACACCGGAATCTATGCAATGTGACAGAATTCTGACCAGAAGTGAACGGCAAAATTATAGACGGCAAAATGGGTTGTGCTTTTACTGTGGTGACTCAGCTCATGTTATCTCAGCATGCTCTAAGCGCAAAAAAAAGGTTGATAAATCTGTCACCATTGGTACTTTACAGCCTAAGTTCATTTTGTCTGTTACCCTGATTTGTTCCCTGTCATCTTACCCGGTTAATGCCTGTGTAGATTCAGGTGCTGCCCTGAGTCTGATGGATTGGTCATTTGCCAGGCACTGTGGTTTTGATTTGGAGCCTTTAAAATTCCCTATTCCACTAAGGGGAATTGACTCTACGCCATTGGCTACGAATAGACCTCAGTACTGGACACAAGTGACCAGTGCATGACTCCTGTTCATCAGGAGGTGATTCGCTTTCTTGTATTGCATAATTTGCATGATGTTGTCGTGTTGGGTCTACCATGGTTGCAGACTCATAATCCAGTCCTGGATTGGAAAGCTATGTCTGTGTCAAGTTGGGGTTGTCAGGGAATTCATGGTGACGCTCCTGTGGTGTCAATTGCTTCGTCCACTCCTTCTGAAGTCCCTACGCTTTTGTCAGACTACCAGGATGTATTTGAGGAGCCCAAACTCAATTCTCTACCTCCTCATAGGGACTGTGATTGTGCTATAAATTTGATTCCTGGTAGTAAGTTTCCTAAGGGACGACTTTTCAATTTATCTGTGCCGGAGCATGCTGCCATGCGGAGTTATATAAAGGAGTCTTTGGAGAAGGGACATATTCGCCCGTCCTCTTCCCCTCTTGGTGCGGGATTCTTTTTTTGTGGCTAAGAAGGATGGTTCCCTGAGACCTTGTATTGATTATCGCCTTTTGATAAAATCACGATCAAATTTCAGTATCCTTTGCCATTGTTAACTGATTTGTTTGCTCGCATTGGGGGGTCTAGTTGGTTCACCAAGATAGATCTTCGTGGTGCGTATAACCTTGTGCGTATAAAACAGGGTGATGAATGGAAAACTGCATTTAATACGCCTGAAGGCCATTTTGAGTACCTGGTGATGCCTTTTGGACTTTCCAATGCTCCTTCAGTCTTTCAGTCCTTTATGCACGACATCTTCCGTGAATATCTGGATAAGTTTATGATTGTGTATCTGGATGATATTCTGTTTTTTTCGGATGATTGGGAGTCTCATGTTAAGCAGGTCAGGATGGTCTTTCAGGTCCTGCGTGACAATGCTTTATTTGTGAAGGGCTCAAAATGTCTTTTTGGAGTCCAGAAGATTTCTTTTTTAGGTTTAATTTTTTCTCCTTCTACTATTGAGATGGACCCAGTCAAGGTTCAGGCTATTCATGACTGGACGCAGCCTACATCGGTTAAGAGTCTTCAGAAGTTCTTGGGTTTTGCTAATTTTTACCGTCGCTTCATAGCTAATTTTTCTGGTGTTGTTAAGCCTTTGACGGATTTGACCAAGAAAGGTTCTGATGTGACTAATTGGTCCTCTGCGGCTGTGGAGGCCTTTCAGGAGCTGAAGCGCCGGTTTTCTTCGGCTCCGGTCTTATGTCAGCCAGATGTCTCACTTCCCTTCCAGGTGGAGGTTGATGCTTCCGAGATTGGAGCGGGGGCTGTTTTGTCGCAGAGAAGCTCCGATGACTCTGTGATGAAGCCATGTGCTTTCTTTTCAAGAAAGTTTTCGCCTGCCGAGCGGAATTATGATGTCGGTAATCGGGAGTTGTTGGCTATGAAGTGGGCATTTGAGGAGTGGCGACATTGGCTCGAGGGAGCTAAGCATCGTGTGGTGGTCTTGACTGATCACAAGAATTTGATTTATCTCGAGTCGGCCAAGCGGCTGAATCCCAGACAGGCTCGTTGGTCGTTGTTTTTCTCTCGTTTTGATTTCGTGATTTCGTACCTGCCTGGTTCGAAGAATGTGAAGGCTGATGCTCTTTCTAGGAGTTTTGTGCCTGACTCTCCTGGAGATTCAGAGCCAGCTGGTATTCTTAGAGAAGGGGTGATTTTGTCTGCCATCTCCCCAGATTTACAACGTGTGCTGCAAGAGTTTCAGGCGGATAGACCTGATCGCTGTCCACCGGAGAGACTGTTTGTCCCGGATAGATGGACCAACAGAGTCATCTCCGAGGTTCATTCTTCAGTGTTGGCGGGCCATCCTGGAATATTTGGTACCAGAGACTTGGTGGCCAGGTATTTTTGGTGGCCTTCCTTGTCGCGGGATGTGCGTTCCTTTGTGCAGTCTTGTGGAATTTGTGCTCGGGCTAAGCCTTGCTGTTCTCGAGCCAGTGGTTTGCTGTTACCTTTGCCTGTCCCGAAGAGGCCTTGGACGTACATTTCCATGGATTTTATTTCAGATCTCCCTGTCTCTCAGAGAATGTCTGTCATCTGGGTGGTGTGTGATCGTTTTTCTAAGATGGTCCATTTGGTGCCCTTGCCTAAGTTGCCTTCCTCCTCCGAGTTGGTTCCACTGTTTTTTCAAAATGTGGTTCGTTTGCACGGGATTCCTGAGAACATTGTTTCTGACAGAGGATCCCAGTTTGTGTCTAGATTTTGGCGGACCTTTTGTGCTAAATTGGGCATTGATTTGTCTTTTTCGTCGGCCTTCCATCCTCAGACGAATGGCCAAACCGAGCGAACTAATCAGACCTTGGAGACTTATTTATCAGATGTTTTGTTTCTGCTGATCAGGACGACTGGGTTACTTTTTTGCCGTTGGCCGAGTTTGCCCTTAATAATTGGGCTAGTTCTGCTACTTTGGTTTCTCCTTTCTTTTGTAATTCGGGGTTTCATCCGCGTTTTTCCTCGGGTCAGGTGGAGCCTTCTGACTGTCCTGGAGTGGATGTTGTGGTTGATAGGTTGTATCAGATTTGGAATCATGTGGTGGACAATTTGAAGCTGTCTCAAGAGAAGGCTCAGCTCTTTGCCAACTGCCATCGCTGTGTGGGTCCCCGACTTTGCGTTGGGGACTTGGTGTGGTTGTCTTCTCGCTTCGTTCCTATGAAGGTCTCCTCTCCTAAGTTCAAGCCTCGGTTTATCGGTCCTTATAAGATTCTGGAAGTCCTTGGCCCTGTGTCATTTCGTCTGGACCTCCCAGCATCATTTGCTATTCATAATGTGTTCCATCGCTCATTGTTGCGGAGGTATGTGGTGCCTGTGGTTCCTCCGGTTGAGCCTCCTGCCCCGGTGCTGGTTGAGGGAGAATTGGAATACGTGGTGGAGAAGATCTTGGATTCTCGTATTTCTAGACGGAGGCTCCAGTATTTGGTTAAATGGAAGGGCTATGGTCAGGAGGATAATTCTTGGGTTGTCGCCTCTGATGTTCATGCAGCCGATTTGGTTCGTGCCTTCCATGTGGCTCATCCTGATCGCCCTGGTGGTTTTCATGAGGGTTCGGTGACCCCTCCTCAAGGGGGGGTACTGTTGTGAACTCTGTGTTCAGGCTCCCTCTTGTGGTCACTGGTGGTATGGTGTGACTTTTGCTTTGGGCTCCCCCTGGTGGCTTTGCCTGTTATCCTGCTGGTCTCTGGCTATCAGCTGGTTCGTTATCCTCTGGGAGGTTCCTATATAGCTCTGTTTTACTTCCACTTGTTGCCGGCTGTTGATATAATCAGTGCTACTCAGATTCCTTCTGACTACCTTGCTCCCAGTCCATCCAGGATAAGCTAAGTTTTGTTTGCTCATTTTTTGATCAGCAGTGTTTATCATGTTTTCTGTTCCAGCTTGATAAAATGTAATTCCCTCGCTTGCTGGTTGCTCTAGTGGGCTGAGTTTCTCCCCACACACCGTTAGTTGGTGTGTGGGTTCTTGAAATCTCAGGATGGATATTTTGTAAGGGTTTTTTATTGATCGCATAGACCCCTGCTCTATTTTCTGCTTTCTAGTACTAGTGGGCCTCTTTTGCTGAATCTGATTTCATCCCTATGTATGTTCCTTCTTCTTACTTCACCGTTAATATTTGTTGGGGGCTTCTATATCTTTGGGGATTATTTCTCTGGAGGCAAGCAAGGTCTTTCTTTCTCTTTAGGGGTAGCTAGTTCCTCAGGCTGGCTCGAGACGTCTAGGAATTTTTTAGGCACGTTCACCGGCTACCTCTAGTTGTTTTGGATAGGTTCAGATTTGCGATCAGTCCAGTTACCATCTCCCTAGAGCTCGTCCTTAGTTTAATCACTTGCTGATCTATTTGTGATCCTCAGCCACTAGGGATCATAACACCCATCTAGTGTCCAAACTCCAATACGACGCTTTCCCTATTCAACAAGTACATGCAATATAACATTATATACATTAGGCACATAGTAGCTACTATAAATTAATCACAAGAGAAGAGGGTGTAGTATTATATGTACCGCAACATCCAATACAATGACATGCACTGTGAGGTCTTATATAAACAGGAGTGTGCCTTTCCAATCAAGTCATACCAGTTTAATTAAACATAGCTGGACTCATTGAAAGAGTAGAACCATCTCAAGGAGGATCACAAGGAAATGGACAGCATGTGCCTTAAATATGAGTGTCTGAGCAAAGGGGCTGTCAATCTCTGACAGCGGCATTTAACTCGCGTAAACTGAATGTGCATCATAGCTCTCACATGATCGCGGGGCACTGATGGGTTGGCATGACAACCCAGGGTCTGCAGGAGACCCCTGTGGATGTCATTGCTGGTCTGGTATGAGCACCGCTTGGTGGTCGGTGCTCTTACCAAATGAACATTTTCATGTTATGTGTAATATAAGCGATTAGATGATAACAGCTTGTAGTCTCCCATGGAGACTATTGAAGCAAGTAAAATTAAAACAAAAAGGTTTTAAAATATTAAAAAAAAAATCAAAACAACTCCCCTGTGCCCCATTCAAAATAAAACAATAAAAAAGTCACATATTTGGTATCTCGTGCTCAGAAACGCTCAATCTATCAAGATATTAAAAAAATGAATCTGATCGGTAAACGTTGTAATGAGAAAAAAATTCAAAACACCAGAATTACGTTTTTTTGGCTACTGCAAAATTGAATTAAAATACAATAACGGGTGAACAAAACATTGTATTTAACCCAAAATGGTTTCCACAAAAATATCAGCTCAGTATGCAAAAAATAAGCCTTCAGCCAGAGCCAGATCCCGAGAAATGGAGACACAAGGGGTCACGGAAAATTGCACAATTTTTTTTAAAAAAAACTTTGGATTTGTTTTTCACCACATAAATACTAAAGAATCTATACATGTTTGGCTTCTACAAACTCATAATGACCTGGAGAATCAAAATGGCAGGTCAGTTTTATCATTTACTGAACATGGTAAAAAAATACCCCCAAAAAATTGTGGAATTGCACTTTTTTTGCAATTTCACCTTACTTAGAATTTATTTCCCCATTTTCCAGTACACTATATGGTATAACCAATGGTGTAGTTAAAAGGTAGAACTCATACCTCAAAAAACAAGCCCTCACATGTCCATATTGACAGAAAAATAAAAAAGTTATGGCTCTGGGAAGAAGTGGAGCGAAAAACGGAAATACCCCTGGTCGTTAAGTTGTTCATTAAAAATTCATATCCTTCCTTCACTACTCTGTCTAATTGCTTAAAATTTTTTTACTACTTCCTCTTTGATCGTACTTCATATGACAATCTTAGTGCATGCTGGGATACTCGTACTAGTAGTCATCATGGGGCAGAAGCTATGGTTACTGCACTCCTTTACATCAGAGCTTGTAATTACTAGTCAGTGCAGAGTTGTGTTTGGTGCCTGCTACTGAGAGATCACTGATGTGAAACTGAAAATACTGCAATGTTGATGAGTATGGCAAATGATTATTTTCTGTCATATGCATCGACAGAACAGCATTCCACTGATTTCTCAGCAGCAGTCAAAAACACTCTTCAGTTCCTCTCAGCCCCTCTTTATACATCTCTAACATGCAGTGTTTCATGCCTCTTAGCCCTTCAATATACAGCCTCATCCTACAGTATATCACTCCTCTGCATCCCTTTATATACCGCTCCAACTTCCACTGTAACTCATCTTTCAGCCCCTATTTATACAGCCCATGCAAGCAGTATATCACTTCTTTCTGCCTCTATATGTACAGTCATTTCTTGCAGTATATTACTCCTCTCAGCCCTTCCTCATACAGCCCATCCTGCAATATATTGCTCCTCTTAGGTATCAGCAGAAGCTCCTCTCCAGTCACATGCCAGAGCACAGTAATGCTGGCAGGAAGACAGCTGAGAGAGACTGCACTGCACAGGTTCAACGAGGAACAGTCAAAATAGGTATAATAGGATGATTCCAATGGCAAAGAGAAAAAATGAATTATATTGATGCAAATGAATAAACATACAGCGTACAGTGAGTGAAATAAGTATTGAACACGTCACTAGTTTTCTAATAATAATAATCTTTATTTTTATATAGCACTGACATATTCCGCAGTGCTTTACAGGTTGCACACATTATCATCGCTGTCCTGATGGAGCTCACAATCTAAATTCCCTATCAGTATGTCTTTGGAATGTGGGAGGAAACCGGAGAACCCAGAGGAAACCCACGCAAACACGGAGAGAACATACAAACTCTTTGCAGATGTTGTCCTTGGTGGTTCTAAATAAATATATTTCTAAAGGTGCTATTGACATGATTTATTTCACTCGCTGTATGTATACTTTATTATAAGATCACATTGTGATTTTGAGAATAACCCATGTAAGGGAACCTAATGGATGACTCATGGTGGTTGAACCACTGTGTCATTTCAGAAAGAAAAAACATAGGAGCATTGAATGAGGGGACCAGGTAGGAAGAGGTTTTTTGATGGTGGTCAGACCCCCACCAATATGATATTGATATGTCATAGGTATCATAAATACAGCTATAACTTGTATTTATAACAAATAAAGGAATGTTTTGTAAATATATAGCAACCTTAATAATCTGATGTCTGACTTTTGTCTGCACCCTTTAGCAGATGACAATCTCTTGTAGTTATAATCAGTTGAGTAGATCTAGTGCATTAATCTCTGCTACACTATGACAGCTCCATAAAGAACAAAGGCTGCAAGCCACACTATTACTGTAAGGTCTAACAAAGAAACATGCAACCATTATTAAAGTACATTACTCAGAGCTCTCCTGACATATTCCATTGTGAGATGGAGTCCTCAGGAGCATTAGTGTAATGGCCAAATACAATTCTGGGTGCTACAATTTGCCTCTATACATAATGGAGAATGTGCAGAACCATAAAACATCCATGTATGTAAGCTTTTTAAACAGTTTTCTAGGATTTGATATTGACGGAGTGCCCTTGAGATATGCCATCAATATCAGATCAGAATCGGACCCCCACCGGTCCCAACACTTTCATCAATCAGCTCATTGAAAGTGCTGTGTTCCTGTACCTTCACTATTTACCAACTGAATTCTTTACCCATAGATAGCCAGTGTGCTCCCTTTTGGACTTTAACATTTTAGAAATAACTTAGGTTAAACATTACAACATGGATGAATAGAGTATTTTCTTCACTTTACATCAGAGCTTGTATTTACTAGTCAGTGCAGAGTTGTGTTTGGTGCCTGCTACTGAGAGATCAGTGATGTGAAACTGAAAATACTGCAATGTTGATGCGTGTGGCAAATGATTATTTTCTGTCATATGCATCGACAGAACAGCATTTCACTGATTTCTCAGCAGCAGGCAAAAACATGAAAAAGTGAAGACATTTTTCTAATTTGATATCCGAGAATGGAATTATGGGAGTGGTCCTTGAAGCTTGTGCCCTTCTAACATGTGGAGCACAGTGCTGCTTCTTCTCTATGTCAAGAAATGTATTTATGCTGCATTGCAATCCAAGAAAAGAGATAAAAGAGAGTGTATAGACTGGGGAAAAATATAGAATGTTATGTACATTGTTTGGAACTCAAATGTTTGAAAGTAGAGTTTTGACATAACTGTGTTGTGGGCTTGATATGCAAAGCTCATTAGGGTCTTTTCCTAATAATACTTACCAATGCGAACTGGAAATGATGCTTATTGACAGAAATAGGGTGATGTGGTTTGGTATCTAAAAGTGTTCTGTAGCAGAAAGCTACTACAATTGAGGCATTAGAATCAGAATATTATATTCCAGTTATTACGTGTTCATTACTTTGGGTGTCTTAACAGCATTAGATTGAATTTAGTGTTTGTGTAACAGTCCTCGGTGTTAGATATAAGGCAGAGTGGTTTCATATGTCACTTGATTTAATCTTATGTCATCTTTGTAATTATTATTTTTTGCAAGTTCTTTCATCTTTATATCCCCTTTTAAGCACTGTGGTGTCCACTCAGATATTACATATCCTTTTGCTTTCTTCTGCACTGCATTTAAGAGCAACCAGTGATTACTGAGTTCAAAGAAAAAATACTTAGGTTATTGAAGTCAAAAGGCTGCCGGAATAAATATGTTCCTCATTAGAGTAAAGTATCTCACTTCTGTGAAGTAAGACAAAAATCTTACTCCTTTCCACTGGAATCCCAGCTGGAGATGAGATGCCTATTAGGAAAACATGAGAGGTTTTAATGCAACACACAACAAGCTATCTCTTTGTACTTGTAAAATCTTCTTTGTTCTGGAATGATTTAGTGAAAAATAATCTTAAACAGATAATTTGTTTTTGCATATTCCAGAAGAAGAATATACTGCAGTTCTATTGATATGCATTAATTGTCTTATATTATGCAAATTCAAAATCAGAAGTTCTGAAAAATAACTAATATGGCTCAAGAATACTGCAATGGATTATATACGGCACTCACGTTCATTGGAATAGGTGCTCAAGTAGGGTATCCATCCCAAAATCAATATAAGTAAAAAAAACTCAAAAATGTATCGTGTTGAAAAAAAGGGTTCCAAGTTTTTTGCATGCAGTGATCAATTAAACGTTTTTGGTCTGGGTATAGACCTTCATCAGAAACTGTATGCTGCTTGTTTAGGGAACCACGTGTCCTAGCACAGGGAAGATTACCAGTGCCGTGGGTCTGTTAAACAGACCAGGTAAATGTAGTCCGGTGTAGCGGTTAGGGTAAATCGGATAACCCGTTTTATATTCTGTTTTCCGCTTGATGAATAATTCATGTGTCCTGGCACAGGGAATATGGCGACGCAGCTCACCATATTCCCTGTGTCAGGACACAGGAATTATTAGTAAGTTCATTACTTATGCCTAGGTCACTATCTTCAGTATTTCAGAAACTACTACCATTAAGGTCCTTGCTTAAAGCTTACAACCTAGTCCCCTGAAATAATTTTTAAGGCCCTTCCTCTAACCTTGTCATTGTTGCTGATGTCCGCCATGCCTGGTGGTTCCTCACCAGCCCTTCTAAGTAATTTCTCAACCTGATCAGTGATCAGCAGTATGTCAAACTCAAGTGCCAGGAGACAACACAGTTTGACAATCCTTGCCTTTGTGGCAGAATGCCCTATCTGTTCTCTTAATAATGGAATCCTCCACTACCAGCACATGGCTCGATTGCCCTGCACTGTTTGCCCCTTAAATGGAGCAAGCACTCTTCCAACTTTCTGAGGATGTGTCTTGCTGCAGCAGTGCTACCTTTGGACTGACACCCCCTAAGCAAACTTGTTGGAATGTGCCATGCCAGGTCTAGCCTCTCTGACACTATTCCCTCTACCTTGTCTTCTGTCCGCTAGCTACCTCACTGTCCTGATGCTCCATGCTAATATTCTCCCTTAGATCTACCCCAGTGATGATCAGCTCAGTGAGCAGATAACTCCTATGGATTTCAGTGCTGTTGGCTGTTAATTTAGATGCAGCACCTGGGCTTCCAAATGTACCATGTGCACACATGTCGCACAGCACAATGCACCCTAAAACGGCTGTTCAAGGATTTCATACATGCAACAAGATGTATACTGGATGGCATTGCCAATCATGGAGCAAATTTTTCTAATGGGGATTACACAAAGAATTATAAGCAAGTAGATAAACAAGTAAACACAAACAGTGATTCAGTACAAATTAATCCCTTCTAAACTTCCTGAATCCAAAGTCACTGAATCCCAAGTCACACGCACCAAATCACAATAAAAACAAATCACTCACAGGCTCTTTCAATCTCTGTATCAGATTATTTAAATACGGTTGCTTTTCTTTTAGCTTTGATGCAATTTGCGACTCACTGTAATGTCTGCAAAGGATTTTTATTCTTGATGCACTTGTGTTAAAGAACTCAAAGGAGTTCAGTAAATTACTAGGAGACCTCACAGTGTTATGCTTATCTTTTCCACTCAATTAGAGGCTTTGCAGTATTCAGATTTTCAGCAAATGTATTTACCACAAACCAATTTTTTTGGGGAAAATATTGCATAACTATTTTATTATAGAAACTTGATCACCCAGTTGCTCTATGCTCATCCACCTGGGGCTCAAACACTGGCCTCGCCTGGCCTCACATCATGGAAAACAGAAAAAATTGAAAAAAGTAATGAGTCATGAGTAAGACTGCCTAGTGCAGTCAAAACGCTTCGACTGGGTCATGTCGACCATGTAAATTTTTCTTTTGTATGAACCATATTTTTTTTTTTTAAAAGAAAAAGAAAAGGAAAACACAGTCCTGTTGAGCCGGACTCCATTTTTTTCTATTTTCCATAGCTATTTTATATCATATTCTGAAAAACGTCAATCTTTTTACCCAGGTCCCTCATTTTGATACTTGGGCTGGGGTCACACTTGCTAGTGCAATGTGAGAAACTCGCGCAAGTCTCTCTCATCAATACCCGGCACTGCCATTGGCACTCAGGACCGGAGTGTGCAGCTGCATGTATTTCTATGCAGCTGAACGCTCCGGTCCCGAGTGCCGGCGGCAGTGCCGGATATTGATGAGAGAGACTTGCGCGAGTTTCTGGCGTTGCAGTCGCAAGTGTAACCCCGGCTTTAGTGCTGCTGTCCAGATCTGCTCAACATTTCTCCTCATATTCAAGACTATTGTGAGGTGAATTTAATCTTACTACCTATTATTACTTCCTAACAATGTATTACATTAATTGTACTAAGATAACAAGATGTTTATACTTATGAGCATGAACAAAAATTAGCAAAAATGATAATGAAGACTTTTCAAATGTGATATACATCTCTGTGTTTTATGTAGATAATGAATGATGTTATCTCTTCTTGCCAGTAGTTTACATTCTTCTTTCTTTGCAAGCCTTTATCTTTAGTTGTCAAAAGAATTCTTTCTACAGTGCTTAACTCTCACAATACAACTTTCAAATGAGCAGCACAATACCATTTAAACTAATAATGATATAATATTTTATTGAAATAGTAGTCTACTGTGGCAAAAGACTATGAGCAGAAACCGCATTTACCCTTCAAGGCCCCATTAGCATTTTATTTTCAGGACCATGTTAATGCATTCCATCGAGTTCATTAGATACTGTATTGTATTATAAGCATATATGGAGAACTTGAGCTGGAAAATTGGTTTCTGAACTGCCAGGCTGTGACCTAACTGTGAACCCTCCAGCTGAGGATTCATTTAAACTATACACAGAGAACAAAAATACTCCAAAAAACAGCAACAACTAGCAAAGCAACTGCACCCTGACCTCAAATTAATCAGCTTTTTAAGACGGGTAATTACAGAAGCTAATATGCCTTCTTTATCTTAAAAATGAATATGGTATAGAAATCTTCAAGAGCCAAAGAACGTCACAAAATTCTAAAGTTTGTCAAAGTCATAAAATCTGAAACATATTCATGCTCATTTTATATGGACACATCTGTAAAAAGGGTGAACGGTATGTCCTCCACTCACAACGCGTAAGAGGTATCCAATACAGCAAATAACCAACAACCTGCAATTGTCACAGAAGACAGTGAACGAACCAAGGTCTCTATGACTCTTCTACTTATAGACTACTCTACTATATATATTTAGTTTAACTAAAAAAAATAGATTAAACATTTTGTTTCCATTCATCATTTGTAAAGTTATTTAGTTATTTGTCTTTTTGAATAGACTCGTTGAGTTATCTGAGAAGCAGGTGGGTGGTATTCTTGTTCCTGCCAGTACAATTGTAAATTTGGTGTGATGTTATTTTCCTCCAGGTTTTCCAGGAAGCAGGAAGCAATGATCTGACGCACTCCTGGGTGAGAAATGTTTTTGGTGGCTGCAAGAATTACAGGTTTCCTGTCCATCAGTTATAGGGGGTAGTAGGGTTAATAGAGTAGGCCAAGTGGCAGTCATACCATTGGTGAAACCTTAGCACCCGCACAGGGGTCCAAGAGGTAAGGAGGTCCACTTCCACCTCCAAAGCATATGGAATTGTGCTTTATAATGAGTTATTGGATTGAAAATAACTCATATATTGTTCTTACACAGGGGCCCTCTTTGGTCTATGCCTCCTCCTGAGTAGGCCCCAAAATTCCTGATGTTTCTGGAGATAACTGTAGTGACACCACTAGAGCCCCAGTGTTGGAGAAATATTTAGGCCTGTGGTTTGTTTCATTTAGGAAGATTGTGATGTGCTGGAAACTCTTGAAGGCTTGGAGATCTGGAGCAATGGTACATTATAAAGAAATATTTGGTATACTTTTGTAAAAATAAAATTCTCATTTAATCTAAATTAATCCATATAAACAGTAAAAACCTCTAAGTTCTTCCATCCAGCTGTTCATCCCAGTCTATATGTTTTCACAGGGCTGTCAATCCACAGCAGGTCAACATGTCTGACAGCTACTTTCATCCAACATTCCTCTATGAGAGTGAGCATATGGACATGGTGAAGAGTGGTATGGGTTGCCTGTGTCATTGATGCCAAAAAGCAGTTCTTTGTACTTGTACTTGTGCACCCCCTCTTCCTTATCCTTCATGTTCACCCTTCGTGTACTCTTCTCTGCCTTTTCCTCCACTGTGCCCTCTTTCCCCTTCATGCACTGTACACTGCTCTCCTATGCTATGTGAGCATTTGGATTATCCAGAAGAATATTGGGAGAATGTCATATGGTCTGATGAAACCAAAGTAGAATTGTTTGGTAGAAACAAAACTCGTCGTGTTTGGAGGAGACAGAATGCTGAGTTACATCCAAACAACACCATACCTACTGTGAAACATGGGTGTAGTAACATCATGCATTGAAGCTGTTTCTCTGCAAAGGAACCAGGATGACTGATCCGTGTACATGAAAGAATAAATGGGGCCATGTATTATGAGATTTTGAGTGCAAACCTCCTTCCATAAGCAAGGGCATTGAAGATGAAACATGGATGGGTCTTTCAGCATGATAATGATCCCAAACACACTGCCTGGGCAGCAAAGCAGTGGTTTCGTAAGAGGCATATGAAGGTCCTGGAGTGGCTTAGCCAGTCTTCAGATCTCAACCCCATAGAAAACCTTTGGAGGGAGTTGAAAGTCTGTGTTGCTCAGCGACAGGCACAAAACATCACTGCTCTAGAGGAGATCTGCATGGAGGAATGGGCCAACATACCACCAACAGTGTGTGCCAACCTTGTGAAGACTTACAGAAAACATTTGACCTCTGTCATTGCCAACAAAGGATATATAACAAAATATTGAGATTAACTTTTGTTAGTGACCAAATACTCATTTTCCACCATAATTTGCAAAATACATTTTACCAAATCAGACAAGGTGATTTTCTGGATTTGTTTTCTCATTTTGACTCTCATAGTTGTGGTCTACCTATGATGTCAATTACAGGCCTCTCTCATCTTTTTAAGTCAGAAAACTTGCACAATTGGTGACTGACTAAATACTTTTTTCCCCACTATATTTTTCTGTCTTTGTTTTCTTCATTATTTTACAATATTCAAAATTGGTGTCATGTAAAAATAAATGTTATCAGGCAAAAAAAACAACTGCATCTCGAATCAAATAAAAAATGTCTTTTGGAATGAAATGATAAAATATGAAATATTGCTTTATTCTGAAAGTTGAAAATAATCCAGTTCATAACAGGTTAAATAACTGATGAATTTGCACTATAAGGTATAAGTTTAGAGAGGAAAAAGAGTATTCTGTTTTCTACTGCATGAAAAAACAAGAACAAAGCAGCTGATGAACATATGAACATTGACATTTGCTAAATATAGATCAAGACATTGAAGCAGAATTTTCTATGGTTTTCTACAGTATTCCACAGTATTTTTCAATATTCAGTGGTACAATTAAACCATCTTCATGAATCCCTATTGATGCTTCCTATTATTTGCTATCTGCAATTGTTTTGTAATAAAATTAAAAATTATGAAATGTAGAGCAAAAAATTCTTAAAATTGAACTTGCACTTTTATCTGTTCAATCATTCTCTTATATTTCACGTATATGTTATATTCAGATTTCACTGCAGATTTTATTGCACAGACTGAAGTCAGAATACATGTAAGTGTTTGTGACAGTTTTGGGTGCATTTTTTTGCATAGAAACACAAATGTTGAATTGAAAAAATAAATGCATCAGTCTTTTCTGATCACGTGCCATGTACAGAGCATTTTGAGACTTTTCAAAGGAGCAATATGCCCAAAAATCATGATTTTTTTCTGAAGCACATGAATGTTTAAAAATGTGTAATACTATTAACACAATGAACAGCAGGTACGTGCAAATATGCACATCAGAAATGAGGCTTGAGCAGGACAGTCAAAAGAATCTACTCACCTACATCATCGCTCCTATAAATTGAAGTAGACAAGATTGTGGAGATGTTCAGAACTGCTGAGATTAAATGTAAATGTGAACAGGGCTGGCACAAGGAATTTCAGGGCCCCATATTGGCAACATTTTTGGGCCCCCTTGAGACTCCTCTCAGCCTCCACCTCTCAAACTTTCCACAGTCCCACCTCCCACTCTTGGAAAAATTCCAATTCTGCACCACATCCTCACTGATCACACATTAAGGGTTCTCATCAAATACTATATCACATACATAACCATCTGCTTTTGTTTTGGCCAAAGGAATTTGTAAGCCACCACCATGACAAGGTAGACTCTTTTGTCCGGGCTCTACTCTACTCTACACTATTAAACATTTGTTAAAATTTCCAATACTCTTTTTAGATATATTTTTGTTTATTTCTCAATTTTTAAAATTAACAATAATATTACACACAATAGACAAATAATGTCACACTATGACCAAACCACATATTACCACAACATAGTGACTGAATAAAGCTACATACAAGGAACAAATACCACCAGGCCATGACCAGACCACATATTACTACCACAAAGTGACCGACTACTACAATACAGTTCATTAATAAAAAAAATGCAATACCAATATTACTATAAGTCCCATTATACACAGGAACTCTGTACACAGTATACATTGTCAGTGTTCTGGTATTACAGTGATCACCATTGATTTTATACACAAGAGCTCTTTACATAGTGTACAGGTAATACAGTAATCACCAGTGATAATATACACAGGAGCTCTGCATATAGTGTATAGTATACAGGTAATACAGGGATCACAATTTACATTGCATACAAAAGCTCTGTATATATTGTATAGTGTATAAATAATACAGGGCTCACCAATTACATTATAAATAGGAGCTCTGTATATAGTGTATTGGTAATACAGTGACTCTAGTGACCTTACATTCAAGAGCTCTTTATATAGTGTATATAGTGTATAGTGTACAGGTAATACAGGGATCACCAGTGACATTACACACAGAATCTCTGTATATAATGCTTATAGTGTATAGTGTACAGGTAATACAGGGATCACCAATGACATTATACACAGGAGCTATGAATACAGTGTACTGGTAATACAGTGATCACCAGTGACATCACACACAGGAGCTCTGTATATAGTGTATAGTATACGCTTAATACAGTTACCACCAGTGACATTATACACATGAGCTCTGTGTATAGTGTATAGGTAATACATTGATCACCAATGACATTACACATAGGAGCTCTGCATATACTACATAGTGTATAGGTAACACATTGTCTCACCAGTGATGTCTCTTTTTAAAGTCCTTCATCTTTGCTTTTCTTCTTCATCCAGATCAGGCCAACATCACTTCTTCAAACCAGAAATTGTCTCTGCAGAAAATAGGACAATTATCTAGAGCCCTGCTTGCAGATCAGATTCCTTAATTTTGTCCCAACTTCTACACTGCACCAAAAAAAAGGCAACATACGGAGGTCCTGCACAGTAACAGAACCCCCATTGGAAACAGTATTCTCAAAAATTTCCTGTTGAGCCCTGTCGTGTGCCCAAAAACTAGTTTTGTCCCACATATGGGTTATACGCATATTCAGGAGAAATTGCACAATAAATTGCATGGTGCAATTTCTCCTGTTACCCTTGTGAAAATGCAAAATTTGGTGATAAACGAACATTTTTGTTCAAAAAGTGACTTTTTATTTTTACAGCTCAATGTTATAAACTGCTTCAGATGTTCACCACTCATCTAGATAAATTCCATGAGGGTCTAGCTTTTAAAATGGGGTCACTTATGGGCATTTTCTACTGTTTAGGCACATCAAGGGTTCTACAAACGCGACATGGCATCAGCTAATTATTTCAGCAAATTTTGCATACATAAAGTCAAATGGTACTAATTCCCTTTTGAGCCCTGCTGCGCACCCAAACAGTAGTTTTCCTGCTCATAAGGGATATCAGCGTGCTGAGGAGAAATTGCTCAACACATTTTTGTGGCCATTTTCTCAGGTTACCTTTGTGAAAATAAAAAAAATTGGGTCTAAAGTAAACTTGTGAAAAAAGTTGTGTTATTTATTTTCTTCCACTTTTCCTTAATGTCATTAATTCCTGTGAAGCATCTGAGTTGTTGATTAACTTCTTGAATGTGGTTTTGAGCAACTTGAGGGGTTAAGCTTTAGTAGCGTCTTTTTTGGTTATTTTCTGTCATATAGACCCCTCTAGGTCACTTATATAATGTAGTCCCTTAAAAAATGGTTTTGTAAATTGTGTTGCAAAAATTAGAAATCATTTGTCGAATTTTAACCATTCTAGCTTCCTAACTAAAAAAATTAGGTTTCAAAAATTACGAACATGTAAAGTAGACATGTGAAAATGTTATGTATTTTCTATTTTGTGTGACATAACTCTCTGATTTAAGGGCATAAAAATTAAAATTTTGAAAAGTGTGACAATTTCAACATTTTGACCAAATTTCCTATTTTTTCACAAATAAACTAATGTTTTATAGAAGAAATGTTACCTTTGTCATGTCTTACAATATTACATGAAAAAAACAGCCTCAGAATCAGTGGGATCAGTTGAAGCATTCCAGAGTTATTACCACATACAACTCTGGCAAAAATTAAGAGACCACTGCACAGTTTTATAAAAATCAGCTTCTCTGCATGTCTGACACCCATTCCATTACAGTGTCAGTTGAATTCCAACCAGAGTACACCTCATTCTACTTAATGTGCTTCAGATTAGGTGATCACCTGAACCAAATCTTATTTATGGAAGGAACGTATAAAAAACACTGCTGTGGTGTTCACAATCCTCTTGTAATAGGACAAGCTGGATGGCAAAACAAGTGCTGGCAATATCCCAAAAGTAATAGGAATGCAAAAATAACTTTTACCCATGCCAAAATGAATTGAAAAGAAAAGTCTTGAGTGAGGAAATAAGGGCTCAATTATGGCTTTACTAGCAGAGGGACACAGTGAGCATCATGTTACCACCATCCTTAAAATTTCTAAGATGGCAGTCCATTACAACAAGGTCAAGCAGCAGACATTGGTGACAACAATGCTACAGATCGTCAGAGGGTGAAAACGACTCTCCACTGACTGGGATGGCCATCATCTTATTCAAATGTCACTCAGCAACCGCAGCATGACATGAAGTGACCTACAAAAGGAATGGCAAATGGCAGCTGGGGTGAAGTGCACGGTAAGAACAGTTCATAACAAGCTCCTAGAGGCAGGACTCAAGTCATGTACAGCTAGGAAAAAGCCTTTCATCAATGAGAAGGAAAGGAGAGCCAGGTTGGAGTTTGCCAAAGACCATAAGGATTGGACCATAGAGAACTGGAGTAAGGTAATCTTCTCTGATGAGTCTAATTTTCAGCTTTACCCAATACCTGGTTGTCGAATGGTTAGACGGAGACCTGGATAGGCATACAAGCCACAGTGTCTTGCACCCACTGTGAAATTTGCTGGAGGATCAGTGATCATCTGGGGATGCTTCAGCAAGGCTGGAATTGGGCAAGTTGCTCTTTATGAAGGACGTATGTATCCAGCCTCATACAAGGTTATCCTGGAAAAACATCTGCTCAGGCAATGTTCCCCAACTCTGAGGATTGCTTTTTCCAGCAGAACAGTGCGCCATGCCACACAGCTAGGTCAATCAATGTGTGGATGAAGGACCACTACATCAAATCCCTGTCATGGCCAGCCCATTCTCCAGACCTGAACCCCATTGAAAACCTTTGGAATGTAATCAAGAGGAAGATGGATAGTCCCAAGCCATCAAATAAAGAAGAACTGCTTACATTTTTGTACCAGAAGTGGCACATGGTCTCCCAAAAGCAGTGTGAAAGACTAGTGGAAAGCATGCCATGATGCATGAAAGCTGTGATTAAATACAAAATGTATTGCTTTTTGTCAGTAGTTTATAGAACAATTTACATTTTACTCAAAAATATACCTATAAAGTGAAAAATCATATTGCAGTGGTCTCTTAATTTTTGCCAGAGCTATATTATATATATAATATCAAAAAAGAAGGCAGCACTCCATCGTTTCCAAAAGGTGTAGGATTTATTCAAATCCACATGTCAGTGTGACGTTTCAGCTCTACTGAGCTTTTCTCAAGCAGTGGATACAGCTTCCTTGGTGCATATATATAGTACTAAGCCATCCTTAATTACAGCTGTTTGTGATTAATTACATACTTATGTTTAAATATATCTAATAAAGTGCATCTGTGCATATTTGTGCCTTATATGTGTATACATTCTATGGGCCATGCTGTTCTTACCGCCACAGGAGCTTGTTAGTGATGGAGGACGCCATTCAGTCTGTCAGCGTTCTTAGACAACTACTGCGCAGGTCTGTTACGTCATATTGCCTTGTTGAACTACAGGTCAATGGCTGAACTCGGCGCATGCGCAGTAGCGCTAAATTTTGCCATCTTTGTGGTGGCTTAATTCTTTTAGTGCTTATATGTATATATGGGCAGGCGCACAAGCGTCCTAATGCGCCATTTAGCTAAATAGGAGTATATGAGCAGGAACAAAAGCATCAAATGACGCCACCTATTATGGCTATATGCAGCCAATATCACCACCATTCAGCATACACAGCATTTTTTACTGCCAATACCGTCTGTACTATATATGGACTGCAGTCCGTACCGTTATACGTATAATTCGCCATGGGGACATTACTAGCACCGCCCTGATACTCCGAGTACAGCTTTGCGCAAGCCATATCCCGTAGATCACATAGCATTCAACTATGTGCAGGTTAAACCCCTACGGTCAAACCGCACACAGTCAGAACCGCTATATGGCAGTAAAGTGTCCCGGCTTATTACTAGTATTATCCTTTCAATGACATGACAGGTACTATGGCATTCTTTTATCCTGCTTTATTTAATTGGCCTCAGTTCAACATAATGCATAGTTAAAAAATATTGCATAATACATCAATTTCCAAAATTTCTGTATATTGATATATGTGTCCTCCATGTTCACAAGGTCCTTCAAGGCAATATTCCAACATGGTCGACTTCTTATCTAAACAGAGGATAAAATTAGGAAAATGCATTAGTGACATTTCCTAAATTTAAAAACAACGTAACAATAACATGGGACTATATAACTATACAATTTTCTCAAATAATCGTATGCATCTTAAAATCACCGTTAAGACCCCCAGGTCTTAGGGTATTGAGTTCGTATATCCACATTAGTTCTCTTTTTTTAAGGATTGATTCTCTGTCTCCCCCTCTTCTCTGTATCGGGACAGTGTCAATAATTCTAAACCTTAGGTCCTTTTCCGTATGCTTATAGTCAGTGAAGTGTTTGGGGACCGGAAGATCAGTTCTATTTTTTCTTATAGTGTATCTATGTTGGTTCATTCTTGTTTTGAATTCGCAAGTTGTTTCCCCAACATACCACAAATTGCAAGGGCATATCAGGACATAAATAACGTGATCTGAGCTACAGGTCAAGAAATGCTTAATTTTATAGGTTTTATCCGTCACTGGATGTTTAAATATAGATCCTGTGATCATATATGTGCAGTTTATGCAATTTAGACAGGGGAAGCACCCATTTCTCCCAGACCCTGTCAAGGACATCTGGGTGCTTCTCCTCATGGGACCAATGTCTGACCTAGTGAGCATATCCTTAATGTTCCTGCTTCTCTTGTACGAATACAGTGGAGGCATCTTAAACTCTTGGATGTTGGGGAGACATCTCCCCAACATTGTCCAATGTTTTTTAATGATGCTAGCTATTTTGTCGCTTTCTTCTGTATATGTGGAAACAAAGGACATTTTTTTGTATTCTCCATTTGAGCTTTTATTAATTAGTTGTAATCTATCCTTTTTCATTACCACATTTTTTGTCTGTTCAAGTAATCCCTTGGGGTATCCCCTATGCAAAAATTTCTTAATCAATAAATCATTTGTTGAGTCAGCTTTATCTTCTTCTCTAACTATCCGTCTGACCCTAAGTAGTTGGCTCAATGGAATAGATCTTTTGATGGATCTTGGATGTTGGCTATCATATAGGAGCAGATTGTTCTTATCTGTATTTTTTACAAACAGGGTAGTATTCAGTTGACCATTCTTTAATTCAACTAAGACATCCAGAAATTGGATCTCAGTTCTAGATTTTACCAAAGTAAACTTGATCGTTTGGTCTATTGTATTAACCCTGCTGTTCTGTTCGCATTTACTATACACTAGTTCTGTTCGGGTCACTATGACCCGGCTTATTAAACCTTGATTTTAGACACTCTAACTCATTTTTTTTTATAACTTTTTGCTTACTAGACTGTTTGTGAACATGTTTGGTAGTAAAAAAAAGAAAAATGAAACAGAAATTTTTTTTTTTTGGTTTATTCAGAAAAAAACAGATCAATGAGAAAAACGAAAATAGAAAACTACACATATTTTGTAAAAAAAAAAAAAAAAAAAAAAAATCAAATCAAACATTTTGTGATAAAAAATTAAAGATAATAAACATTACAATGTGAATATACTTACATATGATCAGATAAATTTACGATTTCTTGCATGCAAGACAATACACATGTTGTTTGCATATAAATGCTTTACAGCTATAACATGTTATACTTGTCTTGTTGTCACAAGATGAAGGGCAATAGCTGCATCTTTTTCTTTTGATGCCAGAAGAGGCCATGGGGGTAGAAGAGCTTGTGGAGGTCATGGCTTCACTGTCCTGGGCATGTTGACGGACGCTTTGTACCAGGGCTGCCGCTGCTTCTGTTCTTGGTGTAACATTTCTGTTCTCAATATAAGGTTGAACCAGTGACTTCCCAAGTTCTTCGATAAATAGTCTTCTTTTATGGAGTTTGTTGGCGTTCCAATTGGGATTTATTTCCCTCCACAAGACAAAAGAATTATAGGCTGACAAATCCAGGATATTGAAAAAGAGAATCATTGGCCACCGATTTGATTTTCTATTGCATGAATATGTTCCAACGAGTTGGTCTAACGTGTCTACACCACTTTTAGTTGCATTGTAGTCCAAGATCATATTTGGTTTTCTATCTTCCCGTGTACTTACTTCATTACTATGGTGGTTGGTACTCATTAGTATGACGTGTTAGACAGCGCGTTCTGAGCAGTCCGTTCTGCGCATAATATACACGTGTAGTGCACACCTAGTGATCTCTCCAGATGCACTCTACATTTTAGAATAGACTGTGCACCAAAAATAATCAATATAAAGCCATTTTTATGGTGCGCAGATCTCAATGCATACCCCCGGTAAAGCGCGTGTACGACCCCATTGAAATAATTTAGGAAATAAATCAATTGATATACAATAGTAGATGCAATAAATAGACCCAACTGAGGTTATAACTCCTTTATTTCACTGAAAATATGGCCTCACAGCTGTAAAAAACGATGCCGGGTCACTATGACCCGAACAGAACTAGTGTAACTTTTTTCGTGTAGCAAAAAGTAAACGAAAAAAAAAATATATATATATACTCATATGTAGGTCCCCCCAAATGAGGAAAAGTCAAGGAGTCTCAAGTTTTAGAGACTTACAGAAAAAAATCTACAGGGCCGCAAAAAGTCTGTTCGGGTCACTATGACCCGAACAGAACAGCAGGGTTAAGAAACGCATGAAATTCATCCAATTCGTTCACTGTACCTTTCCAGAGGAGGAAGACATCGTCTATGTATCGCCACCACACCAGCACGTGTCGGAAGTGGTGGGACACATAGACGAGGTCCTCCTCCAGGACCTCCATGACCAGGTTAGCCCATGAAGGGGCCATATTGGCCCCCATAGCTGTACCCTGTTTTTGCGCGTAAAACGCGTCACGAAAAAGAAAATAGTTATATCTCAAAATAATCTCCAACAACCTAAGGAGGAAGGCTTTGCCGTCGGCTGTGTATTTCATTGGGTCCAGCATTTTTTTGATGGCTTCTAAGCCTCTTACATGATCAATGGAAGTGTAGAGTGACACTACATCGAAGGAGGCTAAAAGCACCTCCCCCTCCAACTGCAGTGTCTCCAACTTCCCTAGAAAATCTGTGGTATCTTTTATATATGATCTACATTTATTTGTGATACAGTTCAGTATTTTGTCAAGGAAGATGCCCATTTTATTAAAAATGGAACCAACTCCAGACACTATAGGTCGCCCCGGAGGGTTGACCAGGCTTTTGTGTATTTTTGGTGTTATATATAGCACCGGGGTGCGTGGGTTCTCTTCCAATAGAAAATTATATAATTCTTGATCTATTACAGATGCCTGCATTGCTTCTTTAAGGCACTTCTTAATTTCTTCCTGAATACTGAATTTTGGATCCCTTTCCAATTTTCCATAGATATTTTCATCACTTAGCTGTCTCATGACTTCTCTTATATAGGCCTGCTTGTCCATGATGACGACCGCTCCCCCCTTATCAGCGGGTTTAATGATAATGTCGTCGTCATGGACAAGCTCCTTTAGGGCCTCAACCTCCTCCCTCAAGATGTTGGGATACCTATATTCATTTACACACTCATTTTTAAGTAGTTCGATATCTGATTTCACAGCTTTTTCAAATGCTTCTATACTAGCAGGACTTGTTGGTGGAAAAAACCTGCTGTTTTTCTTTAACTCAACCATTTTAAGATCAAATTCACTTGTTTTACCCATCATACCATCATTTTTACCACTGAACCATTCTCTTAATTTAATTTGTCTAAAAAAACGCTCCAATTCAATTTGTAGCTCGAACCAATCTACGTGGGTACATGGACTAAAACTTAACCCCTTACTTAGTACAGATATTCACCACTAGTTCTGTTCTCTCTTCCTGAGGTTCAGAGTCCTTTGTGTTTTGACCTTTTCTAATTTCTTTTTGCCGGCGGTGTTGGCGCTTGCCTCCTCGTCTTTTCCTTCTTCTGGATTTTTGGTCAGATCTGGAGGGAACAAACTCAGAGTTCAGATAATGAAAATTAGTTACATTAGTCTCATGCCCATTTTGATGACCTCTTTTCTTCCAAGACACTTTAACATTATTCGTTTGCCAAGAATAAACATGACCCGTCTCATAGTCTCCAGTGTCTCTAATCCATTTTTTCCTTTTGGTTTCTTCCAGTTCACCACGGAACTTACTCATATCTTTATCTGCTTTATCTTTAAACACAGTCCAATCATCTTTATTCAAAATGTCTTGTAATTTCTTTTCAACTTCCTCAATATTAGATTGTAATTTCTTTACTTCCACTTGTAAAAACTCCACGTTAAGTAACATTACATCCATTGCATACTTATTGGAAATCATTGTGAACCTGTTACAAAAGGCGGTGTTCCCACTAAATAAATTAGGTCTAATATTAGACCTCAGTCCCCTTGGTATTTTACGTTCTTTAAGGTACTGTCCCAATGTAGTCAAATGTAGTTGAGAACTTATTAGACGCTTCATATCATTTATATATTTATGCTTCGTTTCAATTAGCGAGGGTATTTTCAAAAAAGCTGCATCCCCCTCTATATTGTTAAGTATACGTTGCTCATCTTCCATTGTATAGTTAAAAGTCCCGGGATCCATGGAGTGCTCCTCCATGTCACCAAAAGCTGGCTTAAGGATGTTAAGAAAATATAACACAAAAAATCCGAGTGTGCAAAAATTTCCAGACATCAGTATACTAGTAAAAAAGGAACAGCACACTACTATTACTTATCTCCGGGTGCAAAGCCTCCAGGCAACCTGTCCACTGGTCGTCCACATTCCTTAATATCAAAAAAGAAGGCAGCACTCCATTGTTTCCAAAAGGTGTAGGATTTATTCAAATCCACATGTCAGTGCGACGTTTCAGCTCTACTGAGCTTTTCTCAAGCAGTGGATACAGCTTCCTTGGTGCATATATATATAGTACTTAGCCATCCTTAATTACAGCCGTTTGTGATTAGTTACATACTTATGTTTAAATATATCTAATAAAGTGCATCTGTGCATATTTGTGCCTTATATGTGTATACATTCTATGGACCATGCTGTTCTTACCGCTACAGGAGCTTGTTAGTGATGGAGGACGCCATTCAGTCTGTCAGCGTTCTTAGACACCTACTGCGCAGGTCTGTTACGTCATATTGCCTTGTTGAACTACAGGTCAATGGCTGAACTTGGCACATGCGCAGTAGCACTAAATTTCGCCATCTTTGTGGTGGCTTAATTCTATTAGTGCTTATATGTATATATGGGCAGGCGCACAAGCGTCTGTTGTGAACTCTGTTTTTGGGCTCCCTCTAGTGGTCACAAGCGGTACTGTGTAGTGTTGTCTTTCTGCAGGTTGGCAGCATCAGCTGGTTCGTTATCCTTGGCTGGTTTCCTATTTAGTTCACCTGGATACTCAGTTCCTTGCCTGCTCTCAATGTATTCAGTGCTCTTCAGATTCCTTGTGACTACCTTGCTCCCAGTCTCTCCAAGACAAGCTAAGTTTTTGTTTGATCAATTTTTGATTATCAGCATTTATTATGTTTTTAGTCCAGCTCACTAAAATGTGATTTCCTCGCTTGCTGGTTGCTCTAGGGGACTGAGTTTCTCCCCCCCACACCGTTAGTTGGTGCGGGGGTTCTTGAAATCTCAGTGTGGATATTTTGTAAGGGTTTTTTACTGACCGCACAGACCCCTTTACTATTTTCTGCTATCTAGTATTAGTGGGCCTCATTTGCTAAATCTGTTTTCACCCCTGTGTATGTGCCTTCCTCTTACCTCACCATTATTATATGTTGGGGGCTTCTATTTCTTTGGGGATTATTTCTCTGGATGCAAGAAAGGTCTTTCTTTCTCTCTAGGGGTAGTTAGTTCCTCAGGCTGGCTCGAGACGTCTAGGATTTTTAGGCACGTTCACCGGCTACTTCTAGTGTGTTTGGATAGGTTCAGATTTGCGGTCAGTCCAGTTTGCCACCTCCCTAGAGCTTGTCCTATGTATGTTACTTAGCTGGAGTAATTTGTGATCCTCAACCACTAAGGATCATAACAGTAGAGCATGCCTCAAAAGTGTTTAATGCTTCGCAGAAGTGGGATAAAAAGAAGACCTGAGTACATTTTTTTTTTCTTTTTCCCCCCGCTTTTCCTTTGCTGCAGTCTGTTTAGCTTCTTTCATCCCCTTGAACTCTGGGTGGTTTTGAGCTCAGCTGCAGACATGAATTTTCAGACTCTGACTTCTAGTGTGGATCATCTGACTGCACGGGTGCAAAGTATTCAGGATTTTGTTATTCATAGCCCTATGTCAGAACCAAAGATACCCATTCCTGAATTGTTTTCTGGTGATAGATCTAGGTTTCTAAACTTTAAGAATAATTGTAAGTTATTTCTATCTCTGAGACCTCATTCCTCTGGTGATTCCGCTCAGCAAGTTAAAATTGTTATCTCCTTGTTGCGTGGCGACCCTCAAGATTGGGCTTTCTCTCTGGCGCTAGGAGATCCTGCATTGCTTAATGTAGATGCATCTTTTCTGGCTCTTGGACTGCTTTATGAGGAGCCTAATCTTGAGAATCAGGCAGAAAAAGCGTTGCTGGCTATCTCTCAAGGTCAGGATGAAGCAGAGGTGTATTGTCAAAAATTTCAGAAATGGTCGGTGCTTACTCAATGGAATGAATGTGCCTTGTCTGCAAATTTCAGAGAAGGTCTTTCTGAGGCCGTTAAGAATGTTATGGTGGGGTTTCCCACCCCTACAAGTCTGAGTGATTCTATGGCTTTAGCCATTCAGGTTGATCGGCGTTTGCGGGAGCGCAAATCTGCTCATCCTTTGGTGGTATTTTCTGAACAGAGACCTGAGTCTATGCAATGTGACCGAACTCTGACCAGAATTGAGTGACAAAGTCATAGACGTCAAAATGGGTTGTGCTTTTACTGTGGTGATTCTACTCATGTTATCTCAGCATGCTCTAAATGCTTAAAAAAAATCGCTAAACCTGTCACCATTGGTACTATGCAGTCTAAGTTTATTTTGTCTGTTACTTTGATTTGTTCTTTGTCATCCTACCCGGTTATGGCTTTTGTGGATTCGGGTGCTGCCCTGAATCTGATGGATTTGTCGTTTGCCAAGCGCTGTGGTTTTGTCCTGGAGCCTTTGGAATTTCCTATTCCTCTGAGGGGAATTGATGCTACGCCATTGGCTGAGAATAAGCCTCAGTATTGGACGCAAATGACCATGTGCATGACTCCCGTACATCAGGAGGTGATTCGCTTTCATGTTCTGCATAATTTGCATGATGTTGTCGTTTTGGGTCTGCCATGGCAGCAGGCTCATAATCCAGTTTTAGATTGGAAAGCTATGTCTGTGTCAAGTTGGGGTTGTCAGGGAATTCATGGCGATGTTCCGTTGGTGTCTATTGCTTCTTCCACTCCTTCTGAGGTCCCTGAGTTTTTGTCTGACTACCAGGATGTATTTGATGAACCCAGGTCCAGTGCCCTGCCCCCTCATAGGGATTGTGACTGTGCTATAAATTTAATTCCTGGTAGTAAATTCTCTAAGGGACGACTTTTTAATCTGTCTATACCAGAGCATGCCGCGATGCGGAGTTATATAAAGGAGTCTTTGGAGAAGGGACATATTCGCCCATCCTCTTCCCCTCTTGGTGCAGGATTTTTTTTTGTGGCCAAGAAGGACGGTTCGTTGAGACCTTGTATAGATTATCGTCTTCTGAATAAAATCACAGTCAAATTTCAGTATCCTTTACCACTATTGTCGGATTTGTTTGCTCGGATTAAGGGTGCCAGTTGGTTCACCAAGATAGATCTCCGTGGTGCGTATAACCTTGTGCGCATTAAGCAGGGAGATGAATGGAAAACAGCATTTAATACGCCTGAAGGCCATTTTGAGTACTTGGTGATGCCTTTTGGACTCTCTAATGCTCCTTCTGTGTTTCAGTCTTTCATGCATGACATCTTCCAAGAATATCTGGATAAATTTATGATTGTTTATCTGGATGACATTTTGATCTTTTCTGATGATTGGGAGTCCCATGTGAAGCAGGTCAGGATGGTGTTTCAGGTCCTGCGTGTTAATGCTTTATTTGTGAAGGGCTCAAAATGCCTCTTCGGAGTACAGAAGGTCTCCTTTTTGGGTTTTATTTTTTCTCCTTCTACTGTGGAGATGGACCCTGTCATGATCTCAATGGCAAGAGAACATAGCATAAGCATATATAGGAACTAGCTCTTGGAAGATGGGAACTGAGCTGACCATGAACTAAACCTAACGCACAACTAGCAGTGGCCGGGTAGCATGCCTACGTTGATTCTAGATGCCCAGCCCAGCCGGAGGACTAAATAAAGCTAGCAGAGGAAAATATTAGTCCTAGCTCACCTCTAGAGAAATACCCCGAAAGGAGACAGAGGCCCCCCACATGTATTGGCGGTGAGTTGAGACGAAATAACAAACGTAGTATGAAAATAGGTTTAGCAAATTTGAGGTCCACTTACTACATAGCAGAAGACAGAAAGGACACTTTCATGGTCAGCTGAAAACCCTATCAAAAACACCATCCAGAAATTACTTTAAAACTCTGGCATTAACTCATAACACCAGAGTGGCAATTCCCGTTCACAAGAGCTTTCCAGACACAGTAACGAAACTACAGCTGTGAACTGGAACAAAATGCAAAAACAAACATGGACAAGAGTCCAACTTATCTAGTAGTTGTCTAGGAGCAGGAACAAGCACAGAGAGGCTTCTGATAACATTGTTGACCGGCAAGCAACTAACAGAGCAGCAAGGTTATATAGCGACTCCCACATCTTGATGGGAACAGGTGAACAGAGAAGATGAAGACACCAGTTCAATTCCACCAGTAGCCACCGGGGGAGCCCAGAATCCAAATTCACAACAGTACCCCCCCCTCAAGGAGGGGGCACCGAACCCTCACCAGAACCACCAGGGCGATCAGGATGGGCCCTATGAAAGGCACGAACCAGATCGGAGGCATGAACATCAGATGCATTCACCCAAGAATTATCCTCCTGGCCGTATCCCTTCCACTTGACCAGATACTGGAGTCTCCGTCTGGAAACACGAGAGTCCAAGATTTTCTCCACAACGTACTCCAACTCACCCTCAACCAACACCGGAGCAGGAGGCTCAACGGAAGGCACAACCGGTACCTCATACCTGCGCAATAATGACCGATGAAAAACATTATGAATAGAAAAGGATGCAGGGAGGTCCAAACGGAAGGAAACAGGGTTAAGAATCTCCAATATCTTATACGGGCCGATAAACCGAGGCTTAAACTTAGGAGAAGAGACCCTCATAGGGACAAAACGAGAAGACAACCACACCAAATCCCCAACAGAAAGCCGAGGACCAACACGACGGTGGCGGTTGGCAAAAAGCTGAGTCTTCTCCTGGGACAACCTCAAATTGTCCACCACCTGCCCCCAGATCTGATGCAATCTCTCCACCACAGCATCCACTCCAGGACAATCCGAAGATTCCACCTGACCAGAGGAAAATCGAGGATGAAACCCCGAATTACAGAAAAACGGGGACACCAAAGTGGCAGAGCTGGCCCGATTATTGAGAGCGAACTCCGCCAATGGCAAAAAAGCAACCCAATCATCCTGGTCAGCAGACACAAAACACCTCAGATATGTCTCCAGGGTCTGATTAATCCGCTCGGTCTGGCCATTCGTCTGAGGATGGAAAGCGGACGAAAAAGATAAATCTATGCCCATCCTAGCACAGAATGCCCGCCAAAATCTAGACACGAATTGGGTCCCTCTGTCAGAAACGATATTCTCAGGAATACCATGCAAACGAACAACATTTTGAAAAAACAGAGGAACCAACTCGGAAGAAGAAGGTAACTTGGGCAGAGGAACCAAATGGACCATCTTAGAAAAACGGTCACACACCACCCAGATGACAGACATCTTCTGAGAAACAGGCAGATCTGAAATAAAATCCATCGAGATGTGCGTCCAAGGCCTCTTAGGAATAGGCAAGGGCAACAATAATCCACTAGCCCGAGAACAACAAGGCTTGGCCCGAGCACAAACGTCACAAGACTGCACAAAGCCTCGCACATCTCGTGACAGGGAAGGCCACCAGAAGGACCTTGCCACCAAATCCCTGGTACCAAAAATGCCAGGATGACCTGCCAACGCAGAAGAATGAACCTCAGAGATGACTCTATTGGTCCAATCATCAGGAACAAACAGTTTATCAGGTGGGCAACGATCAGGTCTCTCCGCCTGAAACTCCTGCAAGGCCCGCCGCAGGTCTGGAGAAACGGCTGACAATACCACTCCATCCTTAAGGATACCTGTGGGCTCAGAGTTACCAGGCGAGTCAGGCTCAAAACTCCTAGAAAGGGCATCCGCCTTAACATTCTTAGAACCCGGTAGGTATGACACCACAAAATTAAACCGAGAGAAAAATAATGACCAGCGCGCCTGTCTAGGATTCAGGCGCCTGGCGGTCTCAAGATAAATCAAATTTTTGTGGTCAGTCAATACCACCACCTGATGTCTGGCCCCCTCAAGCCAATGGCGCCACTCCTCAAAAGCCCACTTCATGGCCAAAAGCTCCCGATTCCCAACATCATAATTCCGCTCAGCGGGCGAAAATTTACGGGAAAAGAAGGCACAAGGCCTCATCACGGAGCAGTCAGAACTTTTCTGCGACAACACTGCCCCAGCTCCGATCTCAGAAGCGTCGACCTCAACCTGAAAAGGTAGAGCAACATCAGGCTGACGCAACACAGGGGCAGAGGAAAAACGGCGCTTAAGCTCCCGAAAGGCCTCCACAGCATCAGGGGACCAATCAGCAACATCAGCACCCTTCTTAGTCAAATCGGTCAATGGCTTAGCAATATCCGAAAAACCAGCAATAAATCGACGATAAAAGTTAGCAAAGCCCAAAAATTTCTGAAGACTCTTAAGAGAAAAGGGCTGCGTCCAATCACAAATAGCTTGAACCTTGACAGGATCCATTTCAATGGAAGAGGGGGAAAAAATATATCCCAAAAAGGAAATCCTCTGTACCCCAAAAACACACTTCGAACCCTTCACACACAAAGAATTAGACCGCAAAACCTGAAAAACCCTCCTGACTTGCTGGACATGAGAGTCCCAGTCATCCGAAAAAATCAGAATATCATCCAGATACACAATCATAAATTTATCCAAATAATCGCGAAAAATATCATGCATAAAGGACTGGAAAACTGACGGAGCATTAGAAAGACCAAAAGGCATCACTAAATACTCAAAGTGGCCCTCGGGCGTATTAAATGCGGTTTTCCACTCATCCCCCTGCCTGATTCGCACCAAATTATACGCCCCACGAAGGTCAATCTTAGAGAACCACTTGGCCCCCTTTATGCGAGCAAACAAATCAGTCAGCAACGGCAATGGGTATTGATATTTAACAGTGATTTTATTCAAAAGCCGATAATCAATACATGGTCTCAAAGAGCCGTCTTTTTTTGACACAAAGAAAAAACCGGCTCCTAAGGGAGATGACGATGGACGAATATGTCCCTTTTCCAAGGACTCCTTTATATATTCTCGCATAGCAGCATGTTCAGGCACAGACAGATTAAATAAACGACCCTTTGGGTATTTACTACCCGGGATTAAATCTATGGCACAATCGCACTCTCGGTGCGGAGGTAACGAACCAAGCTTGGATTCTTCAAAGACGTCACGATAGTCAGACAGGAACTCAGGAATTTCAGAGGGAATGGATGATGAAATGGAAACCACAGGTACATCCCCATGAGCCCCCTTACATCCCCAGCTCAACACAGACATAGCTCTCCAGTCGAGGACTGGGTTGTGAGATTGCAGCCAAGGCAATCCTAGCACCAAATCATCATGTAGATTATACAGCACCAGAAAGCGAATAATCTCCTGGTGATCCGGATTAATACGCATAGTTACTTGTGTCCAGCATTGTGGTTTATTATTAGCCAATGGGGTGGAGTCAATCCCCTTCAGAGGAATAGGAGTCTCCAAAGGCTCTAAATCATACCCACAGCGTTTGGCAAAGGACCAATCCATAAGACTCAAAGCGGCGCCAGAGTCGACATAGGCGTCCGTGGTAATAGATGACAAAGAGCAAATCAGGGTCACAGATAGAATAAACTTAGACGGTAAGGTGCAAATGGAAACAGATTTACCAAGCTTTTTAGTGCGCTTAGAGCATGCTGATATAACATGAGTAGAATCACCACAATAGAAACACAACCCATTTTTCCGTCTAAAATTCTGCCGCTCGCTTCGGGACAGAATTCTATCACACTGCATACTCTCTGGCGACTTCTCAGTGGACACCGCCAGATGGTGCACTGGTTTGCGCTCCCGCAAACGCCTATCGATCTGAATAGCCATTGTCATGGACTCATTCAGACCCGTAGGCACAGGGAACCCCACCATAACATCCTTAATGGCATCAGAGAGACCCTCTCTGAAAGTCGCCGCCAGGGCGCACTCATTCCACTGAGTAAGCACAGACCATTTACGGAATCTTTGGCAGTAAATTTCCGCTTCATCTTGCCCCTGAGATAGGGACATCAAAGTTTTTTCTGCCTGAAGCTCCAAATGAGGTTCGTCATAAAGCAACCCCAAGGCCAGAAAAAACGCATCCACATTGAGCAACGCAGGATCCCCTGGTGTCAATGAAAAAGCCCAGTCTTGAGGGTCGCCCCGGAGCAAGGAAATCACAATCCTGACCTGCTGTGCAGGGTCTCCGGCAGAGCGAGATTTCAGAGACAAAAATAATTTGCAATTAATTCGAAAATTCTGAAACCCGGATCTATTCCCCGAGAAAAATTCCGGCAAAGGAATTCTCGGCTCAGATACAGGTGCATGACAAACAAAATCTTGCAAATTTTGTACCTTCGTGGCGAGATTATTCAAACCTGCAGTTACACTCTGAAGATCCATTACAAACAGGTGGACACAGAGCCATTCAAGGGTTAAGAGGAGGTAAGAAGCAGCTAGACAGCAATTAAGGGCTAGGCAGCAAAACTCTGAGGGGAAAAAAAAAAAATTTCCCTTCAACACTTCTTTTTCTCCTGCTTCAGCCCAAACAATTAACACTTTGCGGGCCGGTCAAACTGTCATGATCTCAATGGCAAGAGAACATAGCATAAGCATATATAGGAACTAGCTCTTGGAAGATGGGAACTGAGCTGACCATGAACTAAACCTAACGCACAACTAGCAGTGGCCGGGTAGCATGCCTACGTTGATTCTAGATGCCCAGCCCAGCCGGAGGACTAAATAAAGCTAGCAGAGGAAAATATTAGTCCTAGCTCACCTCTAGAGAAATACCCCGAAAGGAGACAGAGGCCCCCCACATGTATTGGCGGTGAGTTGAGACGAAATAACAAACGTAGTATGAAAATAGGTTTAGCAAATTTGAGGTCCACTTACTACATAGCAGAAGACAGAAAGGACACTTTCATGGTCAGCTGAAAACCCTATCAAAAACACCATCCAGAAATTACTTTAAAACTCTGGCATTAACTCATAACACCAGAGTGGCAATTCCCGTTCACAAGAGCTTTCCAGACACAGTAACGAAACTACAGCTGTGAACTGGAACAAAATGCAAAAACAAACATGGACAAGAGTCCAACTTATCTAGTAGTTGTCTAGGAGCAGGAACAAGCACAGAGAGGCTTCTGATAACATTGTTGACCGGCAAGCAACTAACAGAGCAGCAAGGTTATATAGCGACTCCCACATCTTGATGGGAACAGGTGAACAGAGAAGATGAAGACACCAGTTCAATTCCACCAGTAGCCACCGGGGGAGCCCAGAATCCAAATTCACAACAGGACCCAGTCAAGGTCCAGGCTATTCATGACTGGACTCAGCCCACGTCTGTTAAGAGTCTTCAGAAGTTCTTGGGTTTTGCTAATTTTTACCGTCGTTTCATCGCTAATTTTTCTAGCGTGGTTAAACCTTTGACGGATTTGACCAAGAAGGGTTCTGATGTGACTAATTGGTCTCCTGCGGCCGTGGAGGCCTTTCGGGAGCTGAAGCACCGGTTTTCTTCAGCTCCAGTCTTATGTCAGCCAGATGTCTCTCTCCCCTTCCAGGTCAAGGTTGATGCTTCTGAGATTGGAGCAGGGGCTGTTTTGTCGCAGAGAAGCTCTGATGGCTCTGTGATGAAACCATGTGCTTTCTTTTCAAGAAAGTTTTCGCCTGCCGAGCGGAATTATGATGTTGGTAATCGGGAGTTGTTGGCTATGAAGTGGGCATTTGAAGAGTGGCGACATTGGCTCGAAGGAGCTAAACATCGTGTGGTGGTCTTGACTGATCACAAAAATCTGATTTACCTTGAATCTGCCAAGCGCCTGAATCCTAGACAGGCTCGTTGGTCGTTGTTTTTCTCCAGTTTCAACTTCGTGGTCTCATATCTGCCTGGTTTGAAGAACGTGAAAGCTGATGCACTTTCTAGGAGTTTTGTGCCTGACTCTCCGGGAGTTTCTGAGCCGGCTGGTATTCTCAGAGAGGGAGTGATTTTGTCTGCCATTTCCCCAGATTTGCGACGAGTGCTGCAGAAATTTCAGGCGGATAGACCTGACCGTTGTCCACCAGAGAGACTGTTTGTCCCGGATAGATGGACCAGCAGAGTTATTTCCGAGGTTCATTCTTCGGTGTTGGCGGGTCATCCTGGGATTTTTGGTACCAGAGATTTGGTGGCTAGGTCCTTCTGGTGGCCTTCCTTGTCGCGGGATTTTCGTTCCTTTGTGCAGTCTTGTGGGATTTGTGCTCGGGCTAAGCCTTGCTGTTCTCGTGCCAGCGGTTTGCTTTTGCCTTTGCCTATTCCGAAAAGGCCTTTGACGCATATTTCCATGGATTTTATTTCAGATCTTCCGGTATCTCAGAAAATGTCTGTCATCTGGGTGGTGTGTGATCGTTTTTCCAAGATGGTCCATTTGGTGCCCTTTCCTAAGTTGCCTTCTTCCTCCGATTTGGTTCCTCTATTTTTTCAGAATGTGGTTCGCTTGCACGGCATTCCTGAAAATATTGTGTCTGATAGAGGATCCCAGTTTGTGTCCAGGTTTTGGCGGACTTTTTGTGCTAAGATGGGCATTGATTTGTCTTTTTCTTCGGCCTTCCATCCTCAGACTAATGGCCAAACCGAGCGAACTAATCAGACGTTGGAAACCTATTTGAGATGTTTTGTTTCTGCTGATCAGGATGATTGGGTGACTTTTTTGCCATTGGCCGAGTTTGCCCTTAATAATCGGGCTAGTTCTGCTACTTTGGTTTCGCCTTTTTTCTGCAATTCTGGTTTCCATCCTCGTTTTTCCTCGGGTCAGGTTGAGCCTTCTGACTGTCCTGGTGTGGATTCTGTGGTGGATAGGTTGCAACAGATTTGGAACCATGTGGTGGACAATTTGAGGTTGTCACAAGAGAAGGCTCAGCGCTTTGCCAACTGCCGCCGCGGTGTGGGTCCCCGACTTCGTGTTGGGGATTTGGTGTGGCTGTCTTCTCGGTATGTTCCTATGAAGGTCTCCTCTCCTAAATTCAAGCCTCGCTTCATCGGTCCTTATAAGATCTTGGAAATCCTTAACCCGGTGTCTTTTCGTTTGGATCTCCCAGCATCGTTTGCCATTCATAATGTGTTCCATAGGTCTTTGTTGCGGAGGTATGTGGTACCTGTGGTTCCTTCTGTTGAGCCTCCTGCTCTGGTGCTGGTCAAGGGCGAATTGGAGTACGTGGTGGAGAAGATTTTGGATTCTCGTATCTCTAGACGGAGGCTTCAGTATTTGGTGAAGTGGAAGGGCTATGGTCAGGAGGATAATTCCTGGGTTGTCGCCTCTGATGTTCATGCGGCCGATTTGGTTCGTGCCTTCCACGCGGCTCGTCCTGATCGCCCTGGGGGTCTTGATGAGGGTTCGGTGACCCCTCCTCAAGGGGGGGTACTGTTGTGAACTCTGTTTTGGGGCTCCCTCTAGTGGTCACAAGCGGTACTGTGTAGTGTTGTCTTTCTGCAGGTTGGCAGCATCAGCTGGTTCGTTATCCTTGGTTGGTTTCCTATTTAGTTCACCTGGATACTCAGTTCCTTGCCTGCTCTCAATGTAATCAGTGCTCTTCAGATTCCTTGTGACTACCTTGCTCCCAGTCTCTCCAAGACAAGCTAAGTTTTTGTTTGATCATTTTTTGATTATCAGCATTTATTATGTTTTTAGTCCAGCTCACTAAAATGTGATTTCCTCGCTTGCTGGTTGCTATAGGGGACTGAGTTTCTCCCCCCCACACCGTTAGTTGGTGCGGGGGTTCTTGAAATCTCAGTGTGGATATTTTGTAAGGGTTTTTTACTGACCGCACAGACCCCTTTACTATTTTCTGCTATCTAGTATTAGTGGGCCTCATTTGCTAAATCTGTTTTCACCCCTGTGTATGTGCCTTCCTCTTACCTCACCGTTATTATATGTTGGGGGCTTCTATTTCTTTGGGGATTATTTCTCTGGAGGCAAGAGAGGTCTTTCTTTCTCTCTAGGGGTAGTTAGTTCCTCAGGCTGGCTCGAGACGTCTAGGATTTTTAGGCACGTTCACCGGCTACTTCTAGTGTGTTTGGATAGGTTCAGATTTGCGGTCAGTCCAGTTTGCCACCTCCCTAGAGCTTGTCCTATGTATGTTACTTAGCTGGAGTAATTTGTGATCCTCAACCACTAAGGATCATAACAAGCGTCCTAATGCACCATTTAGCTAAATAGGAGTATATGAGCAGGCACAAAAGCATCAAATGATGCCACCTATTATGGCTATATGCAGCCAATATCGCCACCATTCAGCATACACAGCATTTTTTACTGCCAATACCGTCTGTACTATATATGGACTGCAGTCCGTACCGTTATACGTATAATTCACCATGGGGACATTACTAGCACCGCCCTGATACTCCGAGTACAGCTTTGCGCAAGCCATATCCCGTAGATCACATAGCATTCAACTATGTGCAGGTTAAACCCCTACGGTCAAACCGCACACAGTCAGAACCGCTATGTTGCGGTAAAGTGTCCCGGCTTATTACTAGTATTATCCTTTCAATGACATGACAGGTACTATGGCATTCTTTTATCCTGCTTTATTTAATTGGCCTCAGTTCAACATAATGCATAGTTAAAAAATATTGCATAATACATCAATTTCCAAAATTTCTGTATATTGATATACACTCACCGGCCACTTTATTATGTACACCATGCTAGTAACGGGTTGGACCCCCTTTTGCCTTCAGAACTGTCTCAATTCTTCGTGGCATAGATTCAACAAGGTGCTGGAAGCATTCCTCAGAGATTTTGGTCCATATTGACATGATGGCATCACACAGTTGCCGCAGATTTGTCGGCTGCACATCCCAAAGATGCTCCATACAAGGCAGGATGGATCCATGCTTTCATGTTGTTTACGCCAAATTCTGACCCTACCATCCGAATGTCGCAGCAGAAATCGAGACTCATCAGACCAAGCAACGTTTTTCCAATCTTCTACTGTCCAATTTCGATGAGCTTGTACAAATTGTAGCCTCAGTTTCCTGTTCTTAGCTGAAAGGAGTGGTACCCGGTGTGGTCTTCTGCTGCTGTAGCCCATCTGCCTCAAAGTTCGACGCACTGTGTGTTCAGAGATGCTCTTAGGTCTACCTTGGTTGTAACGGGTGGCGATTTGAGTCACTGTTGCCTTTCTATCAGCTCGAACCAGTCTGCCCATTCTCCTCTGACCTCTGGCATCAACAAGGCATTTCCGCCCACAGAACTGCCGCTCACTGGATTTTTTTTCTTTTTCGGACCATTCTCAGTAAACCATAGAGATGGTTGTGCGTGAAAATCCCAGTAGATCAGCAGTTTCTGAAATACTCAGACCAGCCCTTCTGGCACCAACAACCATGCCACGTTCAAAGGCACTCAAATCACCTTTCTTCCCCATACTGATGCTCGGTTTGAACTGCAGGAGATTGTCTTGACCATGTCTACATGCCTAAATGCACTGAGTTGCCACCATGTGATTGGCTGATTAGAAATTAAGTGTTAACAAGAAGTTGGACAGGTGTACCTAATAAAGTGGCCAGTGAGTGTATGTGTCCTCCATGTTCACAAGGTCCTTCAAGGCAATATTCCAGCATGGTTGACTTCTTATCTAAACAGAGGATAAAATTAGGAAAATGCATTAGTGACATTTCCTAAATTTAAAAACAACGTAACAGTAACATGGGACCATATAACTATACAATTTTCTCAAATCATCGTATGCATCTTAAAATCAGCGTTAAGACCCCCAGGTCTTAGGGTATTGAGTTCGTATATCCACATTAGTTCTCTTTTTTTACGGATTGATTTTCTGTCTCCCCCTCTTCTCTGTATCGGGACAGTGTCAATAATTCTAAACCTTAGGTCCTTTTCCGTATGCTTATAGTCAGTGAAGTGTTTGGGGACTTAGATGCTATGTGATCTATGGGATATGGCTTGTGCAAAGCTGTACTCGGAGTATCAGGGCGGTGTTAGTAATGTCCCCATGGCGAATTATACGTATAACGGTACGGACTGCAGTCCATATATAGTACAGACGGTATTGGCAGTAAAAAATGCTGTGTATGCTGAATGGTGGCGATATTGGCTGCATGTAGCCGTTATAGGTGGCATCATTTGATGCTTTTGTGCCTGCTCATATACTCATATTTAGCTAAATGGCGCATTAGGACGCTTGTGCACCTGCCCATATATACATATAAGCACTAAAAGAATTAAGCCACCACAAAGATGACGAAATTTAGCGCAACTGCGCATGTGCCGAGTTCAGACATTGACCTGTAGTTCAACAAGGCAATATGACGTAACAGACCTGCGCAGTAGGTGTCTAAGAACGCTGACAGACTGAATGGCGTCCTCCATCACTAACAAGCTCCTGTGGCGGTAAGAACAGCATGGCCCATAGAATGTATACACATATAAGGCACAAATATGCACAGATGCACTTTATTAGATATATTTAAACATAAGTATGTAATTAATCACAAACGGCTGTAATTAAGGATGGCTAAGTACTATATATTTGCACCAAGGAAGCTGTATCCACTGCTTGAGAAAAGCTCAGTAGAGCTGAAACGTCGCACTGACATGTGGATTTGAATAAATCTTACACCTTTTGGAAACAATGGAGTGCTGCCTTCTTTTTTGATATTATGGAATGTGGACGACCAGTGGACAGGTTGCCTGGAGGCTTTGCACCCGGAGATAAGTAATAGTAGTGTGCTGTTCCTTTTTTACTAGTATATATATATATTTATATATATATATATATATATATATATATATATATATATATATATATATATATTCACAATGAAATACGTATCCTTAACACTACACATAGTGTGTTCAGGTTTTTTTAAATATTTTTTGTGCACTTTGTTGTTGGAGTGGTCAAACAACTGTTGCAAGTGCTTGCTTTTGGTATATGAATGTTCCCAGTTTTTCTTGACCCATCGCATTTTGTAAAGGCATGTGCTGAGATATTTATTTATTTTTCCATTTTCTTTAAATGAAGCACACATTTTAGTTATTGAATACCTACATGAAATTGTCCAATTTAGCAACTGTACAATGTGCACCATATGACCACATACAGTTGCCACATGTTCATTTCCAGTCGAGAACCTGCATGTAGCTCCTTCGCAATATAGCATTTTATGGTTACGTTGCATTTTTGTTCAAAGGGGTATAGCTTCACTTAAAAAATTGTACATGACAAAAACACAAAAAAATATGGTTTTGCAACTGTTTTAGCAGTTGCACTTAACAATCATAGACGACAAAACAATACTGCTTGAAGTTGCCACAAACTACTTCCTATGAGTGTACCTAAGTAACGACATAGCTTCCTAAAGTTCAGCAATTTTTGACAAGGTGAGAAAAATTTAATACCAAAAAACATCTGCATGTTTTACTTTCTGCAAACCTATTTCAATAATCCAGTTTAGCAATGGAATACCACTTAACCATACTGTGGTCTATTGCAGTAATTTTTGGTGGTGTTCCTGCCTCCCCTCATTTTTTAATGTGGTTCTTTTTGGCTGTATTAAAGTAATCCAAGTTATTGTTGAATTTACCTTTTTGCGTGTCTTGTGAACCCTTCAGAAAAATAGACAGCTGTTTTTATCAACACCGTGTCACTATACTAATGCTATTGCTAACAATAGTGCTTGACAGTACTGATGCTGAGAAGTCTACTCTCTTGATGCTACACAGACATGAATTAGCTCTCAAAATATGGCTACTTTTAGGAAAGCTTTTAGTTAAACCATTGCTTCTTCACCTTAAAAAACAGCTAACCTGTTTCCGCTTCCTAAAAAGAGGAATGATTTCTGAATAGCTTAAGAAAAAGCTTTTCTATTCACGTAATCATTTTGTGAAAAGTATCCTTAAAAGGGATAATTTTTTAATTCAGAATAAAGAATCTATTACTTCTTCATGTTCAAAACAGTACACGTTTTGTCGTTATAAATAAGGGGATAATTTTTGACTGAATATGAAAAAGCTATTGCTTCTTCATTTGGCAAAGATCAAACCTTTTGACACTCCCCACACAGGGATCATTTTTACACTGCCTGTGTGGAAAATCTATTGCTTCTTTTGTTGTTCCATGACCTGTGTATAAACAGCAGTAAGGTGAGTATCTGTTACCAGAAAAGGATAATTTTTTGACCATTTTATGAAATTTAATAACTGTACAATGGGACTGTGTTTTAATAGTGTTCTGGTTACAATCCATTTTCCTCTAGCCAGATAGGATAAGGTCACTAGAACATTAACAAGGCTATATTTGCATTACATATTTCAAAATGGGTTCAATATACACCTAGGCAACTTCCAAGTGTTATACACTTATTTTCCGGGCAAGATGAGGCATTTTAGGATTGCAATTTATGGTGAACTTATTCTCTGTAAATCCAATCTCTGGCAAAAAGTTGGCGAAACTGGCGAATTCAAGTTTCAAGGTTTCTGCTCATCTCTAACAATAAAAATTCACATAGATTTATTTTTTTTAATCACATTATTAGCATGAATTATCCGTATACACAGCGTCATATACAGGCACTCATTTTTTTTATTGCAGGAAATGTTGTTCAAATTTTCTGAAATGTTGTTAAACTCATGGGAAATGTAGTTGCCTGCAAGAAAGTTGTGTAAAAACACAATGCAGATGGTGCTTTGGTTGATTATTCTCCAAGTTACCTACATACACAGTAAAATGCTTAGTTTAACCACATAGAGTGTGTCTGTAAAGAAATATTCAATAACAATAGTCATCATCTCAGTTACTTTAGCACCAGTGTTCAGATCGCAATATATTGCATTTTAATAGCCTATTAAAAGTGGATTGTTTCTTAAGGACACTGATTTGCTTTTAAATTTATAGCCAGAAGGTGACTCTTCATTATATTACAGATTGCCACCTGATAATGAAGCCTTGTTGTATATTGACTGCATACAGAGCAGGTGCCTCCTACATCTGTTTCGTTATTCTTCTTGAGTACCATCAAGTACTACACAAATAAAAGAAAAGTTGGCTAAATTATAATAATACAATAAGAAACTATTGCAAAAAAATGCAATTACAAGATTTTTTCTGCCTTTCATCAAACAAGCAAAATAACTGTAAATTAATTGTACAGGTTTCTGCAAATAATATAGACAGGCACAGGATACTGTATTTTTCCATCTATAAAACACACTTTTAGCAAGAAACATCTTCTTGCTAAAATGTCACTGTGTTTTATTGTCCACTACCTTTGGGTCTATTGGAGAGATTCTTCTCAATTTTGATTGCATGGGCAAAACTGAATGTACGGTTCTTCAGTTTACTCCAAGGGTACGGTCTCACAGTGGCACTTTGGTCACTACGACGGCACGATCCGTGACGTTCCAGCGATATACTTACGATCTCGCTGTGTCTGACACGCTACTGCGATCAGGGACCCCGCTGAGAATCGTACGTCGTAGCAGATCGTTTGAAACTTTCTTTCATCCTCAAGTGTCCCGCTGTGGCGGCATGATCGCATCGTGTAACAAAGGTGTGCACGATATGGTATACTGTATATATTGTATATCATACTGTCCCGTACGACTTCTACATCGCAAATACGTCATGAAATTATCGCTCCAGCGCCATGCATTGCGAAGTGTGTCTGCGACGCTGGAGCGATAATGGAGCGAAGCTGGAGCGTCACGGATCGTACCGTCGTAGCTACCAAAGTGCCACTGTGAGACGGTACCCCAAGAGGTTTCTAACTGTTTTTGTAAACACTAGACAATGGAGATGGACAAAAGAACACAGACAATTTTTGTTTGGTTATGATGACATCTTACCCAAAATAATAGGCCTCCTTCATGTGTAGTAAAATCAAGCGTGATAGGCTTAACTCCTTCTCCCTCGAGCCTGTTTTCACCTTCATGACCAAGCCAAATTGTTCAATTCTGACCAATGTCACTATATGTGGTAATAACTCTGAAAAAAAATAACATTTAGTTTTTTTTCAAAAGTTTACTTTAGACCCATTTTTTTTCACAAAGGTAACAGGAGAAAATAGACACAAAAATTTGTTGAGCAAGTTCTCCTCAGCACCCCGATACCCCATATATGCGGGAAAACTACTGTTTGGGACACAGCAGTGCTCAGAAGGGAATTAGTACCATTTTACTTTTTGTATGCGAAGTTTGCTGGAATATTTAGCAGCTGCCATGTCGCGTTTGGAGAACCCCTGATGTGCCTAAACAGTGGAAACTCCCCACAAGTGACCCCATTTTGGAAACTAGACTTTCATGGAATTTATCTACACTGTGTGCAGAATTATTAGGCAAGTTGTATTTTGATCACATAATACTTTTTATACATGTTGTCCTACTCCAAGCTGTTCAGGCTGGAGAGCCAGCTACCAATTAAGTAAATCAGGTGATGTGCATCTCTGTAATGAGGAGAAGTGTTGTCTAATGATGACATCAAAACCCTATATAAGGTGTGCTTAATTATTAGGTAATTTATTTTCCTTTGGCAAAATGGGTCAGAAGAGAAATTTGACAGGCTATGAAAAGTCAAAAATTGTGAGATGTCTTGCAGGGGGATGCAGCACTCTTGAAATTGCCAAACTTTTGAAGCGTGATCACCGAACAATCGAGCGTTTCATGGCAAATAGCCAACAGGGTAGCAAGAAGCATGTTGGGCAAAAAAGGCTCAAACTAACTGCCCATGAATTGAGGAAAATCAAGCGTGAAGCTGCCAAGATGCCATTTGCCACCAGTTTGCCATATTTCAGAGCTGCAACATTACTGGAGTAACAAAAAGCGCAAAATGTGCAATACTCAGGGACATGGCCAAGGTAAGGAAGGCTAAAAAACAACCACTTTTGAACAAGAAACATAAGATAAAATGTCAAGACTGGGCCAAGAAATATCTTAAGACTGACTTTTCTAAGGTTTTATGGACTGATTAAATGAGAGTGACTCTTGATGGGCCAGATGGATGGGCCAGAGGCTGGATCAGTAAAGGGCAGAGAGCTCCACTCTGACTCAGATGCCAGCAAGGTGGAGGTGGGGTAATGGTATGGGCTGGTATCAGTAAAGATGAACTTGTGGGACCTTTTCGGGTTGAGGATGGAGTGAAGCTCAACTCCCAGACCTACTGCCAGTTTCTGGAAAACAAGTCAGTATCATTCAAGAAAAACATGATTTTCATGCAGGACAATGCTCCATCACATGCCTCCAACTACTCCACAGCGTGGCTGGCCAGTAAAGGTCTCAAAGAAGAAAAAATAATGACATGGCTCCCTTGTTCACCTTATCTGAACCCCATAGAAAAACCTGTGGTCCCTCATAAAATGTGAGATCTACAGGGAGGGAAAACGGTACACCTCTCGGAACAGTGTCTGGGTGGCTGTGGTGGCTGCTGCACCCAATGTTGATCGTAAACAGATCAAGCAACAGACAGAATCTATGGATGGAAGGCTGTTGAGTGTCATCATAAAGAAAGGTGGCTATATTGGTCACTAATTTTTTTGGGTTTTGTTTTTGCATATCAAAAATGTTTATTTCTAAATTTTGTGCAGTTATATTGGTTTGCCTGGTGAAAATAAACAAGTGAGATGGGAAAATATTTGGTTTTTATTAAGTTGCCTAATAATTTTGCACAGTAATAGTTACCTGCACAAACAGATATACTCCTAAGATAGCCAAATCTAAATCCAAAAATATTAAGCTTTGATATTTATAAGTCTTTTGGGTTGATTGAGAACATAGTTGTTGATCAATAATAAAAATAATCCTCTAAAATACAACTTGCCTAATAATTCTGCACACAGTGTAGATGAGTGGTGAACATCTGAAGAAGTTTATAACGTTGAGCTGTGAAAATAAAAAAATAACATTCTTGTACAAATGTTCGTTTATCCCCAAATTTTGCATTTTCACAAGGGTAAGAGGAGAAATTGCACCATACAATTTGTTGTGCTCTTTCTCCTGAATATGCATATAACCCATATGTGGGACAAAACTACTGTTTGGGTGCACGACAGGGCTCGGAAAGGAAGGAGCACAGTTTGACATTTTGAACTAAAAATTGGCTTGAATCAAGAGCAGATGCCATGTAGCGTTTGGAGAGCCCCTGATATGCGTTAACAATATACACCCCCAACGTCTGACCCCATTTTGGAAAGTAGACTTCTCACGGAATTTATGTAGATGTGTGGTGAGCACCTAAAGAAGTTTATAACGTTGAGCTGTGAAAATAAAAAATCATATTTCTCCCACAAAAATATTAATTTAGCCCCAATTTTTTATTTTCACAACAGTAACAGGAAAAAATGAACTGAAAAATTTGTATGTGGGGGAAAATTACTGTTTGGGAGGACTCGTCATTTTACTTATGGAGGTCAAAATTGACTGGAATCATTAGTGGACGCCATGTCACATTTGGAGAGACCCTGATGTGCCTAAACACTGGAAACCCCCACAAGTAACCCAATTTTGGAAACTAGGCCTCTTAATTAATGCATATAGATGTGTGATTAGCACCTTGAATGCTCAAGTGCTTCATAGAAGTTTATAGCAAAGAGCTGTGTAAATAAAACAAATCACATTTTCCCACAAAACTGTTTTAAGCCCTACATTTTCTGTGTTTTCACAAGGGTATAAGGAGAGAATGGACCCCAAAATGTGTTGTGCAATTTCTCTTAAGTACACAGCTACCCCATATGTGGTTTAAAACTACTGTTTGGGCACACGGCAGAGCTCAGAAAGGAAGCAGTGATGTTTTGGAATACAGACTTTGATGGAATGGCCTGCAGGTGTCATGTAACGTTTGGAGAGCTCCTGATGTGCTTAAACAATAGAAACCCCCCATAAGTGACCTTACTCCGCAAAATAGAACCATCAAGGAATTTATCTAGATTTGTGTTGAGCACCTTGAACCCATGGGTGATACACAGAATTTTACAATGTTGATCGGTAAAACTGATGAAAAAAATATTTTTCCCACAAAAATGTTCTTTAGACCAACTTTCTTTCATTTTAACAAGGACAGAAGGTGAAAATAGGCCCCAAAATTTGCTGTGCTATATCTTCTGGTTACACCAGTACCTAATATGTGGTTGAAAACTTTGTGAGTCACAATCCAAAGCTCAGAAGGGAAGGAGCACCATATTGGAGTTCAAATTTTTCTGGACTGGTTGGTGTTAGGTGTCGAGTTCCCGCCTCTGCACAGGGGGAATCTCGAGCCATCTCCACTGCGGTCTCCCATCCTTCTCCAGCCACAGTGGAGCCTGCTCAGTGGAGACGTCGGTCCCAGCATCTGACTCAGGCAGATTCTCTGCGCCTGGTTACTGCTGTCCTTCCAGGTTCTGCCATTAAGACCAGTGCTGGGCAGCGGCGAGCAGACGCTTTTCGGACTAAGTCCTACTTTTCACCTTCTGAGCATGCCCAGGGTGAGATCTCTTATTGGAGGTCGAGGGTCACATGCTTTGATACTGCAGCAAAACCCATTGGTCCTCCAGGAAGGTCCTGAAGGTGCTCAGGCTCTGTGGTAGCCTCTCATTGGTCCTTCTTGGAAGGTCATGTACAGTGCCTGCAAGTAGTATTCAACCCCCTGCAGATTTAGCAGGTTTACACATTTGGAATTAACTTGGCATTGTGACATTTGGACTGTAGATCAGCCTGGAAGTGTGAAATGCACTGCAGCAAAAAAGAATGTTATTTCTTTGTTTATTTTTTTTTAAATTGGGAAAAGTTTTTTCAGAGGGTCATTTATTATTCAACCCCTCAACCCACCAGAATTCTGTTTGGTTCCCCTAAAGTATTAAGAAGTAGTTCAGGCACAAAGAACAATGAGCTTCACATGTTTGGATTAATTATCTCTTTTTCCAGCCTTTTCTGACTATTTAAGACCCTCCCCAAACTTGTGAACAGCACTCAAACATGGTCAACATGGGAAAGACAAAGGAGCATTCCAAGGCCATCAGAGACAAGATCGTGGAGGGTCACAAGGCTGGCAAGGGGTACAAAACCCTTTCCAAGGAGTTGGGCCTACCTGTCTCCACTGTTGGGAGCATCATCTGGAAGTGGAAGGCTTATGGAACTACTGTTAGCCTTCCACGGCCTGGACAGCCTTTGAAAGTTTCCTCCCGTGCCGAGGCCAGGCTTGTCCGAAGAGTCAAGGCTAACCCAAGGACAACAAGGAAGGAGCTCCGGGAAGATCTCATGGCAGTTGGGACATTGGTTTCAGTCAATACCATAAGTAACGTACTCCACCACAATGGTCTCCGTTCCAGACGAGCCCGTAAGGTACCTTTACTTTCAAAGCGTCATGTCAAGGCTCGTCTACAGTTTGCTCATGATCACTTGGAGGACTCTGAGACTGACTGGTTCAAGGTTCTCTGGTCTGATGAGACCAAGATCGAGATCTTTGGTGCCAACCACACACGTGACGTTTGGAGACTGGATGGCACTGCATACGACCCCAAGAATACCATCCCTACAGTCAAGCATGGTGGTGGCAGCATCATGCTGTGGGGCTGTTTCTCAGCCAAGGGGCCTGTCCATCTGGTCCGCATCCATGGGAAGATGGATAGCACAGCCTACCTGGAGATTTTGGCCAAGAACCTCCGCTCCTCCATCAAGGATCTTAAGATGGGTCGTCATTTCATCTTCCAACAAGACAACGACCCAAAGCACACAGCCAAGAAAACCAAGGCCTGGTTCAAGAGGCAAAAAATCAAGGTGTTGCAGTGGCCTAGTCAGTCTCCTGACCTTAACCCAATTGAAAACTTGTGGAAGGAGCTCAAGATTAAAGTCCACATGAGACATTCAAAGAACCTAGATAACTTGGAGAAGATCTGCATGGAGGAGTGGGCCAAGATAACTCCAGAGACCTGTGCCGGCCTGATCAGGTCTTATAAAAGACGATTATTAGCTGTAATTGCAAACAAAGGTTATTCCACAAAATATTAAACCTAGGGGTTGAATAATAATAGACCCACACTTTTATATTTAAAATTTATAAAAATTTAACTGAGCAACAAAACTTTTTGGTTTGTAAGATTTATGCATCTGTTAATAAATCCTGCTCTTGTTTGAAGTTTGAAGGCTCTAACTTGTTTGCATCTTATTAAACCTGCTAAATCTGCAGGGGGTTGAATACTACTTGTAGGCACTGTACCTGTTGCAGCTATAAACGGTTTGCATGGCCGCACGGCCATGCGCTAGTATCAAATCTGTTATGTGCATGCGCCAGTGTGGTCACATTTATGTGTGTTCAGGGACTCGGCTGAAATAAGCCCCTAGTATGCCGGCACCTCCGGCGAGGAGATTGTGTGCGTGGATATAGGGCCCCGGCTGAAATAAGCCCCTAGAATACCGGCTCCTCCAGTGAGGAGATTGTATGTTTGCGTGACCACAGACTGCCTTCAGCTCGGCAGTTAGCTGTGAACTCCTGTGGGGTTAACAGGGCACAGCGTCTTGTTTCCGTGCGACTGTGAAGTAACAGAGTTCGCTTAAACCACCATATAGTGCCGTCATTTGCTAGCAGCAGGTTCCTCCTGCACGGTGGACCCCGGGCGGCGAATGCACCAATAATAACATCTATATTTACTCGGTGCGTTTTGCTAGCCCTAACAGTTGGAGGGTGCCATGTCTTATTTGCAGAGCCACTGAGGTACCATAACAGCAGAACCCCCCATAAGTGACCCCATTTTACAAACTAAAGCTCTCAATTAACTCCTCTATGGATGCAGTGATCACTGCCATTGTAGTGCCAAGTACATTGTAGTCACCAGTATGTTGTTAACAATTACTGACATCTCGGAATCAAAGCGAATGTATTGTCCCCATATTGGGACCCCATGGAGTAACTCCCAATCAATTATATTGAACCTACATAGACAAGGAGTAATCACTCGAAGTAAAGAGTAAGGATTGAGACTACATACAAATGTACAGTGAAAAAATGATATTTTATTGTACAAAAAACCTCACATAAACAATATGGGTTAAAAAACCCTGGTGTAGTACATAACGAAGTAGAGTCCAACTAATACTTCTGAAGACAAGCACCCATAAATTAAGTGGGCTCTCATCGCTATAGAAATGCCAAACATAGGGACACTACAGTAAGTATGGTTTAGGCAAACTGGAGCACAGAAGAGAGAGGGGCATTTTGATTTCAGAGTGCAGAATTTGGCAAGGAGCCATAGTGCTTTTCCGGAGCATTTGTGCTATCAGTAACGTGGAGGCCCTCTATATTTCTGTTAAGCGTTAATAGACCAGAATGGGGAATTTTTTGTGGATTTAGTTGAAGCATTTATGGGGAACATTTTACATAACTTTTGGCTCACAATTTTTTATTGTGTTTTTGCATCCCCATATTTTGATAACTATCCTTTTTCCATATTTAGGCTGACAGAGTAATGTGAGGGCTTGTTTTTTGACAAAAAGAGTTGTCATTTTTATTGGTACTATATTCGATCACATTTCATTTTTTGATGGCTTTTTATTCTGATTTTTGGGAGTCAGAATGAACAAAAACCAGCAATTCAGATTTTTTTTTTTTTACGACGTTCATCGTGTGGTAAAATTGATAAAGCAGTTTAATTCTTCAAGTCAGTACGATTACAGTGATACCTCATTTAATTTTTTTAATGTTTTGGCACTTTTACAAAATAAACTGTTAAAATAGTTATTTTGCATAACTTCTTTCTGAAAGCTATAACTTTTTTATTTTTCCTCTGATGGAGTTACCGTATATACTCGAGTATAATCCGACCCGAGTATAAGCCGACCCCCCTAATTTTGCCACAAAAAACTGGGAAAACTTAATGATTCGAGTATAAGCCTAGGGTGGAAAATGCAGCAGCTACTGGTAAATTTAAAAAATAAAAATAGATACCAATAAAAGTAAAATTAATTGAGACATCAGTAGTTTAAGTGTTTTTGAATATCCATATTGAATCAGGAGCCCCATATAATGCTCCATACAGTTTATGATGGGCCCATAAGATGCTCCATATTAAAATATGCCCCATATAATGCTGCACAAATGCTGATTATGACCCCATAAGATGCTCCATACAGACATTTGCCCCATATAATGCTCCACAAATGTGGATTATGGCCCCATAAGATGCTCCATACAGATATTTGCCCCATATCATGCTGCACATGGCCCCATATAATGCTGCACATTGCCCCATACAGATGCCCCATACAGATATTTGCCCCATATCATGCTGCAAATGGCCCCATACAGATGCCCCATATCATGCTGCACATAGCTGTTGTGAATTCTGCTTTTGGGTTCCCTCCGGTGGTAGTAGATGGTAATGCAGTTGTCCCTGGGTTGCAGTCCTGGTCGGGTGTGTCTGCTGATTGCAGTTCTGACTGGGGTATTTAGGTGTGCAGGATTCATTAGTCCTTGCCAGTTGTCAATTGTTGTTGGGAGGTGTAGGACCTCTGCCTGGTTCCTCCTGCCTTTCTGCCAAATCAGCAAAGATAAGTGTCTGTTTTTTTTTTCCTGTGGCACACATGCTGTGTGCTTCACAATTCAGTGCTATTCTTTGTGTTTTCTTGTCCAGTTTAGATTGTGTCAGTATTTTCTCAGTCTTGTTGGATTCTCTGGAGTGGCAGATATACATTCCATGTCTTTAGTTAGATTGTGTAACTTTTTGTATTATCTGTTGTGGATATTTTTGGAAGGGTTTTAATACTGACCGCCTAGTAATCTGTCCTATCCTTTCCTATTTAGCTAGAGTGGCCTCTTTTGCTAAATCCTGTTTTCTACCTGCGTGTGTCTATTCTTCTCCTACTCACAGTCATTATTCGTGGGGGGCTACCTATCCTTTGGGGGTCTGCTCTCAGGCAAGATAGCATTCCTATTTCCATCTATAGGGGTATTTAGTCCTTCGGCTGTGTCGAGGTTTCTAGGGTTTGTTAGGCACACCCCACGGCTACTTCTAGTTGCGGTGTTAGTTCAGGATTTGCGGTCAGTACAGGTTCCACCGACTCCAGAGAAAGTTTTCATGCGGCTCCAAGGTCACCAGATCATAACAGTACAACTGGCCCATAATGAGTTAAATGCATCTCAGAAGAAGGGAAGAAAGGTGTTGAGCCATTTTTTTTTCTGCAGTCTGTTCTGTCTTTTCTTCCCTCTTTATTTATGGGTGGCTGAGGAGTCTTGTGCCAGCATGGATGTTCAGGAATTAGCTTCTCGTGTAGACCAGCTTGCTGCTAGGGTACAGGGTATTTCTGATTATATTGTTCAGACTCCTGCTTTAGAGCCGAAGATTCCTACCCCTGATTTGTTTTTTGGTGATAGAGCAAAAAACAGTTTACAATTGTTTTTAAAACCCAAAAATTTGGACCTAAGACCACGATCCTCCGGTGATTCCATTCAGCAGGTTAAAATTGTCATCTCCCTGCTGCGTGGCGATCCACAGGATTGGGCATTTTCCCTGGAATCTGGGAATCCAGCCTGTTATAATCTGGTGGCCTAAGAGCAGCATGAGACGTACTCTGGAGAAGGTGGCACCTGTACTGACCGCAGACCCTGAACTTAACACCGCAACTAGAAGTAGCCGTGGAATGTACCTAGCACTCCCTGGACATCTCGACACAGCCGGAGGACTAATTACCCCTAAAGATAGAAAAGGGAAAACTATCTTGCCTCAGAGAAAATTCCCAAAGGATAGGCAGCCCCCCACAAATATTGACTGTGAGAGGAGAGGGAAAAAACATACACAGGCTGAAATCAGAATTTAGCAAAGGAGGACACTTCTAGCTAAATAGAAAGGATAGGACAGAGTACTATGCAGTCAGTATTAAAACACTAGAAAATATCCACCACAGAAAATACAAAAACTCCACAGCTAACTAAAGATATGGAGGGTATATCTGCATCTCCAGAGATACCAGCTTGACTAAACAAATCCTTATACAGACCAAGCTGGACAAGACAAAAAACATGGAAAAGAACTGAACAATAAGGCCACAGCATGTGGACAGCGAAAAAATCAAGGCCAGAACTTATCTTTGTTGAATAGAACTGCAAAGCAGGGGAGACCAGGCAGAGATGTGAATCCTCCAGGAACAATGGATAACTGGCACTGACTAAAAGGTGAAGCAAGACTAAATAGCCCAGTCAGATTTGCAGAAAGTGAACACACCTGATAAATGCTGCGATTCAGAGACAGCAGCGCTACCACTGACAACCACCGGAGGGAGCCCAAGAGCAGAATTCACAACACCAGCCTTGCTTAATGTAGATTCCTTTTTTCAGGCTTTAGGATCATTATATGATTAACCTAATTCTGTTGATCAAGCGGAGAAAACCTTGTTGGCCCTGTCTCAGGGTCAAGAGGCAGCAGAATTGTATTGTCAGAAATTTAGAAAATGGTCTGTGTTGACTAAATGGAATGATGATGCTTTGGCGGCAATTTTCAGAAAGGGTCTTTCTGAATCAGTTAAAGATGTTATGGTGGGGTTTCCCATGCCTTCCGGTCTGAGTGATTCTATGTCTCTGGCCATTCAGATTGATCGGCGCTTGCGGGAGCGTCAAACTGTGCGCGCTGTGGCGTCGCCCTTAGAGCAAAGTCCTGAGCCAATGCAGTGTGATAGGATTTTGTCTAGAACGGAACAACAAGGATTCAGATGACAGAATAGGTTGTGTTATTATTGTGGCGACGCTTCTCATGTCATTTCAGTCTGCCCTAAGCGGACAAAAAGGATCGCTAGTTCATTTACTATCAGTACTGTACAACCTAAATTTCTGTTATCGGTGTCCTTGATCTGCTCATTGTCATCATTTTCTGTCATGGCGTTTGTGGATTCAGGCGCCGCCTTGAACTTAATGGATTTTGAGTTTGCCAGGCATTGTGGTTTTCCCTTGCAGCCTTTGCAGAACCCTATTCCTTTAAGGGGGATTGATGCTACACCTTTGGCTAAAAATAAGCCCCAGTTTTGGACACAGGTGACCATGCACATGGCGCCAGCCCATCAGGAAGATTGCCGATTTCTGGTGTTGCATAATTTGCATGATGTTATCGTGCTGGGTTTCCCGTGGTTGCAGGTACATAATCCTGTATTGGATTGGAAATCTATGTCTGTGACTAGTTGGGGTTGTCAGGGGTTTCATAATGATGTTCCTTTGATGTCAATCTCCTCTTCTTCCTCTTCTGAAATTCCAGAGTTTTTGTCTGATTTTCAGGATGTATTCGATGAGCCCAAGTCCAGTTCCCTTCCACCGCACAGGGACTGTGATTGTGCTATTGACTTGATTCCAGGCAGTAAGTTTCCTAAGGGCCGACTCTTCAACCTGTCTGTGCCGGAACATACCGCTATGCGGAGTTATGTTAAGGAGTCTTTGGAGAAAGGGCATATTCGGCCATCTTCTTCACCGTTGGGAGCAGGTTTTTTTTTCGTTGCTAAGAAGGATGGCTCCTTGAGACCCTGTATTGATTATCGCCTCTTGAATAAGATCACGGTAAAGTTTCAATACCCTTTATCTTTGCTTTCCAATTTGTTTGCTAGCATTAAGGGGGCTAGTTGGTTTACGAAGATTGACCTTCGGGGGGCATATAATCTTGTTCGTATTAAGCAGGGTGATGAATGGAAAACTGCGTTTAATACGCCCGAAGGCCATTTTGAATACCTTGTGATGCCATTCGGGCTCACTAACGCTCCATCTGTTTTTCATTCCTTCATGCATGATATCTTCCGGACTTATATTGATAAATTTTTGATTGTATATTTGGACGATATTTTGATTTTTTCCGATGATTGGAAGTCTCATGTGGAACAGGTCAGGATGGTATTTCAGATCCTTCGTGACAATGCTTTGTTTGTGAAGTGGTCTAAGTGTCTCTTTGGGGTGCAGAAGGTTTCTTTTTTGGGCTTTATTTTTTCTCCCTCATCTATGGAGATGGATCTGGTTAAGGTTCAGGCCATTCATGATTGGATTCAACCCACATCCGTGAAGAGCCTTCAGAAATTTTTGGGTTTTGCAAATTTTTATCGCCGGTTCATTGCTAATTTCTCCAGCGTGGTTAAACCCTTGACTGATTTGACGAAAAAAGGCGCTGATGTGGCGAATTGGTCCTCTGTGGCTGTCTCTGCCTTTCAGGAGCTTAAACGCCGATTTACTTCTGCTCCGGTGTTGCGCCAACCAGATGTTTCTCTTCCGTTACAGGTTGAGATTGATGCTTCTGAAATTGGGGCAGGGGCCGTTTTGTCTCAGAGGGATTCTGTTGGTTCTTTGATGAAACCATGTGCCTTCTTCTCCCGCAAGTTTTTGCCTGCTGAACGCAATTATGATATCGGCAATCGGGAGTTGTTGCCTATGAAGTGGGCGTTTGAGGAGTGGCGACATTGGCTTGAGGGAGATAAGCACCGTATTGTGGTCCTGACCGATCATAAGAATTTGATTTACCTCGAGTCTGCCAAACGGCTGAGTCCTAGACAGGCTCGATGGTCCTTGTTTTTTTTCCCGTTTTGATTTCGTGGTTTCGTATCTTCCGGGTTCTAAGAATATTAAGGCTGATGCCCTTTCTAGGAGTTTTTTGCCTGATTCTCCAGAGGTCCTTGAACCGGTCGGAATTCTAAAAGAAGGGGTGGTCCTTTCTGCCATTTCCCCTGATTTACGGTGGGTTCTTCAGGAATTTCAGGCTGATAGACCTGATCGCTGTCCTGTGGGGAAATTGTTTGTTCGTGACAGATGGACTAGTAGAGTGATTTCTGAGGTTCACTGTTCTGTGTTGGCTGGTCATCCTGGGATTTTTGGTACCAGAGATTTGGTTGGTAGGTCCTTTTGGTGGCCTTCGTTGTCACGTGATGTGCTTTCTTTTGTTCAGTCCTGTGGGACTTGTGCGTGGGCCAAGCCTTGTTGTTCCCGTGCTAGTGGGTTACTTTTGCCATTGCCGGTCCCTGAGAGGCCCTGGACGCATATTTCTATGGATTTTATTTCTGATCTTCCGGTTTCCCAGAGGATGTCGGTTATCTGGGTTGTTTGTGACCGGTTTTCTAAGATTGTTCATTTGGTGCCTTTGCCTAAATTGCCTTCCTCTTCAGAGTTGGTTCCATTGTTTTTTCAGCATGTGGTTCATTTGCATGGTATTCCGGAGAATATTGTGTCCGACAGAGGTTCCCAGTTTGTTTCTAGGTTTTGGCGGGCCTTTTGTGCTAGGCTGGGCATTGATTTGTCTTTTTCTTCTGCATTTCATCCTCAGACAAATGGCCAGACCGAGCAAACTAATCAGACTTTGGAGACTTATTTGAGATGCTTTGTGTCTGCCGATCAGGATAATTGGGTGGCCTTTTTGCCATTGGCCGAGTTTGCCCTTAATAATCGGGCTAGTTCGGCTACTTTGGTTTCGCCTTTTTTTTGTAATTTTGGTTTTCATCCTCGTTTTTCTTCTGGGCAGGTTGAGCCTTCTGACTGTCCTGGTGTGGATTCTGTGGTTGACAGGTTGCAGCAGATTTGGGCTCATGTGGTGGACAATTTGGTGTTGTCTCAGGAGGAGGCTCAACGTTTTGCTAACCGTCGTCGGTGTGTTGGTTCCCGGCTTCGGTTTGGGGATTTGGTTTGGTTGTCTTCCCGTCATGTTCCTATGAAGGTCTCTTCCCCTAAGTTTAAGCCTCGGTTTATTGGTCCTTATAGGATTTCTGAGATTATTAATCCGGTGTCTTTTCGATTGGCGCTTCCAGCCTCTTTTGCTATCCATAATGTCTTCCATAGATCTTTATTGCGGAAATATGTGGTGCCCGTTGTTCCCTCTGTTGATCCTCTGGCCCCTGTTTTGGTTGATGGGGAGTTGGAGTATGTGGTTGAGAAGATTTTGGATTCTCGTTTTTTGAGGCGGAGGCTTCAGTACCTTGTCAAATGGAAGGGTTATGGCCAGGAGGATAATTCTTGGGTTTTTGCTTCTGATGTCCATGCTGCTGATCTGGCCCGTGCCTTTCATCTGGCTCGTCCTGATCTGCCTGGGGGCGCTGGTGAGGGTTTGGTGACCCCTCCTCAAGGGGAGGGTACTGTTGTGAATTCTGCTTTTGGGTTCCCTCCGGTGGTAGTTGGTGGTAATGCAGTTGTCCCTGGGTTGCAGTCCTGGTCAGGTGTGTCTGCTGATTGCAGTTCTGACTGGGGTATTTAGGTGTGCAGGATTCATTAGTCCTTGCCAGTTGTCAATTGTTGTTGGGAGGTGTAGGACCTCTGCCTGGTTCCTCCTGCCTTTCTGCCAAATCAGCAAAGATGTGTCTGTTTTTTTTTTCCTGTGGCACACATGCTGTGTGCTTCACAATTCAGTGCTATTCTTTGTGTTTTCTTGTCCAGCTTAGATTGTGTCAGTATTTTCTCAGTCTTGTTGGATTCTCTGGAGTGGCAGATATACATTCCATGTCTTTAGTTAGATTGTGGAACTTTTTGTATTATCTGTTGTGGATATTTTTGGAAGGGTTTTAATACTGACCGCCTAGTAATCTGTCCTATCCTTTCCTATTTAGCTAGAGTGGCCTCTTTTGCTAAATCCTGTTTTCTACCTGCGTGTGTCTATTCTTCTCCTACTCACAGTCATTATTCGTGGGGGGCTGCCTATCCTTTGGGGGTCTGCTCTGAGGCAAGATAGCATTACTATTTCCATCTATAGGGGTATTTAGTCCTCCGGCTGTGTCAAGGTGTCTAGGGTTTGTTAGGCACACCCCACGGCTACTTCTAGTTGCGGTGTTAGTTCAGGATTTGCGGTCAGTACAGGTTCCACCGACTCCAGAGAAAGTTTTCATGCGGCTCCAAGGTCACCAGATCATAACACATAGTCCCATACAGATGCCCCATACAGATATTTGCCCCCATATCATGCTGCACATGGCCACATACAGATGCCCCATACAGATATTTGCCCCATATCATGCTGCACATGGCCACATGCAGATGCCCCATACAGATATTTGCCCCCACATAATGCTGCACATGGCCACATAAGATGCTCCATACATATATTTGCCCCATATGCTGTTGCTGCGATTAAAAAAATAAAAAAATTACATACTCACCTCTCTGGCCCCCGGCACTTGCTAGAGTCACCTGCTCCCCGTTCCACTGCTGACCGCCGCTGTGTCATCCCATCCTCTGCACCGACGTTCAAGAAGAGGGCAGCGCGCACTAATCGCGTCACCGCGCCCTCTGACCTGAGCGTCACTGCGGAAGACACAGCGGTGCCGACAGTGGAATGAGGACCAGGTGAATATCACGCACTGCCCCGTCATACTCACTTGCTTCCGGCGAGGTCCCTTCACATCTGTTCCCCGGCTCCGCATTTTCTTCCTGTAGTGAGCGGTCACCGTTACCGCTCATTACAGTAATTAATATGTGGCTCCACCCCTATGGGAGGTGGAGCCACATATTCATTACTGTAATGAGCAGTACCATGTGACCGCTCACCACAGGAAGAAACTGCAGCGCCGGGAAGCAGGGACCTGCAGGGACTGCGCCAGGATTAGGTGAGTATTATTAGACAGCCCCGCTCCCCCTCCCCTGCCGACTCCTGGGCATGACTCGAGTATAAGCCGAGAGGGGCAATTTCAGCCCAAAAAAGTGAGCTGAAAATCTCGGCTTATACTCGAGTATATACGGTATATGTTGGGTTGTTTTTTGCGGGAGAAGATGACATTTTCTGCTGTACCATTTTTATTTACATTTATTTACATTTGTTCTTATGATCCAATTTTTTCTACTATTTCTTCTGTGGTATGATGATAAAGAATTGTTTTTTGTCTATTTTTGTGTTCACTGAAGGGTTAGCTTGTGGGACAGTTTTATAGGTTGGGTCATTCTGGACATGGCAATACCAAATATATGTACTTTTTTGAATTTTTTCACAAAAATATTCATTTATATGTACAACATATACAGTACATATTTTTCCTTTTTTAAATTTTTTTCTTAGTTGTATGGGACTTTAACTTTTTTAATTGCTCCTGATCACTTATAAAGCATAGCAATGCACGAGCATTGCTATGTTTTAGAAACTGTCAGTGCTGCACTGACACAAGCGTGATACACAGGAGTGGATTAAGGGTAGCCAGGGCCCCGGGCTGTTCAGACACTGTGGGCCCCCGGTCATGTGACGGGGTCATGAGACTGGGTCATGCGACGGGGTCATCACATACCTGAACCAGATTATTCCAGAAAAATAGTTGCTATGTGAAACTATAACCTGTCATACATCCATTGATCTAGTAAATTTACCCTTCAGTTAGGAAGGAAAAAAAAACACAATACTATCACCATAAGTGCCAAAATTCACAGGAGATCTGTACTTAGTATGCAGTGTCTGTGTAGAGGTAATACAGTAAATAGTATACAGTGTATAGTGTCAGTGTATAGGTAACACTGACTCACCAGTGACGTCTCTAGAAGTCCTTCATCTTTCATCCAGCACAGACTGCCATCACTTCATCCAGCCAGGACTCGTCTCTGCAGGAAATAACACAGTTATCTTGAGCTCCGCTTGCAGAACACATTACTTAATTTTTCCCAACTTCTACATTACACCACATGAAGAAAAAGAGGCGACATTATGTCACTCTACACAGTAACAGGACCGCCCCCCATTTAAAACAGTGTCCTCAAAAAATAAAATAAATACATCACTGCAGTAATAATATCCCTTAATTAGCCCCTATGGTAATAATAATATCCCCCATCCTGGCCCCGTGTATCTCATTCCTGGCTCTAGCCATATGTTCTCCCATCCTGCCCTCATGAGTATCCATTCTGCCCCATATGATCTCCCCATCCTGCCCCATCAGTCTCCATCGTATCCATCCTGCCCCATGATCCTGCACGATCTGTCTCCAATCCTGCCCCATGTCTTTCATTCTGCCCCATGTCTCCAATCATGCCCCGTATCTACATTCTGCCCATGTCTCCAATCCTGCCCCATCTGTCTCCATTCCTGCCCCCAGTGTTTCAAGCATTTCTGCCCCCAGTGTCCAGCATCTCTGCCCCCAGTGTCCAGCATCTCTGCCCCCAGTGTGTCCAGCATCCAGCCCCCAGTGTGTCCAGCATCAGGCCCCCAGTGTGTCCAGCATCTCTGCCCCCCAGTTTCCAGCATCTCTGCCCCCAGTGTCCAGCATCTCTGCCCCCAGTGTCCAGCATCCTGCCCCCAGTGTGTCCAGCATCCTGCCCCCAGAGTGTCCAGCATCTCTTCCCCCAGTATCCAGCATCTCTGTCCTCAGTGTCCAGCATCTCTGCACCCAGTGTCCAGCATCTCTGCCCCCAATGTCCAGCATCTCTGCCCCCAATGTGTCCAGCATCCTACCCCCAGTGTGTCCAGAATTCAGCCCCCAGTGTGTCCAGCATTCAGCCCCCAGTGTCTCCAGCATTCAGCCCCCAGTGTGTCCAGCATATTGCCCCCAGTGTGTCCAGCATATTGCCCCCAGTGTGACCAGCATACTTCCCCCAGTGTGTCCAGCATCCTGCCCCCAGTGTGTCCAGCATTCTGCCCCCAGTGTGTCCATCATTCAGCCCCCAGTTTGTCCAGCATATTGCCCCCAGTGTGTCCAGCATTCTGGCCTGGGCCCCCCGGATTTTTCGCAATTTTAAAAAAAGTTCTCCTCACCTGTCTGTGCTCCAGCGGCAAACTCCCTCCAGCAGCGCGCACTCGCCGGCGACTGACAATGAAATCAGACGCCGTCGATGTGCGCGTTGCGTCTGATGTCAGCTGCCAGCCTCCAATTGGCTGGCGGCAGTTAACTATTGACGTCCGGGTGCGCGCCCGCGCATCAATAGCGTTTAACTGCTGCAGTGCCGGTAGGCGCCCCATGAGCAGATGAGACAGGGCCAGATGCGGGCCCCCTCTGCCCACCGGGCCAATACGCCAGTTAGAGCAGTAATGCCCTGATGGCGGCGGGCAATCTGAGTGGTAGCCCAGGGCCCCCCACACCACTGGGCCCTGGGCTACCGCCCAGATTGACCCTATTATAATCCGCCCCTGGTGATATACCATGATCTGAGCATGGTGTCACAAGCTTGCTAGGTTTTGTGACCCAGATGCCATCATGACTACATAGGAATACCATGGCATCAATCGTCCCCTCGTGATGACTTCAATCAGAGGGCACAGAGGGCTCCCTCTTTCTGCCTTCTAAATGCTGCAATTGATAGCGATCACAGCATTTAGTGGGTTAAACTGACAGGAGCAGTCTGGGCACCGCTCTTGGCAGTAGGTGCCAGGTTTCAGCTGTCATATCAGCTAAACACTCTGCAGAGATTGCCATGATGTATATATACTTCATCGGTAAGAAAGTACTTCAAAACATGACATATATATACTGTAAATGTTGGGAAGGAGTTAACCTCTTCATGACCTTAGACTTCTCCATACATCCTGTTTGGGAACGACTTCCCGATCTAGGACATATGGATGCATCCTGGCGATTTTGAGGGCACAGGTTCTATTCTTGTGAGATTGCTACTGGGTGTTCAGCTAGCATGACAGCTGACACCCGGCTCTCACTGCCAGAAGAGGTGTCCGGATCAATCCTGGCTTTTTAACACCGTAAATGCTGCAATCCATATCGATCACAGCATTTAGACGGCTGTAAGAAAGAGGGACCTTCTTCTCCCTTCCGATTGGCACCCCACGACATCATCGTGGGGCCCAATCGTTGGCATGGTGACCCAAAGTTGTCTTGATGACATCCGGGTCACCAGGCTATGGCAAGTTTGTTCAACCATGCTCAAACGATGGTCAGACTTTCCCCTCCCCAGTCTATCCTTAATGCAGCAGCCAGGGTCATTCATCTGGCTAATCGTTACTCGGACTCGTCCGCTCTTCGCCAGTCATTACACTGGCTGCCCATTCATTACAGGATACAATTCAAAGTACTTGTTCTCACCCACAAGGCTCTCCAAAGTGCGGCACCCCCTTACATCTCCTCCCTCATTTCTGTCTATCGGCCTAACAGACCACTGCGCTCTGCAAATGACTTTCGACTAACCTCTGCACTATTCTGTACCTCCCACTCCTGACTCCAAGACTTCTCCCGTGCTGAGCCAATCCTCTGGAATGCTCTACCCCAAGATATTAGGACCATCCACAATTTGCATAGTTTTCGGCGCTCGCTCAAAACACATTTGTTCAGAGCAGCCTACCACGTTCACTAATCAAAGTCATTTTATGTTTGTGTGTGTGTGTAGCCCATTCACTATCACTATCTATCCTCCACCCCCTGAAGATGGCTGGACCATCATTGTAAATACATCATTGTAAATACACACCTGTGCTTTGTATCTCCCCCCACCTCATTGTAGATTGTAAGCTCTCACGAGCAGGGTCATCTTATTGTTCTCTAATTATTGTATTGTTAACGTTGTTACCTATGACTGTTGTGTTTGAAACTGTTAAGCTGTAAAGCGCTGTGAAATATGTTGGCACTATATGAATAAAGATTATTATTATTATTATTATTATTATTATTATTAAAAGACGTCTGTCAGTGCGGCACTGAGTTAAAAATCACTGCAATGCTAATGCATTGCAATGCTTTATAAAAGTGATCAGACTGCTAATAGTGAATGTCCTATTTCCCCACGTGAAAATGTAAAATCTGAGGCTAAAACAAAATTTTGCTTTTAAAAATGTAATTATTTTTTCTTTCTTGCCCAATGGTTTAAAGTTCTGTGACACACCTGTGGTGTCAAAATGATCACTGAACCCCTATAGGAATTCATTGAGAAGTATAGTTTGTAAAATAGGTTAATTTTTTTTTGGGGGGGGGCTATGCTGTTCTGGCACCTCACCGGCCCTTCCAGAGGGTCATGGCACCCGCAAACCAAAACAGTAAAAGCTGCACTATAATATGGTGCTTCTTCCCTTCTGAGCTTTGTACAGTGCCTGAAAAGTAGTTCCTGATTACATGTAGGGTATTGGCACAGTCAGGAGAGATTGCATAACACATTGAGAGGTCTATATTTTCCTACTAGCTTTTATGAAAATAAAAAATTTGGGAATAAAATAACATTTTAGCTTTAAAACTGTAACTATTTTTTCTTCACTGCCCAATGGTATAAATTTATGTGAGGTACATGTGTTGTCAGCATGCTCACTACACACCTAGGTACATTAATTGAGAGGTGTAGATTGTAAAATGATACCACTATACAACAAGCAAACACTAGATTACACTGGCGCTCGCCACAAGGTACGTCGGTAAAGAAGGTTGGGAGGTTAATATAAATAAATAAAGCAAAACACAAGGCCGCGACATCATCTAAGGACTTTCAAGCGCTCATTCTTATGAACGGAGGCTGGCGGTTACAACCAGGGCGTGTCAGAGGGTGAGTATATCAATATTTTTTATTTTTATTCTTTATTTTACACATTAATATCGATCCCGATACCGATTCCCGATACCACAAAAGTATCGGATCTCGGTATCAGAATTCCGATACAGCAAATATCGGCCAATACCCGGTACTTGCGGTATCGGAATGCTCAACACTACACATACTACATTGGCCAACCCCTCTGCATTTAACTCCATGCAGGAGTATTCTAATGCATTCCATACCTTTGACACATTGGTCACTGCAGACATTAGAAAATTACAACAAAAGAAAAGACACAAATATGTTTCTCATAATCTAAATCATCAGGAAAGAGAATCTCTAAGAAGGTTACAAATAAATAATGGTATAATCGTTCGCCCGGTGGACAAATGTGGGGGCATCGTGATATTAAATCGCACGATGTATCATGAGGAAGCAGACAGGCTTCTAAGTGATGGGATCACATATAAGAAACTAAAAAGTGACCTAACTTCACATTACGTAAAGAAATTGAATATTCTATCTACGAAGGGAAAGTCTCTCGGTATTTTAAACAAAAAAGAACATCGGTTTATATCTAACCATAACCCAAGTATCGCGGTCTTCTACCACATACCGAAACTTGATAAAAGCATGACAAACCCACCAGGGAGACCAATTATCTCTGGGATTAATAGTCTTACAGCTAATGTATCCCGATATGTGGACACTCATTTGAAAAAATGTATGCCTGTACTCCCAGCATAGCTAAAAGATACAGGCCATGTTCTGCAGGTCTTGGAAACTATAGACTGGAATCCACACTACATTTTAGCAACCTTGGACATCAAGTCCCCTATACACTGTAATTAATCAAGAAAAAGGATGCCAAGCTGCAGGGTATTTCCTCCCGAAATTGGGAGTGTATAGGAGTGACCAAATCCAGTTCATTCAGGAATGTATTGCTTTCATCACAAAACATAATTATTTATGTATGAGGACATATTTTTTTTGCAGATATGGGGCACTGTGATGGGGACGCGGTTCACTCCCAGTTTTGCTAACCTATATGTGGCCAAGTGGGAGGAGTCCCGTATTTACAATAACGGACATCTACATGAAGGTTTAGTGTTGTGGCAAAGGTTTATTGACGATATAATAATTATCTGGGACGGTTCTCGAATTGAACTGGATACATTTAATTCTAATTTGAACAGTAATGACTTTGGCCTTGAGTTCACACCTACCATTTGTGAAAATAATATCAATTTCTTGGACCTCAACATTTATGTTGAGAGGGGCAGGTTCACACTAAATGCTACCGGAAGGAGGTAGATTCTAATAGTTATATTCATATAACAAGTTGTCATTTACCTTTGTGGCTCATTAATATTCCAAAGGGCCAATTTACCAGAATCCGACGTAATTGTACTAACATAAAAGATTTTGTGAATGAGTCGGAATATCTGACACAACAATTTCTGGAAAAGGGATACACCCGACCCATGCTGGAACAAGTTAAAAGTGTAGTGAGGGGGATACCAAGAAATACCCTAATGCATGGGACAAGAAGACCCTAAACATCCCGGAACAAATTAATCATTTACCAGTTATAACGCAGTACCATGCAGATTATAGACAGTTTCAAGGCATCATTCGAAAACATTGGGCCATTCTACAAAGGGACACACTGATATGAGACATTTACCATCTAACCCCAAATTTGTGTTTAGGAAGGCCCAAACATTGGGTAATCTCCTAGCTCTGAAAACTAAATTGGCTATAAACAAACTTGGGTCCACCGATAGGACTTCTTCTAATTCAAACTTGGGATTCACACCATGTGGGGGATGCTTCTGTTGCATCAATACATCTTTTAGGAAGACATGCCAGTTAGGATTTAGAGACTCTGGCGATACGAAGGAATTTGTCATTAGGGACAGTATCTCTGGTTTTTCTACGGGGGTAATTTATATTATTCAATGCCCATGCAAGAAAATATATGTAGGCCGTTCCAAGAGGAAGCTCATGGTACGAATCAAAGAACATTTAACCAATATCCAAAAAGGGTATATGGGACACCTTCTATCACAACATTTTGCGGAAAGACACGGGAAGGCAATTAAGGGTGTATCCTTCTGTGGTATTCAAAAAGTTTGACCTAACCCAAGGGGAGGGGATTTTCTAAAACAGATGTCCAGAATTGAGTCACAGTGGATATTTCTGTTAAATTGCCTATCTCCAAGAGGCTTGAACCATGAACTGGAACTGTATGCCCTGTAAAATTGGGCGAAAATACTACATTTATACGTATAGTTACACTTTTATCTATATGTATATTTATAACATGAATCCAAGATTCATATAAGATGAGCATTTTCAAGTAGTGTTTTTAACCAAATTCCTTATATAGCTTGATTTTTAACATAATTATTATTCTTGTTCCTTTTCTTAGGTTTTATTGCCTATGTTTTTATAGTTCTTAATTCCTTTTTTTAGATCACATTATTTATAGGTTGCACAGGGGACCTGGGGTGAGATCCACCAGTTACTCGTTCTTTTACCCTGTATTTATCAAAATAGGCTTTGTATTAATGATAGGATAAGCTTATGTTTTTAACCAGCCAGTTGCGGGCGCACATATATACGTTTGCAGACATGAACATACACATACACGGTTTTAAAAGTATTTAATAAATAAATAAAGATTGATTTTAACATTTAAACTATTATTTAGTCATGTGGCAAACATACATACACATATACAATATTAAGGGGGTAGATAAACTTCGAGAGGTAGTTTTGTAAACAAACAAAGAACAGGAGACTGAGGACCGCAATAGCACTCATGGAAGCATGTATATTAAACATTAGGGCTGAACAGGGTGGATTAAGGGCGGGGTTGATAGCGCCGACATAGAGCATATAGGGAGGAGATGGAGTGACTGGCAGTAACCCTGATGAAGAAGGTCATTCACCTTCGAAACGTGTTGGTTTCCCCCCTCTATTGAGCCTAGCGCCGCTCCGTAGCTGTGTGACATCACATTCAGGCAAGCGTGAGCAGGTACCTCCAGCTGTAACCAGTGACGCCTTCGGTCGAGGCTCCCATGGTATTGCACAGCTGTGGTGCGCTCCCCGCTCCTTCACTAGCAAGCAGCTAGCATTATACACACCCCCATATGTTCAGCGTGGACCGGCCGGACTAGTCTTCGGTGACCCTGACAAAGGACGCACTGTTCACGGCAATCCAGGGTAAGCGCTGATCATTTTTATTATCCAGAAAGCCGGAGAAAGCATCCAGGGGTGTAGTTTAATGCAGTTTAATGCTATGTCTGCGGTGCATATGTATTATTGTTACACCCACATGGAATGAGGTTTTCTGGAGAGCATTTGAAAGTGGGTGTATACAATCACCGGCCACTTTATTAGGTACACCATGCTAGTAACGGGTTGGACCCCTTTTGCCTTCAGAACTGCCTCAATTCTTCGTGGCATAGATTCAACAAGGTGCTGGAAGCATTCCTCAGAGATTTTGGTCCATATTGACATGATGGCATCACACAGTTGCCGCAGATTTGTCGGCTGCACATCTCAAAGATGCTCCATACAAGGCAGGATGGATCCATGCTTTCATGTTGTTTACGCCAAAGTCTGACCCTACCATCCGAATGTCGCAGCAGAAATCGAGACTCATCAGACCAAGCAACGTTTTTCCAATCTTCTACTGTCCAATTTCGATGAGCTTGTACAAATTGTAGCCTCAGTTTCCTGTTCTTAGCTGAAAGGAGTGGTACCCGGTGTGGTCTTCTGCTGCTGTAGCCCATCTGCCTCAAAGTTCGACGCACTGTGCGTTCAGAGATGCTCTTAGGCCTACCTTGGTTGTATCGGGTGGCGATTTGAGTCACTGTTGCCTTTCTATCAGCTCGAACCAGTCTGCCCATTCTCCTCTGACCTCTGGCATCAACAAGGCATTTCCGCCCACAGAACTGCCGCTCACTGGATTTTTTTTCTTTTTTGGACCATTCTCAGTAAACCCTAGAGATGGTTGTGCGTAGTGTTGAGCATTCCGATACCGCAAGTATCGGGTATCGGCCGATATTTGCTGTATCGGAATTCCGATACCGAGATCCGATACTTTTGTGGTATCGGGTATCGGTATCGAAACATTAATGTGTAAAAGAAAGAATTAAAATAAAAAATATTGCTATACTCACCTCTCCGACGCAGCCTGGACCTCACCGAGGGAACCGGCAGCGTTGTTTGCTTAAAATGCGTGCTTTTCCTTCCTTCCATGACGTCACGGCTTCTGATTGGTCGTGTGCCGCCCATGTGGCCGCGACGCGACCAATCACAGCAAGCCGTGACGTAATTTCAGGTCCTTCTAGGCATTCAGTATTTTAAAATTACGTCCCGGCTTTGTGATTGGTCGCGTCGCGGCCACATGGGCGGCACGCGACCAATCAGAAGCCGTGACGTCACGGAAGGAAGGAAAAGCGCGCATTTTAAGCAAACAATGCTGCCGGTTCCCTCGGTGAGGTCCAGGCTGCGCCAGAGAGGTGAGTATAGCAATATTTTTTATTTTAATTCTTTATTTTACACATTAATATGGTTCCCAGGGCCTGAAGGAGAGTTTCCTCTCCTTCAGACCCTGGGAACCATCAGGGATACCGTCCGATACTTGAGTCCCATTGACTTGTATTGGTATCGGGTATCGGTATCGGATTAGATCCGATACTTTGCCGGTATCGGCCGATACTTTCCGATACCGATACTTTCAAGTATCGGACGGTATCGCTCAACACTAGTTGTGCGTGAAAATCCCAGTAGATCAGCAGTTTCTGAAATACTCAGACCAGCCCTTCTGGCACCAACAACCATGCCACGTTCAAAGGCACTCAAATCACCTTTCTTCCCCATACTGATGCTCGGTTTGAACTGCAGGAGATTGTCTTGACCATGTCTACATGCCTAAATGCACTGAGTTGCCGCCATGTGATTGGCTGATTAGAAATTAAGTGTTAACAAGAAGTTGGACAGGTGTACCTAATAAAGTGGCCAGTGAGTGTATATGCTGACAACCGTACCCCAAGCGCGGTATCATTTATTGTGGTAGATTGTAAAATGACATCACTTATGAGGAGTTTCTGTTGTTTTGGCACCTCTGAAGCTCTGCCAATGTGACATGGCACCCTCAAATGATTCCAGCAAAATCTGAACTCTAATAAGGTGCGTGTTTCCTTCTGATCTTTGCACTGAGCCTTAAAAGTAGTTTTTGACCACAAATGGGATATTGATGCACAACAAATTGTATGATCCATTTTTTCTGTTGTTCTTGTGGAAATAAAAAAATGGGGGGAAAACCAATATTTTTGCAGGAAAAAATATTTTTTCTTTTTCACAGTTGAACAGTTCACAGTTGTAAAATTCTGTGAAGCACCTGTCAGCTTAATATGCTCACCAAACATCTACATAAATTATTTGAGGGATCTAATAAACAAAATGGAGTCAGTTGTGGGTGTTTCAACTGTTTAGACCAGGGGTGGGGAATCTTTTTTCTGCCAAGGGCCATTTGAATATTTATACCATCCTTCAGGGGCCGTACAAACTCCACCCACAAAGTACATCCTGGTTTCAGGATGTAATCTTTCATTGCATTCCCTTCATTGTTCAGTAGTGAACACTGTGTGTGTGTGTGCTAACAGAGCAGGAATAAATTAATGAACTTGTGGCAATCAAAATGCAGCTCCCTGCCCAAGAATGGGGTCACTGAGAATCTGCACAAGGGCCTGATAAAAGGTAATCGAGGGCCGTAAATGGCCCTGGGGCCTGAGGTTCCCCACCCCTGGTGTAGGCACATCAAGGGCTCTCCAAATGCAACATGGCGTCCTCTCTCAATTCCAGCCATATTTGCGTTCACAAAATCAAAAAAAATTTGTGGGAAAAATGTGATATTTTATTTTCACTGCTCTAAGTTATAAACTTCTGTAAAGCATCTGGGAGTTCAAGGGGCTCAATACATATCTAGATAATTTCCTTCAGGGGTCTAGTTTCCAAAATGTAGTAAGTTGTGGGGGGTTTCTACTGTTTAGAAACCTCATGGGCTCTCCAAATGCAACATGGCTTCAGTTCTCAATTACATATAATTTTGCATTCTAAAAATCATGTGGTGCTCCTTCGCCTTCTGCGCCCTGCCATGTCCCCAAACAGTAGTTTTCCTCACATGTACTCAGGAGAATTTTCCAAATAATTTTGCGATCCATTTTCTCTTGTTACTCTTGTGAAAGTAAAAAATTTAGGGCTAAATCAACATTTTGCGGCTCAAGTTGCTTACCACACATCTACATAATTCCCTTATGGGGTCTAGTTTCCAAAATGGGGTCACTTGTGGGGTTATCCACTGTTTATGCATATGGGGGCTCTCTAAAACACAACATTGCATGCGCTCTCAATTCCAGACAATTTTGTGTATACAAAGTCAAATGCAAACGGTCCCCCATCACATCAAAGCCCTGCAGTGCACCCAAACAGTAGTTTTCCCACATATATGGGATATCAGCGTACTCAGGAGAAAATGCACAACAAATTTTGGGGTTTATTTTCTCCTATAACCCTTGGGAAAATAATACAAATGGGTTATAGGAACATTTTTTATGGAAAAATGTGATGTTTGTTTTTCACGGCTCTAGATTATAAACTTTTGTTATGTACCTGGGGGTTCAAGGTGCTCACCACACATCTAGATAAATTCCTGGAGGGATCTAGTTTTTAAAATGGGGTTTTCTACTGTTCAGGCATATCATGGGCTCTCCAAACTCAATATGGTTTCTGCTCTCGATTCCAACCAATTTTACATTTAAAAATTCTAATGGTGCTCCTTCTGTTCAGAGCCCTGCCATTCACCTAAATAGTAGTTTTCCCTAACATATGAAATATCAGCATACTCAGGAGAATTTGCATAAAAACATTTTTGGTCTATTTTTTCTTGTTATTCTTGTGAAAATAAATTGTTTGGGCTAAGAATACTTTTTGTGGTTAAAATGATTTTTTACGCTCACAGCTCAATGTTATAAACTTCTGTGAAGCATATTTGGGTTCAGGATGCTCACAACCCATCTTCATAATGTACTTGAGGTGTCTAGTTTCCATGAAAGGGTTACTTGTGGGGAGTTTTCACTGTTGAGGCACATGGGCGCTCTCCAAAAGCAAAATTGCATCTGCAAAATGCATGAGGTATCAGGGCCTGGCCAAGCATTTACAGCTTGGAATTTAAGTTTCAATGAGGACCTGGTGGTTAAGGGTGCGATTCAAGCCTTCTTAGATGGGAGACCTCATATCTCATTCAACATTGCCACTTTTTTTAAATTCCCGCCACACTCAGATGGCACAAATATCAGTTTCATAGACTACTATTGATTAAAAAAAATGTAAGAATAGTAATACAGGTAGTTGACTGATCAATTGACCCCGAGTAGAACCTTTTAAAATGGCACAGAAGCAGTCAACCACGGCCCATGCATGAGGTATCAAGGTCTGGTCCAACATTTACATATACATGTTACACAATGTATATACTTATGTTATGTTTTATCTTTGTTTCATTTTTAGCAACTGTCGTGAAAAAGGCCGAGTTGGCCGAAACATGTTGGCATTCAAAGGTTGCTCTTATGTTTTGAACTTTAATAAAAATGAAATCTTGTTTGCATTCAAAAAGATTGTGCAATTGAATTAATTCTAATTCTTAATGGTCTATGAGTGATCTCACCAATTCCCTTAAATGGCACCTCCACTAGTGAAACTAAGAGTGCACACTAATATCTATTTTTCATAATAACAGTTTTAGTACAAACGAGTAGCTAGTTCGGCCTCATGGGTGCACCACTGTATTAGACCTATGGGTTTATAAGTGGAAATCTGGCCTTCTGATTTGTCACTGATTCACAGTTTTAGCACAAACGATTTGGAGTAGCTTATTTGGCCTCGTGGGTGCACCACTCTATTAGGCCTATTGATTTTTAAGTGGAAATCTGGCCTTCTGATTTGCCACTGAAACACAGTTTTAGCACACATTATTTGAAGTAGCTAATTGGGCCTTGTGACTGCAACACTATATTAGGCCTAACAATTGTTATGTGGAAATCTGGCCTTCTGATTTGCCATTGAAACACAGTTTTAGCACAAATGATTTGGAGTAGCTAATTGGGCCTCATGGCTGCACCATTATATTAGGCCTAATGGTTTTTATGTGGAAATCTGGCCTTCTAAGTTGCCATTGAAACACAGTTTTAGTGCAAACGATTTGGAGTAGTTATTTTAATGGACACCTGAAACACACTGCTTCTTTGTGTAGCATCATGAGAAAGTCTAAAGAAATCAACCAAGATATCAGGAAGAGAATTGTGGATGTGCACAAGTCTGGCTCATCCTTGGGTACAATTTCAAAATACCTGAAGGTGCCTTGTTCATATGTACAAACAATTATACACTAGTACAAACAAGATGGGAATGTCCAGTCATCATACCACTCAGGAAAGAGATGGGTTCTGTGTCCCAGAGATAAACATGCTTTGGTCCGACATGCGCATATCAACCCAAGGACAAAAGCAAAAGACCTTGTGAAGATGATGGCGAAAGCTGGTAAGATTGTGTCAATATACACAGTGAAACGAGTACTGTATCATCATGGGCTAAAAGGACACTCTAACAGGAAAAAGCCATTACACCAAAAGAAACATAAAAAAGCCAGATTAATGTTTGGAAATGCACACAGGAACAAATATCTTAATTTTTGGAGACATGTCCTGTGGTCTGGTGAAACTAAAAATGAACTTTTTGGGCATAATGACCATCATTAAGTTTGGAGGAAAAAGGGAGAATCTAGGAAGCCTAAGAACACCATCCCAAATGTGAAACGGGGGTGGCAGCATCATGCTGTGGGGTTGTTTTGCTGCAGGAGGGACAGGTGCTCTTAACAAAAAAGATGGCATCATAAGAAAAGAAGATTATGTGGCGATACTGAAGCCAAATCTCAAGACAACAGCCAGGAAGTTAAAGCTTGGGTTGAAATGGGTCTTCCAAATGGACAATGACATAAAGCATACTGCCAAAATGGTAGCAGAGTAACGTTTGGATAGCAAATTAAATGTTTTGGAGTGGCCATTAGTGATGAGCGAACGTGTGTGCCACTACTTGGTTCTCGCCCAAGTATCACTATGCTCGGTGTTCTCAGCAAGCACCGAGTATTTCTGGGATTATTCAGAGGGAGCTTGGGTCTCCGCCCTGCAATTTTGGCACCCATTAGAGCACAAATGACCATGCAGGGATTGTCAGCCATGCACTGTAAGGCCGCAGCCATATTTGTTGTGGTATTACAAAATTGACTGGACGCACATTGTCATCAAGTCTATAAGAGACCTGCCGCTGCCCTGCTCGCCGCATTCTGCTCCAGACTCAGCTAGTGAAGGGAGAGCTGCTGCTGAGATAAGGTCAGATTCTTTCTTTTAATGGTTAGTGTGGGTCTGATATCCTGATAGACCAACAGTCCTTTTTAGGGCTAATTCGGGGGTCCAGAGATTTCAGCGCTAGGTAGGCAGGGGAGTCTATGTGCACATATCCACCATCAGTGCAAGTCCTGCAGGCACTGTATGTGAGTACATAAATCTCACTGCATACATATACAGTAAATGCTCCATTACTGTCTGCTGCTGCTTATTTTATATATACCTAGCGGCAGTTATCTGTCGTCATATTTTTTTGCAGCTCATACCGGCTCATTTTATTAGAAAGCAATCCATAGCCCCCTTTTTTTCTACATTTATTTGCTTGGTCACGCTGCATACTACAGACAGGTCATTGCAATATAAGAGCCTGAAAATCTGACAATTTAAAAAAAAAAAAATAGTCCCAGGCATCAGATGTGAGTGCACAGAAAAATATGTCCTTTTTTTGGTACTATATAATTTTTTGTAGTGTCTTACAACATTTTTAGACATCATTTTGCTGCCCCAAAAATCTGTAGCTGGGCCAAAAATATTTAGAAACAGTTCTTATATTTATCACTGTGATTTGTACGCCACACGCATCACATATCATTGCGCTAAATATCTTACAATTTCAGTACTCCAATTTCTTTTTTAGTGTCATGGCCAACTTATTGACACAATTTTGGTGTGCCCAAAAAAATCAAGGCCACATTTTGATCAGTCTGCTATCTCTGGCTGACGCCTGGTGCATCTGTGGTGTCAAAATGTTCGCATTGCCGGCATATGTTGCATTGCTTTTTTTGCAAGCCTTCAGCTAATCATTATTTAGTGTTTTAAAAACTTTTTTCTTTAAAAAAAAGGCCACACATTTACACGGTCTGTTATCTCTGTCAGATCACTGGTGTATCAGTGGTGTAAAAATATTCGCATTGCAGGCATAAGTTGCATTCATTTGTCTGCATGCCTTCGGCTCATCATTATTTAGAGTTGTTAAAAAAAATTTTCTTTAAAAAAAAGGCCACAAATTTAAACGGTCTGTTACCTCCATCAGACGCCTGGTGTATCTGTGGTGTCAAAATGTTCGCTTTGCAGGCATAAGTAGAATTCTTTTGTCTGCATGCCTTCGGCTAATCACTATTTGGTGTTGCAAAAAAATTTTTCTTAAAAAAAAGGCCACAAATTTAAATGGTCTGTTATCTCTGTCAGACGCCTGGTATATCTGTGGTGTAAAAATCTTCGCTTTGCAGGCATGCGATGTATTTTTTTGTCTGCTAGCCTTTCTCTACTCATTTTTGTGGTTAAAAAATATATATTTTTTTAATGACAACATATTTTAACTATAATGTAAAAAAGAGGACAGCGCCACAACGGTCAGTGATGAGAAAAAACTTACAGCTTTAATCTGCCAACTGCGGCGACGTTTCGGTATAAACCTTTATCAAGCACAGTGTAAAGGTTTATACCGAAACGTCGCCGCAGTTGGCAGATTAAAGCTGTAAGTTTTTTCTCATCACTGACCGTTGTGGCGCTGTCCTCTTTTTTACATTATGGATTGGACTTTTTAGCTGGGCTGACCCCCTGGCAAGGACTTGCGTCCACAGGCCTAGGAAGGCTGTAAGGGACATAGGGTGCGGTTTAACCTATTTTTTGGATTTGTTAACATATTTTAACTGTCTGTCATCTCCGTCAGACGCTTGGTGTATCTGTGGTCTTCAAATACTTGCTTTTCCGGCATACGGATCACACATAAGTCTTGTCAAAATTAATCGATTTGTATTGAGCTTTTCAAATATTTCAGTAGTCCATTTAAAATGGGCAAGGTAAGGGGCAAGGGACGGGGAAGTGGACATGATGCTGATGGTGCATGCAGAGGACGAGGCCATGACCAAGCTGAAAGTGGGCCACAACAAAGACCCACATGTTCGCGCTCGAGCGTCCTGTCCCAGTTTCTAGGTGACCGCAGCACACCGCTATTGAAGCCAGAGCAGTGTAAAATGGTTGTTGGTTGGATAGCGGATAATGCTTTCAGTCACGTAGCCACCACCACATCTTCCACATGATCAAGTCTGAGTAGCCGTGAGTGTGGATCATATATTACTCACTCTTATTCTCCTTCCTCCCATCATGTTGAGTGACCTGAGACAACTGATCCCACACTTGGACACTCTGAAGAGCTGTTCAGTTTTCCCTTTAAAGATTATGGACTCTCAGCTGGTCAACTTGAAGTTGGGCCAGATGGGATGTAGCGATGCCCAAATATTTGAACAGCCACGGACACATGAAGGCGATGGTGGGAAAGTGTCACAAGAGGTGGATGATGATGAGACACAATTTCCAGAATGTCAGGAGGAGGAGCAGGGTGCGGATGTGGAAGACAAGGTGGTGGATGAAATAGTGACTGACCCAACGTGGCAGGAATATGTGCAGAGCAAGGACAGCAACACACATGGGGAAGGAGGCATATCACCCCAGCAGGCAGGAAGAAGCAGTGTGGTGGCCACAGACAGAAGGCGTGCATCTGTTCCCCGTAACACCCTCATGATGGAACTTGCCATTCCAACTGTTAGATCTTCCCGAGTCTGGTTACTTTTTAAAGACTCTGCCGATAACCCCAAACAGACCATTTGCAGCACTTGCCATACCTGCATCAGCAGGGGTAGCAAAACTACCAGCCTGACCACCAACAGCATGATTAGGCACATGGCAGCAAAGCACCTGACTTTGTGGGTGAACTTTAGGCTATAGGAACACCACTGCTTCTTTCACTGTTTTGCGTAGAAGCTAATCCCCAGTTCACCGTTCATGTGAAGATGCCTTGGGCCCTGCCCCTGTTGTTGCCCACAGTCAAGCAGCTCCATCATCAAGCCCATGCATGTCCTTCAGTTGTCTATACCCCAGTCATTGGAACGCAAGCAGAAATACCCAGCCAATGCCCCACAGTCCACAGTACTAAATTCTAATATTTCTCATCTGCTTGCACTTGAAATGTTGTCTTTTAGGCTTGTTGAGATGGAAGCTTTCCACAACCTGATGGCGGCGGCTGTCCCAAGGTACTCAGTCCCGAGTCACCACTATTTATCCCGGTATTCCATAATGGCATTATGCCAGCACGTGTCCCATAACATTATCCTTGCCCTCAACAAAGCTGTTCCTGGGAAAAGTCCACCTAACCACGGAAACGTGGACAAGTGCTTGTTGGCAGGGATGGTACAGCTCACTGATGGCACACTGGGTTAACATAGTGGAAGCCGGGACCCAGTCGGACCTTGGGATGAAACAAATCCTCCCCACGCCGAGGATTGCGGGCCATACGTCAATCAGGGTTGCCCCCACAGTCTACAGCTCCTGCACCTCCTCCTCCTCCCTTCAGCCTCCATCTTTGAAATGAACACATCAGTTATAAGCTGGAAGCACTGCTGCACTGCCTCAGCCAAACGGCAACAGGCTGTGCTGAAGTTAATCTGCTTAGGTGACAAACCGCACAATGCCGAAGAGTTGTGGACAGCGCTGAAAGAGTAGTCAGATGTTTGGATGACACCGCTGAACCTACAGCCAGGCATGGTCGTCTGTGACAATGGCAGTAACCTGGTGGCAGCTCTGAGGCAAGGTGAGCTCACACACATACCTTGCCTGGGTCATATGCTTAACCTCGTCGTTTAACGTTTTCTCAATTTCTCAAAAGCTACCCGGAGCTGCTGGATCTGCTAGTGAAAGTACATCTTCTGTCAGCCCTTTTTAGAAAGTCGGCTACAGCTTCAGCCACCCTTGCCGTGCTTCAGCAGCATTTGCGGCTTCCAGCTCACCGACTGGTGTGTGATGTCCCCACGCGTTGGAACTTTACACTGCATATGGATTTATGGAAAGGATTTATGAGCAGGAGAGGGCAGTTGTTGACTACCAGCATCAACAAAGCTGTCGATATTCAGTTCAGACTCCACAACAAAAGACCTCAGGAGTGGACATGGATGTCAGACATATGTACCATCCTCCAAAACTTTGAGAACTGCACCAAGATGGTGAGCAGCGATGACGCCATAATTGGCATCACCTGCTTCTCCGCATTCTGAAAACTCTCTGCTCACAATTAAAGGGGATGCATTGCAGGCAGAGCACAAGTACATGGAGCAAAGAACCATACAGGGTGATTACACTTGGCCCAGCCTCATGTCGTCCCAACGTGGATTTCTTAGACAATGAGGAGGAGGAAGAACAGGAGCTACTTTCATGCGCTATAGATGGTACTACAAGCACAGCTGTCATACCGTCTGTTCAGCATGGATGGCCTGAGGACAGGGAGGAGGAGGTTGAGGAGGAGGAGGACAGCATGGTCATTCGTCCAGGTGGGGACACAGAAGTCTTCCCTGTTAGCAGTCTGGCACACATAGTTGACTTTTTGTTGCGCTGCGTTTCCTGTGACCCTCGCATTGTTAAAATTTTTGGTGACACTCATTACTGGTTGGTGACACTTCTAGACCCACGCTACAAAGAGAACTTTCAATCCCTTCTTCCAGAGGCAGACAGATGTACTAAAATGTTGCAGTACCACAGGGCCCTTGTAGTGGAATTACATAAAAAATTTCCCATGTGAGAACGCTGGCAGCAGACGTAAGAGTTTGTTGTACAACCAAGGAGTCCAAGCGAGAGAGATAGAAGTACAATCCAGTTCAGGCAGGGGAACAATGGCAAAGTTCTGGAACAGTTTTCTCAGACCCTCCCATCGTGCTGGTACAGAAGCAAGGGATGCTGCCACAAGAAGTGCAATGTTTGGGAAGATGCTGAGGGAGTACCTTGCAGATCGTCTTCCGGGATTCCTCTGTGCCTTTTAATTATTGGGTATCCATGCTGGACACGTGGCATGAACTGGCTTTCTATGCCTTGGAGATCCTGGCCTGACCAACTGCTAGTGTTCTGTCAGAGCAAGTTTTTAGTGCCACTGGTGGAATTATAACAGAAAAGCGCATCCACCTGTCAACTGAAAATGCTGACAGGCTGACTCTTATAAAAATGAGGTGCACGTATATTCTCGCCATTTATTGTTATATTTTCCTATCTCTGGACCATCCTCTTGTGATCTAGTATATACCTCTCCAAAATAAAAATATTGAAATACTATTACATTATATTTTTATTTATATCACTGTCTCTGAGCTGTTGCTAGGGACCAACATATCTCGTTGGACACATTCTGGCTTCATATCTATGAACCTGTGTTTGCCCCTACCTTTTGCTATTTTCTTTCAAAGGTGGATTCACCTCCTTTATACATTTGTTTGATTGCAGTATGATTGATCATTATGTTGTATATTACAGGATATATAAATTATGACCATATGTGGCAATTATTTATGTGTTTATGATTAATGAAAAATTATATAAAAATGTGTGTATATATATATTGTAGCATGGCTAAAGGGTGTCTAATCGACGGGAGGTATGTATCACAGAGAAGGCTGGTCGCTGTGATGTAACCCGGAGTGGTTTCTGTTTGCACATAAAGCAATAAGGAGTTGCTTAGTATATTTGGGTCCGGGTAACGGGTAGCTATGAGACATGGGAGGGTCTGGCTACCCATATACCTCACCCCTGGGTAAGGGGCATAACCATGCCTGTCTATGTTTGTTGCAGTACCTGTGGTGAGGTCACAACCACATGTCTGATCATGTGATGGGTTCTGGGTGTGGTTAGACCTATTAAAGAAAGCCTAATGCTAGCCTCCAGAGAGAGTGTGGGAATCTGTCATGGTGGACAGAGATCCCTGTGTCCAGGCGGGACACTACAGACAGGAGTTTGTGTGTGTGGAGGAGAAAGCCTCCACAGGACCGAGCCTGAAGGACTGGACATTTGTATTTCCTTTCCTGAGCTAAAGGCTATTTCTTTTCTGTTTTGCTGTATGGTTTATGGTGCAAATAAACCTGTGAACTTGTAAATAGAACGTGCCTCCTGTTTCCTCCAACGCCCCTGAGCGAGTGAATCCCTACAATATATATATTTGTAAGATCCGTCGTACCGGTTACTGGGTATATGGTGAATTGTTTATGTTTTTCTCTTTAGAAAAATTCCTTGAAAAAGGCCATAAGGGCCGAAACGTTGGGAATATTATTTCTGTTTATTCATTATTGGGCTGTGAACCACAATAAGCTACAAAATATTTTCTTTTCCATCATATGGACCAAGTCTTTTTGGATAGATTTTCAGTGCTTAAGGTCAACTTGATTAGCATGTCTTCACAACCACACATGGGTATACGCTTCCTGATTTGGTCTGTTTGGTGTTATCCTCAGCCTTATCCTCATTCTCATCATCCACAAACATACGAACACAAGGGTGAACATATTCCGTGATGCAAAAGTCACTCATTTTTTGTGCAAGGATGTCTATGATGCCCATAAAATATTTTTTTTATGTACCCCCCCTGGGGAAAAATTTGTCAGCCCATGCACTTCGTGTATGGGCATTACAAGTCTTGGAGACCCGCTCTTTTACATAGGGTCTATTTTTTAATGAGGCCTTCCTCAACGTGTCATCATTCTCTGCCACTAGATCACCAGGGTTAATGTATTCGGTGCTGCTACAGCCAGTCCAATTTTTGGCAAGGGTGTCTATGATGCCCATAAAATATTGTTAAAAATGTACCCCCATGGGGAAATGTTTGTCAGTGCATGCACTTCGTGTATGGGCATTACAAGATTAGGAGACCCGCCCTTCTACAAAGGGCCTAGTTTTTAATGAGGCATTCCTCAATGTGTCATCATTCTCCTCCACTAGATCACCAGGGTTAACATGTTCTGTGCTGCTACTGCCAGTCCAATTTTGGGCAAAGGTGTCTGTGATGCCCATAAAATACTTTTAAAAAATGTACCCCCATGGGGAAATTTTTGTGAGCCCATGCACTTCGTGTATGGCATTACAGGTCTAGGAGACCCGCTCCTTTACATAGGGCTTAGTTTTAAATGAAGCATTCCCCAACATGTGATCATTCTCCGCCACTATATCACCAGAGTTAATGTGTTCTGTGCTGCTGCAGCCAGTCCAATTTTTGGCAAGGGTTTCTATGATGCCCATTAAATATTTTTAAAAATGTACCCCCATGGGGAAATGTTTGTCAGTGCATGCACTTCGTGTATGGTTATTAAAAAGTTTAGGAGACCCGCTCTGTTACATAGGGCCTAGCTTTTAATGAGGCCTTCCTCAATGTGTCATCACTCTGCGCCACTAGATTACCAAGGTTAACGTGTTCTGTGCTGCTATAGCCAGTCCAATTTTTGGCAAGGGTGTCTATGATGCCCATAAAATATTTTTAAAAAATGCACCCCTCATGGGGAAATGTTTGTCAGCCCATGCACTTCGCATATGGGCATTACAAGTCTAAGAGACCCACTCCCAGTGGCGTAACTACAAAGTTATGGGCCCCGGTGCGAACTTCCAAATGGGGCCCCCCCCGCCATAAAATTCAATGTAAGCCCCATAGAATACAATGCAGCCCCCCTCATAGTATAATGCAGCCCCTCCATACAGGGGCAGTGACAAAGACACGAGCAAATGGTGACGAGGGGGCAGAGGAGAGGGAACAAGGGGGCAAGGAAGACAGGCACTAGGGGACACATGGGGGCTAGGAGGCAGGGGAGAAGGATACAAGGGGTCTAGTGGGCAAGGGAGACTGACACAAGTGGGCAAGGGAGACTGACACAAAGGGCACACGGGGACTAGTGGACAAGAGAGACTGGCACACGGGGACACGGACTAGTGGGCAAGGGAGACTGACACACGGGGAATAGTGGGCAAGGGAGACTGATACAAGGGGACTAGTGGGCAATGGAGACTGACACACGGGGACAAGGGACAAGCACAAGGGGACAAGGGAGACAGGCACAAGGGGACACATAGGGACTAGTGAGCAAGAGACTGACACAAGGGGACAAGGGATACAAGCACAAGGGGACACACAGGGACAAGTGGGAAAGGGAGACTGACACACAGGGACTAGTGGGCAAAGGAGACTGACACAAGCACAAGGGGACAAAGGAGACTGACACAAGCACAAGGGGACATAGGAGACAGGCACATGGGGACACACAGGGACTAATGGGCAAGGGAGACTGGCACACGGGGACACAAGCATAAGGGAGACAGGCTCAAGGGGACACACAGGGACTAATGGGCAAGGGAGACTGGCACACGGGGACAAGGGACACAAGCATAAGGGGACAAGGGAGACAGGCACATGGGGACACACAGGGACTAATGGGCAAGGGAGACTGGCACATGGGGACACAAGCATAAGGGAGACAGGCTCAAGGGGACTCACGGCCCCCTGACCTGCCAGAGCCGCTTGCAGCTGCGACCGTAGTAGTTACGCCGCTGCCTCACACACACACATACTACAGATATCACACACACACTACAGATATCACACACACACATCATACTACAGATATCACACACACACACACACACATCAGTTATTACACACACTACAGATATCACACACACATCATATTACAGATATCACACACATACTACAGTTATCACACACACACACTACAGATATCACACACACACACAGACATACTACAGATATCACACACACACACACATCATACTACAGATATCACACACACACACACACACTACAGATAACACACACACACACACACACACACTACAGATATCACACACACACACACACATACACACACTACAGATATCACACACACACACACATACACACACTACAGATATCACACACACACACATCATACTACAGATATCACACACATACTACAGTTATCACACACACACTACAGATACCACACACACACACACACACACACACACACACACACACCAGAGATACCAGCTCATATACACAACTCACAATCTCCTCTCTGGTACAGGGGTGGCTGATGTAAACCGGCTGCAGCTCCTCAGCTTCTCCTGACTAAGGCTAGTTTCACACTAGCGTCGGGAACAACCCGTCGCTGTGCGTCGGGCCGACGTTCCCGACGCTAGTGTGGTCTCCGCCGCACAACGGGGGCAGCGGATGCATTTTTCCCACGCATCCGCTGCCCCATTGTGAGGTGCGGGGAAGTGCGGGGAGGTGGGGGCGGAGTTCCGGCCGCGCATGCGCGGTCGGAAAAAGTGGACCGTCGGGAGCAAAAAACGTTACATGTAAGGTTTTTTTCTCCCGACGGTCCACTACCACACGCCCAAGCGTCGCAAAACGGACGCGACGTTTGGCAATGCGTCGCAAATGCGTCGCTAATGTTAGTCTATGACGAAAAAACGTATCCAGCAAGAACTTTTGCTGGATGCGTATTTTCGGCAAAACGACGCATTTGCGACGTATTGCAGTTAACGCTAGCGTGAAACTAGCCTAAAGCGGCTCTGTCCCGCACCTCCCCCCTGCTCTCGCCTTCTGTCCCGGGGTTATTTTGGCTTTCTCTTAAAGGGAACCTGTCACCCCGTTTTTTCCGTATGAGATAAAAATACTGTTAAATAGGGCCTGAGCTGTGCATTGCAATAGTGTATTTTGTGGACCCCGATTCCCCACCTATGCTGCCGAAATACGTTACCAAAGTAGTCGTTTTCGCCTGTCAATCAGGCTGGTCTGGTCAGATGGGCGTGGTGTCTTCCCCCAGATCTTGCTTAGTTTTCCGTTGGTGGCGTAGTGGTGTGCGCATGCCCAAGGTCCCGAATCCACTGCACAGGGGAGTGAAAATAGCGTGATGTGCGACATTTCATTGGTGATCGGTGGGGGCGGCCATCTTCCTTTGGCCGCGCGTGCGCAGAAGCGGCGCTCTGCTGGCCGCGGCTTCAGGAAAATGGCCGCAGGATGCCGCGCGTGCGCAGAAGCGGCGCTCTGCTGGCCGCGGCTTCAGGAAAATGGCCGCAGGATGCCGCGCGTGCCCAGATGGAGATCGCGGCGGCCATTTTCCTGAAGCAGAGATGCGACACCTCGTACACACCCGACTCCGCTCCGTACACCCCCGGCTCCGCTCCGTACACCTCGTACACACACGGCTCCGCTCCGTACACCTCGTACACACACGGCTCCGCTCCGTACACCTCGTACACACACGGCTCCGCTCCGTACACCTCGTACACACACGGCTCCGCTCCGTACACCTCGTACACACACGGCTCCGCTCCGTACACCTCGTACACACACGGCTCCGCTCCGTACACCTCGTACACACACGGCTCCGCTCCGTACACCTCGTACACACACGGCTCCGCTCCGTACACCTCGTACACACACGGCTCCGCTCCGTACACCTCGTACACACACGGCTCCGCTCCGTACACCTCGTACACACACGGCTCCGCTCCGTACACCTCGTACACACACGGCTCCGCTCCGTACACCTCGTACACACACGGCTCCGCTCCGTACACCTCGTACACACACGGCTCCGCTCCGTACACCTCGTACACACACGGCTCCGCTCCGTACACCTCGTACACACACGGCTCCGCTCCGTACACCTCGTACACACCCGGCTCCGCTCCGTACACCTCGTACACACCCGGCTCCGCTCCGTACACCTCGTACACACCCGGCTCCGCTCCGTACACCTCGTACACACCCGGCTCCGCTCCGTACACCTCGTACACACCCGGCTCCGCTCCGTACACCTCGTACACACCCGGCTCCGCTCCGTACACCTCGTACACACCCGGCTCCGCTCCGTACACCTCGTACACACCCGGCTCCGCTCCGTACACCTCGTACACACCCAGCTCCGCTCCGTACACCTCCTGCACACCCGGCTCTGCTCCGTACACCTCATGCACACCCGGCTCTGCTCCATACACCTCATACACACCCAGCTCTGCTCCGTACACCTCATGCACACCCGGCTCTGCTCCGTACACCTCATACACACCCGGCTCTGCTCCGTACACCTCATGCACACCCAGCTCTGCTCCGTACACCTCATGCACACCCGGCTCTGCTCCGTACACCTCATGCACACCCAGCTCTGCTCCGTACACCTCATGCACACCCAGCTCTGCTCCGTACACCTCATACACACCCAGCTCTGCTCCGTACACCTCATGCACACCCAGCTCTGCTCCGTACACCTCATGCACACCCAGCTCTGCTCCGTACACCTCATGCACACCCAGCTCTGCTCCGTACACCTCATACACACCCGGCTCCGCTCCGTACACCTCATACACACACGGCTCCGCTCCGTACACCTCATACACACACGGCTCTGCTCCGTACACCTCATGCACACCCAGCTCTGCTCCGTACACCTCATGCACACCCGGCTCTGCTCCGTACACCTCATGCACACCCAGCTCTGCTCCGTACACCTCATACACACCCGGCTCCGCTCCGTACACCTCATACACACACGGCTCCGCTCTGTACACCTCATACACACACTGCTCTGCTACATCCACACAAACCCCTCCTGACCTCACACAAAAGCTTACCCTCCTCCAGCATGATGACAAACAGCACTGCACTACTGTCCTGCACTACACGGAAGCCCTTGATCATGTGACTCCAACTCCTCCCCTCCTGTGACCTCATCACAGGTCCTGTGCGCACAGAGCAGTGGCAGCTATAGTAGTGGTGTGCGGCTCTCTGCGGTGGAGGGGCTCTGCTGCGGGTCAAGTGCAGTCCCACCCGTGATCGCGAGTGCACGCGCAGCAGGGCCTGTAAGGAAGAATTATTTAAAGGGCCGGCGGCCCATTTTGTAGCTTAGAGTTCTTAGGAGCCCGCCCAGTCTGCTGGACTGGGTGGGCCCCTAAGCACTGCGGGCCCCGTCGCAATTGCGACCCCTGCGACCGCGGTAGTTACGCCCCTGCCCACTCCTTTACATAGGGCCTAGTTTTTAATGAGGCCTTCCTCAACATGTCATCATTCTCCGCCACTAGATCACAAGGGTTAACATGTTCTGTGCTGCTACAGCCAGTCCATTTTTTGGCAAGAGGGTCTATGATCGCTGTAAATATTTTTTTGAAAATGTACCCCCCATGGGGAAATGTTTGTCAGCCATGCACTTCATGTATCTGCATTACAAGTCTAGGAGACATGCTCCTTTCCATTGGGCCTAGTTTGTAATGAGGCCTTCCTCCACATCTCATCATCCACCTCTAGTGATCACTGATGAGTGAACGTGCTCATCACTACTCTTTACTTGCCCGAGTATCACTGTGCTTGTTGTACTAGGTGAGCACCGAGCATTTCTGGAATTATTAGGCAGGAGCTTGTGTCTCCGCCCTGCAATTTTGGCATTCTTTACAGCACCAATGTACATGCAGGGATTGTCTGCCATGTACTGTAATAACACAGCCATCTTTGTTGTGGTATTGCAGTAATTGGCTGGCCACACAGCGGCATAAGGTCTATAAGAGATCTGATGCCGCTCTGCTTGGTGCATTCTGCTCCGGACTCAGTTAGTGTAGGGAGAGCTACCACTGAGATAGGGTCAGATTCATTCTTTTATTAGTTAGTGTAGGTCTACTAGTGTTCAATCCACAAATCCTGATAAACCAACAGTACTTTTTAGGGCTATTTCGGGGGTATATAGATCATTGTGATAGGTAGGTAGGGGAGTCTATGTGCACATATCCATATCACTGCAAGGCATGCAGGCACTGTATGTGAGTCTATAGATCTCCCTGCATACATCAAAAGGCTCCATTACTGTCTGCTGATGCCTATTTTATATAAACCTAGCTGCAGTAATTAGTGTCCATGATTTTTTTTGGGCACCTTATACCTGCAAATTTTAGTACAAAGCAATCCAGAGCCCCATTTTTTTCAACATCTATTTGCTTGGTCACACTGCTGACTACAGCCCGGTCATTTTAATATAAGAGCATTAAAATTTAACAATTTAAAGCAGTTGTTTTTGTCCCAGGCATCAGATGTGAGTGGGCATAAAATTCTGGCCTTTTTTTGGGGTACTATATTTTTTTTTCGGAGTGTCTTACAATATTTTTGGACAACATTTTGGTGACCAAAAAATCTTTAGCTGGCAAAAAAATATTTAGCTACAGTTCTTATATTTAGCACTGTTATTTGTACGTCACAAGCATCGCATATCATTGCGCTAAATATTGTACAATTTTATTACTCCAAATTTTTTATGTTAGAGTCATAGCCTACTTATTGACACAATTTGGGTGGTCCCAAAAAAATCAAGGCCACATTTTGATCAGTCTGTTATCTCCATCAGACGCACAGTGTATCTGTGTTATCCAAATCCTTGCTTTGCAGGCATAATTGTATTTTTTGGTCTGCTACCGTTACCGTATTTTTTGTTTTAAAATTTCTTAGGCTGGTTTCACACTTGCGTTTTGATCTGCTGCGTTTTTACCGAAAAAAACGCATGCGTTTTTTTTCCCTATGTTTAACATTAAAAACGCTTTTTTGTACGCGTTTTGCCGCGTTTAACGACGCATGCGTTTTTTTGCTGCATGCATTCTTTTGCAGAAATGCAACATGTAGTAATTTTCAGAGGCGTTTTTTGCCGCAAAAAAACCGCATGCGTTCATTTGCGTTTGATTTGCATCAAAAAATACACTGATGTCTATGGAAACGCATGCGTTTTTGCGTACATGCGTTTGCTTGCATTTTAAACGCATGCGTTTTTATAGAAAAAAACAAGAATACACCCTGATAAGCCACCCCCCACCATCAGGGTGATAAAGGGATCCTAACCCTAACCCTACCCCTAACCCTAACCCTAACCCTAGGGATCCAAACCCTAACCCTAACCTTAACCCTACCCCTAACCCTACCCCTAACCCTAACCCTACCCCTAACCCTAACCCTAACAATATGACAGTGAATACTCTCCGAGTTTATATTTTTAGTACTCTATAGCAATACCGTATATCTTGGGGTGTCCACATTGAACAAAGCTTTTTATTAGAAGAATGTCCTGGTCTCCAGGTCAACATAATAGCCAATCCCTATGGATCCCTAGGATCCCTAGGGTCAGGGTTAGGGTTAGGGGTAGGGTTAGGGCTATGGTTAGGGGTAGGGTTAGGGTTTGGATCCCTAGGGTTAGGGTTTGGATCCCTTTATCACCTTGATGGTGGGGGGTGGCATATCAGTGACCTGGTGACCAGGACATTTTTCTAATAAAAAGCTACCCCTAACCCTAACCCTAGGGATCCAAACCCTAACACTAACCCTAACCCTAAACCTAACCCTAGGGATCCTAACCCTAACCCTATCCCTAACCCTAACACTAGCTAATTCTATTAATAGTGGATTTTCTAGTTGATTTTGATGATTGGCAGCTGTCACACACTTCTCAGCATGCGTTTCAAAAACGCAAACGCAGGAAAAAACGCATGTAAACGCGTCAAAACGCCGCGTTTTTTTACTGCATGCAAAAACACATGCGTCTAAAAAATGCAGCATTTGCACACGTTTTTTCACCACATGCGTTTTTTTTACAAACGCTGCAGATCAAAACGCAAGTGTGAAACCAGCCTTACAAAATACAGGCCACATATTGAAAGTCTGTTATTTCAGTCAGAAGCCTGGTCCATCTGTGGTCTTCAAATCTTGGCTTTTCAGGCATACATCTACATTCTATGTACTTCTGGGTACTTACATGTATCTCTGCTGTACCTGTTGAGAAGGGTGATGAAGCTGCGTACAAGTTTTTCTGTGCTGCAGTCAGTGTGCGCTGAGAGTTGTGTGCTTTTAACCCCTTCCCGACATGTGACGGAATAGTACGTCACATGTCGGGACCCCCGCTTTGATGTGCGCTCCGGCGGTGAGCGCACATCAAAGTCGCGACATGTCAGCTGTTCTTTACAGCTGACATGTGCGCGCAATAGCGGCGGGTGAAATCGCGATCACCCGCCGCTATTAACTAGTTAAATGCCGCTGTCAAACTCAGACAGCGGCATTTAACTACCGCATCCGGCCGTGCGGCCGGATATGAGCGCATCGCCGACCCCCGTCACATGATCGGAGGTCGGCGATGCTTGTACATTGTAACCATAGAGGTCCTGGAGACCTCTATGGTTACTGATCGCCGGTGGCTGTGAGCGCCCCCCTGTGGTCGGTGCTCACAGCACACCTGCATTTTAGCTACATAACAGCGATCTGATGATCGCTGTTATGTAGCAGAGCCGATCGGGCTGTGCCTGCTTCTAGCCTCCCATGGAGGCTATAGAAGCATGGTAAAAGTTAAAAAAAAAAGTAAAAAAAAATGTGAAAAAAATAAAAAAAATATAAAAGTTTAAATCACCCCCCTTTCGCCCCAATCAAAATAAATCAATAAAAAAAAAACCCAACCTACACATATTTGGTATCGCCGCGTTCAGAATCGCCCGATCTATCAATAAAAAAAAAGCATTAACCTGATCGCTAAACGGCGTAATGAAAAAAAAATCGAAACGCCAGATTTACGTTTTTTTGGTCGCCACGACATTGCATTAAAATGCAATAACGGGCGATCAAAAGAACGTATCTGCACCAAAATGCTATCATTAAAAATGCCAGCTCGGCTCGCAAAAAATAAGCCCTCACCCGACCCCAGATCACGAAAAATGGAGACGCTACGGGTATCGGAAAATGGCGCAATTTTATTTATTTATTTTTTTGCAAAGTTTGGAATTTTTTTTCACCACTTAGGTAAAAAAGAACCTAGTCATGTTAGGTGTCTATGAACTCGTACTGACCTGGAGAATCATAATGGCAGGTCAGTTTTAGCATTTAGTGAACCTAGCAAAATAGGCAAGCAAAAAACAAGTGTGGGATTGCACTTTTTTTGCAATTTCACTGCACTTGGAATTTTTTTCCCGTTTTCTAGTACACGACATGGTAAAACCAATGATGTCGTTCAAAAGTACAACTCGTCCCGCAAAAAATAAGCCCTCACATGGCCAAATTGACAGAAAAATAAAAAAGTTATGGCTCTGGGAAGGAGGGGAGCGAAAAACGAAAACGGAAAAACGGAAAAAGCTCCGGGGGTGAAGGGGTTAAAGAGACAGTAATGTATAGAAGTTGAAAGTAAAATATTGTGTCTGCTTTAGAAAAAAATTGGAACTGATTGTTGGGTCAGAACAAAACAGCTACAACACATGTGCATGATGAGAAAAACTAATGTATTTTTTATTGCAATACATTAAATCTCCTACTGTTACTAAAATTTTACCAATACTAAAATTACTACAATCTGTGAAATAGTAAGAATGGCCAAAGTAAAGTGATTACTATAACTTATAAAATCTGTACTTATTGAAAGGAATTTCTATTTCAACATTGTGTGGCAGCATATTTTCTGCTTGATAATGTTTTTTTCTTTTTAAATAGCTGTTACAACCTAATGAAGTTTTTATTACAGTGCCTCTTATTTAATGCTATGGAAATGAGGCAATTGTTCTGCTTAAATACTTCCCCTTCTCTCTCAAATGCTCTTAGATTTTTAATTAATCAGCATGAAAATGCATAGCTTGTAATCGGATAAACATAATCTCCTTTACAAACTATCAAAACAGAGCCCTCAGGTATAACCTCATTTTTAAAAGGAATTGGGATAATTTATTGCAACTCTTTAAATTATAGAATGCAATTCAGTTATCTTTGATTTTAATACTGCTTCTCACTTTGCTCCACTGTACAACTGTTTTTGTTTTGTAAAAAAAAACGAAAAAAAACAAACAGTTGTGCCAACTTTGTTCTTTGACTTCTCACAAATATAAGCATGGAGTACTTTGCACCTTTTATTTTGTGTACTACCTGCTGTAATATTATATTATATAATGCTAGTATAAAATGAATCATATATTAACTATGATAAAGCTGTATATTTAAAACATAGAAGCAGTAGCGTAGCTACCGGGGGGTCAGAGGGGGTGGTCGTCCATGGCCCCGCGCTCTGAGGAGACCTACCCGGAGCTATGCTACTGTAACTGCAGCGCACCAATACACTTACATTCTGCGACAGTGCAGGGAGAATTGATCTCCCTGCTCTGCCGCCCGTCATCAAAAGGTCAGCTGTATCGACGTTTAGCCGATACAGCTGATCACATTGATGGGAGAAGGAGCGCTACGCTCCTTCTCCCATCATCCCCCTTCTCAGCCTATGACATCACCGACACAGACACTGACAGGGGGTGCGATGATGTCACTAGCCAGCGCACGCTGTCAGGAGATGAGCGGGTGCTCAGAGCTATGGAGGAAGAGAGGTGAGTATTTATTTATTTATTTTTACAGGTGCTGCCTTATACTACAGGTGCTGCCTTATACTACAGGATCTGCCTATGGGGGTGCTGCCTTATATTACAGGGTCTGCCTATAGGGGTGCTGCCTTATATTACAAGATCTGCCTTTAGGGGTGCTTCCTCATATATCAGGATCTGTCTATAGGAGAGCTGCCTTATATCACAGGGTCTGCGTATAGGGGTGCTGACTTATACTACAGGATCTGCCTAAAGGGATGCTGCCTTATATTACAGGGTCTGCCTATAGGGGTACTGTCTTATACTACAGGATCTGCCTATGGGGGTGCTGCCTTATATTACAGGGTCTTCCTATAGGGGTATTGACTTATACTACAGGATCTGCCTATGGGGGTGCTGCCTTATACTGCAGCATCTGCCTATGAGGGTGCTGCCTTATATTACAGGGCCTGCCTATAGGGATTTTGCCTTATACTACAGGGTCTGCCTATAGGGTGCTGCCTTATATTACAGGGTGTGCCTATAGGGGTGCTGCCTTATACTACAGGGTCTGCCTATGGGGGGGCTGTCTTATACTACAGGTTCTGCCTATAAGGGTGCTGCCTTATATTACAGGGTCTGCCTATAGGAGTGCTGCATTATATTACATTGTCTGCCTATAGGGTTTCTGTCTTATACTACAGGATCTGCCTTTGGGGGTGCTGCCTTATATTGCAGGGTCTGCCTATAGGGGTGCTGCCTTATATTGCAGGGTCTACCTATAGGGGTGCTGTCTTATACTACAGGATCTGCCTATGGGGGTTCTGCCTTATACTACAGGGTCTGACTATAGGGGTGCTGCCTTATACTACGGGGTCTGCCTATGGGGTGCTGTCTTATACTACAGAGTCTGCCTATGGGGTGCTGCCTTATATTACAGGGTCTGCCTGTGGGGGTGCTGTCTTATACTACAAGTTCTGCCTATGGGGGTCCTGCTTTATACCACATGGTCTGCCTATGTGGTGCTGCCTGATACTACACAGTCTGCCTATGGGTGCTGCCTTGTGCTATAGAGTCTGGCTATGGGTGCTGCCTTGTGCAATAGAGTCTTCCTATGAGGGATGCATTATACAGTATAGAATATTATACAATATATAGTAGGCCTATGGGGAGTGCATTATACTATATGGAGGCTTATGGGAAGTGCATTATACTACATTTAGGACTATCTGGTGCATTATACTATATGGAGGCTATCTAGGGGGCCATCATACAGTGTGGAGATTACAGTGAGGGGGCCATAGTACAGTATTGGGATTACAGTGAAGAGGCCATCATACTGTGTTGGAGCCATCAAACAGTTTGGAGGCTACTAAGGGGTCAGTATACTGTGTGGGTGGTACTATACAGTGAGGGGCATTATACTGTGTATAAGAGAGCATCATACTGTGTATAGGGAATAGATGGTGATAACTGGAATATGAGAAGTGAAACTTGTCTTTGTTGTATTCTCTGCAAACGAGTCCTGGCTGGAAGAAGTTATGTTGGTCTAAGACAGATGGAAAAGAAGGGAAAAATGAACGATTCCATCAGAAAGAACGTCAGTGGAAAGTCATTACCTGTAACTGTACTATGATCTCTTATATGTTCTGTAGGATTGGTATCTACCACTGACCATATGGCGGAAATATCCATGTTGGTCTTTATATAGAAATTATCTTCAGTAACAGCGCGGTCATCTGCTGAGGTTCTCCTCCACTATTAAGGTGCGTCACCCAGTTGTAATCAAGGTTACCTTGATAGGGGCCCACTCAGAAGCTTCGCCCCCCTGAACCAAAACCATAGCTACGCCTCTACATAGAAGGCATCATAAGTAAGGATGAGTGAACCTGAGGTAGGTACAGAACCCTAAGCATGGACTTTTAATAGGATGTCTGGTTTGCTATTTTGGGTTCAGAAGCCTAATAAGATTTGATGAAAGGCTGCAGCGCAGCCAATCAACAAGCTTTTAGGCTGTAGGCACTTCCGGAGTCACCACAGCCATGATGCGATTGGCCGGCAAAGCATGTTACCCGGCCTGTATAAACGCCGGATCATGAGTGATGCTTTACTTTTGTGAGAAGTGTTTATAAAAATGTTTATACTACAGTATGCTGCTGCCTCTTTCCTATTTGTGGGTCAAAACAATTATTTTATACTACCACTGTGTCTATACAATTAGTGTGTCTAGAAAATTGTTCTTCTCTTCAGCCGTATTTTTGTGAGTAGTGGATCGAAAAAAATTTTTTAGTATGCAACCATCTCTTGTGGGCCACAAAGCCTCTCTTTGTACTGTACCAAAAAGCCTCTGAGAGTACTGTGCCAAAAAGCCTCCTGCAGTACTGTGCTTAAAAGCCTCTGTTTGTACTGTATAAAATGTCTCTGAGACTACTGTGCCATAAAGTCTCTGTGTGTACTGTGCCAAAATTCTCTGGGAGTAATGTGTCAAAAAGCCTCTGTTTGAACTTTACCAAAAGCTACTGGGAGTACTGTGCCAAAAAGCCTCCTGCAGTACTGACCTTAAAAACCTCTGTTTGTACTGTACCAAAATGTCTCTGAGACTACTGTGCCAAAAAGCCTCTGTGTGTACTGTGCCAAAAAGCCTCTGTGTGTACTGTGCCAAAAGCCTCTGGGAGTAATGTGCCAAAAAGCCTCTGTTTTTTACAGTACCAAAAAGCCTCTCTGTGTACTATGCCGAAAAACTTCTGTTTGTATTGTACCAAAAAGCCTCTGAGAGCAATGTGCCATATAGCCTATGTGTGTACTGTGCTAAAAAGCCTCTGTTTGTACTGTGCCAAAGACCTCTGGGAGTACTGTGCCAAAAAGAATCTTTTTGTACTGTGCCAAAAAGCCTTGGGGAGCACTGAGCCTAAAAGATTCTGTGTATGTTGCAACTGTGTCTGTATGAGTAGTGTGCCTAAAAATAATTATACTCTGCTGCTGTGTCTGTACAAATTATGGCTCTAAAAAAGAGTTATACTCTGCAACTGTGTCTGTGGGAGTAGTATGCGGAAAAACACATTTTTCTAATCAGCACCCGTGTCTGTGGGAATACTGTACCAAAAAGTCTGTGTGTGTACTCTGCAAACATCTCTGTGGGAGTACTCTGGAAAAAAGCACGCTGTGTGGTTATACTCTGCAAAACACTCTTTAAAATAATAATAATAATAATTTGGGTTGGCCCAAAACATTGTGAATGGAAAACAGAACAAACAAACTGCGGTGGAGTCTAACAATGAATGTGTACCTCTGGTATGCTTCATTATTCAGCAGAGGTAAGGACAAGTCGTGTAGGATACATGTCTAGTTCATTTTAATGAATGTGAGCTTGCCCATGTTGTCTATGGACACACCACCTGTCATGCTAAACACATGTTCAGACACTACACTTTCCACAGGGAAGGCCACCACCTCCAAGGCATAAAGGGCAAGCTCAGGCCATGCATCCAATTTGGAGATTCAGAAGTTACATAAGCCAGACCCATCTCTCAGAATATGGAGACATATTTATTTTCACAGCTCTGCTTTATTAATTGTAGTGAAACACTAGGGGGTTCAAAGTTCTCACAACACATCTACATAACTTCCTTAGGGGGTCTAATTTACAAAATGGTGTCACTTGTAGGGGGTTTCCACTGTTTAGGCACATCAAGGGCTCTCCAAACACGACATGGCATCCTATCTCAATTCCAGTCAATTTTACATTGAAAAGTCAATGGCGCTCCTTCCCTTCTCAGCTCTGCCATGTGCCCAAACAGTGGTTTATCCCCACATATGGGGTATCAGCGTACTCAGGACAAATTGCACAACAACCTTTGGTGTCGAATTTCTCCTGTTACCCTTGGAAAAATAAAACATTTGCGGCGAAAAGATCACTTTTGTGAAAAAATAGGATTTTTTATTTTTACGGCTCTACATCATAAACTTCTGTGAAGCACTTGGTGGGTCAAAGTGCTCACCACACATCTAGATAAGTTCCTTAGGGGTCTACTTGCTCTGCCATGCGCCCAAACAGTGGTTCCTCCCCACATATGGGGTATCTGTGTACTCAGGACAAATTGTCCAACAACTTTTGGGGTCCAATTTCTCCTGTTACCCTTGGTAAAATAAAACAAATTGGATCTGAAGTACATTTTTTGTGAAAAAAAGTTAAATGTTCATTTTTTGCTGGTCAACTTTTAACCCTTATAACTCAGTAACAAAAAAAATGTAGGTTCCAAAATTGTGCTGATGTAAAGGAGACATGTGGGAAATGCTACTTTTTAAGTATTTTGTGTGACGTATCTCTGTGATTTTAAGGGCATGAAAATTCAAAGTTGGAAAATTGCAAAATTTTCAAAATTTTTGCAAAATTTCCATTTTTTCACAAATAAACGCAAGTAATGTTGAGGAAATTTTACCATTAAGATTAAGTACAATATGTCGCAAGAAAACAGTGTCAGAATCCCCAGGATCCATGCAAGCGTTCCAGAGTTATAACCTCTTAAATGGACAGTGCTCAGAATTGTAAAAATTGGCCCGGTCATTAACATGCAAACCACCCTTGGGAGTTAAGGGGTTAAGAAAGCTCTGTATCACCAACTTCAGCACACAAACCAGGCAAGGAATGTGCATTGAAAAAGGCTAGGCCATGAGCTGCTGTGAGATTTCGCCAGTTATCATACACCAGCTTGAAGTTTACTGAGCTTGAAGTTTATCGGCACCACACACAAATTAATCTTGTTGTTTGATCCCCATCCACAGCTCCTGCAAGATATGAGTTTCAGAACAGCCTGCTGTACTTTATCCCTGACTGTGCTGAAGTTGGTGTTGCAGGCGTTATGCTGACCGGATGGGGAGGCATTAGATTAAGCGGAGAGGCAACATAAACAGAAAAACATTTAAAGAAACATACCGCAATCCTCTGGGGTGGTAGGATATGCATCAAAATGCTTTTGGCCTCAGGCACAGCTGCCAACATCTACCCAGTGGGAAGTTAGAGAGATATAACGTCTCTGCCCAGGCTTACTGGTCCAAGTATTGGTGGTTATGTGGACATTTACACTGATGGCGCTCATGTAGGTCAGGGATGGGCCACCTGGAAAAGTAGTGATGGCTAGGAAAAACATACTGTGGCCCCTATGATCACAATCTATTATTAGCCCTTTAAAATTCAATTGTAAGGACACTTGTAGAATATGGAATCCTGTGATTGGAGGATCTACAGCTGAACTCTTTAATGGGATGGTATGGAGATGATTGTGATATTGCTAGTGTTGGTGCGGTCACATCTTCTCTTTGCAGTGAGCCGGGTGTCACTGTTGCTCGGGAGTGGGAGGAAAAGGCAGAGAAAGCAGCAGAAAAGTGAGGAGGCCTAGATTTTTCATGGTTTTTCAGGTGTGTACTCCACTGCATCTCATGCTCAGCATTCAGATATCTCATCATGCAGGTGGTGCTCAATTTGTTGGTGTGGTGGCAGTAGCAGCCAAAGTACTGGCTTTTGCACCCTGCTCCCTCTTTTGCTATGCAGCTGAGACAGGGTGACCACCCTCTCTTCCTATGAACAACCCACGTCACTCAGATGGCCTTGACTCCATGTGGGGTCTCGGACCTCTTCATCCCCTTTTGTATCATCGCACCTCTCTAGTCTGTCCTTAACTTTGCTGCCCCAATAATACACTTCTGTTCTCAATAATCCTCTGCTTCTTTCCTCTACAAATCCCTTCATTGTCTTACAATTCCACAAAGTATCTACAGTGCCTTGCGAAAGTATTCAGCCCCCTGGAACTTTTCAACCTTTTCCTACATATCATGCTTCAAACATACAGATACCAAATGTAAATTTTTGGTGAAGAATAAACAACAAGTGGAACACAATTGTGAAGTTTAATGAAATTTATTGGTTATTTTAAATTTTTGTGGAAAATCAAAAACTGAAAAGTGGGGTGTGCAATATTATTCGGCCCCTTTAACTTAATACTTTGTTGCACCACCTTTTGCTGCAATTACAGCTTCAAGTCACTTGGGCTATATCTCTATCAGTTTTACACATCGAGAGACTGAAATTCTTGCTCATTCTTCCTTGCAAACAGCTCAAGCTCATTAACGTTTGATGGAGATCGTTTGTGAACAGCAGTTTTCAGCTCTTTCCACAGATTCTCAATTGGATTGAGGTCTGGACTTTGACTCGGCCATTCTAACACCTGTATACGTTTATTTGTGAACCATTCCATTGTAGATTTTGCTTTATGTTTAGGATTATTGTCTTGTTGGTAGACAAATCTCCGTCCCAATCTCAGGTCTTTTGCAGACTCCAACAGGTTTCCTTCAAGAATGGTCCTGTATTTGGCTCCATCCATCTTCTCATCAATTTTAACCATCTTCCCTTTCCCTGCTGAAGAAAAGCAGGCTCAAACCATGATGCTGCCACCACCATGTTTGACAGTGGGGATGGTGTGTTCAGGGTGATGAGCTTTACGCCAAACATATCGTTTGGCATTGTTGCCAAAAAGTTTGATTTTGGTTTCATCTGACCAGAGCACCTTCTTCCACTTGTTTGGTGTGTTTCCCATGTGGCTTGTTGCAAACTTTAAATGACACTTTTTATGGATATCTTTGAGAAATGGCTTTCTTCTTGCCACTCTTCCATAAAGGCCAGATTTGTGCAGTGTACGACTGATTTTTGTCCTATGGACAGACTGTCCCACCTCAGTAGTAGATCTCTGCTGTTCATCCAGAGTGATCATGGGCCTCTTGGCTGCATCTCTGATCAGTCTTCTCCTTGTTTGAAATTAAAGTTTAGAAGGACGGCCGGGTCTTGTTAGATTTGCAGTGGTATGATACTCCTTCCATTTCAATATGATCACTTGCACAGTGCTCCTTGGGATGTTTAAAGTTTTGGAAAACATTTTGTATCCAAATCCGGCTTTAAACTTCTAGACAACAGTATCACGGACCTGCCTGTTGTGTTCCTTGGTCTTCATGATGCTCTCTGTGCTTCAAACAGAACCCTGAGACTATCACAGAGCAGGTGCGTTTATACGGAGACTTGACTACACACAAGTGGGTTATATTTATCATCATTAGGCATTTAGGACAACATTGGTTCATCTGGAAATCCACAATGAACTTCTGGAGTGAGTTTGGTGCACTGAAAGTAAAGGGGCCGAATAATATTGCAAGCCCCACTTTTTAGTTTTTGAATTTCCACAATAATTTAAAATAGCAAATAAATTTCGTTCAACTTCACAATTGTGTTCCACTTGTTGATTCTTCCTAAAAATTTACATTTGGTATCTTTACGTTTGAAGCATGATATGTGGAAAAAGGTTGAAAAGTTCCAGGGGGCCGAATACTTTCGAAAGGCACTGTATACACAGCAGCACAAAATATACATTTTAACAATAGTGCGAGACAAAGTATATACATCTACAAATACTCCAACCTGGGACATGCTCGGCGGCTCAGGACGGCTACTGCGACCCCCTTAAAGTGGTAATATTTTTTTTTTCTGCAAATGTGTCAGTTACACAATGTTTAATATGTGAAACTGAACCTCATAATTCATTGTGCAATTTCTCCCAAGCACTATGATGCCCAATATGGTGTCAGACACTACTTTTAGGCTACATGTCTGGGCTAAGAAGGCAGGAGCCCTATTTGGCTTTCGGAGCACAGACTTTGCTTGAATAGTTTATGGGTAATATTTGCTGAATCCTCAAGGTGCCAGAACAGCAGAAAAAAAACAAAAGTAACCCAATTGTAGAAATTGCACCTCTTAATGAATTCATTTTTTGTAACATCCACAACATGCTTTATTATCGAGAATTGCTAACATGCCAGTTTAGTGCCCATACATTGTGCCCTCATACAGCGCATTGCTTGCACATTGTATCCTGCTTGCACATTGTATCCTGCTTGTGCTTCTGATGACATGCCCTCCCCATAAATTGCTGAAAACACTCTCCCCACTACAATAATGACAAACATGTGGGGCTCAAAAGGAGGGGGTAGTTGGATTTGTGGGCACAGATTTTATTCACTGGATATAATTTGAGGGGGTGGGAGCTGTGTCATTTTTCCATCGCCTTTGTTCTACCAGTATCGTGGGAACTCCCAAAACTTCCAGTGGCAGATGATGGACCTGAGTGAGGGCTGGTTTTGTGTGGGATAAGTTATGGTTTTTATTGCTAACATTTTGGCGTGCATACCATTTTTGATCGCTTTCAAGGGGGGATCACATTCTTGTATTCTATACTGAGCACTTATGATGTGATTCAGACAAAACCTCCAATGGAACCAATCACCATAATGAGGTAGACAGAGACACTTTGGATATCATTTGGCATGTGTTCAGATGGTATACATCCCATTGGGCATGCAAAGAACTGTGGTCAACCAAACTTGTACGCTAAATAGATGCCTAAATTGATTGGACACTGATGGAACAGAGATCAGATTGAGTCCAAAGTCTCGATTTGCCTCATACATGAGTGGTTCTGTTAGGAGTTTTGTCTGAATTGCATTTTTTAAGATTTACACGGAAACCCCTATGTAAGCGCTCAGCGGAGAGTTAAGTATAAATGTGAGCCGAACCTTGTTCTGATTTTTTGGAGGCGCAATGATCAAATAGACAACAGTACAATAATATTTCTTATTTTTATTTTTGCGCAGCTCTCTGTGCAGTATAAGTGATAAAAATGCATTATTCTTCAGGTCTGTGTGATCACAGGAAACCTGTAACTTTGTAAATTTTTGGCAGTCTAAGCTGTTTGAGGGCTTATTTTTTGCGAGACGAGTTGGATATTTTTTTGGCACCATAACTTTTTTGGTCGCTGATGAATCAGATTTTTCAGATGTAGAATGAACAAAAAACAGCAATTGAGTTAGTTTTTCTTCTTTTTTTCTTTCTTGCATGGTTCATTAAACAAATTATTCATTGGGTCAATACGATTAGAGGAATACCATACTTATATTGCTTTTTTTTGCTTTGATACTTTTGCAGACTAAAAATGATATTTTCCAAAAATAAATTTGATTTTGCATCGCCATATTCTGAGAGCTGCATCTTTTTTTTTTGTTTTTTTTTGACAAATTAGTGCTTGCTTTTTTTGCAGTATGGCTTGGCGTCTTAATTTCTACCATATTTTTCTGTTTGACTTTTTGATCGCTTCTTAGTCAAATTTTTATCTATCGATATGATGAAAAAGAAATATTTTTTGTGTGTTTTCTATTATTTTATGATGTTCATCACACAGAATAAATCGCGTAATAGATTTATAGTTTGGGTCGTTCTGCATGTGTTGATAGCAATTATGTGTCAATTTTTTTGTTAATTTTTGTTTTATCGCAAATGACACATTTTTAGTGGTGAAACGGCAATTTGTGATTTGTGTGTGCTTTTTTTGTGTGTGTTTTTTTTCTTTTTAACATATTTTACTTTACTTTTTTAGACTGTGGGACATACTGGATATATTTCTTCTTTGATCATTGGCCTCATGCACTGCAGTACTTGGTTAAGGGGTACAACATTATTCTTACTACTTTAATGGCAAAAAGCTGTAACCAAGAATTCTACTTTGATTGGTAGGTAAATGCATGGAGAAGTCTATGTGGCAGCAACTAGCTGTATTGTGGCACATGTGGTTATTAAATTGGACTACTAAAACAGATGTGCAAAACGTTCAACTTTTGTTTTATTTATTTACTTTTTTTAATTCCTCACCCCTACCCTTGACAAAAAATTGAAAACAAAAATAGCTGATTTTGCAAGTTTGCCCACTGACAAAGACGTGAACAGTCTATAATATTAAGGGTAGGTTAATTTTAACTTTGAGATATATAATATCAAAACTAAAATCCAGAAAATCACATTGTATACATTATATAAATGTATTTGCACTTTGCAGTGAGAAATAAGTATTTGATTCGTCTGGCAAACAATACTTAACACTTGGTGGCAAAACCCTTGTTGGCAAGTACAGCAGTCAGACTTTTTTTGCAGTTGATGATGAGGTTTGAGCACATGTCAGGAGGAATTTTGGTCCACTCATCTTTGCAGATCATCTCTAAATAATTACGATTTTGAGGCTGTCGCTTGGCAACTCGGAGCTTCAACTCCCTCCATAAGTTTTATATGGGATTAAGGACTGGAGACTGGCTAGGCCACTCCATGACTTCAATGTGCTTCTTTTTTAGCCACTTTTTTGTTGCCTTGGCTGTATGTTTTGGGTCATTGTCTTGCTGGAAGACCCAGCCATGACTCATTTTTAACCCCTTCATGACATGCCCCATACTAGTACAGGGCATGTCGTGTCTCCCCCTTTGATGTGGGCTCCGGTGGTGAGCCCACATCAAAGTCACGACATGTGCCCGCAATAACGACGGGTGAAATCGCGATTCACCCACTGCTATTAACCACTTAAAGGCCGCTGTCAAACCCTGACAGCAGCATTTAACTACCGATTCTGGCTGCGTGGCCGGAAATGAACGCATCGCTGACCCCCGTCACATGATCAGGAGTCAGCGATGCATTGGCATAGTAACCAGAGGTCTCCTTGAGACCTCTATTGTTACTGATGCCAGCTTGCTGTGAGTGCCACCTGTGGTCGGCGCTCATAGCAAGCCTGCAATTCAGCTACATAGGAGCGATCTGATGATCGCTGCTATGTAGCAGAGCAGATCAGGCTATGCCAGCTTCTAGCCTCCCATGGATGCTATTGAAGCATGGCAAAAGTAAAAGAAAATGTTTTAAAAAATATGAAAAAAATAAAATATAAAAGTTTAAATCACCCCCCTCTCGCCCCATCCAAAATAAAACAATTAAAAAAAATCAAACATACACATATTTGGTATCACCGTGTTCAGAATTGCCTGATCTATCAACAAAAAAAGGATTAACCTGATCGCTAAACAGCATAGCGAGAAAAAAATTCAAAACGCCAGAATTATGTTTCTTTGGTCGCCACGACATTACATTGAAATGCAATAACGGGCAATCAAAAGAACGTATCTGCACAAAAGTGGTATCATTAATAGAGATGAGCGGTGTTCGAGTCGAACTGTTCGCCAATTTCAAATTCGAGCTGTTTTGGGCGGTATTCGAGTCGTTCGACGAACCCAAACAATTTGCTTAAAATTCGGCTGTTCGAGTTTCTGTTCGATAACTGTTCGTTCACCAAAAGCCTAGCTTGATTTGCACATTAAAACTGTTTATCATTGTTAATGGACTGTTTCAGTGTATAGTTGTCGGGGGGGTGGGGGATAGATCTGTGCTGAAATAACGCCGATCTCCATTTTTTTTTTCCTTTCCCGCATGTACAGAGGGGCGGTGCAGTCTCTTAGCCTATCAGCAGTGCGCACACACACAGCAATGTGCATGCGATGCAGACAAGCAAGGGCATGTGTCATTTGCTGTGTATGTCACATGTCACTCCTTGCCCAATGAGAACCAGCCATTTGCCCCGTCGTCACCATTTCCTCACTGCTGCAGCTTAGTGTTAGACGGCACCGCTGCTGCTGTGGGCTCTATACAGTCAAAGAGTCTTTTTTTGCCAGCGAATTTTCTGAGAGATAGGTTTAGGGAGTCGTGAGTTGGGACTAGTTGTAATATCAGCCCTTTTCAGGGTAGGTTACAGCAGTTCATAGCACTGTTTGCCAGGCAGGTCTGAGCCAGTGCTGTGCAAGTGTTAGTCACAGCATTTGGTGTAATCCAGCTCAGCCAATCCTTTTGGGCTAGTACCATTGTCTGATAGTCATCTGAGTAGCCCGCCTGTGAAGCTAGCTACACCGCCTGTGTATCTCAATTTTTACGGCATCTAACCCAGTAAATCGTTTTGAGGTTTTGGGCTTAGTAGCAGTGTCTGTACGTCAGCAGAGTAGCCCGCCTGTGAAGCTAGCTACACCGCCTGTGTATCTCAATTTTTACTGCATCTAACCCAGTAAATTGTTTTGGGGTTTTGGGCTTAGTAGCAGTGTCTGCACGTCAGCAGAGTAGCCTGCCTGTGAAACAAACTATACCGCCTGTGTATCTCTATTTTCACTGCATCTAATCCAGTTGATAGTTTTGGGCCTAGTAGCATTGTCTGCACGTCAGCAGAGGAGCCCGCCTGTGAAGCTAGCTACACCGCCTGTGTATCTCAATTTTTACTGCATCTGACCCAGTAAATTGTTTTGGGGTTTTGGGCTTAGTAGCAGTGTCTGCACGTCAGCAGAGTAGCCCGCCTGTGAAACAAACTATACCGCCTGTGTATCTCTATTTTCACTGCATCTAATCCAGTTGATAGTTTTGGGCCTAGTAGCATTGTCTGCACGTCAGCAGAGTAGCCCGCCTGTGAAACAAACTATACCGCCTGTGTATCTCTATTTTCACTGCATCTAATCCAGTTGATAGTTTTGGGCCTAGTAGCATTGTCTGCACGTAAGCAGAGTAGCCCGCCTGTGAAACAACTTATACCGCCTGTGTATCTCTATTTTCACTGCATCTAATCCAGTTGATAGTTTTGGGCCTAGTAGCATTGTCTGCACGTCAGCAGAGTAACCAGCCTGTGAAACAAACTACACCGCCTGTGTATCTCAATTTTTACTGCATCTAACCCAGTAAATCGTTTTGGGGTTTTGGGCTTAGTAGCAGTGTCTGCACGTCAGCAGAGTAGCCCGCCTGTGAAGATAGCTTCACCGCCTGTGTATCTCAATTCTTACTGCATCTAACCCAGTAAATCGTTTTGGGGTTTTGGGCTTAGTAGCAGTGTCTGCACGTCAGTAGAGTAGCCCGCCTGTGAAACAAACTATACCGCCTGTGTATCTTTATTTTCACTGCACCTAATCCAGTTGATAGTTTTGGGCCTTGTAGAATTGTCTGCACGTCAGCAGAGTAGCCCGTCTGTGAAACAAACTATACCGCCTGTGTATCTCTATTTTCACTGCATCTAATCCAGTTGATAGTTTTGGGCCTAGTAGCATTGTCTGCACGTCAGCAGAGTAGCCCGCCTGTGAAACAAACTATACCGCCTGTGTATCTCTATTTTCACTGCATCTAATCCAGTTGATAGTTTTGGGCCTAGTAGCATTGTCTGCACGTAAGCAGAGTAGCCCGCCTGTGAAACAAACTATACCGCCTGTGTATCTCTATTTTCACTGCATCTAATCCAGTTGATAGTTTTGGTCCTAGTAGCATTGTCTGCACGTCAGCAGAGTAGCCCGCCTGTGAAATAAACTAGACCGCCTGTGTATCTCTATTTTCACTGCATCTAATCCAGTTGATAGTTTTGGTCCTAGTAGCATTGTCTGCACGTCAGCAGAGTAGCCCGCGTGTGAAGCTAGCTACACTGCCTGTGTATCTCAATTTTTACTGCATCTGACCCAGTAAATCGTTTTGGGGTTTTGGGCTTAGTAGCAGTGTCTGCACATCAGCAGAGTAGCCTGCCTGTGAAACAAACTATACCACCTGTGTATCTCTATTTTCACTGCATCTAATCCAGTTGATAGTTTTGGCCTAGTAGCATTGTCTGCACGTCAGCAGAGTAGCCCCCCTGTGAAACAAACTATACCGCCTGTGTATCTCTATTTTCACTGCATCTAATCCAGTTGATAGTTTTGGGCCTAGTAGCATTGTCTGCACGTAAGCAGAGTAGCCCGCCTGTGAAACAAACTATACCGCCTGTGTATCTCTATTTTCACTGCATCTAATCCAGTTGATAGTTTTGGGCCTAGTAGCATTGTCTGCACGTCAGCAGAGTAGCCCGCCTGTGAATCAAACTATACCGCCTGTGTATCTCTTTTTTCACTGCATCTAATCCAGTTGATAGTTTTGGGCCTAGTAGCATTGTCTGCACGTCAGCAGAGTAACCCGCCTGTGAAGCTGGCTACACCGCCTGTGTATCTCAATTTTTACTGCATCTAACCCAGTAAATCGTTTTGGGGTTTTGGGCTTAGTAGCAGTGTCTGCACGTCAGTAGAGTAGCCCGCCTGTGAAGCTAGCTACACCGCCTGTGTATCTCAATTTTTACTGCATCTAACCCAGTAAATCGTTTTGGGGTTTTGGGCTTAGTAGCAGTGTCTGCACGTCAGCAGAGTAGCCCGCCTGTGAAAAAAACTATACCGCCTGTGTATCTCTATTTTCACTGCATCTAATCCAGTTGATAGTTTTGGTCCTAGTAGCATTGTCTGCACGTCAGCAGAGTAGCCCGCCTGTGAAACAAACTATACCACCTGTGTATCTCTATTTTCACTGCATCTAATCCAGTTGATAGTTTTGGGCCTAGTAGCATTGTCTGCATGTCAGCAGAGGAGCCCGCCTGTGAAGCTAGCTACACCGCCTGTGTATCTCAATTTTTACGGCATGTAACCCAGTAAATCATTTTGGGGTTTTGGGCTTAGTAGCAGTGTCTGCACGTCAGCAGAATAGCCCGCCTGTGAAACTAACTACACCGCCTGTGTATCTCTTTTTTCACTGCATCTAATCCAGTTAATAGTTTTGGCCTAGGAGCAGTGTCTGCACTGTCCGACGAGCTCTGGTGCAATACGTTATGATGTATAGCCTGGGCCAACGAGATCATGAGGTGGGGCAAATCACGCTGAAGGAGCGGTCTCAGATCAGGGACCTATGCACCCTTCTGCACAGTTTTGAAATAGCAACGAAGATGTTTAGTGCCGACGATGCCATTATCAGCATGACCATTCCGGTGATTTACATGCTGGAGCACACCTTACACACTGTTCGGAGTCAGGTGGTGGAACAAGAGGAGGAGGAGGAACAGGAGGAGTCGTATGCGGAAGGGATCATATCTCCAAGGTCAAAAAGGTTGGCAGCACCAAGGCAGCTGGCATTGGAGGCTGGGGGGGAGGGATTACCAAGGGCGCATGGTAGCAGCCAAACTGTTGAGGAAGGTGCAGGAGGCGAGGAAGAAGTGGAGGACGAACTGGCCCTGGGCATGGAAGACTCATCAGATGAGGGAGACCTTGATCAAATTTCTGTTGTGCGAGGTTGGGGGGAGAGGGCAGATGATGGAAGCATGATTCTCACCTCGCCACCACCAAGACAACAAGGACTTGGTCCTCCTGGATGCGCAAGACACTTGAGTGTCTTCTTGCTGCACTACCTGCAACATGACCCTCGGATTGTCAGAATCCAAAGTAATGCCGACTACTGGGTTGCCACACTCTTAGATCTCTGGTACAAAAGCAAATTTGGCAAAATAATTCCTGCCATAGAAAGTGATTCATGCATGCAGGAGTATCAGCAGAGACTGTTACAGAATCTAACATCTGCTTTTCCACAAAACACAAGTGGTGCACGTAGTCAATCTCTGAGTTCTAACTTGCCAACCGTGGGACTATCGAGTCATCACTCAAACCGTAACAGTGACATCGTATCTGGTGGTAACAGCAATTTTTTCCAATCGCTTCAAGATTTTTTTAGACCATCCTTTGCAAGGCCACAGGAGATAAGAAGTCTGACGCACAGCCAATGCCTAGAGAGGATGATACAAGAGTATCTCCAAGTTAACATCGATGCCATGACTGTGGAACTGGACCCTTGCTCATTTTGGGCTTCCAATCTTGAAAAATGGCCTGACTCACACCTTGGAGATCTTGTCATGCCCCGCAGCCAGCGTTCTCTCTGAACGTGTGTTCAGTGCTGCTGGTGGTGTGCTGACAGATAAGCGCACGCGGCTGTCCAGTGACAATGTAGACAGACTAACGTTCATCAACATGAACAAATCCTGGATCCGCAAGGACTTTTCTACCCCTGTGTCATCTTGGGGAGACTAAAAGCTTGATGATTTTTTAAAATCACCTCACCAACCGTTTTAGAAAACTCTGGCGAAATTGATGCCACTTAAGTGGTGTCTGTGGCCGGATTTTTGGAAAAAATGGAGACTCTTTGATTTAGTCTCCTTGCTGAGTTTTACATGACGTTGCCATTGTCAATTCCAGGTGGGTGGGGTCGTCTGCAGAGTTGTTTACTCATACTATGGCCTGGGATTCAGAGGTCTGCTCCAAAGCTTCAGTGTCTGTTAGTCAGCAGAGTAGCCCAGCCACCCACCGCCTGTTTACCTAAGTACTGTTTTTAACAGCATCTGGCCCAGGAAATCCTTTGGGGCCTAGTAGAATTTGGTGCTACTCAGCAGCGTACTTCACCCATGAAGCACGCTACACCGCCTGTTTACCTAACTACTATTTTGTAACGGCATCTAGCCCAGGAAATCCTTTTGAGCCTAGTAGAATTTAGTGCTACTCAGCAGCGTACCCCACCCATGAAGCAAGCTACACCACCTGTTTACCTAACTACTATTTTGTAACGGCATCTAGCCCAGGAAATCCTTTTGGGCCTAGTAGAATTTGGTGCAACTCAGCAGCGTACCCCACCCATGAAGCAAGCTACACCACCTGTTCACCTAACTACTATTTTGTAACGGCATCTAGCCCAGGAAATCCTTTTTGGCCTAGTAGAATTTAGTGCTACTCAGCAGCGTACCCCATCCATGAAGCAAGCTACATCGCCTGTTGATCTAATTACTAATTTTTAACTGATCTAGCCCAGGAAATCGTTTTGTACCTAATAGCATTTTGCGCTACTCAGCAGAGTACCCCACCTATGAAGCAAGCTACACCGCCTGTTTACCTAACTACTATTTTTTAATGGCATTTGGCCAAGGAAATCCTTTTGGGCCTAGTAGCAATTTCTGCTACTCAGCAGAGTACCCCACCCATGAAGCAAGCTACACCGCCTTCTTTCTTTCTCAATCTAACCCCTCGGCTCTGGGTTGTCCACTCTCCCTCCAGCTCTCTCCTTCTCACAGGTGGACTACCGCGTGTTTTCACACTGTGGCTAATCTTTTGGGCCCAGGCATAAGAAGTCGTCGAGGTAATGGATAATATGTGCCGCCTTACAAACGTCCATGATGACGCATTCGAGGAAGCAACTAAACGCCTCAAATAGTGAGCAGGATATGGAGAACCCCATGGGCAAACAGCGATCTATGTAGTATGCTCCTTCACAGAAGCAGCCCAATGGGAGGACACTATTCGGAGGCACAGGTAGTAACCGGAACGCCCCCTTAATGTCTGTTTTGGCCTTTAGGGTGCCCCTTCCCAACTTCTTGACCTGCCTGATTGCCTCGTCAAAGGAGGTACAGTACATAGTACTGTAATTGGTTCGATGTTGTCGTTTACTGACCTGCCCCTTGGATATGACAAATGGTGGATTAGTCTGAATGTATTGGGTTCATTTTTTAGCACAAGTCCCAACGGGGGTACCACTACGTCTTCTAAGGACAGTGTTCTGAATGGACCCGCTGCCATTCTACCTAAAGATATATATTTTTTTTTGTCAAGATGTCTGGGTGGGTGGTAGAGTGAGTTTAGATTTTTACTCCAGCCTTTCTTAACTTTAGAAGGGCATGACATGCCTATATCTGTGTCTCCTCCTCCTTTTACTCCTCCACCTCTTTTCTTTTCGCATGACTGTGTAATTGTGACTTTTCCATGTGTTTGTTGTGTCTTCTGAGCAGTTTGTCAGCTTTTGGACACCTTTTAAGGTGTTTTCTATGTGTTTTCCATGTGTTTGTATGTGTTTGTGTTTGCCTGCCATTGGTTTCAATGGGGTTCGACGGTGTTCGTCGAACAGTTCGACGAACAGTTCGGCGAACATCTCCCTGTTCGATGAACCGAACCAAACCTGAACACTAGGGAGGTGGCTCATCTCTAATCATTAAAAATGCCTGCTTGGCACGCACAAAATAAGCCCTCACATGACCCGAGATCCCGAAAAATGGAGATGCTACGGGTATCGGGTTTTTTTTAGCATAGTTTAGAATTTTTTTCACCACTTAGATAAAAAATAACCTAGACATGTTTGGTGTCTATGAAGTCGCAATGACCTGGAGAATCATAACGGCCAGTCAGTTTTAGCATTTAGTGAACCTAGCAAAAAAGCCAAACAAAAAACAAAAGTGTGGTATTGCACTTTTTTTGCAATTTCACCACACTTGGAAATTTTTTCCCCTTTTTCAGTAAAAGACATTGTAAAACCAATGGTGTCTTTCAAAAGTACAACTTGTCCCGCAAAAAATAAACCCTCACATGGCCATATTGACGGAAAAATAAAAAAGTTATGGCTCTGGGAAGGAGGGGAACGAAAAACAAAAACGCAAAAACAGAAAAGGGTTGCGGTCTGAAGGGGTTAATGTCCTGGAGGAGAGAAGGAGGTTGACACTCAGGATTTTACAGTACATGGCTCCATCCATTCTCCCATTGATGTAGTGAAGTAGTTCTGTTTCCTTAGCAGAGAAACACCCCCAAAAACATATTTCCATCTCCATGCTTGACTGTGGGGATGGTGCTCTTTCAGTCATCGGCAGCATTTCTCTTTCCTCCAAACATGGCAAGTTGAGTATTTCTTCCATTTTCTTACTATTGCACCAACAGTTGTCTCCTTCTTTCTCAGCATCTTATTTATGGTTTTGTAGCCCATTCCAGATTTGTCTTTGATCAGCTATGAACTTGTCCCTGACATCATTATGAATCTCTTTGGTGTTGACCTTGTTGTAGGGTTTAGAGTCTGACTGATTAATTGAGTCTGTGGACAGGAGTCTATTATATAGGGGACTGTGTAAGACAGCTGTCTTTATTGCATGTAATGAGTAAAATTAGGAGCGTCTGTGCAGGAGCAAGAATTCTTAATGGTTGGTAGGGGATCAAATACCTATTTTTCACTGCAAAATGCAAATTAAATTTATATAATGTATACAATGTGATTTTCTGGATTTTATTTTTGACATTATTTCTCTCAATGTTAAAATTAACCTACTATTAAAATTATAGACTGTTCATGTCTTTGTCAGTGGACAAACTTGCAAAATCAACAAGGGATCAAATACTTTTTCCTCCCACTGTACCTGGAAAGAAACAAGTGGCAATAGCACAAAGTGCACAGTTGCTAAACTGAAGTAGGAAAAGAGGAATGCATACCATAAAATGGGTATTTTCTAAATAGAGGGTTTTTTTTTTTCATTTTAAATACAAACTGCCCCTTTTGCTAAAATGAATTGTCAAGAATAACTAGGTAGGTTGCACGTCCCTAAATGATATTTTAGCCCCCCCCAATTTTTATTTGCCGAAGAGTACCAAGAGAAGTTGTACCTGAAAAGTTGTTGTCCAATTTGTCCTGAGTAGTGATGAGCGAATATACTCATTACTCGAGATTTACCGAGCACGCTCGGGTGTCCTCCAAGTATTTTTTAGTGCTCGGAGATTTAGTTTTCATCTCGGCAGCTGAATGATTTACATCTCTTAGCTAGCTTGATTACATGTGGGGATTCCCTAGCAACAAAGCAACCCCCACATGTACTTATGTTGGCTAACAGATGGAAATCATTTAGCTGCCGCGATGAATCTAAATCTCCGAGCACTAAAAAATACTCAGAGGACACACGAGCGTGCTCGGGAAATCTCGAGTAACGAGTATATTCGCTCATCACTAGACCTGAGTATGCTGATACCCTATTTGTTGGGGTAAACCCCTGTTTGGGCGCATGGGAGAGCTCGTAAGGGAAGGAGCACTGTTATAATTTTTCAACGCAGAATTGGCTGGAATTGAGATCGGACACCATGTTGCGTTTGGAGAGCCCCTGATGTGCCTAAACAGTGTTAACCCCCAATTCTAACTCCAACCCTAACCAGAACACACCCCTAACCATTATCCAACCCTAACCACACCCCTAACCCAAACACGCCCCTAACCTTAATCCCAACTCTAACCACACCCCTAACCCAAACACACCCCTAATGAGAAAATAGAAATAAATACATTTTTTTATTTTATTATTTTTCCCTAACTAAGGGGGTGATAAAGGGGGTTTGACTTATTATCTATAGCAGGTTTATATAGTGTGTTTTTGTTTGGCAGCTGTCACGCACTAAAAGACGCTTTTTATTGCAAAAAACAATTTTTGCATCACCATGTTTTGAGAGCTAAAATTTTTCCATATTTTGTCCCACAGAGTCATGTTAGGTCATGTTTTTTGCAGGATGAGTTGACGTTTTTATTGGTACCATTTTCTGGCATATGACTTTTTTGATTGCTTGTTATTACGATTTTTGGGAGGCAAATTGAACAAAAACCAGCAATTAATGAAATTCCTTTTTTGAGGGGCGTTTATACCTTTCCATGTGTGGTAAAATTGATACGGCAGTTTTATTCTTCGGGTTAGTATGATTACAGCGATACCTTATTGATATCTTTTTTATGTTTTGGCGCTTTTATACAATAAAAACTATTTTATATAAAAAATAATTATTTTTGCACTGCTTTATTCTGAGGGCTATAACTTTTTTATTTTTTTGCTGATGACACTGTTTGGCAGCTCGTAGTTAGCGAGACAAGATGACGTTTTCAGCGGTACCATGTTTATTTATATCCGTCTTTTTGATCGCGTTTTATTCCACTCTTTGTTCAGCGGTATGATGATAAAGCATTGTTTTTTGCCTCATTTTTTATTTATTTTTTTTACTGTGTTCACAGAAGGGATTAACTAGCAGGATAGTTTGATAGGTCGGATTGTTACGGACGCGATGATACTTTATATGTGTACTTTTATTGTTTTTTTATTTACATAAAGAAATGTATCTTTTTTGGAAAAGCACTTATTTTTATTTTTTTCTTTATTTAGGAATTTTAAAAAAAATATTTTTACACATGTTAATTTTATTTTTTTTACTTTTTACATTGTCCTAGCGTGGGACATCACTATATAAAGTCAGATCGCTGATCTGACACTTTGCAGAGCACTGTGTCAGATCAGCGATCTGACAGGCAGTGAAGGAGGCTTGCCGGCACCTGTTCTCAGAAAAAGATACTGAGAAGACACCTCCCTGCCAGACCCGGAAGGACCCCGCGGCCATCTTGGATCTGGGGGCCTGCAGGGAGAATACAGGAGGAGACCTGTTATGGACCTGGTGGTTAGGAGCACCTGGAATGACCTGATGAGTAAACTCAAAAAACGGAACTAGCTCTGGGAAAGTGGGAACTCTGCTGACTGCAAACTCTACTCCTATTGCACACACCAGAAATAGCCGTGGAGCGTACCTAACTCTCCCTAGACGCCTCTTCACAGCCTAAGAGCTAACTACCCCTAAAGATAGAAATAGAAGCCTAACCTTGCCTCAGAGAAATTCCCCAAAGCTAAAGGCAGACCCCCACATATATTGACTGTGAGTTTAGAGGAAAGTCACAAACACAGGAATGAAACAGGTTTTAGCATAGGAGGCCAGACTTACTAAATAGTCAGAGGATAGAAAAGAATACTATGCGGTCAGCATAAAAAAACTACAAAACCACGCAGAGTATGCAAAAAGACCCCCGCACCGACTCACGGTGTGGAGGTGCAACACTGCACCCCAGAGCTTCCAGCTAGCAAGGAAACATCATGATAGCGAGCTGGACTAGAATTTAGCAGTGCTAAGAAATATATTCAGGCAGCAGTAACATCAAATGAACTAGCAGGGACTTAGCTTCTGCTGGAGTAGACAGGTCCTCAGAGAAGACCAAGAGAGATCTGAACCAATTCTGATACATTGAGAGCTGGCATCAGGTAACGATCTGAGTGGAGTTAAATAAGGAAGCCAGCATAGCAACATAACGAGAGCAGCTGATAAAGTCAACCTAGTGACCAGCAGTTCCGCTCGAAGCCACCAGAGGGAGCCCAAGAGCCGAACTGTTATGACCCCAATGGCAGAGGGTCTCAGGAATAATTGCTAAGTCTGCAAACACAGAAAACCAGCTCATAGGGCAGTGGTAACTGGGCTGACCATATATCTAATCCTAGCACCACAAATACCAGCAGCCGGGGAACGTTCCTACGTTGATCCTAGACGTCTCGCGCCAGCCGGAGAACTAACTAACCCTAGAAGGGAAAAGAAAGACCTTTCTTGCCTCCAGAGAAAATACCCCAAAAGTTGGATAGAAGCCCCCAACAAATAATAACGGTGAGGTAAGAGGAAAAGACAAACATAAGAATGAGCTAGGTATTTAGCAAAGAGAGGCCCACTAGCTAATAGCAGAATATAGAAAGATAACTTATATGGTCAGCAAAAAACCCTATCAAAAATATCCACACTGGAAATTCAAGAACCCCCGAACCGTCTAACGGCCCGGGGGGAGAACACCAGCCCCCTAGAGCTTCCAGCAAGGTCAGGAATCACATTTAGTACAAGCTGGACAAAAATGAGAGCAAGCAAATAACCCAAAAAACAAAGAAGCAGGACTTAGCTTAATTTTGCACGAACCAGGACCAGCAGATAGGAGCAAACAGAATGTGTCTGATTACAACGATGCCAGGCACTGGACTAAGGTTCCAGGAGGTTTATATAGCAACACCCCTGAACTAACGACCCAGCTGGGTGCAAACTGAGGGAAGAAAATCCCAGAGTCATATCACTAGTAACCACAAGAGGGAGCCAAAAAGTCTAATTCACAACACAGAACTAACCAAAGTACCATTCATGACCACAGGAGGGAGTCCGAGAACGGAATTCACAACAGTACCCCCCCCTTGAGGAGGGGTCACCGAACCCTCACCAGGGCCCCCAGGCCAATCAGGACGAGCCAAATGAAAGGCACTAACTAAATCGGCAGCATGGACATCGGAGGCAACAACCCAGGAATTATCCTCCTGACCATAGCCCTTCCACTTAACCAGGTACTGAAGCTTCCGTCTCGAAATACGAGAATCCAAAATCTTTTCCACCACATACTCCAACTCCCCCTCAACCAACACCGGAGCAGGAGGGTCAATGGAGGGAACCATAGGCGCCACGTACCTCCGCAACAACGACCTATGGAACACATTATGGATGGCAAAAGAAGCCGGAAGGACCAAACAAAATGACACAGGGTTGAGAATTTCAGAAATCTTATAAGGACCAATGAAACGAGGCTTAAACTTAGGAGAAGAAACCTTCATAGGAACATAACGAGAAGACAACCAGAACAAATCCCCAACACGAAGTCGGGGACCAAAACAACGACGGCGGTTAGCGAAACGTTGAGCCTTCTCCTGGGACAACGTCAGATTGTCCACTACGTGAGTCCAAATTTGCTGCAACCTGTCCACCACAGAATCCACACCAGGACAGTCAGAAGGCTCAACCTGCCCCGAAGAAAAATGAGGATGAAAACCAGAATTGCAAAAAAAGGCGAAACCAAAGTAGCCGAACTAGCCCGATTATTAAGGGCGAACTCAGCCAATGGCAAGAAAGTCACCCAATCATCCTGATCAGCAGAAACAAAGCATCTCAGATAGGTTTCCAAAGTCTGGTTGGTTCGTTCGGTTTGGCCATTTGTTTGATAATGGAAAGCTGAAGAAAAAGACAAATCAATGCCCATCTTAGCACAAAAGGACCGCCAAAACCTAGAGACAAACTGGGAACCTCTGTCCGACACAATGTTCTCCGGAATGCCATGCAAACGAACCACATGTTGAAAAAATAATGGCACCAAATCAGAGGAAGAAGGTAATTTAGGCAAGGGTACCAAATGGACCATCTTAGAAAAGCGATCACAAACCACCCAGATGACAGACATCCTTTGAGAGATAGGAAGATGTGAAATAAAATCCATTGAAACATGCGTCCAAGGCCTTTTCGGGACTGGCAAGGGCAAAAGCAACCCACTGGCACGAGAACAGCAGGGCTTAGCCCGAGCACAAGTCCCACAGGACTGCACAAAAGAACGCACATCCCGTGACAAGGAAGGCCACCAAAAGGACCTAGCGACCAAATCTCTGGTACCAAAAATCCCAGGATGACCAGCCAACCCTGAGCAATGAACCTCAGAAATAACTCTGCTAGTCCATCTATCAGGGACGAACAATTTCTCCGCTGGACAACGGTCAGGTCTATCAGCCTGAAACTCCTGCAACGCCCGCCGAAAATCAGGGGAGATGGCAGACAGAATTACCCCCTCCTTGAGAATACCAGCCGGCTCAGGGACTCCCGGAGAATCAGGCACAAAACTCCTAGAAAGGGCATCCACCTTCACATTCTTAGAACCTGGAAGGTATGAGACCACAAAATCGAAACGGGAGAAAAACAGCGACCATCGAGCTTGTCTAGGATTCAACCGCTTGGCAGACTCGAGATAAGTCAGATTTTTGTGATCCGTCAAGACCACCACGCGGTGCTTGGCTCCCTCAAGCCAATGTCGCCACTCCTCGAATGCCCACTTCATAGCCAGCAGCTCCCGATTGCCAACATCATAATTACGTTCAGCAGGCGAAAAATTTCTAGAAAAGAAGGCACATGGCTTCATCACAGAGCCATCAGAACTTCTTTGAGACAAAACAGCCCCTGCTCCAATCTCAGAAGCATCAACCTCGACCTGAAAAGGGAGCGAAACATCTGGCTGACGCAACACAGGGGCCGAAGAAAAACGACGTTTCAGCTCCTGAAAAGCCTCAACGGCCGCAGAGGACCAATTCACCACATCAGCACCTTTCTTTGTCAAATCAGTCAAAGGTTTGACCACACTAGAAAAATTAACGATGAAGCAACGGTAAAAATTAGCAAAGCCCAGGAATTTCTGGAGGCTCTTCACAGATGTAGGTTGAGTCCAATCATAAATGGCCTGAACTTTAACAGGATCCATCTCGATAGTAGAAGGGGAAAAAATGAAGCCCAAAAAGGAAACCTTCTGAACTCCGAAGAGACATTTAGACCCCTTCACAAACAAGGAATTAGCACGAAGGACCTGGAATACCATTCTGACCTGTTTCACATGAGACTCCCAATCATCCGAAAAGACCAAAATATCATCCAAATATACAATCATGAATCTATCCAGATAGTTTCGGAAGATGTCATGCATAAAGGACTGAAACACAGATGGAGCATTTGAAAGCCCGAATGGCATTACCAGGTACTCAAAATGGCCCTCGGGCATATTAAATGCTGTTTTCCATTCATCACCCTGTTTAATACGCACAAGGTTATACGCCCCTCGAAGATCTATCTTGGTGAACCAACTAGCCCCCTTAATCTGAACAAACAAATCAGACAGCAGAGGCAAAGGGTACTGAAATTTGACAATGATTTTATTGAGAAGGCGGTAATCTATACAGGGTCTCAGAGAACCATCCTTCTTGGCCACAAAAAAGAACCCTGCTCCCAACGGTGATGAAGACGGGCGAATATGCCCTTTCTCCAAGGACTCCTTCACATAAGTCCGCATAGCGGCGTGCTCTGGCATGGATAAATTGAAAAGTCGGCCCTTAGGAAACTTACTACCAGGAATCAAATTAATACCACAATCACAATCCCTATGAGGGGGTAGGATACTGGATGTGGGCTCATCAAATACATCCTGGTAATTCGACAGAAACTCAGGGACTTCAGAAGGAGTGGAAGCAGAAATTGACACCAATGGAACATCGCCATGTACCCCTTGACAACCCCAAATAGACACAGACATTGATTTCCAATCCAATACTGGATTATGAACCTGTAGCCATGGCAAACCGAACACGACCACATCATGCAAATTATGCAACACCAAAAAGCGAACATCTTCCCGATGTGCAGGAGCCATGCACATGGTCAACTGAGTCCAGTACTGAGGTTTATTCTTGGCCAACGGCGTGGCATCAATTCCCCTTAATGGAATAGGATACTGCAAAGGCTCCAAGAAAAAACCACAGCGCCTGGCAAACTCCAAGTCCATCAAATTCAGGGCAGCGCCTGAATCCACAAATGCCATAACAGAGTAGGATGACAAAGAGCAAATCAGAGTAACAGACAAAAGAAATTTAGGCTGTACAGTACCAATGGTGACAGACCTAGCGAACCGCTTAGCGCGCTTAGGACAATCAGAGATAGCATGAGTGGGGTCACCACAGTAAAAACACAGCCTATTCTGACGTCTGTGTTCTTGCCGTTCAGTTCTGGTCAAAGTTCTATCACATTGCATAAGCTCAGGCCTCTGCTCAGAGGACACCGCCAAACTGTGCACAAGTTTGCGCTCGCGCAAACGCCGATCAATTTGGATGGCCAAGGACATTGACTCATTCAGACCAGCAGGCGTGGGGAATCCCACCATAACATCCTTAAGGGCTTCAGAAAGACCCTTTCTAAAAATTGCTGCCAGGGCACACTCATTCCATTGAGTAAGCACAGACCACTTTCTAAACTTCTGACAATATATCTCCGCTTCATCCTGACCCTGACACAAAGCTAGCAAAATTTTCTCTGCCTGATCCACTGAATTCGGTTCGTCATAAAGCAATCCAAGCGCCAGAAAAAACGCATCTACATTAAGCAATGCAGGATCTCCTGGCGCAAGGGAGAATGCCCAGTCTTGAGGGTCGCCACGCAACAAAGAAATAATAATTTTTACTTGCTGAATGGGGTCACCAGAGGAGCGGGGTTTCAAAGCAAGAAACAGTTTACAATTATTTTTGAAATTCAGAAACTTAGATCTATCCCCAGAAAACAAATCAGGAATTGGAATTCTAGGCTCTAACATCGGATTCTGAACTACATAATCTTGAATGCTTTGTACCCTTGCAGTGAGATGATCCACACAAGAGGACAGACCTTGAATATCCATATCTGCACCTGTGTCCTGAACCACCCAGGGGTTAAGGGGAAAAGAGAGACAAAACACGCTGCAAAGAAAAAAAAATGGGTTCAGAACTTCTCTTATCTCTCTTTTGAGATGCATTAACACTTTACTGGCCAGCTGTACTGTTATGGACCTGGTGGTTAGGAGCACCTGGAATGACCTGATGAGTAAACTCAAAAAACAGAACTAGCTCTGGGAAAGTGGGAACTCTGCTGACCGCAAAATCTACTCCTATCGCACACACTAGAAATAGCCGTGGAGCGTACCTAACTCTCCCTAGACGCCTCTTCACAGCCTAAGAGCTAAATACCCCTAAAGATAGAAATAGAAGCCTAACCTTGCCTCAGAGAAATTCCCCAAAGGTAAAGGCAGACCCCCACATATATTGACTGTGAGTTTAGAGGAAAGTCACAAACACAGGAATGAAACAGGTTTTAGCATAGGAGGCCAGACTTACTAAATAGTCAGAGGATAGAAAAGAATACTATGCGGTCAGCATAAAAAAACTACAAAACCACGCAGAGTATGCAAAAAGACCCTGACTCACGGTGTGGAGGTGCAACACTGCACCCCAGAGCTTCCAGCTAGCAAGGAAACATCATGATAGCGAGCTGGACTAGAATTTAGCAGTGCTAAGAAATATATTCAGGCAGCAGTAACATCAAATGAACTAGCAGGGACTTAGCTTCTGCTGGAGTAGACAGGTCCTCAGAGAAGTCCAAGAGAGATCTGAACCAATTCTGATACATTGACAGCTGGCATCAGGTAACGATCTGAGTGGAGTTAAATAGGGAAGCCAGCATAGCAACATAACAAGAGCAGCTGATAAAGTCAACCTAGTGACCAGCAGTTCCGCTCAAAGCCACCAGAGGGAGCCCAAGAGCAGAACTAACCAGTACCATTCATGACCACAGGAGGGAGTCCGAGAACGGAATTCACAACAGAGACCCTTGGAACAATGCGATCACATCGCGTTGTTCTGAGGGTCTCACGGAAGCACGCAGGGAGCCCCCTCCCTGCACGATGCTTCCCTATGCCACCAGAACACTGCAATCATGTTTGATCGCAGTGTTTTCCGGGGGTTACTATGCCGGGAGTGGTCCGTGACCACTCCTGCCACATACTGCTGTATGTCAGCTGTGATAATCAGATGACACCCGGGCGCGATTGGCCGCGCTCCCCCCGTGAGCGTGGCTGATCTCATATGACGTACTATTCCGTCCATGGGAATTAGGACCTGGGTCACATGGACGGGATATTACGTCCAATGGAAGAAAGGGGTTAATGGGGAAAAACTGAACTTTTTTGAATTTCCCAAATGGCTGCATTGAAACAAAGAGCTAAAAATTAAAAGGGGTCTGAACACTTTCCATACCCACTGTATGCTCATCTTTCCATATACATTTGTTATTTGGTGCCATCTACTGGATCATTGATATATTAATATTTCAATTTGCATTTTTCAATAAATTGTATTTTATCAAAATGTTGTTAATAGATTTTCTTTTGGGAATTGCTGTTCTTGTAATATAAGACATCCCCTGAAAACAAGCCCTAGAGCATCTTTGCAAGCAAAAAATAATATAAGAACCTGTCTTATTTTAGGAGAAACACATTATTTGTTCACTGCACAACGTTTTTATTATAACTGTTTTTTAAAGGTGTCTTATTATGCACGGAAAATAATTTTATAGCTAAATTGTCTTTGACATTTACCCTTTTCTATCTAAAAAGCCCCAATTCGCTCATCTTTAATAATATAAATCTCCGCAATACCCCACCTCCATTTGCTGAAGTCAAAGTGGAGTACTCCGCCCATTACTGAGCCATACAGTTACTTTGTCAAGTATCATTCTCAACTGTTTTGCCCGAAGCTGCTGAGTAGCTCCATCCCAGTTTCTTAAACTTGTCGTCTACCTGTAAAGTGATTATCATTGTAGATGCTGCTGACACGGGGAGCCTAGGGAGGCTAAGGCTGGTTACCCGGGCCCCTGCGATATCCCTCAGACTAGGGGAAACTCTGTCTGTCCCTCTCCCAGAATTTACACTAATGGTGTGCTTGTCTGGGCCACCAGGCCTGGCCCTAACTCCTGTTTCAGCCCTATGCTGAAACAACCACCTGCCACCCAGTGAAGAGACCACACACCAACCCCCACAGAAAGCACAGACAGGGAAAACTTAAAATGCACCACGCCGCAGGCACACAGGGAAACACAATAATGTGCACAGGGCAAAGCAAATACAAATATAGGAAGGAGACATATAACAAAGGATAATACACGACCAGATAAGATATTACTTCTCCAAGACCACCACTCCAGACCGGAATCACTAGGCATGAGGCACAAGCTATAATCGGAGATGCCCAAAGTCCAGCACGACTATTTAAAGGCCGTGGGCGTGACCCAGCCTCCAACCCGATTACCAGCTAGATTAACCCGAGCAACCTGGATCAAGTCTAGCCGGCGCCACTGAGGGTATAGTGGACGTAAGTGGAATTACCGCTGTCTGTCGGACGCCCTAGTGTGAATAGCGTCTGACATGACAGTACCCCGCCTTCTACGAGGGACCCCAGGGCCCTCACGACTTATAGGACCCGGCTTGTCCGAATGGCGGCGGTGAAACATACTGACCAGCCACTCTGCATGTATGTCCGAGGCTGGTACCCAGGACCTCTCCTCCAGCCCATAACCACGCCAGTGTACCAGGTACTGTAATGTACACAACACCAATAAAGTATCCTATCGTGGTTAGCCAAGCATAAATAAATACCTACAAAAGAAGGCACCACGTACACAATATTCTTTTAAAAATTCTTTATTAATGACAAATAAACCAACAAAGTGGTCATAAAATTGCCTGAACCGGCAAAGGTGAGACACAACAGACACAAAACAAAAGCGGACACATGGACCTAAAAATAACGACACATCGTGTAAGTACACAAAATGTGACACAATTCTATACATATGGGAACTAGGTATATGGGATAGATAGCATGGCTGGGCACATAATTAAATGTATAAATATAACAAAATAAAGACAATTATAACATATGCACATAGGACCCCTGGGTGTGGTGGACTCCTGGACCTGTTTTTTCATGTGGGTAAAACACTTGTTCTTTAGGTAGCTACTATAGCTGTATGGTTTAGTTAGGGCATTTTTTACTCTGCTCATGGACCGATATATGTGGTTTACTTAAACCTTGTGACTTTCACTTTTCATATACCGGTCCTATGTGCATATGTTATAATTGTCTTTATTTTGTTATATTTATACATTTAATTATGTGCCCAGCCATGCTATCTATCCCATATACCTAGTTCCCATATGTATAGAATTGTGTCACATTTTGTGTACTTACACGATGTGTCGTTATTTTTAGGTCCATGTGTCCGCTTTTGTTTTGTGTCTGTTGTGTCTCACCTTTGCCGGTTCAGGCAATTTTATGACCACTTTGTTGGTTTATTTGTCATTAATAAAGAATTTTTAAAAGAATATTGTGTACGTGGTGCCTTCTTTTGTAGGTATTTATTTAGGTACTGTAATGTGCGGCGCACTACTTGAGAGTCAACCACCTTGGAGACTTCAAACTCCAAATTGCCATCCACCAAGACTGGAGGTGGCATCGGCGCCGCGTCCACGGAACCCACCACCTTTTTTAATAAAGATCTGTGGAACACGTTGTGTATTTTATATACCGTAGGGAGCTCCAATCGGTAGGCTACCGGGTTAATGATGATGGTGACCCTAAATGGACCAATAAACCTTGGACCCAATTTCAGGGATGGTATTTTGAGTTTTATGTTTTTTGTGGACAACCACAACCAGTCACCCACACTCAGGTCCGGACCTGGCACACGTCTACTGTCAGCCATTCATTTGTACCTTGCACCCACACTCAGCAAGCGCTGTTTCACTCTCCTCCACATGGATGACAGTTGTGCTCCTAGCTGGTTCTCCTCCGGGATGCCAGCAGAGCCCCCCTGACGCAGAGTACAAAATTGAGGATGGTGCCCGTAAACACAAAAGAACGGGGACTCCCCAGACGATTCCTGGCGGTGATTATTTATGGCAAACTCAGACAAAGGAAGGAACGTCGACCACTCCTCCTGGTTGTCAGAAACAAAGCAGCGTAAGTACTGCTCCAAATTCTGGTTCATACGCTCGGTCGGACCATTTGACTGAGGATGAAACGCCGAAGAATGCGACAACTTGATCCCCAGCCGTGAGCAAAATGCTTTCCAAAATTTTGCCACAAACTGAGTACCCCTATCAGACACGATGTCAGACGGAACCCCGTGAAGTCTAACCACCTCCTGCACAAATACCTGAGCCAGAGTCTTCGCGTTAGGCAACGAAGGTAAGGACACAAAGTGCGACATCTTTGAGAACCGATCAACAACCACCAGGATGACCGTGTTCCCAGCTGAGGAGGGCAAATCTGTGATAAAATCCATGGAGATCTCCGTCCATGGCATACTGGGTACCCCGAGAGGAAGCAGTGTGCCAGCAGGACGGGAGCGGGGCGTCTTAGCCCTAGCACACGTGGTGCATGCTGACACATTTGAGACCACATCCTGTTGGATTTTGGGTCACCAAAACTGACGCGACACCAACTCCAAGGTACCCCTAACCCCTGGGTGGTCAGCCAGAACAGCATCATGATGCTCACCCAACACCTTTAGGCGAAGATGGAGTGGTACAAATGATTTGTTAATGGGAAGCTCTGGTGGTACCTCCTCCTGAGCCTCGGCAATCTCAGCCTCAACCTTGGTCGTGAGTAGGGTTGAGCGACTTTTACTTTTTTGGGGTCGAGTCGGGTTTTGCAAAACCCGACTTTGTCAAAAGTCGAGTCGAGTGAAATTGGCCGATCTTCTTGCAAAGTCGGCGTCGTTGTTCGGCCGAAACACGAAACCCAATGCAAGTCAATGGGGAAGCATAGTCGGCAGTGAGTGGAGGCCAGCAAAAAAACACCTACAGTGCCCATTTTAATGCCAAAAACATCAATTCTTGTTACTTAAGCTTGTCAATCTTAATTTACCTTACAATAATAGGTAGCCATTGAAAATTGGGGGGTCATTTGGCTAAAGTTGTGGGGGGTAGGGCTGGTTCAAGTTTTCAGTGGGCCCAGGAAACGTGGAGTACTGTTGTGAATGTACCTTTTGGCTCCCTCTAGTGGCTACTAGTGATTTGACTCTGGGTATGTCATTCATCCCTTGTATGCTCACCTGGGTCGTTAAGTCTGGGGTGTTGCTATATAAGCTCCCTGGACCTTCAGTTCAATGCCTGGCAATGTTGATATCAGAGCTAATCTGTAGTGCTCTTGTCTACTGATCCTGGTTCCTGCTTGATTAAGCTAAGTCTGCTTTCTTGCTTTCTGCTATTTGTTTTTGTTTGCATTTTTGTCCAGCTTGTATATAATCTGTTTCCTGACCTTGCTGGAAGCTCTAGGGTGGCTGGTGTTCTCCCCCCGGGCCGTTAGACGGTTCGGGGGTTCTTGAATCTCCAGCGTGGATTTTGATAGGGTTTTTGTTGACCATATAAGTTATCTTACTACATTCTGCTATTAGTAAGTGGGCCTCTCTTTGCTAAAACCTAGTTCATCTCTGTGTTTGTCATTTCCTCTTACCTCACCGTTATTATTTGTGGGGGGCTGGTATCCTACTTTTGGGGTCTTTTCTCTGGAGGCAAGAGAGGTCTTTGTTTTCCTCTTCTAGGGGTAGTTAGCTCTCCGGCTGGCGCGAGACATCTAGCGACCAACGTAGGCATGTTCCCCGGCTACTTCTAGTGTTGGCGTTAGGAGTAGATATATGGTCAACCCAGTTACCACTGCCCTATGAGCTCGATTTTTGTGCTTCGCAGACTTGCTGATATCTCTGTGACCCTCGCCATTGGGGTCATAACAGTTTGCCAGGCCAGTATAAAAAGTTAAATGCATTGCAGAAGCGGGATTATAAGAAAGAAAGTTCTGAGGTTTTTTTTTCTCTCTCTCATTTTTTTTTTCTTTTCCCCTTTACCTCTGAGTGGCTTGTGTTTGCTGCAGACATGAATGTTCAGACCTTGATTACAAGTGTGGACCATCTTGCTGCTCGTGTGCAGGGCATACAAGATTATGTTATCAGAAATCCTGTGTCAAAACCTAAGATATCGATTCCTGAACCGTTTTCCGGAGACCGATTTAAATTTAGAAATTTCAGGAATAATTGTAAATTGTTTTTGTCCCTGAGACCCTGTTCATCTGGAGACTCCGCTCAGCAAGTAAAAATTGTTATTTCTTTTTTACGGGGCGACCCTCAGGATTGGGCCTTCTCGCTGGCGCCAGGAGATCCGGCATTGGCTGACATTGATGCGTTTTTTCTGGCGCTCGGTTTGCTTTATGAGGAACCCAATCTTGAGATTCAGGCAGAAAAAGCCTTGCTGGCGATGTCTCAGGGCCAGGACGAGGCTGAAGTGTATTGCCAAAAATTTCGGAAATGGTCCGTGCTGACCCAGTGGAACGAGTGTGCATTGGCTGCAAATTTTAGAAATGGCCTTTCTGAAGCCATTAAGAATGTGATGGTGGGTTTTCCCATTCCCACAGGTCTGAATGATTCCATGGCCCTGGCTATTCAAATCGACCGGCGGTTGCGGGAGCGCAAAACCGCAAATCCCCTCATGGTGTTGTCTGAACAGGCACCTGATTTAATGCAATGTGATAGAATCCTGACTAGAAATGAGCGGAAAATTCATAGACGCCAGAATGGCTTGTGTTACTACTGTGGTGATTCTACACATGTTATCTCAGCATGCTCTAAACGTCTTACTAAGGTTGTTAGTCCGGTCGCCATTGGTAATTTGCAACCTAAATTTATTCTATCTGTAACTTTGATTTGCTCACTGTCATCGTATCCTGTCATGGCGTTTGTGGACTCAGGTGCTGCCCTGAGCCTTATGGATCTGTCATTTGCTAAGCGCTGCGGATTTGTTCTTGAGCCATTGGAAAATCCTATCCCTCTTAGGGGTATTGATTCTACGCCATTGGCAAAAAATAAACCGCAGTTTTGGACACAGGTTACCATGTGCATGACTCCCGAACATCGGGAGGTAATACGTTTTCTTGTTCTGCATAAAATGCATGATTTGGTTGTTTTGGGTTTGCCATGGTTACAGGCCCATAATCCAGTCTTGGACTGGAAGGCTATGTCAGTGTCAAGTTGGGGCTGCCATGGAATTCATGGAGATTCCCTGCCCTTGTCTATTGCTTCTTCTACGCCTTCAGAAGTTCCGGCGTATTTGTCTGATTTTCAGAATGTCTTCAGCGAGTCTAAGTCCAGTGCACTGCCTCCTCATAGGGAATGTGACTGTGCAATAGATTTGATTCCTGGCAGTAAGTTTCCTAAGGGGAGACTGTTTAATCTGTCGGTACCTGAACATACCGCGATGCGTTCATATATCAAGGAGTCTCTTGAGAAGGGGCATATCCGTCCTTCTTCTTCCCCTCTTGGTGCGGGATTCTTTTTTGTGGCCAAAAAGGACGGATCTTTGAGGCCTTGTATTGACTATCGGCTTTTAAATAAGATCACTGTCAAATTTCAGTATCCTTTGCCGCTGTTGTCAGATTTGTTTGCCCGGATTAAAGGTGCCAAGTGGTTCACCAAGATAGACCTTCGTGGTGCGTACAACCTTGTGCGCATTAGGCAGGGCGATGAATGGAAAACCGCATTCAATACGCCCGAAGGTCATTTTGAGTACTTGGTGATGCCATTTGGGCTCTCTAATGCTCCTTCAGTTTTTCAGTCCTTCATGCATGACATTTTCCGGAAGTATCTGGATAAATTTTTGATTGTTTATCTGGATGATATTCTGGTTTTTTCTGATGATTGGGACTCGCATGTGGAGCAGGTCAGGATGGTTTTTGAGATTCTGCGTGAAAATTCTTTGTTTGTAAAAGGCTCAAAGTGTCTCTTTGGTGTACAGAAGGTTCCCTTTTTGGGGTTCATTTTTTCCCCTTCTGCTGTGGAGATGGATCCAGTCAAGGTCTGAGCTATTCATGATTGGACTCAACCCTCGTCAGTTAAGAGTCTTCAGAAGTTCTTGGGTTTTGCTAACTTCTACCGTCGTTTTATCGCAAATTTCTCTAGCGTTGTTAACCGCTGACGGATATGACCAAGAAAGGCTCTGATGTAGCTAACTGGGCTCCTGCTGCCGTGGAGGCTTTCCAGGAGTTGAAACGCCGGTTTACTTCGGCGCCTGTTTTGTGCCAGCCTGACGTCTCACTTCCCTTTCAGGTTGAGGTGGATGCTTCGGAGATTGGGGCAGGGGCCGTTTTGTCGCAGAGAGGCCCTGGTTGCTCTACTATGAGGCCTTGTGCCTTTTTCTCTAGGAAGTTTTCGCCGGCAGAGCGAAATTATGACGTGGGCAATCGGGAGTTGTTGGCCATGAAGTGGGCATTTGAGGAGTGGCGTCATTGGCTCGAGGGTGCTAAGCATCGTGTGGTGGTCTTGACTGATCACAAAAATCTGATGTATCTCGAGTCTGCTAAACGCCTGAATCCTAGACAGGCCCGCTGGTCATTGTTTTTCTCCCGTTTTGACTTTGTGGTCTCGTATTTACCAGGTTCTAAGAATGTGAAGGCCGATGCTCTGTCTAGGAGCTTTGTGCCTGATGCTCCTGGAGTCACTGTACCTGTGGGCATTCTTAAGGAAGGAGTTATCGTGTCTGCTATTTCTCCAGATCTGCGACGTGTGTTACAGAGATTTCAGGCTGGTAGGCCTGACTCTTGTCCACCTGACAGATTGTTTGTGCCTGCTAGATGGACCAGCAGAGTCATTTCCGAGGTTCATTCCTCGGTGTTGGCAGGGCACCCGGGAATTTTTGGCACCAGAGATCTGGTGGCCAGGTCCTTTTGGTGGCCTTCCTTGTCAAGGGATGTGCGGTCATTTGTGCAGTCCTGTGGTACTTGTGCTCGAGCTAAGCCTTGCTGCTCTCGTGCCAGCGGGTTGCTCTTGCCCTTGCCTGTCCCGAAGAGACCTTGGACACACATCTCTATGGATTTCATTTCTGATCTTCCGGTGTCTCAGGGCATGTCTGTCATCTGGGTGATATGTGATCGTTTCTCCAAGATGGTCCATTTGGTTCCTTTGCCTAAGCTGCCCTCCTCTTCTTATCTGGTTCCTGTGTTCTTCCAGAACGTGGTTCGTTTGCACGGCATTCCTGAGAATATTGTGTCGGACAGAGGATCCCAGTTTGTTTCCAGGTTCTGGCGATCCTTTTGTGGTAGGATGGGCATTGAGTTGTCGTTTTCATCCGCTTTCCATCCCCAGACTAACGGACAAACGGAGCGAACTAATCAGACTCTGGAGGCTTATTTGAGGTGTTTTGTCTCTTCTGATCAGGATGATTGGGTGACCTTCTTGCCGTTGGCTGAGTTTGCCCTTAATAATCGGGCTAGTTCCGCCACCTTGGTTTCGCCATTTTTCTGCAACTCTGGTTTCCATCCTCGTTTTTCCTCGGGACATGTGGAGCCTTCTGACTGTCCTGGGGTGGATTCCGTGGTGGATAGGTTGCAGCGGATCTGGAGTCATGTGGTGGACAACTTGAAGTTGTCACAGGAGAAGGCTCAGCGTTTTGCGAACCGCCGCCGCGGTGTGGGTCCCCGACTTCGCGTTGGGGATTTGGTATGGCTGTCTTCTCGATTTGTTCCTATGAAGGTCTCCTCTCCCAAATTTAAGCCTCGCTTCATTGGTCCTTACAAGATATTGGAAATCATTAATCCTGTATCCTTTCGCCTGGATCTTCCGGTGTCGTTTGCCATCCACAACGTATTTCATAGGTCCTTGTTGCGGCGGTACATTGTGCCTGTGGTTCCTTCTGCTGAGCCTCCTGCTCCGGTGTTGGTTGAGGGCGAGTTGGAGTACGTGGTGGAGAAGATCTTAGATTCTCGTCTCTCCAGGCGGAGGCTTCAGTACCTGGTCAAGTGGAAGGGCTATGGTCAGGAGGATAACTCCTGGGTGGTCGCCTCTGATGTGCATGCGGCCGATTTGGTTCGTGCCTTTCACACCGATAATCCTGATCGCCCTGGTGGTCTTGGTGAGGGTTCGGTGACCCCTCACTAAGGGGGGGGTACTGTTGTGAATTTACCTTTTGGCTCCCTCTAGTGGCTACTAGTGATTTGACTCTGGGTATGTCATTCATCCCTTGTATGCTCACCTGGGTCGTTAAGTCTGGGGTGTTGCTATATAAGCTCCCTGGACCTTCAGTTCAATGCCTGGCAATGTTGATATCAGAGCTAATCTGTAGTGCTCTTGTCTACTGATCCTGGTTCCTGCTTGATTAAGCTAAGTCTGCTTTCTTGCTTTTTGCTATTTGTTTTTGTTTGCATTTTTGTCCAGCTTGTATATAATCTGTTTCCTGACCTTGCTGGAAGCTCTAGGGTGGCTGGTGTTCTCCCCCCGGGCCGTTAGACGGTTCGGGGGTTCTTGAATCTCCAGCGTGGATTTTGATAGGGTTTTTGTTGACCATATAAGTTATCTTACTACATTCTGCTATTAGTAAGTGGGCCTCTCTTTGCTAAAACCTAGTTCATCTCTGTGTTTGTCATTTCCTCTTACCTCACCGTTATTATTTGTGGGGGTATCCTACTTTTGGGGTCTTTTCTCTGGAGGCAAGAGAGGTCTTTGTTTTCCTCTTCTAGGGGTAGTTAGCTCTCCGGCTGGCGCGAGACATCTAGCGACCAACGTAGGCATGTTCCCCAGCTACTTCTAGTGTTGGCGTTAGGAGTAGATATATGGTCAACCCAGTTACCACTGCCCTATGAGCTCGATTTTTGTGCTTCGCAGACTTGCTGATATCTCTGAGACCCTCGCCATTGGGGTCATAACAGAGTACGTCACGGCGGTGGAGCAGTTAGAGGTAAGTATTGCAATGTTGCAAGTGCTGTGATCCTGAGCAAGCAGGGGGTCCCACTCGTTCGCATTGGCACTGGCACAGGGCCCCTCACAGTACGGCGGTGTGTTTGCACGGCGGGGGCGCCTCCCACCGGCAGCGACACTTTGCGTACTATGAGGGGCCCTGAGCCAGTGACGTCGCCAAAGAGTGTGCCCCCCCACCGGATGAAGGAACCTGCACTTTCACCTGCACCTTCCTCTTTGTCCCCGTGTAAGGTGGTATAGTATGCGGGAAGAGGAACCTGACTTTCAGCAGGGTCAGATTCAGGCTGTGTAGAGTGCAAGGGGAATGTAGTGGTCTGGGTCAATGTACCAGCGGGCTAATCTAGCAGTGTTCAATGGGCAGGATGAGGAGGAAACACAGATCTAGGCCCAAATAATAGAGTGGCCTAAATGCAGTTCAAAATTGGTAACAGGACTAACCAGGCGGCATTGCTTTGTTCAGTGGAGGACCACTGTAATGAGAGGCTGACAGAGTGAGTAGGGCCAAATAAGTAACTAGGCTAAATGCAGTTCTAAATTGCTAACAGTAGGAAACAGGCGGCACTGCTTTGTTCAGTGGAGGAGAACACCAAGGAGCGGCAGACCCCGTTACTAGGCCCCAACCCAAGTAGTATGGCAACTGTAGTGTTAAATTTAAAAATACTTAATGAGAGCTGGAAGATTGAAGCTCAGACAAAGAAACCCGGAGGATAACACCAAGGAGGAGGAGAACACCAAGGAGTGGCAGACTGTTACTAGGCCCCAACCCAAGTAGTATGGCAACTGTAGTGTTACATTTAAAAATACTTAATGAGAGCTGGAAGATTGAAGCTCAGACAAGGAAACCCGGAGGAGAACACCAAGGAGGAGGAGAACACCAAGGAGCGGCAGACCCCGTTACTAGGCCCCAACCCAAGTAGTATGGCAACTGTAGTGTTACATTTAAAAATAGTTAATGAGAGCCGGAAGATTGAAGCTCAGACAAGGAAACCCGGAGGAGAACACCAAGGAGGAGGAGAACACCAAGGAGCGGCAGACCCCGTTACTAGGCCCCAACCCAAGTAGTATGGCAACTGTAGTGTTAAATTTAAAAATACTTAATGAGAGCCGGAAGATTGAAGCTCAGACAAGGAAACCCGGAGGAGAACACCAAGGAGGAGGAGAACACCAAGGAGCGGCAGACACAGTTCTTAGGCCCCAACTGTTGTGAATTTGGATTCTGGGCTCCCCCGGTGGCCGCTTGTGGAATTGGACTTGTCATCCTCTTTCCTGTTTCACCTGATTCCATCAGTAGTGGGTGTCGCTATTTAAGCTCATTTCTCTGGTGGTTTCTTGCCGGTCAACAATGTTATCTGATGCCTCTCAGTGCTTGTTCCTGCTTCTAGACTACTACTAGATAAGTTGGACTTTTGTCCATGTTTTGTTTTGCCTATTTGTTCCAGTTCACAGCTGAAGTTTTGTTACTGTGTCTGGAAAGCTCTCGTTGATCAGGGATTGCTACTCTGGCGTTATGAGTTAATGCCAGAGTTTAAGGTAATCTCTGGATGGTGTTTTGTTAGTGTTTTTCTGCTGACCATGAAAGTATACTATCTGTCTTCTGCTATCTAGTAAGCGGACCTCAAATTTGCTAAGACTATTTTCCTGCTGCGTTTGTTGTTTCATCTGAACTCACCGTCATTATATGTGGGGGGCTACTGTCTTCTTTGGAATATTTCTCTAGAGGTGAGCCAGGTCTTATATTTCCCTCTGCTAGCTATTTAGGTCTTAGGCCAGAGCTGGGCATCTAGCGATAAATAGGAAATGCTACCTGGCTATTTCTAGTTGCGCGGCAGGCTTAGTTCATGGTCAGTATAGTTCCATCTTCCGAGAGCTTGTCCCTCTATAGGCTTGCTATGATCTCTGCCTGCAGAGATCATGACAGTTTGACCGGACCATAAAGTGTTAAAGACCCAGGTTGAGAAAGGAGAGTTATAAGAAGTCTGCTGAAATTTTTTTTTTTTTTCCTCCAGTCTGCCTTGCTGCAGTCTTTTCTCTCTCTCTCCTCCTAATCTCTGTATGCTCTGTGTGCACCTGACAATAATGGATCTCCAGAGTGTAACTGCGGGTTTGAATAATCTCATCACGAAAGTACAAAATTTACAAGATTTTGTGGTACATGCTCCGGTATCTGAGCCGAGAATTCCTTTGCCGGAGTTCTTCACAGGGAATAGAGCTAGCTTCCAGAATTTCCGAAATAATTGTAAGCTTTATTTGTCCCTGAAGTCTCGTTCAGCTGGAGACCCTGCTCAGCAGGTTAGGATTGTGATTTCCTTGCTCAGGGGTGACCCTCAAGATTGGGCCTTCTCATTGCCAGCAGGGGATCCTGCGTTACGCGATGTGGATGCGTTTTTTCTGGCCTTGGGCTTGCTTTATGAGGAACCTCATTTGGAACTTCAGGCAGAAAAAACTTTGATGGCACTATCTCAGGGGCAAGACGAAGCTGAAGTTTTCTGCCAAAAATTCCGTAAATGGTCTGTGCTTACTCAGTGGAATGAGTGCGCCTTGGCGGCAACTTTCAGAGAAGGTCTCTCTGATGCCGTTAAGGATGTTATGGTGGGGTTCCCTTTGCCTGCAGGTCTGAATGAGTCCATGACAATGGCTATTCAGATTGATAGGCGTCTGCGGGAGCGCAAACCGGTGCACCATCTGGCGGTGTCTATGGAAAAGACGCCAGAAAGTATGCAGTGTGATAGAATTCTGTCCAGGAGCGAGCGACAGAATTTTAGACGGAAGAATGGATTGTGTTTCTATTGTGGGGATTCTACTCATGTTATATCAGCATGCTCTAGGCGTACAAAGAAGCTTGATAAGTCTGTTTCCATTAGCACCATTCAGTCTAAGTTTATTTTGTCTGTAACCCTGATTTGCTCTTTGTCATCCATTGCCACGGACGCCTATGTTGACTCTGGCGCCGCTCTGAGTCTTATGGATTGGTCCTTTGCCAATCGTTGTGGTTTTGATTTAGAGCCTTTGGAGACTCTTATTCCTCTGAAGGGGATTGACTCCACCCCATTGGCTAATAATAAACCACAATACTGGACACAAGTAACCATGCGTATCAATCCGGATCACCAGGAGATTATTCGTTTCCTGGTGCTGTATAATTTACATGACGATTTGGTACTGGGATTGCCATGGTTGCAGTCTCACAACCCAGTCTTGGACTGGAGAGCAATGTCTGTGTTGAGCTGGGGATGTAAGGGTATTCATGGGGACGTACCTTTGGTTTCTATTTCGTCGTCCATTCCCTCTGAAGTCCCTGAGTTCCTCTCTGATTATCAAGACGTCTTTGACGAACCCAAGCTTGGGTCGTTACCTCCGCACCGTGAGTGCGATTGTGCCATAGATTTGATACCGGGTTGTAAATATCCAAAGGGTCGTTTGTTTAATTTGTCTGTGCCGGAACATGCTGCTATGCGGGAATATATAAAGGAGTCTTTGGAAAAGGGACATATTCGTCCATCTTCTTCTCCCTTGGGAGCTGGGTTTTTCTTTGTCTCAAAAAAAGACGGCTCTTTGAGACCATGTATTGATTATCGGCTTCTGAATAAGATCACTGTTAAGTATCAATACCCATTGCCATTGCTTACTGATTTGTTTGCTCGTATAGAGGGTGCTAAGTGGTTCTCTAAAATTGATCTTCGTGGGGCGTATAATTTGGTGCGGATCAGGCAGGGGGATGAGTGGAAGACCGCATTTAATACGCCCGAGGGCCACTTTGAGTATTTGGTCATGCCTTTTGGTCTTTCTAATGCCCCTTCAGTTTTCCAGTCTTTTATGCATGATATTTTCCGCGATTTTCTGGATAAATTTATGATAATATATCTGGATGATATTCTGATTTTTTCTGATGACTGGGACTCTCATGTCCAGCAGGTCAGGAGAGTTTTTCAGGTTCTGCGGTCTAATTCTTTATGTGTGAAGGGGTCTAAGTGCGTTTTTGGGGTCCAGAAAATTTCCTTTTTGGGGTATATTTTTTCTCCCTCTTCCATTGAGATGGATCCCGTCAAGGTGCAAGCTATTTGTGACTGGACTCAGCCCTCCTCTCTTAAGGGTCTTCAGAGATTTTTGGGCTTTGCCAACTTTTACCGCCGATTTATTGCTGGTTTTTCGGATGTCGTTAAACCACTGACTGATTTGACCAGACAAGGCGCTGATGTTGCTAATTGGTCCCCTCATGCTGTAGAGGCCTTTCAGGAGCTTAAGCGCCGTTTTGCCTCTGCCCCTGTGTTGCGTCAGCCTGATGTGAATCTGCCTTTTCAGGTTGAGGTTGACGCTTCGGAGATCGGAGCTGGGGCAGTGTTGTCGCAGAAAGGTTCCGACTGCTCCGTCATTAGGCCTTGTGCCTTCTTTTCTCGCAAATTTTCGCCCGCAGAGCGGAATTATGATGTTGGGAATCGGGAGCTTTTGGCCATGAAGTGGGCGTTTGAGGAGTGGCGCCATTGGCTCGAGGGGGCTAGACATCAGGTGGTGGTATTGACTGACCACAAAAATTTGATTTATCTTGAGACTGCCAGACGCCTGAATCCTAGACAGGCGCGCTGGTCTTTATTTTTTTCTCGCTTTAATTTTGTGGTGTCATACCTACCGGGTTCTAAGAATGTTAAGGCAGATGCCCTTTCTAGGAGTTTTGACCCGGACTCTCCTGGTAATTCTGAACCCACAGGTATCCTTAGGGAGGGAGTAATTTTGTCGGCCGTTTCTCCTGATCTGCGGCGGTCCTTGCAAGAGTTTCAGGTGGATAGACCGGATCGTTGTCCGCCTGATAGACTGTTTGTTCCGGATGATTGGACCAGCAGAGTCATCTCTGAGGTACATTCTTCTGCATTGGCAGGTCATCCCGGAATTTTTGGTACCAGGGATTTGGTGGCAAGATCCTTCTGGTGGCCTTCTCTGTCACGAGATGTGCGAGTCTTTGTGCAGTCATGTGACGTTTGTGCTCGGGCCAAGTCTTGTAGTTCTCGGGCTAGCGGACTGCTGTTGCCCTTGCCTATTCCTAAGAGGCCTTGGACACACATCTCGATGGATTTTATTTCAGATCTGCCTGTTTCCCAGAAGATGTCTGTCATCTGGGTGGTCTGTGACCGTTTCTCTAAAATGGTCCATTTGGTTCCTCTGCCCAAGTTGCCTTCTTCTTCTGAGTTGGTTCCTCTGTTTTTTCAGAATGTTGTCCGATTGCACGGTATTCCTGAGAATATTGTTTCTGACAGAGGTACCCAATTTGTGTCTAGATTTTGGCGGGCATTCTGTGCTAGGATGGGCATAGATTTGTCTTTTTCGTCTGCTTTTCACCCTCAGACTAATGGCCAGACCGAGCGGACTAATCAGACCCTTGAGACATATCTGAGGTGTTTTGTCTCTGCTGACCAGGATGATTGGGTTGCTTTTTTGCCATTGGCAGAGTTCGCCCTCAATAATCGGGCCAGTTCTTCCACCTTGGTGTCCCCGTTTTTCTGTAATTCGGGGTTTCACCCTCGATTTTCCTCCGGTCAGGTGGAATCCTCGGATTGTCCTGGAGTGGATGCGGTGGTAGAGAGATTGCATCACATTTGGGGGCAGGTTATGGACAATTTGAAGTTGTCCCAGGAGAAGACTCAGCGTTTTGCCAACCGTCATCGTCGTGTTGGTTCTCGGCTTTGTGTTGGAGATTTAGTGTGGTTGTCTTCTCGTTTTGTCCCTATGAGGGTCTCTTCTCCTAAGTTTAAACCTCGGTTCATCGGCCCTTATAGAATATTGGAGATTCTTAATCCTGTTTCTTTCCGTTTGGACCTCCCTGCGTCCTTTTCCATTCATAACGTTTTTCATCGGTCGTTATTGCGCAGGTATGAGGTACCTGTTGTACCTTCAGTTGAGCCTCCTGCTCCGGTGTTGGTTGAGGGTGAGTTGGAGTACGTTGTGGAGAAAATTTTGGACTCTCGTGTTTCCAGACGGAAACTCCAGTATCTGGTCAACTGGAAGGGTTACGGCCAGGAGGATAATTCTTGGGTCAATGCATCTGATGTTCATGCTTCTGATCTTGTTCGTGCCTTCCATAGGGCTCATCCTGGTCGCCCTGGTGGATCTGGTGAGGGTTCGGTGCCCCCTCCTTGAGGGGGGGGTACTGTTGTGAATTTGGATTCTGGGCTCCCCCGGTGGCCGCTTGTGGAATTGGACTTGTCATCCTCTTTCCTGTTTCACCTGATTCCATCAGTAGTGGGTGTCGCTATTTAAGCTCATTTCTCTGGTGGTTTCTTGCCGGTCAACAATGTTATCTGATGCCTCTCAGTGCTTGTTCCTGCTTCTAGACTACTACTAGATAAGTTGGACTTTTGTCCATGTTTTGTTTTGCCTATTTGTTCCAGTTCACAGCTGAAGTTTTGTTACTGTGTCTGGAAAGCTCTCGTTGATCAGGGATTGCTACTCTGGCGTTATGAGTTAATGCCAGAGTTTAAGGTAATCTCTGGATGGTGTTTTGTTAGTGTTTTTCTGCTGACCATGAAAGTATACTATCTGTCTTCTGCTATCTAGTAAGCGGACCTCAAATTTGCTAAGACTATTTTCCTGCTGCGTTTGTTGTTTCATCTGAACTCACCGTCATTATATGTGGGGGGCTACTGTCTTCTTTGGAATATTTCTCTAGAGGTGAGCCAGGTCTTATATTTCCCTCTGCTAGCTATTTAGGTCTTAGGCCAGAGCTGGGCATCTAGCGATAAATAGGAAATGCTACCTGGCTATTTCTAGTTGCGCGGCAGGCTTAGTTCATGGTCAGTATAGTTCCATCTTCCGAGAGCTTGTCCCTCTATAGGCTTGCTATGATCTCTGCCTGCAGAGATCATGACACCCAACCCAAGTAGTATGGCAACTGTAGTGTTAAATTTAAAAATACTTAATGAGAGCCGGAAGATTGAAGCTCAGACAAGGAAACCCGGAGGAGAACACCAAGGAGGAGGAGAGCACCAAGGAGCGGCAGACCCCGTTACTAGGCCCCAACCCAAGTAGTATGGCAACTGTAGAGTTACATTTAAAAATACTTAATGAGAGCCGGAAGATTGAAGCTCAGCTTTTTCAGTGGAGGACAGCGTGATTTAGTGGCGCAGACAGACAAAGGTAGTATCGTATGTGTTATCTAAAAAAGTTGGCTCTATGCAGTTTTAAATTGGTTACAGGGGTACACAGGCAGCATTGGTGTAGTCAGTGGAGGACAATTGCAAGGAGGGACCGCAGACAGACTTCCTAGGCCTAAAATAATAAATTAGGCTCTATGCAGCTTAAATTTGGCAACAGGAATACACAGGCAGCATTGGTGTGGTCAGCGGAGGACAATTGGAAGGAGGGCCCGCAGACACACTTCCTAGGCCTAAAATAATAAATTAGGCTCTATGCAGCTTAAATTTGGCAACAGGAATACACAGGCAGCATTGGTGTGGTCAGTGGAGGACAATTGGAAGGAGTTACCGCAGACAGACTTCCTAGGCCTAAAATAATAAATTAGGCTCTATGCAGGTTCCATTATGTGGCAGGGGTACACAGGCAGCATTGGTGTGGTCAGTGGAGGACAATTGGAAGGAGGAACCGCAGACAGACTTCCTAGGCCTAAAATAATAAATTAGGTTCTATGCAGCTTAAATTTGGCAACAGGAATACACAGGCAGCATTGGTGTGGTCAGCGGAGGACAATTGGAAGAAGGGACCGCAGACAGACTTCCTAGGCCTAAAATAATAAATTAGGCTCTATGCAGCTTACATTTGGCAACAGGAATACACAGGCAGCATTGGTGTGGTCAGTGGAGGACAATTGGAAGGAGGGACCGCAGACAGACTTCCTAGGCCTAAAATAATAAATTAGGCTCTATGCAGCTTAAATTTGGCAACAGGAATACACAGGCAGCATTGGTGTGGTCAGTGGAGGACAATTGGAAGGAGGGACCGCAGACAGACTTCCTAGGCCTAAAATAATAAATTAGGCTCTATGCAGGTTCCATTATGTAGCAGGGGTACACAGGCAGCATTGGTGTGGTCAGTGGAGGACAATTGGAAGGAGTGTCTGACACAGTAAGTACTCCGAGTCCCAAAACCTAAAGTGATGTTAATGTATCCAAAACAAAAATAACCCCCCCCCAAAAAAGAAAGGGTGGCATACTTAGGTACAGGGATGTGCTCCTATGCTGACTTTTAGACATTGTAATTTGGCGCAAAGTATTTACTGGTGCAAATGTAGGACAGGGCCCCTGACTATTTCAACTAGCATCATACATGTCAACAAACTGTTATTGTCTGTGCCAGGCATGGAAGGATTTCAGCGCCTATACTAAACAGTGGTGGAGCAGCGACAGATAATTTAGCAAGTGGTAGAGCACTGTTTGACCTTGGGGGGGGGGACACTCTCTCCTGGCCGGCGGTACAAGCCCAGGGCCCCTCATGTTACAACGGTGTGTCTGACGTTGGGTGCGCGCCACCACCGCCAGAGACACTTCATTGTACTATGAGGGACCCAGTGCCAGTCCCCATCGACCAAAATTGGGCACACGCACCTCTTCAGACAAACGGCACTCTGACGGGTGCTTGCGACAAGTGGCGAGACCACGGCTCCGTGGGGGGAGTTAGTGCATTTAGGGAGGTGAAAACATGTCGTATTCTGGACAAACAGCAGCTGCAAATTAAGAGATTGGAACAGTCAGTAACACCAGTCCCAAAGCAAGACCTTTTTACAGGAAAGCTAGGTGTCAGCCGGGAAAGGTGGGGCAAAATAATTTGAAATCCATGAGTGGTTCATTTTTATGAAGGTTAGCTCATCAACATTTTGGGTAGCCAGACGAGTCCTTTTTTCGGTCAGTATTGAACCAGCAGCACTGAATACTCTTTCTGATAGCACGCTATCTGCTGGGCAAGCAAGCTCCTGCAATGCATATTCAGCCAATTCAGGCCAGGTGTCTATTTTGGATGCCCAGTAATCAAAGGGGAATGACGGTTGAGGGAGCACATCGGTAATGGAGGAAAAATAGTTAGTAACCATACTGGACAAATGTTGTCTCCCGTCACTTTGAATGGATGCTGCTGTACCTGTCGTGTCTGCGGTCATCGCGAAATCACTCCACAACCTTGTCAGAAAACCCCTCTGTCCTACGCCACTTCTGATCTGTGCAGCTCTAACACCTCTGCCCTGGTGCCCCCTGCGCCTCGTGTGAGAACCATCACCGGCGCTGTGTGCTGGGAATGCCTGCATCAAATGGTCTCCAAGAGTAGCTTGTTTGGTTGCCAATATCTGTTCGAGGTTCTCATGTGGCGTGATATTTTGCAATTTGCCTTTATAGCGAGGATCAAGGAGGCAGGCCAACCAGTAATCGTCATCTGTCATCATTTTTAAAATGCGTGGGTCCCTTTTGAGGATACGCAAGGCATAATCCGCCATGTGGGCCAATGTTCCAGTTGTCAAGTCAGTGCTTATGCTGGGTTGAGGAGCACTTTCTGGCAAATCCACTTCACTTGTCTCCCTCAAAAACCCAGAACCCGGCCTTGCACAGCCAGCAGTTTCTATTGCCCCCTGAGAAGCTTCCTCATCCAACAAATAGTCATCCCCGTCATCCTCCTCGTCCTCCTCCTCTTCGCCCGCCACCTCTGAGCAGACAATGGCTGACTGTCATCAAGGCTTCCCTCGTCCTCGGCTGCAGATGCCTGTTCCTTTATGTGCGTCAAACTTTGCATCACTTCATTGCCAATACAGCCTGCTGACGCTTGCCACAAGCTGTTCCATAATTGGACACCTTGTGTGCCACAGTGGCAGCTGCGGATGGAGTGGTGGTGCGACTGCGGTCTGTGGACGAGCTCTCGCTTCTGCTGGAGGACGAGGAGGAGGAGGGGGGATGAACGCCTACAGTCAACTGTTTCCTACACCGTGGGCTAGGCAGAACTGTCCCAATATTACTGTCCCCTCTGGACCCTGCATCCACCATATTAACCCAGTGTGCCATGATGGAGACGTAACGCCCCTGGCCATGCCTACTGGTCCATGCATCTGTTGTCAGGTGCACCTTTCTACTCACAGATTGCCTGAGCGCATGGACAATGCGGTCTTTTACATGCTGGTGGAGGGCTGGGATGGCTTTTCTCGAAAAGAAGTGTCGACTGGGTAGCTCGTAGCGTGGTACAGCGTAGTCCATCAAGGCTTTGAAAGCTTCGGTTTCAACTAACCGGTAGGGCATCATCTCTAACGAGATTAGTCTAGCAATGTGGGCGTTCAAACCCTGTGTACGCGGATGCGAGGATGAGTACTTCCTTTTCCTAACGAGAGTCTCATGTAGGGTGAGCTGGACTGGAGAGCTGCATACGGTGGAACTAGCGGGGGTGCCGGTGGACATGGGTGACTGAGAGAGGGTTGGTGACGGTATTCTTGATGGTGCCCTAAATACAGTTTTTCTGACCACGAACCTGGTGATTCCCTGACTGCTTTGGCCTTGCGACGAAACCGCCACATTACCTGCAGGTGGTGTGGTAAACGGTGGGCTTACAGGGAGGGAAGGGATGTTGCCTTGCTTATTAGCTTCATTGTGGGAGGGTGCTACAACATTAAGGGACGTTTGGTAGTGTGTCCAGGCTTGCAAGTGCATGGTGGTTAAATGTCGATGCATGCAACTTGTATTTAAATTTTTAACATTCTGACCTCTGCTGAAGGTCCTGGAGCATTTCTTACAGATGACTTTGCGCTGATCATTGGGATCTTGGATAAAAAAATTCCACACTGCACTCTTCCTATCGGATACCTTTTCAGGCATTGCACACTGAGCTACTTGAACCTGATGGCCATGCTGTCCTATAACTGGTTTTGGTTTTGCCACACGTTTTTGGCCAGATACGGGCCTGCCAGATGGAACCTGTTGCGATGTTGATGTCTGCTGCGGCTCATCCTCCTCTGCTTCAGAGCTACTGCAGCCTGCACCCTGTTCCCCCAATGGCTGCCAATCGGGGTCAACAACTGGGTCATCTATGACCTCCTCTTCTATGTTCTGTGCACCTTCCTCTGGGTCACCGTGTAAGCCGGTGCTATAGCATTCGTGACGGAGATCCATAGTCTCCTTGGGGTCAGATTCTGGATCAGTACACTGCGAGGGCAATGTTCTGATCTGAGTCAAAGGAACAGCATTATAATCTGGCTGTGGCTGTGCATCTGTGCACTCCATGTCCGATTCATCTTGTAATGGGCATGGCCTGTTAACAATTTCACTTTCGAACCCAGGCACGGTATGTGTAAAGAGCTCCAAGGAGTAACCAGTTGTGTTGCCTGATGCATCCTTCACTGTTGTTCTGGGTGAAGGACGCAAGGAAGCGACTTGTTCCTGAGCGGGAGCATCCACTGACGATACACTGCTCTGACATTTGGCACTTTCCGAGGAGGAGGAGAAAGAGGTAGAGGCAGAGTCAGCAATGAAAGCCAATACTTGTTCCTGCTGCTCCGGCTTCAAAAGCGGTTTTCCTACTCCCAGAAAAGGGAGCCTTCGAGGCCTTGTGTAGCCAGACGATGACGCTGGCTCAACAACTCGAGACTTAGGGGCTATATTGCTTTTCCCACGACCACCTGATGCTCCACGACCACCACCACTAACATCATTACCAGCTGGCAATGAATGCCCACGGCCACAACCTCTTCCACCAGACTTCCTCATTATTGGAAAAATGTAATCAAACTATCAACCGTTATGTGGTCCAGTAAAACCAGGAAGAAGGTGTACGTGAACTGGTTGTGAATTTAAATCTCCCTTTTTTATGTGTGGGAGAATCCAGGGAAAAATCAGGCCCACTGTATTACACAACAACACAGTTTGATTTGCAGAAAGAGGGTGGCAGATATGGCACTAACAAGAGTGACGCAGATAAAAACACTGGCAATAGAAATGTCCCTATTTATGTGTGGGAGAATGCAGGGAAAAATCAGGCCCACTGTATTACACAACAACACAGTTTGATTAGCAGAAAAAGGCTGGCAGATATGGCACTAGCCGGAATGACGCAGATGCACCCACTGGCAATAGAAATGTCCCTCTTTTTTTGGATATGGGAGACAAGGGATTGAATCAGGCCCACTATATCACGGTATAGTTCCTGTGGCACAAAATGACTGACAGATACCACAGACAGCATTCGCACAGATGCACAGGTTTGGCAAGATTATTATTCCTTTATTTTATTTTTTGGGGGGGATATGTGAGACAAGTGATTTAATCAGGCCCACTGCTACACAGTAGGTTTTCTGTGGCAGAAATTTAAAAAAAAAAAGATGCCACACACAGGACTGGCACTAATGCAGATTTGCCAATCTTAATCTCCCACTTTTATTTTTTTTTCTGGGAGAATTAGGAAGAAATCAGCCCCACTGCTACACAGTAGGTTTTCTGTGGCAGAAATAAAAAAAAAAAAGATGCCACACACAGGACTGGCACTAATGCAGATTTGCCAATCTTAATCTCCCACTTTTATTTTTTTTTTCTGGGAGAATTAGGAAGAAATCAGCCCCACTGCTACACAGTAGGTTTTCTGTGGCAGAAATTAAAAAAAAAAAAAAGATGCCACACACGACTGGCACTAATGCAGATTTGCCAATCTTAATCTCCCACTTTTATTTTTTTTTCTGGGAGAATTAGGAAGAAATCTGCCCCACTGCTACACAGTAGGTTTTCTGTGGCAGAAATAAAAAAAAAAAAAAGATGCCACACACAGGACTGGCACTAATGCAGATTTGCCAATCTTAATCTCCCACTTTTATTTTTTTTTCTGGGAGAATTGTGAAGAAATCAGGCCAACTGTTAAAAAGTAGGTTTTCAGTGGCAGAAAAACAAAGACAGATGCCACACACAGGACTGGCACTAATGCAGATTTGCCAATCTTAATCTCCCACTTTAATTTTTTTTTTCTGGGAGAATTGTGAATAAATCGGGGCCACTGTATTAGAGTATATTTTCTGTAGCAAAAAGTGGCTTGAAGAGATATAACCAAAAAAAAAAAAAAAATTACTGTACTACAATTACTATCTCCCTACAGTTATCTCGGAAAAGTATGTCAGGCAGCAATAAAAAGGACTGCTGCACACAAAAGTCAAAAGTGTGGACAAACAAACAAGATAGATAGCTGTGCAGAGATGAAGGAGCAACAGGATTTGTGCTTTGAAAAAAGCAGTTGGTTTGCACAGCGGCGTACACACAGCAACGCAGCTATCAGGGAGCCTTATAACCTACAGAGCTGTTGCACAGAGCCTCCACTGTCCCAAAAAGAAAAGGTGGTGTTGGACAGTGGAAATCGCTACAGCACAAGCGGTTTGGGGCTTTATGTACCCTGCCTAACGCTATCCCTGCTTCTGACGAAGTGGTAGCAACCTCTCCCTACGCTCAGATCAGCAGCAGTAAGATGGCGGTCGGTGGGAACGCCCCTTTATAGCCCCTGTGACGCTGCAGAAAGCAAGCCAATCACTGCCATGCCCTTCTCTAAGATGGTGGGGACCAGGACCTATGTCATCACGCTGCCCACACTCTGCGTGCACCTTCATTGGCTGAGAAATGGCGCTTTAAGCGTCATATGAAACGCAACTTTGACGCAAAGATCGTGTACCTCATGGCCGATCCCACGCTGGGATCGGGTCGGGTTTCATGAAACCCGACTTTGCCAAAAGTCGGCGACTTATGAAAATGACCGATCCGTTTCGCTCAACCCTAGTCATGAGAGCCGAGACCACTACACTCTTTTGGAGAATGGGTACTGGATCTTCCCAAGGTTCTCCCCCTGGAAAACACCTGGACAAGGCGTCCGCCTTAGTGTTCTTAGACCCAGGTCGGTAAGTAACAAAAAAGTTGAATTGCGTGAAAAACAATGCCCAGCGAGCCTGGCTGGGAGACAGACGCTTGGCTGACTCCAAATAAAGCAGATTTTTATGGTCTGTGATATCCGACCCCTCCAAAAAGTGTCGCAATACCTCAAAAGCCAACTTGATAGCCAACAACTCCCTGTTGCCGATATCGTAATTACGTTCGGCGGACGACAGCTTCTTGGAGAAGTAGGCGCATGGACGCAACTCGCCCAAGGAAGAGCCTTGTGACAGCACTGCCCCCACTCCAACCTCAGACACATCGACTTCCACGGTAAATGGTTTTGATATGTCCGGTTGCACCAGAATGGAGGCCAAAGCAAAACTGTTCTTCAGGAACTCGAATGCGCGCACAGCAGCCTCAGACCAGGCGGAGAAATTGGTACCTTTTTTCGTCATGTCAGTGAGCGGTTTAGCAATGGTAGAAAAATCTTTGATAAGCTTTCTATAATAGTTAGAAAACCCAAGGAACCGCTGGAGCGCTTTTAGGTTATCAGGCCGTTCCCAACGCAGCACCGCTTGCACCTTAGCGGCGTCCATTTTAAACCCTGAAGCAGACACAATATAACCCAAGAAAGGCAACTCCTGAACCGTAAATACACATTTCTCAAGTTTTGCATAGAGCTTATTCTCTCTGAGTAGCTGTAACACCTGCCTAACATGCTCTAAATGAGTATCACGGTCGCATGAATAAATGAGAATGTCATCTAGGTACACAATAACGAATTTCCCCAGGACATGAGAGAACACATCATTTATGAAATGTTGAAATACAGCAGGCGCCTTTGTCAACCCAAATGGCATCACCAGATTTTCAAAATGAGCCTCAGGGGTATTAAAAGCCGTCTTCCACTCATCCCCTTGACGGACTCTTATGAGGTTGTACGCCCCCCTGAGGTCAAGCATGGAGAACCACTTAGCACCAGCCACCTGGTTGAACAAATCAGGTATCAATGGCATAGGGTATGGGTCACGAACCGTAATCTGGTTTAACTCCCTGAAATCCAGACACGGGCGTAATCCGCCATCTTTCTTCTTAATGAAGAAGAACCCCGCTGCCACAGGCGAAGACGAAGGCCTGATGTGCCCTTTGCTCAGACTCTCAGCAATGTAGTCTTTTAAGGCTTGCCTCTCAGGACCAGAAATGTTAAACATCCTAGCTTTTGGCAATTTGGCCCCTGGTTTTAACCTAATAGTACAATCATAGGGTCAATGTGGTGGCAATTCTGAGCAACCCTTCTCAGAGAACACATCCGTGAAATCCAGCAGTGACTCAGGAATGCTAGGAGTCACCGCAGACACACATGTGGCCAGGCAATTCTCCTGGCAGAATCCGCTCCACTGAATTATGTCCTGGGTTTTCCAGTCAATCACCGGGTTGTGCATAGACAACCATGGAAAACCCAGAACCATTTGTGCAGGAAGATTACTGAGCACCCTACATGTAACCTGCTCAAAATGTAGGACCCCAATGTGGAGTTTAACCTCAGCCACAAACTCAGTAATCTCCCCCTGTGGGAGAGGAGCGGCATTGATGGTGACCACCCGGATAGGATGAGGCAGTTTTTCGATCCTGAAACCGGCTGTGCACGCAAACTCCTCATCAATGAGATTAGTGGCGGAACCACTATCCACAAAAACAGTGATTGGCAGCTCTCTGCCAGCGATCATAACTTTGGCAGGTAGCATACATTGAGAGACCACCATGGAGGATATGCATAAGCTCAGATTGGCCTCCTCCACACCCTCTGAGCTTAGAAGTTTTCCGCCATTGTGCTTTCCTTAGAAAACAGAGGACAAGCATTTACATAATGACCATTTTTACCACAGCAAAAAAAGGCTCCCTGCTTCCTGAGAAAAGGGGCTCGACGCTTATCATGTGACACCCCTGCGATCTGCATAGGCTCCGTGGGCTCACCTGCAGCAACCTCACATGCACCTACGCCGTCCCCCATAGGTGGCGTCTCTTGTGCCCCCTGACGCAAACGGCGATCAATGCGGACAACTAGACTCATAGCAGACTCTAGAGAAGCAGGAGTCTCATACATCAGGAGGGCTTGTTTAACCCTTCCTGAAACCCCATGAACAAACTGACTCTGTAGCGCGGTGTCATTCCATTGTGTGTCCACTGCCCAGCGGCGAAATTCAGAACAGTAATCCTCCGCCATTCGCTCCCCCTGGTGGAGAGCGCGTATTTTAGATTCTGCTAGAGCCATTCTGTCAGGATCATCGTATATGAGTCCAAAAGCAGAAAAAAACTCTCCACTGAGTTAAATGCAGCTGAATCAGATGGTAATGAAAATGCCCATGCTTGGGGGTCCCCGTTCAGTAATGACAACACCAGGCCCACACGCTGAGCCTCATTACCTGAGGAGATCGGGCGCATACGAAAGTATAATTTGCAAGCTTCACAAAAAATTACAAATTTACTGCGTTCCCCAGCAAACCTTTCAGTTAAAGGGATCTTTGGCTCTGCAACTACATGCAGTTTCAGCTTGCACATTAGATATTCCTAGGCCCTGTTGCTGAACCGCCCCCTTCAACTCAGTGACCTGTAAGGACAGCGCCTCCAACTGACGGGTTATGGAAGTCATGGGATCCATGGAATACAAAATTTGTGGCCAATTATAATGACACGGGGAGCCTAGGGAGGCTAAGGCTGGTTACCCGGGCCCCTGCGATATCCCTCAGACTAGGGGAAACCCTGTTTGTCCCTCTCCCAGAATTTACACTAATGGTGTGCTTGTCTGGGCCACCAGGCCTGGCCCTAACTCCTGTTTCAGCCCTATGCTGAAACCACAACCCGCCACCCAGTGAAGAGACCACACACCAACCCCCACAGAAAGCACAGACAGGGAAAACTTAAAACGCACCACGCCGCAGGCACACAGGGAAACACAATAATGTGCACAGGCCAAAACAAATACAAATATAGGAAGGAGACATATAACAAAGGATAATACACCACCAGATATGATATTACTTCTCCAAGACCACCACACCACACCGGAATCACTAGGCACGAGGCACAAGCTATAATCGGCAACGCCCAAAGTCCAGCACGACTATTTAAAGGCCGTGGGTGTGACCCAGCCTCCAACCCAATTACCAGCTAGATTAACCCCGAGCAATCTGGATCAAGTCTAGCCGGCGCCACTGAGCGTATAGTGGACGTAAGTGGAATTACCGCTGTCTGTCGGACACCCCATGGTGGAGTTACTCTTTGCCACATGGGTTTTTTTTGCCTTCCCTTGGATCAACATGTTAGGGCATGTTAGGTTAGGCTATGGGTTGAACTAGATGGACTTACAGTCTTCCTTCAACCTTAATAACTATGTAACTATGTAACTATGTAACCCTAGTGTGAATAGCGTCCGACATGACAGCTGCCTTTCTCTTAGCGGGCTGTGTGTTGGTGAAGCTGGGGAGAATTCACCCAAGCTTCATTGTGTATTCAAAGACAAGGAAGACTTGCAAGATTTTCAGCAGTCCTACCATCACATGGATTGCACAGAGGACGTTAATCAGACTCAGGGGATGTGAGTGGAGCATCCACAGCAGAACCGGTCTGCAGGAGTCAATTCCCAATTGAACTAGTCCTGGCTCATTTGCATATGCCGAATAGTACATTCAAAGTTCATTTTTTTAAATTTAGAAACCTATATATGCAGCATTAAAAAAAACTTCATAACTAATATTATGGCTGAGGTCTGGGATTGTTAGGTCACCTGACAGGTTCCCTTTAAATACTTATCATTTTTATTGTAAAGTTCAAAAGTGTAATTATCTTGTATTCATTGTAAAGCATAAAAATAGGCTTTGGAGTAGAACAAAAAATATATTTGAAAATATAAAAAAAAATAAAAACAATAGGCAAAATAATTCTGAACCATGGGTCAGAAGAAATTAGGAAGGAGAGCTTTTCCTTTTTTGTGACTGTTACTCTGTGAACTTCATCTCCAACAGATTCTTCATATAAATTCTCCAAGGTTTATCTTAATAAATGTTTTTTCCTGCTTGTCAGCATTATAAACGAGAACAGCTCTCAAAGGTCTAGCAGGCATTTCTACGTGCTATACATCTATTCTACATTGCATTTTCAACCCAAACACATTTATTACTGGCATGTAACATTGCCAAAGGCTTCAGTAAAGAACCAGTTTATGTCTGACATGATCATTTTAGCCATTTAAGGAAATAACTGGCCAGACATGACAATTTTTTACTAGAAAAATGTAGTACAAGGCAGGAAAATCTATTGTACTGAGACCAATTCATCAAAGAAGATAAAGTCACGATATTGTAACATTGTAATAATAAAAATGACATCTTTATTAGACAATATAAAAAAGATCATAATTCATAGGGCTATCTAGAGGTCTTACAGGGAAAATTCCAGTAAAGAGCAGCAAAATAATATGACCTTAAAGGGAATTCGTCAGCAGGTGTTTGCTATGTAATCTGACAGCATCATAAGGCACAGACAGGCACCCTGATTCTAGCGATCTATCACATAGCACACTAGGTGCAGCAATTATGATAGTCACATTGTTTTCTGCAGCAGATCTAGAATAGCTCAGTTGCCGAGCTGTGTATTACCCTCCCACATTAAAGCTGTATGCTTAGTGCTTAGTGCTAGGCACGTGTTTGGACTCAGATACACAAAGCCAGTTGTCATAAAGTGATAATCTCCTTCTAATACAACACTGGTAGTTTTAAAACTGCAAAACACAGCCAAGTAAGTGACACATCCTTGGAATCAGGGTTTTTCCACTACATTATGGTGCTCTCTGGTTACACAGGAAAAACTTGCTGACAGATTCCCTTTATCACTTAAAATATATTATAATCCAATTGTATTGTGGTGTAACAAAACATGTTTGAGTCCCCGTGGCTTCATGTCTCGCGAATGTTCAACAGCTGCAATACATGCAGGGATTGCCTAACAAACGGGCCATGCCTGCATGTGTTGCGGCGATCGAACATCTGTGAGACATGCAGCCACGAGGACTCTAACATATTTTTCGAGCGCACCGAAGATACTCGGTTAGCACAAGAGAATGCTCAGATAATACCTTGTCCCAGCACATTCGCTCATCAGTAATAACAATTAAATTTGAAATTGATTACACATCGAATGACTGATGCCATAAATCACTACTTCACAAAGTACAATTTTTAACCCCTTTCTGACATATGACGTACTATCCCGTCAAGGTGGGGTGGACCCTTATGCCCACCGACGGGATAGTAAGTTATCACCGATCAGCTGCGCTCACGGGGGGAGCGCGGCCGATCGGGGCGGGGTGTCAGCCGACTATCACAGCTAACATCCAGCACGATGTGCCAGGAGTGGTCACGGACCGCTCCTGGCACATTAACCACCGGCACACTGTGATCAAAGATGATCACAGCATCCCTGCGTGCTTCCCTGAGACCCTTGGAGCAATGCGATGTGATTGCGTTGCCCGGAGGGTCTCCTACCTCCTCCTCCCTGCAGGCCCGGATCCAAAATGGCCACGGGGGCCTTTCAGGACCAGCAGGGAGGTGGCTTGCAAGCGCCTGCTCAGAGCAAGCGCCTGGAAGCCTCCCTGCAGTGCCTGTCAGATCGCTGATCTGACACAGTGCACTGCAAAGTGTCAGATCAGCGATCTGTCACTTTACTGTGATGTCCCCCCTGGGGCAATGTAAAAAAGTAAAAAAAAAATATTTACATGTGTAAAAAAAAAAAAAAAATCCTAAATAAATGAAAATATATATATTGTTCCAATAAATACATTTCTTTATCTAAATTAAATAAACGAAACAATAAAAGTACACATATTTAGTATTGCCGCGTCCGAAACACCGGAAGGACCAGACCTATAAAACTGTCCCACTAGTTAACCTCTTCAGTGAACACCGTAAAAAAAAAAATAGAGTCAAAAAACGACGCTTTATTATCATACCGCCAAACAAAAAGTGGAATAACACGCGACCAAAAAGACAGATATAAATAACCATGGTACCGCTGAAAACATCATCTTGTCCCGCAAAAAACGAGCCACCATACAGCATCATCAACGAAAAAATATACAAGTTATAGTCTTCAGAATAAAGTGATGCAAAAATAATTATTTTTTATATAAAATTGCTTTTATCGTATAAAAGCGCCAAAACATGAAAAAATGATATAAATGAGTATCACTGTAATCGTTCTGACCTGAAGAATAAAACATCAATTTTACCACACGTGGAACGGTATAAGCGCCCCCCTCAAAAGAAATTCACGAATAGCTAGTTTTTGTTCATTCTACCTCACAAAAATCGGAATAAAAAGTGATCAAAAAATGTCACGTGCTCGAAAATGGTACCAATAAAAATGTCAACTCGTCTCACAAAAAAGCAAGACCTCACATGACTCTGTGGACCAAAATACGGAAAAATTATAGCTCTCAAAATGTGGAGACTCAAAAATTATTTTTTTCAATAAAAAGTGCCTTTTAGTGTGTGACGGCTGCCAATCATAAAAATCTGCCAAAAAAATGCTATAAAAGTAAATCAAACCCCCTTTAATCATCCCCTTAGTTAGGGAAAAATAATAACATTTTTAAAAATGAATTTACTTCCATTTTCCCATTAGGGTTAGCGTTAGGGTTGGGGCTAAAGTTAGGGTTAGGGTTGGGGCTAAAGTTAGGGTTAGGGTTGCGGCTAAAGTTAGGGTTAGGGTTGGGGCTAAAGTTAGGGTTATGGTTGAGGCTAAAGTTAGGGTTGGGGTTAGGGTTGGGGTTAGGGTTAGGGTTAGGGTTAGGTTCGGGGCTAAAGTTAGGGTTGGGGCTAAATTTAGGGTTAGGGTTGGGGCTAAAGTTAGGGTTTAGATTACATTTACGGTTAGGATTAGGGTTGGGATAAGGGTTTGAAGTGTGGTTAGGGTTATGGTTGGGATTAGGGTTAGGGATGTGTTTGGGTTAGGATTTCAGTTAGAATTGGGGGGTTTCCACTGTTTAGGCACATAAGGGGCTCTCCAAACGCAACATGGCGTCCGATCTCAATTCCAGCAAATTCAGCGTTGAAAAAGTAAAACAGTGCTCCTTTCCTTGCGAGCTCAACATATGGGGTATCAGCGTACTCAGGACAAATTGGACAACAACTTTTGGGGTACAATTTCTCCTGTTAAGCTGAGGTCACACTAGCAGTATTTGGTCAGTATTTTACATCAGTATTTGTAAGCCAAAACCAGGAGCCAGTGATAAATGCAGAAGTGGTGCATATGTTTCTATTAAACTTTTCCTCTAATTGTTCCACTCCTGGTTTTGGCTTACAAATACTGATGTAAAATACTGACCAAATACTGCTAGTGAGATGGCATCCATACCCTTGGGAAAATACAAAACCGGGGGCTAAAAATAATTTTTGTGGAAAAAAAAGATTTTTTATTTTCATGGCTCTGCGTTATAAACTGCAGTAAAACACTTGGAGGTTCAAAGTTCTCCCAACATATCTAGATAAGTTCCTTGGGGGACTAGTTTCCAATATGGGGTCACTTGTGGGGGGTTTCTACTGTTTACGTACATCAAGGGCTCTGCAAATGCAACGTGACGCCTGCAGACCAATGCATCTAAGCCTGCATTCAAAATGGTGCTCCTTCCCTTCCGAGCTCTGCCATGCGCCCAAACGGTGGTTCCCCCCCACATAAGGGGTATCAGCATAGTCAGGATAAATTGGACAACAACCATTAGGGACAAATTTCTCCTGTTACCCTTGGGAAAATACAAAACTGGGGGCTAAAAAATTATTTTTGTGGAAAAAAAAAGAATTTTTATTTTCACGGCTCTGCGTTATAAACTGTAGAGAAACACTTGGAGGTTCAAAGTTTTCACACACATCTAGATAAGTTCCTTAAGGGGTCTTCTTTCCAAAATGGTGTCACTTGTGGGGGTTTCAATGTTTAGGCACATCAGGGGCTCTCCAAATGCGACATGGCGTCCCATCTCAATTCCAGTCAATTTTGCATTGAAAAGTCAAATGACGCTCCTTCCCTTCTGAGCTCTGCCATACGCCCAAACAGTGGTTTACTCCCACACATGGGGTATCAGCATACTCAGGACAAATTGCACAACAACTATTAGGGTCTAATTTCTCCTGTTACCCTTGGTAAAATAAAACAAATTGGAGCTGAAGTAAATTTTTTGTGAAAAAAGTTAAATGTTCATTTTTTAAATATTCCAAAAATTCCTGTGAAACACCTGAAGGGTTAATAAACTTCTTGAATGTGGTTTTGAGCACCTTGATATGTACAGTTTTTAGAATAGTGTCACACTTGGGTATTTTCTGTCATATAGACCCCTCAAAGTGACTTCAAATGTGATGTGGTCCCTAAAAACAAATGGTGTTGTAAAAATGAGTAATTGCTGGTCAACTTTTAACCCTTATAGCTCCCTAAAAAAATAAAAAATTGGGTTCCAAAATTGTGCTGATGTAAAGTAGACATGTGGAAAATGTTACTTTTTTGTGACATATCTCTGTGATTTAAGGGCATAAAAATTCAAATTAGGAAAATTGAGAAATTTTCTAAATTTTCTCCAAATTTCTGTTTTTTTCACAAATAAACACAGGTAATATCAAATAAATTTTACCACTGTCATGAAGTACAATATTTCGTGAGAAAACATTGTCAGAATCATCAGGATCTGTTGAAGCGTTCCAGAGTTATGCTGTGGACAAAGAGCACCATGCGTGCTCGAAACGCGTTCAGCTAACTTATGGCTTATTTTCTGAAATAGTTGTGCAGTTACTTGCAAGCAGCTTTTTCCGAATTTTAAATATGTGGAAATAAAATTGATGACTTTTACTCCGGAGCTGGATTTTTTTTTCTTACTTACTCAGCAGAGGACGTTGGGCGGTGGCGTTTTCCTTGCTCGGATGTTCCTGTTGACTCTCATGGATTTGCTGATGGGGGTGAGCTGAAACATAACTTTTTTACTGTTCCAGAGTTATAACCTCATAAGTGGACAGTGGTCAGAATTGTAAAAATTGGCCCAGTCATTAGCATGCAAACCACCCTTGGGGGTAAAGGGGTTAAACTAAGGAATAAGGACTAATGCATAATAGCATTTTGATTAATAGCCATCATGTGCTAACATAGTTCTTACCCAAATAGCTAAAAATACCAGTGTGGTAGTGAATTGCATACTTCTATGTACCATCACATACAGTGGGGAAAAAAAGTATTTAATCAGCCCCCAATTCCCCAATTATGCAAGTTCTCCCACTTTAAAAGATGAGAGAGGCCTGTAATTGACATCATAGGTAAACCACAACCATGAGAGTCAAAATGAGAAAACAAATCCAGAATATCACCTTCTCGGATTTGGCAAGATTTTTTTTGCAAATTATGGTGGAAAATAAGTATTTGGTCACCTGAAAACATGCAAGATTTCTGGCTTTCACAGACCTGTAACTTCTTCTTTAACCCCTTTCTGGCATTGGTCGTACTATTCCGTCCATGTGACCTGGGACTTAATTCCCATGGACGGAATAGTATGTCATGTGCGATTAGCCACGCTCACGGGGAGAGCGCCTCCGATAGCACCGGGTGTCAACTGACACCTGGCACTATGTGACAGGAGTGGTCACAGACCGCTCCCAGCACTTTAACCCCTGGAACACTACAATCAAACAAGATCGCAGCGTTTCGGAGGCATAGAGAAGCACTGCGCAGGGAGGGGGCTCTCTGCGTGCTTCCCTCAGACCCGCAGAACAATGCAATGTGATTGCGTTGTTCCGAGGGCCTCCTTCCCCCGGATCCAAGATGGCCGCAGAGTTCTTCCAGGTCATGCAGGAAGGTGCCTCCTGCACTGACTGTCAGATCGCTTATCTGACACAGTGCTGTGCAAAGTGTCAGATCAGCGATCTGACACTATATAGTGATCCTTGGACAAAGTAAAAAAGTTTAAAAAAAAAAAGTGTTAAAATATTTTTTTTTAATTCCTAAATAAAGAAAAAAAATATTGTTCCAATACATTTCATTATGTAAATAAAAACAAACAGTAAAAGTACACATATTTAGTATTGCCGCGTCCATAACGACCCGACCTATAAAACTGTCCTACTAGTTAACCACTTTAGTGAACACTGTAAAAAATATAAAGAAAAAACGAGGCAAAAAACAATGCATTATCATCATACGAACAAAAAGTGGAATAATAAGCGATCAAAAAGATGGATATAAAAAAATGGTACTGCTGACAACGTCATCTTGTTCCACAAAAAATGAGCTGTCATACAGCGTCATCAGTGAAAAAATAAAAAAAGTTATAGCTCTCAGAATAAAGCGATGCAAAAACAATTAATTTTTTATATAAAAATTATTTTTATTGTATAAAAGTGCCAAAACATAAAAAAATTATATAAATGAGGTATCGGTGTAATCATACTAACCCGAAGAATAAAACTGCTGTATCAATTTTACCACACATGGAACGTCCCACCTAAAAGTGAATTGCTGTTTTTTGTTCATTCTGTTGGACAAACAATCAGCAGATTTGGGTTCCATTATCATCTCTATGCTGACCACACCCAATTATACACTTCTTCCCCTGACATCACCCCTACCCTAATTTAAAATACCAAGGATTGTCTGTCTGCTGTCTCTAACATCATGTCCTCCCTCTATCTGAAACTAAATCTCTCCAAACCTCACTCTACCTAACATCGAAATTACCCTGGAGGGTTCAACCATAACTCCCAAGCAGCATGCCTACTGTCTTGGGGTCATATTCGACACCGAACTTTCCTTTACTCCCTATATCCGATCACTCACTCGCTCTTGTAACCTGCATCTTAAAATCCAGAATCCGACCTTTTCTCACCTTTGAAACTGATAAGACTCTAACTGTTGCTCTTATTCATTCTCGTCTGGACTACTGCAACTCTCTTCTGATTGGTTTCCCTCTTACCAAACTTTCTCCTCTCCAATTCATCTTGAATGCGGCAGCCAAGGTCATATTTCTGTCCAGCCGCTTCACCGATGCCTCCATCTTGTGCCAGTCATTACACTGGCTAACCATTCGCTACAGGGTCCAGTATAAACTCATCTCTCTCACCCACAAAGCTCTCCACAGTTCTGCACCACCTTATATCTCCTCTCTCATCTCTGTCTATCGCCCTACACGTGCCCTCCATTCTACAAATGACCTAAGGCTAACATCCCCGTAATCCGAACCTCGCACCTCCGTCTCCAAGACTTCTCTCGTGCTGCGCCAGCTCTCTGGAATGCACTTCCCCAGACGATCAGACTGATACCTAGCCCCGACCTATTCAAGCACGCTTTGAAAACCCATCTCTTCAAACAAGCCTACCACATCAACTACTCAGTAAACTAACTTTGTCCTGTTCCCTCCTTCCAAATATTATTCTGAATCTGCACCCTACTATTCATCTGTCTCCACACCCTCCATGCACACGATAACTGCACTTGATACTTGACTATTGCACTTAAACACAAGGGCTGATGACCGGATCATGCAGCTTAATATGAAAATCCCTATTTATTATAATTGCCAGACCTGAAATAACAAGCACTTTTCACCTATTGTGTCCCTCCCATTTCCTTGTAGATTGTAAGCTTGAGAGCAGGGACCTCACTCTTAATGTCACTGTTTAATTTGTCTTAACTTGTATTGAATTTATTGTCTGTACATGCCCCCCCTTAATTGTAAAGTGCTGCAGAATATGTTGGCGCTATGTAAATACAAATTATTATTATTCTGTCTCCCAAAAACCGTAATAAAAAGCGATCAAAAAATGTCATGTGCCCGGGAATGGTACCCATAGAAACATCAACTTGTCCTGCAAAAAACAAGATCTAACATGACATTGTGGGCCAAAAAATTGAAAAATTATAGCTCTCAAAATTTGGTGATGCAAAAACTATTTTTTTGCAATAAAAAGCGTCTTTTAGCGTGTGACAGCTACCAAACATAAAAAGTCAATATAAAAACCAGCTATAAATAGAAAATCAAACCCCCTTTATCATCCCCTTAGTTTGGGAAAATAATAAAATAAAAAAGTATTTATTTGCATTTCCTCATTAGGGTTAGGGTTAGGGTTGGGGCTAAAGATAGGATTATGGTTGGGGCTAAAGTTAGGGTTGGGCTAAAGTTGGGGGTTAAGGTTTGGATTACGTTTATAGTTGGGATTAGGGTTAGGGTTGGGATTAGGGTTAGGGGTGTGTCAGGGTTAGGAGTGTTGTTAGGCTTATGGTTAAGGTTGGGATTAGGGTTAGTTGTGTGTTAGGTTATGGTTGTAGTTAGGGTTGGGATTAGGGATAGGGATGTGGTTAGGGTTGGGATTAGGGTTAGGGATTTGGTTAGGGTTGGGATCAGGGTTAGGGGTGTTTTGGGGTTAGGGTTGGAGTTAGAATTGGGGGGGGTTCCACTGTTTAGGCACATCAAGGGCTCTCCAAATGCGACATGGAGTCCGATCTCCAGCCAAGTCTGCATTGAAAAAGTAAAATAGTGCTCCTTCTCTTCTGACGTGTGCCCAAATAGTGGTTTACCCCCACATATGGGGTATTAGCGTACTCAGGACAAATTGGACAACAACATTTGGTGGCCAGTCTTTCCTGTTATCCTTGGGAAAATAAAAAATTGGGGGCAAAAATATAATTTTTTTATCTTTACGGGTGTATGTTTTAAACTTCTGTGAAGCACTTGGGGGTTCAAAGTGCTCACCATACATCTAGATAAGTTCCTTAGGGGGTCTATGTTTCAACATGGTGTCACTTGTGGGGGGTTTCCACTGTTTAGGCACATCAGGGGCTCTCCAAGCGCGATCTCAATTCCAGCCAATTCTGCGTTGAAAAAGTAAAACGGTGCTCCATCCCTTCCAAGTTCTGCCGTATGCCCAAACAGTGGTTTTACCCCCACATATGGGGTATCAGCATACTCAGGACAAATTGCACAACAACTTTTGGGGTCCAATTTCTGATTAAACTTAAATGGATATTTTTGAGCATAATGACCATCATTAAATTTGGAGGAAAAAGGGAGAAGCTTAGAAGGCTAAGAACATCAACTTAGCTGTGAAACATGGGGGTGGCATCATCATGTTGTGGGGTTGTTTTGCTGCAGGAGGGACTGGTACACTTTAAAAAATAGATAGCATCATGAGAAAAGAAGATTATGTGACAGTACTGAAGCAACATCTCAAAACATCAGCCAAGAAGTTAAAGCTTTTGTGGAAATGGGTCTTCCAAATGGACAGTGACCCAAAGCATACTGCCAATATGTTAACAAAGTGGCTTATGGATAACAAAGGCAGAGTTTTGGAATGGCCATCACAAAGCCCTGATCTCAATCCTATTGAAAATGTATGGGCAAAGCTGAAAACGCAGGTGAGAGCAAGGCGACCTACAAACCTAGATGAGTTACACTAGTTTTGTTAGGAGGCATAGGCCCAAATTCTGACCAAATATTGTGAGATACTTGTGTAAGGATATCCCAAAAGTTTGACCCAAGTAATTCAGTGTAAGGGCAATGGTACCAAATACTAATGAGTTGCATGACAACGTTTAACTTTGCAGTAAGTAATAAAAATGCCTTAAAACATTCTGTCTCTCCTTATTCTGGCATTTGGCAAATATTTAAAACTAGATGGTGGCCCAATTCTAACGCATCGAGTATTCTAGAATATGCATGTCCACATTGTATTTTGCCCAGCCACGTAGTATATTGCCCAGCCACGTAGTATATTGCCCAGCCACCTAGTATATTGCCCAGCCACCTAGTATATTGCCCAGCCATGCAGTATATTGCCCAGCCACGTAGTATATTGCCCAGCCACGTAGTATATTGCCCAGCGACGTAGTATATTGTCCAGCCACGTAGTATATTGCCCAGCGACATAGTATATTGCCCAGTGACATAGTATATTGCCCAGCCACATAGTGTATTGCCCAGCCACGTAGTATACCGCACAGAGCCACGTAGTATATTGCCCAGCCACATAGTATACTGCCCAGTCACGTAGTATATTGCCCAGCCACAAAGTATATTGCCTAGTCACGTAGTATACAGCACAGACACGTAGTATACTGCCCAGTCACATAGTATACTGCCCAGTCACGTAGTATGCAGCATCCCTGTTAAAAAAAAGAATTAAAATAAAAAATAGTTACATACTCACCCTCCGTTGGCTCCCGGATCAAAGCGGTTACCGAAGCGGTTACCGATGCTCCTCGCGCGCTCCGGTCTGAAGAGTGCATTGTGGTCTCGCGAGATAATGACGTAGCTGTCTCGCGAGACCGCACGTCATCATCTCGCGAGACCGCAATGCATGGAGAGGTCACCGGGGCATTGCGAGGAGCGTCAGTAGCCACTTCGATAACCGCTTCGATCCGGGAGCCAACGGAGGGTGAGTATGTAACTATTTTTTATTTTTTTTATTATTTTTAACATTAGATCGTTTTACTATTCATGCTGCATAGGCAGCATGAATAGTAAAAAGTTGGTCACACAGGGTTAATAGCAGCGTTAACCGAGTGCGTTACACCGTGGTCAACGCAGCCATTAACTCTGTGTGAGCGCTGACTAGAGGGGAGTACGGAGCGGGCACTGACTGTGGGGAGGAAGGAGTGGCCATTTTTCCGCCGGACTATGCCCGTCGTTGATTGGTCGTGGCTGTTTTGCCACGACCAATCAGCGACTTGGATTACATGACAGACAGAGGCCACGACCAATGAGTATCCATGACAGACAGACAGACAGAAGGACAGACGTAAGTGACGCTTAGACAATTATATAGTAGATTAGATGGAGGCCCGAGCAGGCGGTAATGTTGCGATGGGGACAGGCTTAGCAGCGCTGAGAATCTCTCTTTTTCCCCATGTGCTGACTTCTCCCATCTGTGTTCTCTTCTTTGACCTGTCTAAACCATGTGCTATCCCCCTGTCTCTCTCCTTCCTGTGCTGTGTTCTCCCCTCAAAGACAATATTGACATTACAGCAGGAGATTGCAGAGGTTACATTTTGTAAGGTAAAATATTTTTTAAAAACAGTCATTGAAATATTTTACCTCACAAAATGAATCCACTGTGATCCCCTGCTGTAATGTCAGTATTGTCTTTTGCTTCCTCCCCTGCCCAATAGATGTGGTATGCTCCGTACACAGTCAATTTTAAAATGAACTTTCGTTTGTGGGAAAACAGCTTTATTGTGATCGGCTTCCTCTGCCTGTAGACACATTGTGCATCTGCCACCGGGATCAGCTGAATGATTCACTGCACCTGAGCGTAATTCGCGCAGGCACAGTAAATCATACCGCCGCCATCTTTGTGCAGACAGATAGCAGTGGACAAATTAAAACTGTGCATGTGCTCCTCCTGTACAAAGACGGCGGTAAATCAGTGAATCATTCGACTGATCGAGGCTGCGTGAGTGTGTTAGTGTGAGTGGGAGAGTGTGAGTGTGAATTTGAGTGTGAGATTGTGAGTGTGAATGTGTATGTGAGTGTGAATGTGTATGAGTGTGATTGTGAGTGTGAATGTGAGTGTGAGAGTGTATGAGTGTGTGAGTGTGAATGTGAGTGTATGAGTGTGTATGAGTGTGAGTCTGAGTGTGTGTGAGTGTGTGAGTGTTGGTGTCTGTGTGAGTGTGAGTTTGAGTGTGAAAGTGTGAATATGAGTGTGAAAGTGTTTGTCAGAAAATAAGAAAGTTCTGTTTACTTCAATTACACTTATTATTATTATTATTAATTACACTTACAGAGCTCTCAGCTGCAGTCTCCTGTGCCTTCCAGCAGAAAGCTGGAATCCTAAACCCCTCATTTCCCCCCTCCCTCAAGAATTTTTGTGGCTTTGTGGTGCGTCAGACAGGTCTCCCTACACTCCTCACTCCCCCCTCCCACCTGATACTGGCTAAAACTGGTACAGAAATCATGGAATTCTATTGTTCATTTAAGGTGATTTATATTGGCACCGATCAGGGTTAGAGATATAAGGATTATATATTCTGGATGTCCATCGAGAGATCTATAGCAAATAGATAATGGCTGCACTCAAGTTTATTGTGCTAAAGCAAGGAAATGTGCAATAAATGAAATGTGAACAGCATAATGGCTTGTGAAATTTATGAAAAAACACATGAGATTTTTAGCACAAAATTTGGCCAAATGTTGTGAGCCCATTCACCAAACGTCAAGGTAATCTCAGATCGAATGGGTAACTAACCTGTCTGCCTAGTGTGAACACTTACCTATGGCTAATAAAATGGTAAAGCCTGTATTTATAGAGGAGGTTAGAACCAACTGTGTTTGGATGTAATTAAAATCACAGCATGGTGAAGGGCGGGGCGTTCAAGTCAGAAAAAGCAATACATAGTAAATATAGAAAAACTGACTGAACAGCCATCTAGTCTGAACTGGTTCATAACCAAAAAGTCTTACATAGCAAATAGATAATGGCTGCACTCAAGTTTATTGTGCTAAAGCAAGGAAATGTGCAATAAATGAAATGTGAACAGCATAAATGCTTGTGAAATTTATGAAAAAACACATGAGATTTTTAGCACAAAATTTGGCCAAATGTTGTGAGCCCATTCACCAAACGTCAAGGTAATCTCAGATCGAATGGGTAACTAACCTGTCTGCCTAGTGTGAACACTTACCTATGGCTAATAAAATGGTAAAGCCTGTATTTATAGAGGAGGTTAGAACCAACTGTGTTTGGATGTAATTAAAATCACAGCATGGTGAAGGGCGGGGCGTTCAAGTCAGAAAAAGCAATGCACAGTAAATATAGAAAAACTGTTCAGACTAGATGGCTGTTCAGTCAGTTTTTCTATATTTACTGTGTATTGCTTTTTCTGACTTGAACGCCCCGCCCTTCACCATGCTGTGATTTTAATTACATCCAAACACAGTTGGTTCTAACCTCCTCTATAAATACAGGCTTTACCATTTTATTAGCCATGAAAGCTGCTTAATCATTTCCATTCCTTGTGTTGTTGACTGCTCGTGAATGGTGGAAGCTATCTAGCACCCGACAGTGCTACCTGCACACGTAGCACACGTTACAGTGCCTTTTGCAGTGCCCATCTTTACGGCACCATGTGCAATCAGTGCGCTTTCCTGACAGCCTGTCAGTGTAGGGTAGGAATTCCCGCTTGGACTCTGCATCTGACTCGGAGTGTCCTCAGGCATGGGCTCAAAAGCCACCGAGGGTCAGAGCGAGTCCAATCACCAGTTTAGTGGGGGTGATTGATAGGGATCAAACTAGTCTTGCAGATGCAGCCGGTGTCTGCTAACAGGGCGCAGCGTATTTTGGCGACTCAGTGAAGCAACAGAGTTTGCTTCCATACACACTGGGTGAAGTCTAACCCATGTGTGAGCAAGTGTCCATCCGCCATTACTCAGCAGCAGGTACCATCTCTGTACAGTGGACCCCGGGCTGCGAACGCACCTCATATCTACCTCTTTATTATTTGGTGTGTTCTGCTAGCCCTAACAGTGAGTGTTTGAGTGTGAGTGTGTGTGTGAATTGTGAGAGTGTGAATGCGAGTGTGAGTGTGTGTGAATTGTGAGAGTGTGAATGTGAGTGTGAGAGTGTGAGTATGAATGTGTGTGAGAGTGTGTGTGTATGAGTGTGAGTGTATGAGTGTAAATGTGAGTGTGAGTATCTGTGCATGAGTGTGAGTGAGTGAGTGAGTTTGAGTGTGTAAGTTTGAGTATGTGAATGTGAGTGACAGTGTGAGTGTGTTTGAATGTGAGTGTGAGTATAAATGTGAGAGTGTGAGTGTGTGAGTGTGAATGTGTGGGTGTGTGTGAGTGTGTGAGGGTGTTTAAGTGTGTGTGGAGTGTGAGTGTGTGCGTGTGGTGCGAACGGCATATAGAGTGTGTGTTTGTGTGTGAGTGTGTGTGTGAGGATGTGTGAGTGTGTGTGTGTGGTGCAACGGTGTTCGGCTGGTGGTACCGCGCAATAGGTTGGTACCAGCAGCAGTTTCCATATTGAGACACCCATCACTTGGGTGTCCCAATATGGTGGTCGGTGAACTTCCTCCGCTTGGAATTCTGGGATATGGTGACATCTGGACAGAACAGGAAATGAAAACATTACAAGGCAATTATATAAATAGATTATGGTAATCCTAATTGGCCTAAAACAGGAAAAGTTAAGTTAATGCTGTTTTGATGTCAGATATTGAGAAAAACATGCATATGTTTCTTTTTATATAGTGTATGTAAACTTCTGGTTTCAACTGTATATATGAACAACTTGGGCAATGAATGCAGTAGATATTTTAGGATGTTACAGCCTAGGAACGAGAGGTCAGAGTGCACAAAGTTAAATCCAAAGTTCTTTATTTTCAAAAGGGACACAGGAGAAAATGGACCATACAATTTATTGTGCAATTTCTCCTGAGCACACCGATACCCCGTATGTGAAGAAAAAGCATGGCAGGGCTTGTAAGGGAAGGAGAACTGTTTGACTTCATGATTGCTAAATTGGTTGGAATCAAAATCGGGCATTTTGTGAGCTCCTGATGTGCTTGAACAGTGGAAACTAGACCCTTCAAACAGCTTATCTAGATGTGTGGTGAATACTTTAAACCCCTAGGTGTTTCACAGAAATTTATAACGTTCAGCCTTGAAAACAAAAAATATAATTTTTTCAACAAAATGTTCTTTTAGTCCCAAGTTTTTTTATTTTTATGAGGAGAGCAGGACAAAATTCACCAAAAAAATTGCTCTTGAGTACGTCGATACTCCATATGTGGGGGAAAAGTGCTGTTTGGGTGCACGGCATGACTCGAAAGGGAAGTAGCACCGTTTGACATTTTGAATGGAAAATTTGCTAGAATCATTAGTGGACGCCATGTCAAGTTTGCAGACCCTCTGATGTGTGAAGTGTCTAAACAGTAGAAACCCCCCACAAGTGATCCCATTTTGGAAACTATACCCCTCAAGGAATGTATATAGGTGTGGGGTGAGCACCTTGAACCTCCATGTGATTCACAGAAGTTTATAACATTGAGCTGTGAAGACAAAAAAAATCACATTTTTCCACAAAAATGCTACTTTTTCATTTTCACAAGTGTAACAGGAGAAATTGCAAAATACAAATTGTTGTGAAATTTCTATTGAGTACACCAATACCCCATATATATGGAAATCTACTATTTGGGCGCACGGTAGGGATCAGAAAGTAAGGAGTTAACATTTTGGAATGCAGACTTTGATGGAATTGTGTGTCATGTCATGTGAGGAGAGCCTCTGGTGTACCTAAACAGTGGAAACCCCCCACAAGTGACCTCAGTTTGGAAACTAGACCCCTCAAGGAATTTACTTAGACAGGTGGTGAGATCCTTGAACCCCCCTGGTGCTTCACAGAATTTTACACTGTTGATCTGTGAAAATGAAAAAAAAAAATCCTACAAAGCTGTTTAGCCAAACATTTTTTTCATTTTCACAAGGACAGAAGGAGAAAATATCCCCCAAAATGTGTTGTGCAATTTCTCTTGAGTACTCCTAAAATAGGCACAGGCCTTTGACAGTGTACGGTGCCTTGGCTCTGGTGTACCATGCCTCTGGTGTAGGTCTACCTGGCCTCTTCTCCTTGGTTGGGCAAGGGAGCTTGCCCCCTGCCATTTGCGTTGTCTGATTTGAATTTTTTCAATGTATTTTCCACAATGGTTTTCTGGTATAACACTATTTTAGTAAACCTCTTCGCCTCATGAAATAAAGATGTAAGGTTTTCCTTGTTGCATGGGTTTAGCAGAGAGAACGACCTCTACTTTTTTTGCCAAGATAAATACAAAGCGAGGGTCACAGGAAAGGCAGCAGTATGTGACGTTGGCCATATGTAATCGAAAACAACTTTTGAGACACAGTGCAAAGCTCAGAAAAGAAGAAGCGCCATATTGGAGTTCTGATTTTGCTGGAATGGTTTGAGGGTGCCATGTTACATCAGCAGAACATTTTCTGTTGACAGGCGAAAATGGCTGTCTGTTATACCCCACTGGCAGCATTAAAAAACCTGCTCAGACAAGACACTAGCAGAAGGGCAGTTCAACACCTGCAAGGCATAGAGGAACAGCTCACACCAGATGTCGAGTTTTGAGACCCTACAGTTGAAAGTCACAGAGGAATTAGAGAGTACGCTGGTTTTATTGGCCAGACATTGCTTGACCATCTTTAAAAACTTTTTCCTCCTTGCAAAAAATATCCAGTCATCCGGGCCAGGATGCCTGAAAGGTGCCATTAAATTGGCCAAGGCCTTTGACAGTGTGCCATGTCCCTGCTGTATCTGGTGTGTTTCTCCCTGGCCTCTCTTCCTTGGTTGGGCAAGGAAGCTTTTGACCCCTGCTGCTAGCATTGTCAGATTGGAATTTAATCTACATATTTTCCACAATGGCTTTCTGGCATAGCACCATTTTAGTAAACTTCTCTGCCTCAGGAAGGAAAGATGCAAGGTTCTCCTTGTTGTGTGGGTCTAGCAGGGACAAACAGTACTCTTTTTTGGCCACAATAAAAACAATGTGAAGGTCACAGGAAAGTCAGTCGTACATAAAGATGGCCATATGTGCCATGATCCTCAGCCAACACTTCTCTGTTCTCACCATGATGACGACTCTCTATCTCCACCTTTTCCTCTTCCTTCTCTTCCTCCTGATTCCCCTCCAAAGCCTTTCCATGTAGGTGAGACTTGCATGGATTCTAGCCTCAGTTATGCTAGCAGCCAGTTCCTGTTCCTCCTCCTTCTCCTCCTCAGCATTCACTTCATCATTGTTACCCAATCCGCTCTGAGCAGATGAGATACCACTGGACTTTGTAGTTTCTCCCTATCTCATGTTTTCCTCCATTTTCATATGCAAAGCCTCATGTTTAATTGTGAGCAGCTACTGTTAAATTAGGCACATAAGCTTGATAATTGAGCTGATTAGGTTGTCATCACTACGCATCATTTTTTTAGAGTCCTCAAAGACCTGGAGAATCTCACAAACGTCAGACATCCATACCCACTCTTCAATTGTTATGTGTGGAGGCTGACCAGAATACCAAGTGTTGGAGCTTGTATTTCACAACTGGCCTCTGCTGCTCACAAAGCCTGGCCAGCATGTGCAGGGTAAAGTTCCAGAGCAAGGTCACATCACACGCCAGTCAGTGAGCTGGCACTTGCACGCACTGCAACACTGCTAGAATGGCAGCAGCCGTAGCTGACTTGTGGAAATGGCTGATAACATTGCGTACCTTGACCAGAAGTTCTGAAAAATCTGAGTTGGTTGAGCACGTGGGCCAAGCATGATACGTGTGTGAACTTACCAAGCTTCACAGCCACCACCAAGTTATGGCCATTGTCACACGCACCTATGCCAGGTTGTAGGTTCAGCAGCGAGAGCCACAGATCTGTCTGGTCTGTTATTCATTTCAATAACTCTGCCATTGTGTGCGTTGTGTCTCTTAAACAAATTAACTTCAGTAAAGCCTGTTGCCGCTTCGCTGAGGTAGTGCTGTAAAGCTTCTAGTTTCCAGCTGATGTGGACGACATGTTCTGAGATAAAAAAAATCAGAGATTGAGTAGCAGAAGGAGGTGCGGTAACTGCTGTAGGAAGTGGAGGAAACCCTGATAGAAGTAGGGCCAGCAATCATCGGTGTCAGTAGCACATGTGCTGTGCCAAGATGGGACTCGGCCCCAGCTTCCACAATGTTCACCCAGTGTGCCGTAAGGGATATGTGGTGTCCCTGTCCACAAACGTTTGCCAATGTGTCAGTTGTTACAATCCCAGTGCGTTGGTAAGGGCACTGTTGATGTTCCTCGACACATGCTAGTACAAAGAAAGGAATGCCACACCAGGGTAAATAGTGGCGACTGGAGACTGAGTAGCGAGGGATGGTTGCCACCATGAGTCAGCGAGAATCCTCTGTCTACAAGTGTAAGTCAAGCAGCCTAGAAATGTGCCCATTTAGCATCTGTGTCTGTGGGTGAGTGGCTGAGAGCTTTCTTTTTTGGACCAAGGCCTCGGGTAGGGACAGCTGAATGCTGTGCTGGGACAAGGATTTGGAAGTGACCTATGATGGTGCATCAGAATGTGCAAGGACAGGTGTCCATGGCATCTGCCCCAGTGCCATGGACAGTAGATTGGCAACCACCTGGCACAAGGGAAGAGGCAATGGTGTCACCCAATGGTATCAATTGTGGACCCTGGCATATTGCCCACCAAGTCGGATGCTTAGATGATGTGCCTGATCATGCTGGTGGTGGCTAGGTTCATAGCCCCTGCTATCTTGGTATGGCACAGATTGCAAAGAATCTTTTTTTTCTCAGAACTCTCTTTAAAAAAGGTCCCGGACTAAATAACACCTAACTCTTTCACAGAGAAATTCACAAGTGTTGGTGCACTGAGGAACATTTGCCTGTCTTCTACCTCTGGTCATCCCACTGCCTCTTCTTCCTTATTTTGGTTCTGCCGATCCCCCTCACTACTGCTGGCCTCATGCTACATGCCAGCTGATCAGGTTTGCTTGGTGACTTTGTTATCCACCACGTCGTCTTCCTCTACCCTGGTCCTCCTGACTTGGTGACTTAACAGCAAACTGAGTTATCGGCAACTGTTTCTCATGATCATCTCCCTCCTGAGATAAAATGTGCCATTCCCCATCATTATCTTCTTATGACCATGGCTGCTTTAAGTTTTGTGCATCACTTAACAGCATGTCTTCCTGGCCCTCTTGAAACATGCAGGGTGAGAGGCCACACACAATAAATAAATTATGTAAAGAGCTCTTTGGAATGTCCTAGTGTGGGATCACTGGTTTCCTGGGACTCGGCATGTTGGGAAGAAGAAAGATCACGGTGAGGATTATTTGACTCAATCTCTTGGGAGGTGAGACTGGACCGTGTGGAAGACTGGGTGGTGCTAGCAAGCATGCTGGAAGCATTATCTTCTACCCATCCAAAATCCTGTTCACATTGGTATAGATTTAGAAGTTTTGTCCCGTGCCTTCCTGCTGTGGTGCCCCAGGGTCCTGGTCATCACAGTGGTATTGCTTTCCTCCCGGGGAGAGTGATGCTACGTTTGGAGGCAAGGAAGGATAACTGCATCCAGGTACCACAAACATGCAACACATTCATAATCCAGGCCACCAGGGGGAGCTTTTGATCCTATTTACTAGGTGACTCCCCATATATATAGAACTGGTAGTCTGTAGGGAAATTTAGAAATCTCCAGACACTAGTCTGAGGAGGACTGAGGGTCAATGGAGCTGTGCATGCCCCCAGAGCTGCAGCTCCCAGAAAGAGACATTTTTGAAAGCAGAATTGAGAGAAGATGATACCAGAAGGGGACCAGCCCCGAGCAGGATGCCTCCTTTTGAGGTGCAGAAACACCAGTAGCTGGAACACCGAGGTTGTGAGGAACTCCATGCCTTACATCAGAGACCGGCATGACAGCTAATTGCATGTTACCTGTCTGCACCGACACCCAGGAGGCATGGTGACACCCCACAGAGCCAGGTCATCTAAGAGATCCTATAAACAGGCTCAAGTCACCAGTCATACGGGTTTTGTCCTATCCTAACCGGGGGACAGAGAGAGAGATAACATCTGTGATGACCTTATGTGAAGCTTGGCAGTAAGGGACTACACCACTAAAGTGCAAAGAAAGGCTTCAATTAGGGTTGAGCGACTTTTAATTTTTAAAATCGAGTCGGGTCTCTCGAAACCCGACTTTGTCAAAAGTCGAGTCGAGTGAAATCGGCCGATTATCGAGCAAAGTCGGGAATCGACCGAAACACGAAACCCAATGCAAGTCAATGGGGAACCTCCTCCTCCTCCTCCGTGATGCCGCAGAAAGCAAGCCGGAACCTATGTCATCACGCTGCCCACACTCCTTCATTGGCTGAAAAAATGGCGGGGAAAGCGTCATATGAAACGCGACTTTGGCGCGAAGATCGCCGACCACATGGCCGATCCCACAGTGGGATCTGGTCGGGTTTCATGAAACCCGACTTTGCTGAAAGTCGGCGATTTTTTAAAATGTCCAATCCGTTTCGCTCAACCCTAGCTTCAATTCTCCACCTGGATAAGGGGACTCTGGACTTGCCTCCAAACCTGCTGGACTCTGCCTGCCCTGTGATCTAGTGCTCTGGACTGTGGACACTGAAGTCTTGAGTAAAGGTAAAGAGACTGCAACCTTGTGTCCTCGTTCTTCTCTGCGCCATTCACCATCCACCATCTACACACCGGGAGCCCTGTGTATACATTTCACCTGTGGGAAGTCATACCATCTAGCTGCCATAATATCACCCCAGCAGACCCCCTAAAGCAGCGTCGGTCCCTACTGACCGAATACCACAGGTGGCATCACGAACATAAACTTTAACCCTTTAAAGACCTTCCCCTTTTACATGGGCGCCCAGGGCCATGGACCAGGTTGCAGCCACCGTGACATCCCCCTGTGAACAGCAGGACCCGGTACCGAGTACCCCTAGCCCATGGGGCGACTCACTGCAAAATGGCACAGAAAGCTATGTGTCAAGGATGGGCATGTTGCTTGTGCAGTTGCACCAGCCGTATGTCCTCACAGTCCATGTGCATCATCATCAACACTTCCTCTTCCCCACCCCTTACTGCACGCCTTAAGCATTTTTGTAATTGCTATGTCTTTGGAAATGAAGTTTCCTTAATAAATTGAAATTATATTTTTTTAATAACAAAAAAGTGGTCACCTGAAGCAGGCAAAACATTTTTTTTTATTTCAAACCTCTATAACTTTACACAAAGCATGCTCCATTGTATGGACAACAATAGTCAATTTTTTGGAACCAAAAATTTAGTGAACTGTAGAAGGACAATGTTTTAAAACTTTTATACAACCATAATCAAAGCATGAAAAATAGTGATGAGCGAATGTGCTCTCCACTACTTGGTACTCGCCCGAGTATCAGTATGCTCGGTGTACTAGGCGAGCACCGAGTATTTCCTGGATTATTCATCGGGTCTCCTACTTTTAATTTTGGCACTTTTTAGGGTGCCAATGAGCATGCAGGGATTGTCTGCCATGCACTGTAATACTGCAGACATCTTTGGCTGGCAGCACAGCATCATCAGGTCTATAAGAGACCTGGTGCTGCCCTGCTCGCCGCATTCTGCTCCGGACTCAGCTAGTGTAGGGTGAGCTGTTGCTGAGATAGGTCCAGATTCTCACTTTTATTAATTAGTGTGGGTCTACTAGTGTTCAATCCACAAATCCTGATAAACCAAAAGTCCTTTATAGGGCTAATTCGGGGGTACAAAAATTGCAGCGCTAGGTAGGCAGGGGACTCTATGTGCACATATCCAGATCAGTGCAAGGCATGCAGGCACTGAATGTGAATGTATATAGATCTCACCGCATACCTCAAAAAGCTCCATTCCTGTCTGCTGCTGCGTATTTTATATATACGTAGCTGCAGGTATCCGTGGCTATTTTTTTTTGCATTTTATACCTGCTAATTTTATTAGAGAGCATTCCATAGCCCCCTTTTTTCTACATTTATTTGCTTGGTCACACTGCAGACTACAGCCAGGCCATTGCAATACAAGAGCGTGAAAATCTAACAATTTAAAAAAAAAATTGTCCCAGGAATCAGATGTGAGTGCGCAGAAAAATCTGGTCTTTTTTTGGGTACTGTATTATTTTTTGGAGTGTCTTACAACATTTTTGCACACCATTTTGCTGTCCAAAAAATCTGTAGCTGGCCCAAAAATATTTAGCTACAGTTCTTATATTTATCACTGTGATTTGTGCGCCGCACGCATCGCATATCATTTCGCTAAATGTTTTACAATTTTAGAACTCCAATTTTTTTTTTGTGTCATAGCCTACTCATTAAATATAGGTAAACTGACTGAACAGCAATCTAGTCTGAACTGGTGCATAACCAAAAAAGTCTTACATAGCAAATAGATCAATGGCTGCACTCAACTGTACTTAATCAAGGAAATGTGCGATACATGAAATGTGAATAGCTTAATGGCTTGTGAAATCTATGAAAAAACACATGAGATGCTTAGCACAAGATTTGGCCAAAAAATGTGAGCCCATCCACTAAACGTTAAGGTAATCTCAGATCGGATGGGTACCTGACCTGACTGCCTAGTGTGAACACTTACCTATGGCTAATAACATGGTAAAGCCTGCATTTATAGGAAGGTCAGAACCAACTGTGTTTGGATGTAATTAAAATCACAGCATGGTGAAGGGCGGGGTGTTCAAGTCAGAAAAAATAGTACATAGTAAATATAGGTAAACTGACTGAACAGCAATCTAGTCAGAACTGGTGCATAACCAAAAAAGTCTTACATAGCAAATAGATCAATGGCTTCACTCAACTGTACTTAAGCAAGGAAATGTGCGATACATGAAATGTGAATAACTTAATGGCTTGTGAAATCTATGAAAAAACACATGAGATGCTTAGCACAAGATTTGGCCAAAAAATGTGAGCCCATCCACCAAACGTTAAGGTAATCTCAGATCAGATGGGTACCTGACCTGACTGCCTAGATAGCCTACTTATTGACACAATTTTGGTGGGCCAAAAAAAATCAAGGCCACATTTTGATCAGTCTGTTATCTCCGTCTGACGCCTGATCTATCTGTGGTCTCCAAATTTTTGCTTTTCAGGCATACATTGCATTGTTTTGTCTGCTAGCCTTGGTCTATACAGTGTTTGGTGCTTAAAATTTTTTAGCAAAATCCAGGCCACATAGCGAAACAGTCTGTTATCTCAGTCAGACGCCCGGTCTATCTGTGGTCTCCAAATACTTGCTTTTCAGGCATACTGATCACATATAAGTTTTTTCAAAATTAATCCATTTGTATTAAACTTTTAAAATATTTCAGTAGTCCATTTAAAATGGGCAAGCAAGGGGCAAGGGACGGGAAAGTGGATGTGATGCTGATGGTGCATGCAGAGACAAGACCGTGGCCAAGCTGAAAGTTGGCCACAACAAAGACCCACGTCTTCTCGCTCGACCTTCCTGTCCCAGTTTCTAGGGGACCACAGCACACCACTAATGAAGTCAGAGCAGTGTGAAATGGTTGTTGGTTTTGATAGCGGATAATGCTTGCAGTCACTTAGCCACCACCACCACCAAGTCTTCCACACCGTCAAGTATGAGAAGCCGTGAGTGTGGACCACTAATTACTCACCCTGATCTTCCTTCCTTCCTTCCTCCCACCATGCTGAGTGCCCTGAGACAACTGATCCCACACATGGACACTCTGAAGAGCTGTTCAGTTTTCCCTTTAAAGATTCCGGACTCTCTGCTGGTCAACCTGAAGTTTGGCCAGATGAGATTGCATGTAGCGATGCCCAAAGATTTATACAGCAACGGTGTCACAAGAGGTGGAAGATGATGAGACACAATTGCCAAAAAATCAGGAGGAGGAGCAGGGTTTGGATGTGGAAGACAAGGTGGTGGATGACATAGTAACTGACCCAACCTGGCAGGAGTACATGCAGAGTGAGGACAGCAGCACACATGGGGAAGGAGGCATAGCACCCCAACACGCAGGAAGAAGCAGTGTGGTGGCAGCAGACAGAAGGCGTGCATCCATTCCCTGTAACACCAACATGAAGGAAGTTGCCAATCAAAATGTTAGATCTTCCTGAATTTGGTTATTTTTTAAAGACTCTGATGATAACCCCAAACAGGCCATTTGCAGCACCTGCCATGCCCACATCAGCAGTGGACCCAAGGCTCCAGGAACACTGTCTGCAGGTGACAGCAATGCTTCTTCCACTGTTTTTGCATAGAAGGCAATCCCCAGTCCACGGTGCATGTGAAGATGCCTCTTGCCCTGCACCTGTTGTTGCCTGCAGTCAGCCAGCACTATCATCAAGCCCGTTCACATCCTTGTCCCAGCGCAGCCTTTTGTTGTCTATACCCCATTTAGCGGAATTACCCAGCCAACGCCTCACAGGTCTAAATGCTAAATTCCAACATTTCTCGTCTGCTAGCGCTTGAAATATTGCATTTTAAGCTGGTTGAGACGGAAGCTTTCCACAACTTTAAGGCCGCCGGCCGTCCCTAGGTACTTTGTCCTCAGTCTCCACTATTTCTCTCTGTGTGCCATACCGGTATTACACCAGCATGAGTCCCACAACATTACCCGTGCCCTCAACAATGCTGTTACTGGGAAAGTCCACCCAACCATGGACACGTGGACAAGTGCTCGAGGGCAAGGATGGCACATCTCACTGATGGCACACTGGGTTAACATAGTGGGAGCAGGGACCCAGTCGGACCTTGGTATGGAACACATCCTCCCCATGCCGAGGATTGCGGGCCCTACATTAATCAGGGTTGCCCCCACAGTCTACAGCTCCTGCACCTCCTCCTCTTCAGCCTCCATCTCTGAAATGAGCACATCAGTCAGAAGCTGGAAGCACTGCAGTACTGCCTCAGCCAAGCGGTAACAGGCTGTGCTGAAGCTAATCTGCTTAGAAGACAAACCGCACAATGCTGAAGAGTTGTGGACAGCGCTGATAGAGTGTCACGGGGAGACTAGGTGGGCAAGAGCTAATAACCCGGGCCCCTGCAATTTCCCTCAGACTAGGGAAATCCTGACTGACCCTCTACCTAGAGTTTACACTGATGGTGTGCATGTCTAGGCCTCGACCCTCGCCCTGTTTCCTGTTTCAACCCTAGGCTGAAACCACCGCTCACCACCCAGTGAAAAGATAATACACCAATACACACAGTTAGCACAGACAAGGATAACGGAAAATATACACCACGCCGCAGTCACTCAGGAATACACTATAAATGCGCAGGGGAAAATAAATACAAATATAGGAAGGAGTAAATAAGACAAAGGGAAATACACCACCAGCAACGATACTCCAACTACTAGCTCACCACTCCAGACCGAGATAACAACGCACAAGACAGAAGCTATAATCGGCGACGCCCAATGTTCAGGAGAACTATTTAAAGGCAATGGGCATGGCCCAGCTTCCAATCCGAGCATCAGGTAAATTAACCCCGGACCAGCTAGATAAAATCTAGCCGACGCCAATGAGCACATAGTGGTCAAAAGCGGAATTACCGCTGTCTGTCGAACGACCTGGTCTGAACAGCGTCCGACATGACATAGAGCAGTCAGATTTTTGGATGACACTGCTGAACCTACTGCCAGGCCTGGTCATGTGTTACAATGGCCAGAACCTGGTGGCAGCTCTGAGGCAAGGTGAGTTCACACACGTACGTTGCCTGGCCCATGAGCTTAAGCTCGTCGTTCAATGTTTTCTGGAAAGCTACCCGAAGCTGCCGGATCTGCTAGTGAAGGTATGCCGCCTGTTTGCCCATTTTAGAAAGTCAGCTACAGCTTCAGCCACACTGGCCGTGCTTCAGCAGCGTTTGCAGCTTCCAGCTCACGGACTGGTGCGTGATGTCCCCGCATGTTGGAACTCTACACTGCATATGTTGAAAAGGATTTGTGAGCAGAAGAGGGCAGTTGTTGACTATCAGCATCAACAAGGCCGTCGTTATTCAGGACAGACTCCACACAATGAAACATCAGGAGTGGACATGGATGTCAGATATATATATATACCATCCTCCAAAAACTTTGAGGACTGCACCAATATGGTGAGTGGCGATAACACCATAATTAGCATCACCATCTCGCTTCTCTGCATCCTGAAAACCTCTCTGCTCACAATTAAAGAGGATGCATTGCAGGCGGAGCACGAGGACATGGAGCACGGAACCATACAGCGTGATTACACTCTGCCCAGGCTCATGTTGTCCCAACATGGATTGGTAGACAATAAGGAGGAGGAGGAAGAACAGGAGCTACTTTCATGCGCTATAGACGGTACTACAAATATAGCTGTCATACCGTCTGTTCAGCGTGGATGACCTGAGGACAGGGAGGAGGAGGAGTAGAATGAGGAGGACAGCATGGTCAGTAGTCCTGTTTTGAGGACATGGAAGTCTTGCTTGTTAGCAGTCTGGTGTGCATGGCTGACTTTATGTTGCGCTGCGTTTCACGTGACCCTTGCATTATAAAAATTTTATGTGACACTGATTACTGTTGGTGACATGTCTAGACTAGTGTTGAGCATTCCGATACCGCAAGTATCGGGTATCGGCCGATACTTGCGGGTATCGGAATTCCGATACCGAGATCCGATACTTTTGTGGTATCAGGTATCGGTATCGAAACAACATTAATGTGTAAAATAAAGAATTAAAATAAAAAATATTGCTATACTCACCTCTCCGACGCAGCCTGGACCTCACCGAGGGAACCGGCAGCGTTCTTTGCTTAAAATGCGCGCGTTTCCTGCCTCCCGTGACGTCACGGCTTGTGATTGGTCGCGTGCCGCCCATGTGGCCGCGACACGACCAATCACAGCAAGCCGTGACGTAATTTTCAGGTCCTGAATGCCTAATTCTAGGCATTCAGGATTTTAAAATTACGTTCCGGCTTGTGATTGGTCGCGTCGCGGTCACATGGGCGACGCGACCAATCACAAGCCGTGACATCACGGGAGGCAGGAAACGCGCGCATTTTAAAATTACATCACGGCTTGTGATTGGTTGCGTGCCGCCCATGTGACCGCGACGCGACCAATCACAGCAAGCCGTGACTTAATTTTCAGGTCCTGAATGCAGAATTAGGCATTCAGGACCTGAAATTACGTCACGGCTTGCTGTGATTGGTCGCGTCATGGCCACATGGGCGGCACGCGACCAATCACAAGCCGTGACGTCACGGAAGGAAGTAAACGCGCGCATTTTAAGCAAAGAACGCTGCCGGTTCCCTCGGTGAGGTCCAGGCTGCGTCGGAGAGGTGAGTATAGCAATATTTTTTATTTTAATTCTTTCTTTTACACATTATTATGGATCCCAGGGCCTGAAGGAGAGTTTCCTCTCCTTCAGACCCTGGGAACCATCAGGATACCGTCCGATACTTGAGTCCCATTGACTTGTATTTGTATCGGGTATTGGTATCGGATTAGATCCGATACTTTGCCGGTATCGGCCGATACTTTCCGATACCGATACTTTCAAGTATCGGACGGTATCGCTCAACACTAGTCTAGACCCATGCTACAAGGAGAACTTTCAATCTTTTCTTCCATAGACAGGTATACTAAAATGTTGCAGTACCAGAGGGCCCTTGTAGTGGAATTACTAAAAAAATTCCCATCTGAGAACGCTAGCAGCAGGCGTCAGAGTTTGCTGTACAACCAAGGAGTCCAGGCGAGAGAGACAGAAGTACAATCCAGCTCAGGCAGGGGGCAATGTTCTGGAACAGTTTTCTCAGACCCTCCCATCGTGCCGGCACAGAGGCAAGGGGTGCTGTCACAAGAAGTGCAATCTTTGGGAAGGTGCTAAGGGAGTACCTTACTGATCCTGCAAACATGCTCTGTGATTCCTCTGTGCCTTTTAATTATTGGGTATCCAAGCTGGACACGTGGCAAGAACTGGCTCTCTACGCCTTGGAGGTCCTGGCCTGCCCTGCTGCTAGCGTTCTGTCAGAGCGGATTTTTAGCGCCGCTGGTGGAATTATAACAGATAGTGCATCTGCCTGTCAACTGAGAATGCTGACAGACTGACTCTTATAAAAATGAACAAGGGCTGGATTGGGCAAGACTTCTGTACACCACTGAATGAAAACAGCGGAACACAACCTCAAACACATTGTCTTTTTTGTGGAGTTGTATTCTTATGCACCTCTTCACAACCCCACAAGGGTATACATACACTTCCTGATTTGGTCTGTTTGGTGTTATCCTCCTCCTTATCCTCATCTTCATCATCCACAACAATACGAACACCAGGGTGAATGTATTCCGCGATGCAAAAGTCACTCATTTTTTGTGCAAGGGTGTTTTTATGATTCCCATTAATAATTTAAATGTTAATTAATAATTTAAATAAATGTTTGTCAGCCCATACATTTAGTGTATGGGCATTACAAGTCCAGGAGACCCGCTCCTCTAAATTGGACCTAGTTTTTAATGAGGCCTTCCTCAACGTGTCAACATCCACCACCACTAGATCACAAGGGTTAAAATGTTCCGGGCTGCTACAGCCAGTCCAATTTTTGGCAAGGGTTTCTATGATGCCCATAAAATATTTAAAAAAAATGTACCCCTCATAGGGAAATGTTTGTCAGCCTATGCACTTATCGTATGGGCATTACAAATCCAGGAGACCCATTCCTTTACATTGGGCCTAGTTTTTAATTATGTCTTCCTCAACGTCTTATCATCCACTGCCACTAGATCACCAAAATGTACCCCTAATGGGGAAATGTTTGTCAGCCCATGCACTTAGTGTTCACCAAAACGCAAAATTGAAGCATAAACTCACATCAAAGAAGTAAAAGTAAAAATACCTTTTTATTATAACCTTGTAAAAAATTCACAAAAATTGTGCTAAGCTTACATAATTGACAATCAAATTACAATTAACACAACCAGAGCAAATTTGAATCAGGAGCAAAGGTGCACCCACTAAAATGTGTAGCACCAACGGGCCATAATGGGTATAAAGATTGAGGGTACAAGCTCAATAACAACCAATAAATAAAGAACTAAAGTGCCAGTGCATAAAGTGTCATAATGGTTGTAGTCTACTCATTGGTCAATGCATATAGGTATAACCAACATAGTCTCGGTCCATCAGAATCAATCAGCAAGAGAGCCACTAAATGTCCCACGAAACAATATTCCCATCAAGTAATCTTACCCATGTTCCTGTCGATGTGCATACACACGTGCCCCAACGCGCGTTTCACCCTCGACTTGGGGGGCAGCCACTTAGTGGCATGCACTTAGTGTGTGGGCATTACAAGTCTAGGAGACCCGCTCTTTTAAATTGGGCCTGGTTTTTAATGAGGCCTTCCCCAACGTCTCATCATCCACCACCACTAGATCACCAGGGTTAACGTGTTCTGTGCTGCTACAGCCAGTCCAATTTTTGGCAAGGGTGTCTATGATGCCCATAAAATATTTTTTTTAAATGTACCCCCTCTGGGGAAATGTTTGTCAGCCCATGCATTTATTGTATGAGCATTACGAGTCTAGGAAACCTGCTCCTTTGTAATGGGACAGTTTTTTTAGTAGGCCCTCCTCCATGTTTCTTCCAAGGGGGGATTGTGTTGCGTGCAAATTTGGGTCAAGGCGACAATTGCATTCAATGCTTAAGGAAACAGTATGGCAGGATCAACTGAATAATGTGAAGTGGGTTTTCCTGTGACCATTCAGTGCCTGGTTATAAAGGCTTATTGATGTGTATATGACTTGGTAGCATGGCAGACCTTGCAGTCAATACATAAGAAAACAGTATGGGATTACAAAATGACTAATGTGAAGTGGATTTTCCAGTGGCCATCTAGTACCTGGGTTCAAAGGATTTTGGGGGTGCATATGACTTGATAGCAGGCAGGCCTTGCATTCAATGCAATATTTTTTCAGGAAGCACTCCTGTACCTTTCATGAAAGGGGTATTGGGGTGCATCGTAATTCCTGGCAGCCCAGCCACTCACTGCATAGGCAATAACAGCATAGGAGACCCACTGTTTAATAATGGCCCTTTAAGAGTATTAATGCTGCTTGATGTAGCTCTAAAAATAGGCGACCGCGACATCATCTCTGGTCCTTCGCGCAATGTATCCTTGGGAACGGAAGCCGCCACGTGCACCACTGAGAGCCAGGGGCCTTCGGAAGGTAACTATATCCATATTTTTTATTTTTATTCTTTTTTTTACTTGAATATAGATCCCAGAGCCTGAAGGAGAGTCTCCTTTCCTCTAGACCCTAGAAACCATCCAGGACCGCACCCTGCACACGCAGTACCCAGCGTATAAGACGACCCCTGGCTTTTGAGAAGATTTTCAGTGGTTAAAAAGTCTTCTTATATGCCGGAAAATACGGTATTTTCCAGCAAAATCCATTTTGGTTTCCTTCTTGTATGTTTTTTGGTGCACATGTTAAACTGGCGTGAAACAGCTTACAGCTGTGACCTAGGAGTCAGAAATGCTTCCAAATGCGATCCCCATGATGTTCCAGTGTCATTTAAGTAGCGTTTCCATCATTTTCAGATGTTTTTAGACCTTAAAAGGAGCCCCGGGAGGATCACAGTAAAAATACTTAGGTTTCCCATAGACTTACATTGGGCTCGTTGCTCGGGTCGAGTACCCGAGTATTCCAATTTGCTAAACCCGAGCAACGAGCACCCGAGCATTTTAGTGCTTGCCCATCACTAATGTTAAACTGTATACTAACATAGTTTTTAAGGTTGAAGAAAGGCATTAAGTCCACCTTGTTCAACCTATATCCTATCCTAACGTGCCCTAACATGTTGATCCAGAGGAAGGCAAAAAAAACATGTGGCAAACAGTAAGCTCCACATTGGGGAAAAAATTCCTTCCCGACTCCACATACGGCAATCAGACTAGTTCCCTGGATCTATGAATAACAATAGCAAAGTTTGGAACAAAAAATTTTGTTTTGTGAACTGTAGCAGGACAAGCATTTTTTACAAATTTTAAACCACCTTGATTTTACACAAAGCACATTAAACTGTATGAATGAAAATCGTCCATTTTTGGAACAATAAATTTTGTGAACTGTAGCAGGACATGCAGTTTTTACAAATTTTAAAGTACCAGAATTTTACACAAAGCACGTTCAACAGTATGGATGACATTAATCAATTTTTGGAGCAAAAATATGTTGTGAACTGCAGGCCAAGATGTTTTTACAAATTTTAAACCACTGTAATTTTACAGAAAGCATGTTGAACTGTGTGGATGACAATAGACAAATTTTTGAAACAAAAACAATTGTGAACTGTAGCAGGCCAAGTGGTTTCTAATCATTTTAAACTTTAGGAATTTTACACAAAGCACATTCAACTATATAAATGACAATAATGCATTTATGGAACAAAAAAAGTGTGTGAACCATATCAGGACAAGTTTTTTTTACAAATTTTAAACCACCAGAATTTTACACAAAGCACATTAAACTGTATGGATGAAAATATAGTCAATTTTTTCACATGCAAAAAAATGTGGTAACATGCAGCAACTATATCTTTAGCAATGACTGTAAAGCCCTAAGCCCTGCCTAAAGGCTGTATTCAGCCACTCTGTTTGCTCCAGCAGTTGTCTCTAGGCTAACTGCCGAATGTTTAGCAGAGAAACAAACAAGATGAGCCCTTCGAAGGACTTTTACTATGATGGATCAGCGTCAGCACCAGCAGCACTACCGGAAGACTCGGAATAATGAAACTGTGCACACACAGGACTGGAGAACTACTCTCTCCCTCCAATAAAAACCATCTCTTAGCTGTGCAACAGTGTCAGTGAGCTGAGCGCAAATGCACCAATCTTTTATAACCTCTGATGAGGTAATGTGGCCAGCCAATCACGGTAATGCCACTACCAAGATGGCTACGGCAATACAGTGACTAGCAGACAATCCCCGCATGTTTATTGTCTGTATGCAGGTGCCAAACATGTGGGGTAGGGATTTGAGCATTCAAACTAAGCCCCAGCCAAAGCTCAATGAATGCCGAGCATATCCAAACGCACAGATACCTGAGTGATATCCGAGTATCACTGAGCATGTTCACTCATCACTAATCACCTCCCATTGTATATCAACAGCAGATTTTCTTACATTTTTTTGTAGATAAAAAGGAATTGCCGATATATACCTGATGTAATTCTACTGACACAAAACAAACAGAAAACAAGCAGCCTTTTGGAAGTCAGACTACTTCCTACATACTTTAATGTTTGTGATACTTTCCAACTGAGAATATATGGAACTATCTACTGTGATATTTATTCTATCCCAAATACAAAGCAAATTGACTCATTCCAATTTCCAGTGAACTGCATACTTAAATTGATACACTTCCGCCATCTGATTCTATTTATTTAACCGTCTTCCTCATTATCCTTGTTTGTCTTTTCTGGAATATAAAATAAAACTAAAGCATTTTGCTTTTATTGTCACTAAACCAAAAGTTCAAATCAGACATTTCTGTCCTAAACTCATAATCGTGCTGTTTTGAAGCTCGAGAAAACAAACATTTAAGGCACCACTCCAGCATTTTTCTTTTTATTTCAGTTCTGAACACTGGTGGACATGTAAGGTGCCAGAGGGCAGCAGTCATGGGTAAATTACTGTTTTGTCACCAGGGCACTCTACATAAAATTTGTGTCCCCAATTAAATGTGCTGTTATGTGTGGGGCACGCTGCACTCACTCGTAGACAGCAGGCATTACCTGTCCCTATGTCTTCAGTTTCAGGAGCCGCTGCACATCACAAAGATATTTACTCAACAGTCCATGTACAAAATATTGCAAATCAAATTATTGGGCACAAAACTTTCCCTTACTGGCATGCACAGCATAATACACAGATTTTCTTTCCATCCTACCTGGACTAACCCTGCAGACCCTGCTCCTGTCAGTGCCAGGGTTTCCGAACCCAGTCCCGCAGTAAGTCTGAGGTCCATTACTTCTCCCACAGGCATCTCCACAACAATTTTCCTCTGTACAGAAGGGACTAAAGTGCTCACCATAGCGCTCAAATTGGGCCTTGTGCTCCAGATGTAAAAGTAGTATATCCTGACAGAGAATAATAGTACAGCCTTGCACTGCCCAGAACACTGAGTACTTTCCTTGCTGTACAGCTCTAGCTCACTTCATGAACACTATCTAACAATCAGGAAGTTGCCTTCTGCCTTCCTACCTAGCCCCTCCCACTGTGGGCTAGTCCTGAGCATTAAATATTACCTTTCCCTAACATCATTATCTAACTACTGTTTCTACCGTATCCTACCTATTTTATGTCCTAAGTCCTAACCTATGTCTTATCATATCACACTCTATATAACAATACATTGCAATTCACATGATATTACATAACTCCACAATGTGTACCAAAAAATGCAGGACATACTGTAGTTTACAATAAAATGCCATGCTATTGGTGTCTTCATGGGTAGGAATGCAACATTATAATCCAGAACCCTTTCAGATAAAAGATAAAAAAAAGTTATGGCTCTGGAAAGAAGGGGAGCAAAAAACGAAAAAGCGAAAAAAGCTCTGGGGGTTAAGGGGTTAAAAATAAAAACTAGAAAATCACATTGTATGATTTTTACATAATTAAATGGCATTTAATTGCATGTATAAGTATTTGATCACCCACCAACCAGCAAGATTTCTCACAGACTTGTTAGTTTTTCTTTAAGAAGCCCTCCTGCCCACACACTCAATCAATCACACTTCAACTTCTCTGTAATGCCCGCATGATGTGCACATGGTTCGCAGATCCACTGTGCCACACGGCCGGACCTGCCTACGAAGAGGTGTAGCTAAGCGGCTGCTTGATGTTCACTGGAGCTCCTGATGGTGGAGACAGACTTGGCAGCAAGTGGCCACCAGGTACCACTCCTAGGCAGGCACCGGTACTGCAGCTGATGATCTCAGAATTCGGGATCGCTGACTAGCCTGAACCAGACACTAATGGACTGTAACAGAAGAAAAAAATAGTGAAAAACCAGCTCACCTACTAGGCATTTGTTGTGGGGAAGCCCGGATAACGTGCAGTCTTCACGTGAAACAATGATGAAAATAGGAGAAAGAATCCAGCTTCCAAAAATATCAAAATTTATTGAAGATAAAATCCAAAATCCAAAGACATGGTTCACAGGAGAGAGAGTAGCAGCATGCTACGCGTTTCGAACAATAAGTTCTTTTTCAAAGCAGCTTTGAAAAAGAACTTATTGTTCGAAACGCGTAGCATGCTGCTACTCTCTCTCCTGTGAACCATGTCTTTGGATTTTGGATTTTATCTTCAATAAATTTTGATATTTTTGGAAGCTGGATTCTTTCTCCTATTTTCACTAATGGACTGTACATTCAACTTGGATAATGGAGATATGTACTTGTTCACAGTCATAGTTATCAAGAAACAGTACTGGAGCTGGACACAGTAGGACCAGTGACAATAGAAAAAGGACCGGCTGCATGTATTCCACGATCTGGCTATCTCTTTGGCATGAGGGAGGGACCTCCCGAAAGTAGGAGTGAGAGCTCTCCCAAATGTATGATACAGGGCATGTTTGAAATGGCATTGTAAAGGGATGGGGAATTTCCATTCCAGTATCTTGCTAACTATATGGCATGCGGGAAGGTCCTCCTAAATATAGGAGTGAGAGACCTCACAAATGTTAAAGTCTAAAGCCAAAATGCTCCTTGTGAACATATACTAAAGGGGAGGTATAATTTTTTTGTGTGTTATGTGCATGTAATTATGAAGTAAATAATGTTTCTTCGCATTTTTCCCTTTAAAAAAAATTAGTTTGGTTTGGTAGGTCTTTTTAAAAATCCGTAAAACTGGCGCAATAGTTTGCCAACATTACTCCCAGATACCATATGTGACTCAGAAAAGCATGCAGGCATCTTCTTCATGCAGATCTAATTTAGTTTTACCTCTTTCCCATCAATTTCAGCTTTTTTCCCATGCTCTCAGACCTGTTTGTTGAGTCCAGAAGAAAAATATTCAGCTTTCCTATTGACTTGCTTTGGATTCATTATTCGGTATGAATACATAAATATTAGAAATTTCACTATTCAGTCATGATTACTGTTGATCAATGATGCTAAATTAGAACACTTTGGCCGCAATGATCAAAGGAATGTGTTGAGAAAAAATGGCACAGGATTTCAGGAAAAGATCATCTTGCCAACGATTAAGCATGGGGTGGATGAATCATGCTTTGGGGTTGTGTTGCAGCCAACGGCACAGGGAGCATTTCACAAGTGGTGGGAACAATGGATTTAATGCAATTTTAGCAAATTTGTGGTACAAACAACACCATCTGTAAAAAAGCTAAAGTTGAAAAGAGGATGGCTTTTACAAATGTATAATGATCTTAGTAGTAGAGCATAGGTATAACTCGTCAAACTCAATTTGACAGGTGGACACGCCCCTATCAAAGTGTATCAAAGTGTGAAACCCCACCCCTCCCTGTCTGCTGACAGCAGCTGTGTGCCTGCTCCCCCCTCCCTTTTTTGACATAGTTTAATATTATTATCGCTGTATTTGATACAGTGTTTATTATCCCAGTAATTGTTTTATATTAGTTGTTTATATGCTATATTAAGAGTAGCCTTATTTGATAATCCGCTGGTAGGGAGTGTGAGGCTGTGTTTCTGTAGCATTAATGGCTAATGGTGTTCTCATTTATATGTGATTTATAATGCGCACATTATGTATGTGGGCATATTACAACACCCGCAAGTATGGAGCGTGGTGTTTTATACGTATATAAAAAGCAAAGACCAAGTATTGTTATTCTCATTTATATGTGCTTTATAATGGGCACATTATGTATGCGGTCATATTACATATTACGCGGCGTCGGAGCTAGTTTCTGCGGCGTAGATACAGCGTGTGTCTCGCTGCTGGAAATTTTTAGTTCATCTAAAAGCTTCCTAGTAGTGGGATTACCAACAACTGTAGATGGCATATTTAGCTCGGCCATAGCCTGCATAAATGCTTCCCAACCCGGCGGTAAATTTCTGCCGGTCAGAGCATGACTCTGCGTAGTACTACGTACCAAATCCAGTAAGTTAGACCCCGGTATTACAGATCCTTTGAAAATAAATTCAGCTTTATTATTCCAGTCTGTAACATTTTTATTCTGTAGTAACCTGTTTAGTAAAAATTCAGCATTCTTTTTATATCTTTGATTTATGTGGCTGACAATTTCAGCGATCTCTTGATTTTTATCAGAGTCGGTATTTGACAATTGTTGCTGACCAGGATCAGGAGTGCTAACGAGATTTAAAGCCGTTACTTCTTTTGAGCTGTGCCGCGTATGCACCAAGTATCGTTGTAGCGTTGTGCTATACATTTTAATTTTCACATCATCGGGAATGTCACGACGTTGTAAAATGTCGCTAATTTCGCCATCAAGGCGATGAATAACACTGTCGCGTATGTTAGCTGTAGCGCCGGGTCTTAGTTTGTCTAGCTCCTGTTTGGGGACTAGATACATTTTCTCTGTATGCTCCATTATCTTCCTGCGAGCAGGCTTGTTATTATAGGGATTGCAAAAGCTAAAAGAGGGCCGATAAACCCGCCGGCCTGCTTTAGTAGCCGCTTCTTTTTCTTTATGGGCTGAGATCTGTTGCTCAGGGTTCTTATAGCTTTACGCCACTTCTTTAATATGCCTTTTTGATGCTCTTTCAGCGGAATCCTACCTTTTAAGATGTTTAAAGCAATCTCGCCTATGGCTGTAATTAAATCATTGCTTGCATTGCGCAAAATAGACTTTCGGGCAGCCGGGGTTGCCTTCACCAGAGTTTTTAAGAGAGCCCAGTTACGCCGGAGTCTCTCAGACATCTTTACAGCACAACGCACACAGCGTAGAATGTCTGATACCTGGGTAAAATTCACTTTTTAGAAGTGTTTTTCTTTTGAACATAAACAGCAGGCAACGCTGGTGGAAACAAGCCGGTCCTTAAGCGATGTTCCTCAGGGGTATTAGCTCTCAAATCTACAAGCAAATACCCATAAGGTTCCCGCGTGGCATCCTCAAAAGCTTCTAGGAAAAAACGTGTTTTTCCGGGATACATCTGGCGAGCTAGAGTTAAAATTTGTAATTTATCTCGGGGATTATTAAAAAGCGCCATGTATTTTGTGTTTAAATTTATCGTACGGCTTTTCTTTCCCTGACAAAATATGTTTTGTACCAGGTAGAAAATGCTGAGATTTCTGTGGTGCACATACTTGGTAAAGGCTTTTTCTATCTCACAATTTTCACTAGCACTCTCCATGAGATCATCAACAATAGCCAAATTCACCTTCTCCGGTGGGAATAATTCATCATCTACGAATGTATTCGGCAGACCCTCCACAAATCTGGCGTGGGGAAAAGAGAGAGAGATTTCATCATATAGTTTTTGCCAACACGAATAAAACCAAACAATATTATCAGGTTTCTGAGATACATGGGCGACGCGACCAATCACAAGCCGTGACGTCACGGGAGGCTGGACACGTGCGCATGTTAAAATGCGCGCTTGTCCTGCCTCCCGTGACGTCACGGCTTGTGATTGGTCGCATCGCGTCGCGACCAATCACAAGCCAGAACGTAATTTTAAAATCCTGAAGGACCTAAAATTACGTCACGGCTTGCTGTGATTGGTCGCGTCGCGGCCACATGGGCGGCACGCGACCAATCACAAGCCGGGACTTCAAGTAAGGAAATAAACGCGCGAATTTTAAGCAAACAACGCTGCCGGTTCCCTGGCTGAGGTCCAGGCTGCGTCGGAGAGGTGAGTATAGCAATATTTTTTATTTTAATTCTCTCTTTTACACATTATTATATTAATGTTGTTTCGATACCGATACCCGATACCACAAAAGTATCGGATCTCGGTATCGGAATTCCGATACTCGCAAGTATCGGCCGATACCCGATACTTGCGGTATCGGAATGCTCAACACTAATCATCAGTGGTTTTAGGAAAATGCCATATTTCATAGATGTGGGCGATCCGATACCCTTTTTCTATCGCCATCTCGAGCTCTATAGTGCACCAGGTGCCTGACAATGCACGCTCTTCATCACTATGAGCACAAATATCTGCCTGGGAATTTACAGCGCATGTGTAGCATAGGGGAAACATTAATTTTTTGTTGAGTTTTACCGGTAGAACTGGAAAAAATAAATCTCTCGGTGGGTAGACCTTGACTTTAGCAATGCCAAAGTATTTTTTAATGAATCCAAAATTGTCATAGATGATGTCTGGATGACCTACAGGGTATGTTTTAGTTTTGTTTACAAAGGGATACAGACTGGTGAAATCGTAGTAATGTAAAGTCTCCCCTTCTGCCAGCTGGTGATAGAGCTTAATGGCGTTAGTTCGTCCGCCATAAAGCGCATCACGGGGGTCTAAAGGAATGGAGAATTCCATCTGGTGGAGAAATGATTGAAGGTTAGAATCATTTTCAATCATTTCATTCCACTCATGCTCCCACATCACTCTTATTGTGTAGCCGCAGGCCTGTAAGTAGCGCTTTTTAGCTAAAAAGGTGTAATATAACTGGCCGTAGGACGTGTTTGTGACCTTATTCCTGTAATTTTCATTATAGCACACGGGACACCCGTGATAAAAACACCCCTGAAATTCAAATGCTATGTGCTGGCCGCTAACATAGGCATAACCATCTAGAAAATATTTCCCGACTCGTTTTTCACCACCTCTCAATGCGTGGCGGATGTCGATGTTCTCGGATTGTGCTACATACATGAGCCATTGTATAGCCGGTGATGAGTAGCGCTTTTTTGCCTTGTGATAATTATCACCAGGCAAAATGCCGATGGTCTTTTTTGGAAGAAATTTAAACCTGTACATTGCCATACACACCGAGGCCAGAGTGATGAGCTGAAAAGGATCAACACATCTGCTCACTACAATCATTTGCCTTTGACGCTTACAGTATTTATTGACATTTTTCTGTGTCATCTGCATAATACGCTCTCTATAGATCTCGCAGGCGTGTCTCAGAATTTCAACATCTTGTTTGCAATAAGATTTTAGCTCAACCTTGAAGTCAAAAGTTGTATTTACCTGTGTCGCATACCACTCCAGGAACTCTACCTTCTCACCAGGTGACATGTACTCCGTCCCATAATATTTTACATCAGGTATGGGGCCTACATAGTTTTGGTTTTCTCTGGTATTAAAAAAGTGTGGAAAATGCCCTTTGCCTCCTGAAAAACCCATGGCCTGCGGTAATTTACTGAGTTTCATGGGGATAAAATTTAGAGAGTCTATGAACCTTATAGACAGATCGGGTAGCGTCACACACAAGAGGCGGCCGCCTCGGGTTATCAACTTTACCTGTAGTTTTTCAGAAATCAGTTCCTTAACAATAAAGTATGAGTCGTATCTACCACCATTGTGGGCAATAAATGTGTGATCTGAAAATTTACCGCTTGTAAAGAACTGTACAAAGTCATGTGTACAGGTACCACCCTCAAACTCCCAGGAGGGGTGACCATACAGCGTGGTAGCATAAATGTAATTCGGAATGTGTATGCCTGTCTCCTGCATACATTCAAAATCATAAAAGATATAACAATCCGTCTCATCCTGTGCTACATACCGCCGCATGTAACAAAGATGAGCATCGAATTTATTTATACGCCCGCGACATACAGGGCAGCGCAAACCTTTACATTTATGCTCAGTCTCGCTATTTCTGAAAACAAAACGGTTGCATTTATCACAAAATGTTTTAAGCCTGCAGAATGTTAAGTCGACTACACCCAATTGTGTGTGATAACACAGGTCAACAAAAAAAAAATTTTTTTCTGGTGTCCAAAATATTTTAATGAATTTGGGGTATTTTTGGGGTGCTGATTCTGAATATGCTATCAGTTTTGCCAGATTGGCTCAAGTTTTTGAGATTTTTGGTATCTTATTTATAGCACTTGTTGGTAAATGCGACGCATCATCTCATTAATTTCTTTGGATTAGTACTTGAACTGAGCAGTTCTCAATATAGTTTTGTGTTAATTAGTGTTCTAAAAGTTTGTTCATAGCTTGATTTTTGCACTAACTTTATGTTGTTGTCTGTTTTCCAGTGAAAAGCATGAACTCATCAAGAAGAAGTTGTCTTAACGATCCAGACTCATTCTGTTACATTTGTGGTGAATACACACTGCCAAAACATAGAAGAAACATAACAGACTTCGTAAAAAAAAGTGTATTTTGCCTATTTTGGGGTTATGCTTGGGGACCAAGACAAGTTTTGGGCACCACACATAGTGTGCAAAGCATGTATCGAATTATTAGGAAAATGGAGCAAAGGACAAAGAAAAAGCTTCAAATTTGGTGTTCCAATGGTGTGGAGAGAGCCAAGAAATCATCATGATGACTGTTATTTCTGTGCGGTGCAAGTGCAAGGATTCAATAAGCATAAGAAACGAAAATGGGAGTAACATGGAATCTGCAAGAAGGCCTGTCCCTCATTGTGAAGATGTGCCTGTACCTGTGTTTACCATAAATAACAGTCATCATGATGATTTTTTGGCTCTCTCCACACCATTGGAACACCAAATGTTGAAAAAGCTCAACGCGAAACGCGCGTCCAGGGTCATCAGGTGGCGTGTGGCGAGGTACTCCTTGTATTATGGGTAAGTGTGCACTTTCTTTGGCCGTTTATTTGCGGTAGGTCAATTATGGGGGATGGCTTGACATGTTTTGTTAATGCTCTTTGAGCTATTAATGCCATCCTCTTAAGCCTAGCATTTGGTTTACCTTAGTGCACACCATAGGGATGGTTCCCTGCCACATTCTTCCCTGTAGTACCGCCAGGTCCTTCATTGTGTATACTCCTGTTTGATGTGTGCTGCGTACAGCAGACATACATATATGTGTATATGTTGTATATGTTATGGTGATTATATAAATAAAACGTGTATTTTCAGCTAATATGTTGTTTGGGACTATTTTACTCCGTTGTTTCTTGTTAAACAACATAAAGTTAGTGCAAAAATCAAGCTATGAACAAACTTTTAGAACACTAATTAACACAAAACTATATTGAGAACTGCTCAGTTCAAGTACTAATCCAAAGAAATTAATGAGATGATGCGTCGCATTTACCAACAAGTGCTATAAATAAGATACCAAAAATCTCAAAAACTTGAGCCAATCTGGCAAAACTGATGACATATTCAGAATCAGCACCCCAAAAATACCCTAAATTCGATGAAATATCTTTGGCACCAAAAATGCTGTTGACCAGTGTAATCTAAGCACTCGCTCGATCGGCAGTAAGCCCTGCAAATAGGGCACCTGGGCTGTTGCTCGCCAGCGGTTTCTACACAAGCATCTCTCTGACACGACTTACAAAAATACTGACAGGTATGGCTGCTCTTGTGATGAAAAACAGAATTGCAGCGTTCGCAAAAGTAATCAGCACCGATAAAACCCTTCATATTTTTGATACCGTAGTAGTGGTGATCATGGAACAATATGAATACGGTTTTACCATTAGCTGTATTGCCACTCTGAAAGTAGCGCCAGTCACCCTGACTATAGTACAGTACTTTAATGGTGATCCCCAAATATTTTTCAAATGCAGGAATGTCGCTAAAGCTCACTAACTGGCCATCAGGGATGCCCAGTGCTGTGTGTATGTTTTTAGAGCGGCTCAGTAAATCGGCATCAGCGAGATCTGTGTCGGCCATCAGGGCGCACACACTAGCAGCCAAACACAGGTTTGTCGTGTAATTGTTAAAATCATACAGCCACCGCCTCTTTTGTTTAATGATCTGACTACTCGCTATAGATTTCAAGCGCCTTTTTACACCACCACGGCGGTTTTTAATGATGGTGACGACTAGCTTTAGCGAATTGATTGCTATGCATTCAGCGTTACTTTGAAGTGTACGGGCAACGGCATTTAAAAAAGATTCGGAATTAAAATCTTCCCTGGTCTGTTTTGTAGCGAAAATAGGATCTAGAGTATCGCCACCTTCAAGTCTTAACTGTACAAAGTCACCAGGTTCAATGTCCCTGATGATTCTATCCAGTAATGACTGAATGCCGTCATGAACAATATTCACACCCTCTACAAATGATCGTACACGCTCCAAATTTACAAATCTAAAATGATTTGTATGTATATGCCCGTTGAAATTGCGGAGAGGTCTATGATGATGATAGATGCGCTGTAAAAATACTGTATGATCGTTGTACAACACATCACTACCAGCGGCTGTGTCAACGTCTGAGGCTTGTGAATTTTGTGTAGCTGCATGCATGGCATCTGCAGAGTGGCCACGGCTATGTGAATGCGGGTCTGACGCATGTGGTTGCAACTGTGGCATCTGTAGAGGTATTGCAGGGCACATGCCGCCACGACGCCTCCTAACGCATAGCGAGCGTCTGGCGCTGACCAACAATTTTAGAGCCCTCTTTATAACTCTAGCCCTATTATAGCTGGGCGGTGTTGATTTAGGTGTTTTATGCATACCGTGGCCGACCATATTCAGTCATAATGGGCTAGTGGCAGCTGTTGTCTCGCCATCCAGCTGCAGATTCCGGAGTGCATATAGTTCGGCCTTATTAGCGTGTGTTGGGGTTTGTGTTGATAATAATTTTTCAAAAGTATCACAAAAAAACATTATGTTGGGACCCCAGAGTTTGTAGCGTAAGTAGCGCGTGAACAGCTCCTGAAACACAGTCATTTCAGCGACCCCCCAACTGGTGGATTCATGCGTCAGATTTGTAGCTGGCGTTTGAATCCTCTGCTTTTTACACAAATTAACACTCACTGGTAAACCCCTCTTTAACCGTTTCTTAGCATTAACAGAGTTAGATACACAAGCATGAGATGTGCTAGCCAAATTAGAGGCGCCTGTGGGGGCAGCGCCAGAGGTGTTAGCAGGTACAGCTAGATATGCCGCTGGCGGCTGTATAGTGTGTGACATACGTATAATGATCGGTTCCACGGCTGATTGCTTACCATCAGCGAGCTGATCAATCTCACGATCAAGTTCTTCACGAGGCATCGTTGCTGTGGTACCCACGGCGCTTGTTGTGTTTGCTGGGTCTGTAATATGTTTTGTTTTTCGCTTATGTTTTCGGGGTACCTCTACCACTTCTGGATATAGTAGCGTGGGGTCATTCACGCTGCTGGTCGATGGCTGCCCAGCACTTGAATGGGGTATTTCACGATGGACCGCAGACACAGGGTTTCCCAGTCCGTGCACCACACAGGTCGACGATACCGGGGCTGTTCTAACAGGTCCATTAGACGACTGTATTGCCGGCCACACTGGTACTGCGCCATTCTCGGAGAGCTGTAGCGGCTGTAGAGGTGTTGGAGGTATTTTTCTCACGACTTTGCTTTTAGCTGCAGGAAAGATTATACATGTGTCAGATATGCGTCAGATATGTGTCAGATATGTGTCAGATATGTGCCAGATATGTGTCAGATATGTGCCAGATATGCGTTAGATATGTGTCAGATATGTGTCAGATATGTGTGTGATCAGGCTCTCATTGGAGAAGCACGTGCATCATTGACTGTACAGAGAGTGTGCACGTATATCAAAACATACACTTACGGTCTAGCGATATGGGGCGGATGACTGCCGTGGCGGCTTCTGGAGCTTTGGTGGGGTTCTCCACTAGCAGGTGTATATTCTCTTTTGTGAAAATCCTTCTAGGCTTCAGTTTACAAGCTATAAATAAAGATATAGGCCTTAGTAGTGACGAGGGGGATTTTCTCAGAGCAGTTGTGCAAAAAACACGTTTTCATACGATTGCTACCTTTTCCTTTCTTGCTCGCAGGTCCTCGCGGTTTTTTAGGGGCTCTAAAAACAGGACTGTTTCTCGGTGTAGGGTTCTGGTACGACAGGTCTTCAACGAGCATCTGATTGTGTTCCGAGGTATCTGGTTCTGGAATCAGGTCGACATCTGTAGAGAATGAATATATATTTACACGTCTAAATACTTAAAAGAGATTCATGTCGCCACCTGTAAAGAATGAATATATATTTACACGTCTAAATACTTAAAAGAGATTCATGTCGCCGCCTGTAAAGAATTAATATATGATTACATGTCTAAATACTTAAAATATATATACACACAACCCACCTATGATGTCCTGGGCAAAATCCCATGCATCAGCCACATCGGCGATATTAAACTCCCATGCATCAGCCACATCGGCGATATTAAACTCAGCTCCGGCTGTGTCGCACTCCAGAGCAGGAACGCTGCAGGTGTTAAAAACATCATCCGGGATGTTCCTGACAAATTCATCTTAAACAAGAAAAAAAAATAAAAAATAAATAAAAAATAAATAAAAATAAATAAATAAATAAATAAATAAATAAATACATAAATATAATATACATAACAGCGCTTACTTAGAATGGTACACTAACAGATGCATTTATATAAAGCTTGAAACATACCTATCGCATCCTCAACTAGCCCGGAAAAAGTCGAAAAATTTTGGGGTTCCAGCTAAACATAAATTGCCCGTGTAAATTTTTGTACTGTCTATATTAATTTCACACCACAAATATTGTTTATACTAAACAAAATGGGTAATAAGTACACGCTGAATACGTTAGTTAGGCTGTATTAACAGCTATTAACTACTGTATTACACAAATCATGTCATAATAATAAATATATTTAACTATGCGTCTCTAAAACATAATTAAGCATTTGCGAATAATAAGACAACTGTCTTATATACTTACATTTCCGAATAGGTCAGAGATTAGACTGCGGCTGACTTCTGGTGGATGTACAGGTACAGACAGCTGTATTTATTCTGTGGGTCAGAAAGCAAGCCGAGTGTTAACACCCAGAAACACACCCCAGTTACGCCCCCGTCGCAAGCCTTTATACCGACGATAAATACAGATTTTAACTATATAACAAATATATATACTATATATGAGTTAGCGCTGACAAAAATTACCTAACAAGGTATGAAGTGACACATTAGTAAATAAAAGTAAAAATATCTTTATTGACATATTATTTTAAAAATTACATATCTTTAAAAGACTGGGTGTTGGAAGAAATAGGACCTCCAACGCCTCTTTAGAAGAACCGCATGGCAGTCTTATATCTGATTGAAGGGTATAACTAAAAATAGGCAATCAGAAGTATAAATAATACTATATATCAATTAGAAAGATTCAGTTTTTAACATTAATTCCGTGGTGCTGTACATGAGAAAGGGGTTGCGTACAGGGGTTATAAATATCGTTTACAGTAATCAAGTTTACAGTGACAGGCTGGTACAGAGGGGCCCTGTCCTTGCGGACTTACATTCTATGGGCCTATATAACAAATACATGCTGTACATGAATTATAATATCGGGGCGCAAATAAACCAGTTAGCACTTACCTTTTAAAATATCAGCTATTCAGACTCGCAGAAAAGCTGTCTTCAGTGTCAAAGCTATAGCAGTGTGACCAGTATTTAAAGAAAAACAAGCAACGTCTGTGGACGTCTCTTCAGCGATTTCAACCAGGCAGTATCGGATTACACTAATGACTCGCAGCTGTTGTGTAAAAAAGAAAAAAAAAAAAAAACTAAGCAAGTTATCTTGGACTGGGATATTTGGGATAAATACAGCGTTTAATATAAAATTTTATACAGTTGAATTTCTGTAAGAAGCAGACGGCTATTGATTATCGAGGCACAGTCATTTATTCAGCCATGGATTCTAATACCCGGGATCGCATATTAGAAAAACAGTATTTTACAGCCGGCAATTCCGGGTCATTCTATGGAATAGACAAATTATTTAGAGCGACAAGAGACCGCGGGATAAAGAAATCTGATGTGTCTGAGTGGCTGGATAGACAAGACGCTTATACGTTGCACAAACCCATCAGAAAACGATTTTTGTCAAATAAATTTTACGTCTCGAACGTTGACGCACAATGGCAGGCGGATCTCGTAAGTTTAATCGACTATTCAAGGGAAAATGATAATGTCAAATACATCCTGACGGTGATTGATACTCTATCGAGATACGCGTGGTGTGTTGCTTTGTCATGCAAAACGGGCTCCAATGTGGCTAGAGCGTTCGAATTAATATTTCAAAATGATAAGCGCATACCGAAGAAATTGCAGACGGATCGCGGCAAAGAATTTATAAATTCATCAGTCAAGCAACTATGTAATTTACATTATAGTCATCACTTTTTTACCAACAACGCTGTGAAAGCAGCTATGGTAGAGCGCTTTAATCGCACATTAAAAACTCGTATGTGGCGCTATCTCACGAAGCATAATACCTTTAGGTATATTGATATTTTACCGGATTTGGTGCATAGCTACAATCATACGTATCATTCTACCATACGATGTACTCCCGCTGAAGTGACAGAGAAAAACGCTATGCAAATCTGGCGCAATATTTACAGTTCTACTATTGCTAATAAACCGATTAAACCGACTTTAAAGGTCGGGGATCATGTGAGAATTTCCCGCTATAAAGGTACATTTTGTAAGGGGTATGAGAAAACGTACAGCGAAGAGATATTTTTAATTACCGGGGTCTCCAATAAATTTCACAAACCTCTTTATAAAATTGCTGATTTAGCCGGCGACCCTGTAGAGGGGTCATTTTATAAGGAAGAGCTGCAAAAAATACCTGCGGATGAGAATTGTCATGGTCCCAATGGCAGGGAATTCAGCAACAAAACACGGGCAAAAACAGGACGAGCTCTAGGGTGATGGAACCTGAGCTGACCGCGATCCTGAACCTCAACACTCAACTAACAGTAGCCGGGGAACGTTCCTGGGGGGCCCCTAGACGTCTCGCGCCAGCCGGAGATCTAGCTTCCCCTATCAGAAGAATAACAGACCTATCTTGCCTCCAGAGAAATATTCCCACAGAAATAGCAGCCCCCCACATATAATGACGGTGAAATGAGAGGAAGGCACAAACGTAGTTATGAAAACAGATTCAGCAAAATGAGGCCCGCTTAAGCTAGATAGCAGAGGATACAAAAGGTGAACTGCGCGGTCAGCTTAAAAAACCCTTCAAAATACCATCCTGAAATTACTTGAACTCATGTGCCAACTCATGGTACATGAGTGGTAATTTCAGCCCACTAGAGCAACCAGCAGCAGAGAATTACATATCTGCAAGCTGGACTAAAAAAACATGAAAGCAATCATGAAACAGGGAAATCCAGACTTAGCTTGTCTTGAAGGCCTAGGAGCAGGTAACAGAGACACACTGATACATTGATAGCCGGCAAGGGAATGACAGGAAAGTCAGGTTAAATAGGAAACACCCAGCCTCTGATGGACAGGTGGAAACCAGAGACCGCAACCCACCAAAGTCACCCAGTACCAGTTGTAACCACCAGAGGGAGCCCAAAAACAGAATCCACAACAGAGAATCGCGTCTACAGAGTAGAAAAGATTTTGAGAAAAAAACGTGTCGGGGGTGTAAGTCACTGCCTCGTCAAATGGCTGGGGTACCCCGAAAAATTCAATAGTTGGATCCCGGCTTCGGAGTTGACAGATATATAGCTATGGAAGCGCGCTCCTTTTTCGTGACACTGCCCAGTAATTTGTCAATTAATATCTACCCCGATAACACCATATCGAATTACAATACCAAGTTAGCGAGGGCCGTTCATCTTTCAGACGCTTATGAAGTGGCGTTAACGGAAATACAGTACCCCCATACGTGGAACACGTTTGAGGCTTTTGAAGGGAACTTCTACGCCGCGAAACACGGCGAACCGCTAGAACATTATCACATAAAATCAGGGTTTTACTCGAACATTCATAAGCTGGTTGCCACGGTCAATACCCGAATAGAAGCGCTGAATTTATCCGCGCCAGCCTACAGAATACGGTATGATGAGCTATGCCGAGAGGTGATCCTGCCCGACCCGGCCCCTATACAGTTTGCTCTGGGTACTAAGCTAAAATTTATTTTCGGCCTACAGACCGTCGATGACTCCCCCGTTGCTTTAATGCCGTGGAATAGCCGCTTTTACCCCGATTCAAAGGCTGGTTTTTATTCGCTTTTTGTATACACCGATATAATTCAGCACCAGCTTGTAGGCGACAGTTACGTTCAACTGTTGCGGACCGTAGAAGTTAGCGGCGATGATAATGATATTGTCACGGTGCGCTACACGCGTCCAGATTACATACCGCTGTGCAAACAACACTTTGACTACATAAACATTACAGTCATGTCGGACCAGGCTACGCCGGTTAAATTCAGATACGGAAAGTGTATAGTGCGATTACATTTCAGACCGCGACAGTATTGACACGATAAAATGGTGTCTCAAAGGGTGTATGGAGATCCCGCTGTTTATGCCCGCTACTATACTGCCCAGTCGGGACACGGGCTAGAGGGATTCCGCGGGAGCGAGTACATGTATGGCTCCGGCCTGGCCGGGATATTTAAAGGATTACTTCGACGCGCCGTACCGCTTTTCAGAAAAGGCTTAGAATTAGTAAAACCGCACATAAAGACGGCGGTCCGGAACATCGCGACGGACGCCGTCACGACCGCCTCAACGGCCCTTATGAAATGGATAAATACACAACCGCAGCAAGACGGGTCTGGGTTAATTTATGTCGTTAAAAAAGCGCAAAAAAGAAAGAGGCGCGCTTGCCCACCTTTACCGCCGATGCTCATGAATAAAACTACCGCCAAGAGACGACACCGTCAGAAAAGAGTAAGACGCTCTGCGGACGACATCTTCTAATCGGTTATCATGGCTTTCCTGCATGACGCTTCTGTAGAGTGCGCAAAATCTGAACTGGATATTTTTGACGTACCCCCGACACAAACAAGTATAGAGAAGTCTCTATTTGTAGAAGTACAGCCGGTTGCGGCTCTGTCAGACAATGGTCCTTTGGAATTTTTCATATCTGGGAGCGGGGATTATTATTATGATCTGAACAATACTCTGTTGTACGTAAGTTGTCGCATCGTGAAGCAAGATAACACGGCTATTGGCGACGGTGCCCGGGTGGCCCTCATAAATTATCCTCTAGCCACCCTTTTTAACCAGGTCGATATTACTCTGGGAGATCGACTTATCTCACAATCGGACAATCTCTACAGCTATAGAGCGTACATAGAGACCCTTTTAAATTACAGCTCGCAGACGCTGGCATCACAATTTACAGCCGGTTTGTTCTATAAAGACACTGCGGGCCATCATAATGACCGGAGCTTGGATGGCGCAAATGCGGGGTTTATCAAAAGAGCCGATGCGGCTTCTCGCTCAAGGCCCATCGACCTCTTGGGGCCCATCTTTGGGGATATATTTAATCAGCCAAAGTTAATATTGAACGGGCTTGACCTTAAGGTTAAGCTAACAAGAAATAAGGATGCTTTCTGCCTCATGTCCGCAGAAGCCGAGCCGCTGAAGGTGCAAATCTCGCAAGCGGTTCTCTATGTGAAAAGAGTGCAGGTGTCTCCGGCTGTCCGAATCGGCCACAGCCAGGCCCTCCTATCCGCAACCGCCAAGTACGCTATTGACCGAACATGTCTGAAAGTGTACAGCATCGCCGCAGGGACACGGATCACGAACCACGAGAACCTCTTCCTAGGCCAGATCCAAAAGACTGTTATATTGGGCTTTGTGGATAATGAAGCGTTCAGTGGAGCTTATGCAAAAAATCCCCTTCAATTCCACCACTACCACATCAACCACGCCGCCTTATATCTGGACGGTCAGCAGATACCCGCGAGGCCTTATAATCCTAATTTTAATGATGGATTAGCCATCAGAGAGTATATGGCGCTTGCCCATATATCCAGCAAGCAAAAGGCTGATTGTGCCATGGCGATAGATCGTGAAGAATTTATGGATGGATTCACTCTGTTTGCTTTTGATTTATCGCCTGATCAAGAGCCTGGAGGACATTTCTCGCTCATTAAAACAGGTAACCTACGTGCTGAAGTCCGCTTTGCGCTAGCGACACCCCACACGATAAATATGATTGTTTTTGCAGTCAATCACACCATTCTGGAAATTAATAATAGGAGAGAGATCTTGTACGATTTTAATTAAGTAACGATGGACAGTCTGCAGCTTACAACGATACTGAAGTCCGATAATTATACAGATCGCATATTCGCCGGTGTGTTTCCGTGTGATTTGCTTCCTGGAAGAAAGGGTGACTCAGAGACCCGCGGCATATATCGTGAATACAGACCCGGCGAATCAAGCCGGCCGTCACTGGGTATTAATCGTACTCTGCGATGATAAGACGGGCATATTTTTTGATAGTTACGGCCTTAGCCCTGAAAATATTATCTTCCCACACGATTTTGTGACATTCATGGACAAGAATTGTGACGCTTTTTGTTATCAGAACGCCCAAATTCAAGATCTGCATAGTCACACTTGCGGCCATTACTGCGTATATGTTTTACATCATTTAGCGCGCGGATTACCATCCAAGACGCTTTTACAGCGCTTCAGTTCTGATGTACAAAGAAATGAAAGAATCGTAACAGCTTTTATCTCATCAACATTTTCAAATTTAACTACGATTAGAATGAATTATCAATTTAATCAAAACTGCACTTGCTTTCAATGATCTAAATAATTGTCCACGTCCTAGTTAAAAGACGTTCAAGGGTGACAGAGCTGACAGCTGCTAGCAATTAGTTCTGTCTTGCTTTGCTGCACACAATAAAAGATTTTAAACCATTCTGTGTTTGCTCAGTTATCTGGGATACCAGAGAAACAGCTGTTGGAACCCCCCAACATCGGTGGGAAAAAAAAAAAAAAAGTTGTACTAATTGATGAACCATGTGTATGCTGATGTATGTCAATGCATTTTGTGTGTGTGAACAGGGTATGCGGACATATCCCAAGCACTACGAGCACATCTGCTTATGTGCTTATGTAGGAGCCAGTCTTTTGTGTTTATTTAAGGAATAGAGGAGACTCACACATTTTTTCTGACTGCTTATTGGGACTATAAATAAAATAATACACTTTTGATATCATTATCAATTTGTTGGAAGAGTATCAGTAATCAATTTAATACATTTTATACTCACTACGGCATTCGTATGATGTCTATTTAACACTGCTTGTGTGGAATGTTTGTATCTCCATCACAGAAAGCCTAGCTGTCTGGTTAGTGATCAGTACAGATACATTTTAACAGCTGCTAGCTGGTGGAATGTTTGTATCTCCAACACAGAAACTCTTAGCATCTGTTAGCAATTATAGTACTAGAATCATTCAAGCTCACAGCAGAATAATACTGTAGAAACACAGCCTCACTCTCCCTATCAGTGGATTATCAAACATTGTAACACCATATTATTTTGTAAGAAGTGTAATGATGTATATTCAAGCGATACTATTTATTTTGTAAGAAGTTTGTTGCTGTATAACCAACGTGCTATTTAATGTGATTGCTTTTATACTCTGCAAGAATCATTGAAATGTCTTTGAGATGTGTTTATTTTACAATAAAAATCTTTTACGTTTTACAATACCGTGTCTTTTGCTTTTTTTATAAACGTATAAAACACCACGCTTCATACTTGCGGGTGTTGTAATATGGCCGCATACATAATGCGCCCATTATAAAGCACATATAAATGAGAATAACAATACTTGGTCTTTGCTTTTTATATACGTATAAAACACCACGCTCCATACTTGCGGGTGTTGTAATATGCCCACATACATAATGTGCGCATTATAAATCACATATAAATGAGAACAACACTAGCCATTAATACTACAGAAACACAGACTCACTCTCCCTATCAGTGGATTATCAAACAAGGCTACTCTTAATACAGCATATAATCAACTAATATAAAACAATTACTGGGATAACATTCACTGCATTAACAAATTAAACTATATCAAAAGCTGACAGCCAGACAAGGAGGACAGCTGGCTGACAGGGTGGGGTTACACACTTTGATACACTTTGATAGGGGCGTGTCCACCTGTCAAATTGAGTTTGACGAGTTATACCTATGCTCTACTACTGATCTTAAACACAAGTCAAAATCCACAATAGACTACCTCAAAAGGCACAAGCTTGTGGTTTTACAATGGCCCTCACAGTCCCCTGATCTGAATTTCATTGAAAACCTATGGCTAGACCTCAAAATAACAGTGCATGCAAGACGACACAGGAATCTCACAAAACTGGAAGAATTTTCCAAGGAAGAATGGATGAAGATCTCTCAAACAGGAATTGAAAGACACTTGGCTGGCTACAAAAAGTATTTATAAGCTGTGATACTTTCAAAAGGGGGTGAAACCAGGTACTAACCATCCCAAACTTTTGCATTGCCCCTTTTCCTTTTTGTAATTTTTAAAATGTAGACGATGAAAGTATATATAGATTGTTTTGCCTAAAATACAAAGGAAATGTGTCTTCTTTGGTTTTAGAGATAATTTCAGTTTCCTCTTGCTTAACTGTTCACAATAACATTGATTTTGATCAGGGTGCCCAAACTTTTAAATGCCATTTTTTTGGCACTTTGAAGGTTTTAGAAGAGATTAAGTGACTTTTGACGTCTGTAGCATTGAAAAGATATCAAAAGTTAATTATAATTTTGTACAACATGCATGGTAAAAGAAAACGGGTCAATGTTAATGGACAGGGTAGTATAAGAGAAAAAAAGACCATATCATGGCTAAGAATGTGAGAACTAATACCAGCAGCTGCAGCAGCACTACTGGCAATAGTTGTCCAGGCAGTAGTGCTACCAAATACAAGACACAATTTTACATCTTTCTCCCCATCAAGCACATTAATTAAGAGGAAGCTGAGGGCATTATGGACTATAATTCAGCAACACCTTTAGTTTAAGTCATTGTTCTGCAAAGAATGGTCTGCATTATCACAAATGACAAATAGGGATCATTTTTGAATTTTAAAAACATAAAAACTCAGTGAGAGGACTGGATTATTAAATGATCTGCTGCTTACTACCAAGTTATCATCCGTTTCCATTGTTAAGTCACTTTCACATTAAGGATTTGTTTTTACTAAGACTGTTTTTTTTTTTTAAAAATAAAAAAGACATCAAAGTGTTAAACTTGTCTTTTGAGGGAAATTAGAGGCTTTGCATTACTGCTATTCACAGCAAATTGATTAGATGTTAATTCTTTTTATTTTTAAATTAGTTAAACTTGACAAATTATATTTTTAAAAGATTTGATTATCTCTAATTGATTGTTTTATCATTTAGGTTTGTTCTACTTGAAATAATAAATAGCAGACAAAATGAGCATAGATGAATGGCTCAACATTCTTAATTCCCTAAGGGAACAGTTATTTATAACAGCCAAATATGACTATTACCCATGTCTATAATCAAACTATAATCAGTAACCTCTTCATATTTCTGCTCATTTATTTTTTCTAACTGAAATATGAAAGCAAAATGCCTCCCACGCAGTTCACTTGACAGCCTTAAGCATCGCTGAGAGTATTCAACAGCAGTCCTTTGTACAAATATCGATACATTTTTTTTCTTAAGATGCCCTTTTTAACCCCTTTACCCCCAAGGGTGGTTTGCACATTAATGACCGGGCCAATTTTTACAATTCTGACCACTGGCCATTTATGAGGTTATAACTCTGGAACGCTTCAACGGATCTTGGCTATTCTGACATTTTCTTCTCATGACATATTGTACTTCATGATAGTGGTAAAATTTCTTCTATACAACTTGCGTTTATTTGTGAAAAAAAACATAAATTTGTCGAAAATTTTGCAAATTTCACAATTTTCCAAATTTGAATTTTTATGCCCTTAAATTACATATGATATATGAGATATGCCACACAAAATACTTAATAGGTAACATTTCCCACATGTCTACTTTACATCAGCACAATTTAGGAACCAACATTTTTTTTTGTTAGGGAGTTATAAGAGTTAAAATTTGACCAGCAATTTCTCATTTTTACAACATCATTTTTTTTTAGGGACCACATCTCAGTTGAAGTCATTTTGAGGGGTCTATATGATAGAAAATACCCAAGTGTGACACCATTCTAAAAACTGCACCCCTCAAGGTGCTCAAAACCACATTCAAGAAGTTTATTAACCCTTCAGGTGTTTCACAGGAATTTTTGGAAAATTTAAATAAAAATTAACATTTAACTTTTTTTAACACAAAAATTTATTTCAGCTCCAATTTGTTTTATTTTACCAAGGGTAACAGGAGAAAATGGACCACAAACGTTATTGTACAATTTGTGCTGAGTCCACTGATACCCCATATGTGGGGGTAAACCACTGTTTGGGCGCATGGCAGAGCTCGGAAGGGAAGGAGCGCCATTTGACTTTTCAATGCAAAATTGACTGGAATTGAGATGGGACGCCATGTTGCGTTTGGAGAGCCCCTGATGTGCCTAAACATTGAAACCCCCACAAGTGACACCATTTTGGAAAGTAGACCCCTTAAGGAACTTATCTAGATGTGTGGTGAGCACTTTGACCACACAAGTGCTTCACAGAAGTTTATAATGCAGAGCCGTAAAAATAAAAAATCATATTTTTTCACAAAAATGATATTTTCGCCCCCAATTTTTTATTTTCCCAAGGGTAAGAGAAGAAATTAGACCCAAAAAGTTGTTGTCCAATTTGTCCTGAGTATGCTGATACCCCATATGTGGGAGGGAACCACTGTTTGGGCTCATGGCAGAGCTCGGAAGGGAAGGAGCGCCATTTGGAATGCAGACTTAGATGGATTGGTCTGCAGTCATCACGTTGCATTTGCAGAGCCTCTGATGTACCCAAACAGTAGAAACCCCCCACAAGTGACCACATATTGGAAACTAGACCTCCCAAGGAGCTTATCTAGATGTGTTGTGAGAACTTTGAACCCCCAAGTGTTTCACTACAGTTTATAACGCAGAGCCGTGAAAATAAAAAATATTTTCTTTTCACAAAAATTATATTTTAGCCCTCAGTTTTGTTTTTTCCCAAGGGTAACAAGAGAAATTGGACCCCAAAAGTTGTTGTCCAATTTGTCCTGAGTATGCTGATACCCCATATGTGGGGGGGGACCACTGTTTGGGTGCATAGCAGAGCTCGGAAGGGAAGGAGCCCCATTTGCAATGCAGACTTAGATGGATTGGTCTGCAGGTGTCACGTTGCATTTGCAGAGCCCCTGATATACCCAAACAGTAGAAACCCCTAAAAGTGACCCCATATTGGAAACCAGACCTCCCAAGGAACTTATCTAGATGTGTTGTGAGAACTTTGAACCCCCAAGTGTTTCACTACAGTTTACAACGCAGAGCCGTGAAAATTAAAAAAAAAATTTTCCCACAAAAATGTTTAGCCCCCCAAATTTATATTTTCCCAAGGTTAACAAGAGAACTTGGACCCCAAAAGTTGTTGTCCAATTTGTCCCTAGTACGCTGATGCCCCATATGTTGGAGTAAACCCCTGTTTGGGCGCACGGGAAAGCTCGGAAGGAAAGGAGCACTGTTTTACTTTTTCAATGCAGAATTGGCTGGAATTGAGATCGGACGCCATGTCGCGTTTGGAGAGCCCCAGATGTGCCTAAACAGTGGAAACTCCCCAATTCTAACTGAAACCCTAATCCAAACACACCCCTAACCCTAATCCCAATGGTAACCCTAACCACACCCTTAACCCTGACACACCCCTAACTCTAATCCCAACCCTAATCCCAACCGTAAATGTAATCCAAACCCTAACCCTAACTTTAGCCCCAACCCTTACCCTAACTTTAGCTCCAACCCTAGCCCCAATCCTAACCCTAGCCCTAACCCTAGCCCTAACCCTAGCCCTAACCCTAGCCCTAACCCTAGCCCTAACCCTAGCCCTAGCCCTAACCCTAGCCCTAACCCTAACCCTAACTCTAGCCCTAACCCTAGCCCTAACCCTAGCCCTAACCCTAATGGGAAAATGGAAATAAATACATTTTTTTTAATTTTATTACTTTTCCCTAACTAAGGGGGTGATGAAGGGGGTTTGATTTACTTTTATAGCATTTTTTATAGCTGATTTTTATGATTGGCAGCTGTCACACACTAAAAGACGCTTTTTATAGCAAAAAAGTTTTTGCGTCTCCACATTTTGAGACCTATAATTTTTCCATATTTTGGTCCACAGAGTGATGTGAGGTCTTGTTTTTTGCGGGACGAGTTGGCGTTTTTATTGGTAACATTTTCGGACACGTGACAGTTTTTATCGCTTTTTATTCCGATTTTTGTGAGACAAAAAAACAGCTATTCATGAATTTCTTTTGGGGGGGCGTTTATACCGTTCCACATTTGGTAAAATTGATAAAGCATTTTTATTCTTTGGGTCAGTATGATTACAGCGATACCTCATTTATATCATTTTTTATGTTTTGACGCTTTTATACGATAAAAACTATTTTATAGAATAAATAATTATTTTGGCATCGCTTTATTCTGAGGGCTATAACTTTTTTATTTTTTGCTTATGATGCTGTGTTGTGGCTCGTTTTTTGCGGGACAAGATGGCGTTTTCAGCGGTACCATGGTTATTTATATCCGTCTTTTTGATCGCGTGTTATTCCACTTTTTGTTTGGCGGTATGATAATAAAGCGTTGTTTTTTGCCTCGTTTTTTTTTTTTCCTACGTTGTACACTGAAGGGGTTAACTAGTGGGACAGTTTTATAGGTTGGGTCATTACGGACGCGGCGATACTAAATATGTGTACTTTTATTGTTTTTTTATTATTTGGATAAAGAAATGTATTTATGGGAATAATATATTTTTTTCTTTATTTAGGAAATTTATTTATTTATTTTTTTTACACATGTGGAAATTTCTTTTTTTACATTTTTACTTTGTCCCAGGGGGGTACATCACAGATCGCTGATCTGACAGTTTGCACAGCACTCTGTCAGATCGGCCATCTGACTTACAGTGCTGGAGGCTTACCAAGCGCTTGCTCTGAGCAGGCACTCTGTAAGCCACCTCCCTCCCTGCAGGACCCGGATTCCGCGGCCATTTTGGATCCTGGGACTGCAGGGAGAGGAGGTAAGAGACCCTCGGAGCAATGCGATCACATCGCGTTGCTCCGGGGGTCTCAGGGAAGCACGCAGGGAGCCCCCTCCCTGCGTGATGCTTCCCTATACTGCCGGCACACCGCAATCATGTTTGATCGCGGTGTTCCGGGGGTTAATGTGCCGGGGGCGGTCCGTGACCGCTCCTGGCACATAGTGCCGGATGTCAGTTGCGATAGTCAGCTGACACCCGGCCACGATCGGCCGCGCTCCCCCCGTGAGTGCGGCCGATCGCGCTGGACGTACTATCCCGTCGGTGGTCATACGGGCCCACCCCACCTCGACGGGATAGTACGTCCAATGTCAGAAAGGGGTTAAGGATTATTTCAGGTAGCAAAATATAACATTAAGTAAAAGAAACATTCATAAAATCTACAGAGCACAGCACACACAATATTTAAATAGGCCCGATCCCCAGTTTGAGCATGCTAAACTGGTCACATCATGGAATAGTGGCCACAGAGCTGAATGAAACAATGTTTTGCTCTTTATTTTATTTGTCCTTCCTGTATTGGACATATTCGCTTTCAAGTTTTGGTTATAATATATGATAAGTAGTGATGGGCGAACCCAAATGGTAAAGTTCAGGGTCCGTGCACTAACTCCAAACATGAACTTCCCATGAAAGTTTTTCAGTGTGGGCACTTCCGGCCCCATCACAGCCATGCCAAGTATTGGCATGATTTTGATTGGCCAGTGCAGCATGTTTAAATAAATATAAAAAAGATGAGGGGGTCCCCCCGATTTTTTATAGCAAAAAAAGCACAGGCAAAGCAGACAGCCATGGGCTGCAGAAGTCAGCTGTCTGCTTTATCTTTGCTGGTTATTTGAAAGAGAGGTGCCCCATGCCATTTTTTTTAATTATTTATGTAACTAATGTAAAAAAATGGCTTAGGTCCCACTTATTTTTGATAACCTGCAAAGGTAAAGCAGACAGTTGGGGGCTGGTATTCTAAGGCTGGGAAGGTCTATGGATATTTGACCCTCCCCATAGCCAAAAAGTAGCATCCCACAGCTGTCCCAGAAAAGGCACATCCATTAGATGCACTAGTTCTGGTGCTTTTCCTGGCTCTTTCTGCTTGCCTTGATGCATTGGGAAGCAGTCCAATATTTGGGGGTTTATGCCAGCTGTGTTATATCCGCTGACATCAAACCTAGAGGTTGGTAATGGGGCAGCATCTATCAGACACCCTGATTGCTAACCTGGTAAGTGAATAGCTAAAAAACAAAGACAAACCAGAAAAAAAATACTTTTTTTTTTTAAAAGACTCCCCCTACACTCCCTCGTTTACCCATTTATTAACTCACCTTTTCGTCTCTGTACATTCTTCCACATGTCCAAAACAGTCTGTAAGGGGCTTTGTCAGAGAAAATAACTTTACTCCACCCTCTGCAGTATAATCATTGCACTTCATATGGAATTTCAGACTGTACCTGATATTTTTCCTAGAGAGAAGAGGTATCTTTCCTGCCTTTTTGATGCCACACCAGCCTCCAAAAGCCTGTTATTAACCATGAAGAAACACTAACACTTGCCTGCTGCCATTCCTGAGCAAGTTCTGATGTTGAACCAATCCTGTAACTGAATACTGAATTAGGAAATTGTCGTGACACATTCAGGATTTTCTTGGACTCCCTGAGCCTTTCTTCTCAGCAATTGAACCTCGCTTTTAGGCCATGTGCACACGTTCAGTATTTTTCGCGGTTTTTTTTCACGTTTTTTCGCTATAAAAACGCGAAAAAAACGCGAAAAAAAGCTTACATATGCCTCCCATTATTTTCAGTGTATTCCGCATATCTTATGCAAATGTTGCATTTTTTTCCGCGAAAAAATCGCATCGCGGAAAAAAAAGCAACATGTTAATTAAATTTGCGGAATTGCGGGGATTCCGCACAGCTAGGAATCCATTGATTTGCTTACTTTCTGCATGTGGCTATGCCCACCATGCAGGAAGTAAGCAGATCATGTGCGGTTGGTACCCAGGGTGGAGGAGAGGAGACTCTCCTCCACGGACTGGGCACCGTATAATTGGTAAAAAAAAAAAAGAATTAAAATAAAAAATAGTCATATACTCACCTTCGATGGCCCCCGCAGTCTTCCCGCCTCTCAGGTGCACGCTGCCGCTTCGGTTCCTATAGCTGGTGTGTGTGAAGGACCTGCGATGATGTCGCGGTCACATGACCGCGATGACGTCGCGGTCACGTGACCGCGAAGTCATCGAAGGTCCTGCACACACCATCTATAGGAACGGACGCCGCTGAGGAGATCGGCTGTCTGCAGAAGGTGAGTATAACCATTTTTTAAATTTTTTTTATTATTTTTAACATTCTATCTTTTACTATTGATGCTGCATATGCTGCATCAATAGTAAAAAGTTGGTCACACTTGTCAAGCACTATGTTTGACAAGTGTGACCAACCTGTCAATCAGTTTTCCAAGCGATGCTACAGATCGCTTGGAAAACTTTAGCATTCTGCAAGCTAATTTCGCTTGCAAAATGCTAAAAAAACCACACAAAAAATGGGAAAAAAACGCAAAAAGAAACATGCGGATTTCTTGCAGAAAATTTCCGGTTTTCTTCAGGAAATTTCTGCAAGAAATCCTGACGTGTGCACATACCCTTAAGGGGCAATCTTACAAGTAGTAATGTCTTTGCCTGTAAAGTTCTTTTTCTGCAAGATTGGTGATTGTTTCATTAGAGGCATTCATGGATAATAGAAGAAGACAATGATGATTATTAGTGTCTTATCTTATAATTCAATCAACAAGATAGAGGGATATCAGTTGCCTTTTCCTTGTTAATACTTTCTCCTAAGATAAAGAGAAGATCACTCAAATTATGTCATTTCTTGGCAGGACTGAAATTCAGTAGAAATGGGGAGTTTGTGATGAAGTTAATTTTCTTGGCAGGGAATGACTTTAGAGTTATTGCAACTATAATTATTGAAGAAGCAAGCTTGGTGAAATCCAAAATTGTGCCAAAACTTTTGGAAATGACTTTGTGTGTATGAGTGTGTGTGTTCTTTCTGTAATATATACAGTATTACTACCTTTTTATTCTTAAATTATGTTTAATCCCTTTCTCTAATCCAACTCCCCAAGTCCTGTCCTTACATTAAGTATTCTGACTTGGCATCAAAAGATATCAATACTAGGCACCCCAGTTCAATCACTAGATACAGTGACTGAGTTATTATAGCCAAATCTATATCCAATGGAAAATTAACTTTACAATAGGAGGCATAAACATTTCCATCCATAAATTTTTGGAGCGTGTCTCTGCATATCTAACATCTGAATAAAGGGCTAAATTAAATTCAGGCATGTTCCTTTATTACTGAATACTATGCTTTATTCTAAAAGGTACACCATTTCAGAAAAAAACAAAGCTTTTACAAAGCTTTAACCCCTTAACCCTTGGGCCATTTTCCGTTTTTGCGTTTTCGTTTTTTGCTTCCCTTCTTCCTAGAGCCATAATATTTTTATTTTTCAGTCAAAATGGCCATGTGATGGCTTGTTTTTGTGGGACAAGTTGTACTTTTGAAAGACATGATTGCTTTTAACATATCGTGTACTAGAACACAGAAAACAAAATCCAAGTGTGGTGAAATTGCCAGAAAAGTGCAATTTCACACTGTTGTTTTTTTTACCATGTTCACTAAATACTAAAACTGACCTGCCATTATGATTCTTCAGGTCATTACAACCAAAAAAAGTAATTCTGCCATTTTTCGCACTATTCCGTTTACCGATCGGGTTAATTATTTTATTATATTGATAGATCAGGCTTTTATGAATGCGTGGACATCAAATATGTGTATGTTTGATTCTTTAATTGTTTTCCACATGCCTCCGGAAGAAGCCAGGGCGAAACGTACGTTGGGGTGAGGAGGGTCTCTGTGTCAGTTCTGGCCTCCACACTGGCACTAGCAGCTGTGTAGCACTTTGCAAGGTAATATAACCGTTATTTCATGTACTCTATGTACTGGGAGTGCATTACTTTATATCGCAGCGACACTTGCTATTGCGTGGTTGTTCAGCTCTAGGTTTTCATGGTATATCATAACGGTATATTTTACATCATACCACCTGTTATTAGAATGGATTAATATCCACTATATTACTGGGAATTATTTTATTTGATACATTAGAGCTGCATATTTACCATATTGGACTAGGTTAGCCTTTTATACCATTCGGATCCCCACCTATCAGACATTTTTGCTTGTTTATGTTTTTTGTTGCATGTATTTTAAGATGTTTAAATAAATATCTACGGTTTTAATATCATGGTTCGCTTCTTTTAACTACTACTATCGTAAGTCAATTTTGTGGTTGTGCATTGTTGAAGTGCCATTGTGATTATTTTTAGGGACTTTCTTTGATTATATTTTCTATTACATGCTGTATGGTAGGGACAAGCATGAAATGGCACTGTAGGGCTGTGTGCATACATTTCAGATTTGGTGCGTTTTTGTCACATTTTTTCTGCACAGATTTGTGACAAAACCTGAAGCAGAACCTGATGCCAGCAAAGTGAATGAGAAACCTGACGTATCATGTGTAGGTTGAGTATTTTTGACTTGCAGAAAATAATCTGCAGCATGTCAATTCTCTGAGTGTTTTTGCCCTGCGTTTTTCACCAGTGACTTCACACAAATCAATCAAAAACGCAGGCAAAAATGCAACAAAAATGCATAATTTGCTGCTCTATTTTTATTGCCAAGAGATGCAGAAATGGCGCATAAATTTTACTCAACGTGTGCACACACTCTAAAACATACAAAAGAACAGATTGTGCTTTCCTAAATAAGATTAGGTAGACATACTCTGAGTTTTAGATTCTCATTTCAAATCTTTCTAATACTTGGAAGATGTTGCTATTCTCTTTCTGGGTGTACCAAACAAGAGGAATGACAGATTGCAGCTGACACTCTGTAGAAGCTGTAAATGACCATACCAACTGATGAAAATAAAAACCTTGGCTGAGGGATATGACAAATATATATGCAAAAACATTGTGATATCTTTTTTTCCCTCTGCCTATTGCATTTTGTAAGAAAATGGAAATGATTTGACAGATTGACTATCCCATGCATTGATATGACTTTTTAGCCATACGATATGTCTAAATTCATAACCTATTAAGAATAAAAAGTTAGAGTTCTTGATCTGCTGCTGCCTCAAGCCTTTAAGGCTTCTTCATCTATTAAACTGTGTTGATAACAAAAGATTATCAGAATAAGTTTTAAAACATCGGTGTGGTAATACCTTAACCTAACTAAGCTGAAATATCACTTATAATTCTGAATAAAGGGTATTTTACTGGTCTTCAATAGCTTTCGTTGGTAAGACAGCATGAAAATAAGAAAGTTGGAAATTGACTGATTTTTCTATCTGCTTTCATTTCCCTGACATCAGAGCTTTGATCTTACATAGAGTACAGCTTGTTGCAAAGAAGACTGACCACCAGAACCTGGCTGAGTGGTTCTATTCCCAGCTGAAAAGATAACTCCTAAAATCCCAGTCAGTTCTCTCCAGCCCATTGATTTATATTCAGCTGTTATCTGCTCACCTCCATCTCCCTCTCAGCTCATGAGCTGTTTTTATAAGTATTGCTGAAAAAATCACAACACACCAATGTTAGCATTATCTCTTCTTGCAAATGTCAGAGTAGCAAAAGCTCAGCAGAAAGAAAATGACCAAAACTACCAAGGAAGAGAGCCCCCCCGACTCCCAACATACCGGAAGAAAGTAGACTGCAGATATGTGTGATGGTCAAGACACATTTTGTGAATAATCCTTTAAAGTGCACAGAACTAAGCAGGGGATTTCTGAAATGGTAACACTTTTGCAAAGCTTGATAAAGGACTTACAAAAATTGCAGCTGCTTAACTTTGATTTTGAAAAAATTTGTGCTAAAGTCTACATAATTTTAAAGAGGTTGCAAACTTTTCGAAAGACAGGAAACATTATAACATAATAAAATAAAGTACATTTGTTAGAGAAGGCAACAATACTCCTGAAGAACCCCTGCATGATGTATCACTACTGTGAGAAAGCTACCACCTACTGTCCAGATGGGACCATGCGGAAGCAACCGACAGAGGAAGAGTTGCAGGCGGGACATGTTCAAATGCGACAGCCAGCCAGGTGCCTTTGATGAAGAAGTTCCCGGAAAGAAAGGTTCTGCTCTCTAAACCAATGGAGGGTTTGGTGCCAAGAGAGAGAAATGTGAAGAACTAGACCAATGAGGACGCTGAAGCCAGAGTGAAAGGCCTCAGTGGAAAGCATGTGCCAGCAATGTGCTGGCCACTGGAAGACAGAGAGCAGACATCACCAAGTGAGATCTGAAGACCCAACTATGCCGGTCAAGACCAAGGACCAGATCTATGCCAGTCAAGACCAAGAGCCCAGACTGCGCTTGTCAAGGTCCAAACCTCTGCCCTACTCTGGTCAAGTTCCAGAACCAAGACAATGCCAGTCAAGTAGACTTTTTTCCTTAGACCTAGGAGATACCCGCTTTCAGTCAAACGGTCCACAAAGGTTCATGTGGAGACTTCGACCAGAGGAGGACACTTGCAGTGATAGAAGGAAGACATGAGTGAGCCAGGCTGTCGCTTCCAGCACAAAAAAAAGACAGTACAGAGGTTAGTGTGAACAGATAAGGTGAGGGGGACTGGAGCAAAGAAGGCTCAATGTTCCTTCATAGAATTTGTTAGAAGGACTTGTAGCGTAGCTGGAAAACACGGTGAACCTCGCTAGTTCCATTGCTTCAAGAGGAGCTAGCAAAGTAGCTCTCCGAGGATGAAATACTCAAACGCAGAGATGGCGAGCCTGTCAGGGGGAATGTACCCATGGGGGTTATGCTTAGTAACCTTACAAAGTTCACGGAAGTGGTGTATCACTGTAGGGTTGGGTAGAGAGATTAAGAAGCATGCTGCGCGTGGACCCCTGACCTCCATTGTACAGTCAGAGTTAGCCCTTTTGATCCTCAATGGAGAGGCCATACAGACGATAATGTACCTCCAGCTGAGTGGCAGTGTCAATGTGGACAAAGTGATTCAAATTTTAAAATACATACACGGTGACAGAACAAACTTAGGGCACCTCCGCATGTGTTTGCTTTGACTGGTTCAAGGGGAGGGTGAGACTGTAGCTCAGTACATAAACACACTGCAAGTATTGATGTCCCATATCACTAAGAAGACACAAGATGGGTATATAGGGCTTGAGCCACCAGATGAAGTACAGCGGGATCAACTGGTTACTGGACTGAGAGACCCTTACCTGAGCCAGGGTTTAAATTAGCACCTATGCCTGAACCCCAATCTGAACTTTCTAGAGTTTGGAGCAGAGGCCAGGGTCCTAGAACGAGAAGCCCATGTCTTGACACGAGCGGTACGAAGTCCTGAGGAGGCAACCCCTGTTTCAACATATCCAGAGACCGACTGGGCTCAGAAGTTACCCAGGAATTATGGGATATCTGAAGAGAGCTGCGAAATATCAAGGGGACCACCGCTAACATTGCCACACCTGTCTCCATGGCTTGATGTGAAAGAAGGTCAGAGTGGAAAAGTTGCTTCTCACATGCTCCACCACACCTCATCCACATCCCATCAGTAGAATCATTCTCTTTCTAAAAAAGAAAACACAAAACACGTCAGGGGTTGTGCCTGGCTCCTTGGCATCTTCTTACCTCCATCATGGGTAAGCACTAATCGATACAATGGTACTATTTCCTTTTGGTTTGCAATGTCACTGTAACAGCTTCAGGGATTTTCCTATGATAGGTTTTTAGATTAACTAGATCCCTTGTGCCATGTGCATTGTGGCAGCATAGGTATTTAGACTGCACTTGCTTAAATAATTATCTTTACTTGCATGCTGCTGACAAGGTGCATTAGTACTTCTGTGACCAATTTGTGACCAATTTGTTCTTATTTTACTACCATGTTTTTTATTATGTATATGCAATGATAAATTGGACCCATGTGTTTTTACTAGGGTCATGAGTCCTTTCTTCTTTGTTTCTTCGATGAACGTTTTGTATAATGTATGTAGAAGTATTTAAAGGGAACCTATCACCCCGTTTTTTAAAAATTAGATAAAAATAGTGTGAAATAGGGGCAGAGCTGGGCTTTACATTAGTGCCTTTTTGGTGCCTTTACACCCCCTTTAGGCTGCCGAAATACCTTTGTGAAGTGGCCGTTTTCTGCTGTCACTCAAGTTGGTCAGGTCGGATGGTCACAGCGCTGTTTCTCCCCCAGATCAGGCTCATCATTACGTTGGTGGCGTAGTGGTGTGCGCATGTCCAAAGAGAAGATCCACTGCCCAGGAGATTCAAAACAGCGCGGTCTTCGCTATTCGCCGTTTACCGGTGGGCGCGGCCATCTTTCCTGTGGCCGCGCGTGCGCAGATGGAGCGCTCTGCTGCCCAGGGCTTCAGGAAAATGGCCGCGGGATTCCACGCGTGCGCAGATGGAGATCGCGGCGGCCATTTTCCTGAAGCCCCGGGCAGCAGAGCGCTCCATCTGCGCACGCACGGCCACAGGAAAGATGGCCATGCCCACCGGTAAACGGCGAATAGCGAAGACCGCACTGTTTTGAATCTCCTGGGCAGTGGATCTTCTCTTTGGACATGCGCACACCACTACGCCACCAACGTAATGATGAGCCTGATCTGGGGGAGAAACAGCGCTGTGACCATCCGACCTGACCAACTTGAGTGACAGCAGAAAACGGCCACTTCACAAAGGTATTTCGGCAGCCTAACGGGGGTGTAAAGGCACCAAAAAGGCACTAATGTAAAGCCCAGCTCTGCCCCTATTTCACACTATTTTTATCTAATCTTTAAAAAACGGGGTGATAGGTTCCCTTTAATAAAGGCTCTTTGATACCTTTTTATAATACGTTCTATTGTGTGTTTTAATATCACAATCGTGAAGCACCAGTGTATGTTGTAGCCAAGAGCAGATAACACTCCCAGAGCTCTCCCAGAGCACCCCACAGGCGCACAATTACCAAGACTGCTCCAAATAAATATTAGCACAAGAAAATGGAGCAAAAACGTCCACATCAACATAATTGTGTATAAAAATATATAAAGTTTTATTAATTATTTCAATATAAATGGTGTATCAATACAAAAAATGTTATAAATCTGCATATATGTGCTGTATGCACTATACATATAACAGAGGACAATAAGGAGGAGACATGATGGTAGCCAAGTTAGGGGGGGATACTACAATACATCCTTAGGGCAACAGCATGGACCAATCCCAAGTCAATAAGAGGTCCTACGGATCCCCAGTGCCGTGAGTGACAATATATATAGTTAGGCTAGCCCCATACACTACATCTCACAATTTCAAAGGTTCATGCTTACCCATTTGTAATCATCATGGAAGGCACCCCCACCTCTCTCAGCACCCCCGGACACGCGTTTCGCGTTCTAGCTTTTTCAACAGGGTCTGCTCGTAGCCAGTCTCATGGTGTTTAAATATAAATAAAACCGGAAATGGCGCTGGGAATACGGCGCATGCGCGGTGGCACCCAGGGCGCGCCATCACCAGGGCCATCACAGCAGGGCGTGCGTGAGGGCGGAACTCCGCCGTAGGACGTCCAATGATGCTGAGCTGTTACTGATAGCCATAGCGAAAGGCGAACACAGTGGATGGCAGCGGGCATGCACACCACCAGCAACCATTTTTTAAAAGACCATGGTGGTGGCCATATTTGTAGTGATAAGTATACCAAATCGCAACAGATTCCCAAATAACCCTTACATGGAATACCCAGTGCAATGCAGTGAACGATATATAATTAAGGGGACATTATTAGGCCATCTACTTATATAAATATACTAATGTGGGGAATTACAATCACAGCATAAATTCCAATTTGGAACGAGTGCAATATAACAACAGAATAAAGTGACACGTGCAATAATAGTAATATAACTAGTGCATATATATCATAGTGAACACAATTAGCGGACGACAGCCAGCTAAGACTTCTTGTTTCTTTATGACTTCCATATACGGGAAAGAAGGAGTCCGGCGCAGCCTATATTGCGTCTAAAGCCATGGTCATTAGAAGATACATACTAAAATTAAAAAGACACACAAGACAATTAATACAAAAATATTAAAAAGAAGGTGGATAGACTCACATTAGAGAGAGAAGAGAGACAAATTTGTCATAAATCTACATTTCCTCTTATATTACACAGGCTTGACGGAGCTGCAAAATGTGGAACATAGTGTATCCAAAATAAATTATGAATTATAGGACAGGGTTAGTCACAAGAAAGGGGCGAAGCTCAACTGCTCATTTAATCCCTTGGGGGCAAAGGTATCCAGGGTAACAATCCATTTGCACTCGCATTGTGCCAATAATTTAGCAATATTGCCACCCCTGTTCACTCCGTGTATCCTATCTATACCTCTCAGTTTTAAACCCCGGGGATCTGATCCGTGGAACATCCGAAAGTGTCTTGGTATAGTCTTCAGACCCGACAGATCCACCACTTCCTTAGCAGCCAATTGTGAGATGTTGTGTATGGGGCTAGCCTAACTATATATATTGTCACTCACGGCACTCGGGATCCGTAGGACCTCTTATTGACTTGGGATTGGTCCATGCTGTTGCCCTAAGGATGTATTGTAGTATCCCCCCCTAACTTGGCTACCGTCATGTCTCCTCCTTATTGTCCTCTGTTATATGCATAGTGCATACAGCACATATATGCAGATTTATAACATTTTTTGTATTGATACACCATTTATATTGATATAATTAATAAAACTTTATATACTTTTATACACTATTATGTTGATGTGGATGTTTTTGCTCCGTTTTCTTGTGCTACTATTGTATGTTTTGTTGCATAATTCTCCTGTTCTTACGCTACTTAAGTGTTTCCTAACTACTGTAAATTCCCGCTATAGCAGAAGATATAAATAGTTTGTTGTATGTTTCCACCTCATGTCCTCTGTGCATTGCATCTGGTTACCTGCTTTACATGTTCCCTTGCCCTAACCCACATTGATCCAGCACAGGCTATACCTTTGTTTTCCATGAAAACAGGAGCCTATGGCGTCTTGCTTTTTGGTTATGTGTCAGCAGAGGCCTGTGATTTGCTGCGGCAGCATCCTGAAGAAGTCATTGTTCAGGTTCTGTGCGCGGACAACAGGTGTTCGGTACAGACCCCGAACTTTACCATTCACCCATCACTACTGCCCACATAATTGTGCATAATTTTGGCAAAATCTTGTAAAAGATGTAATATCATAGTTAGACTGCCTCTCAATCTGCATTCAAACATTTTGTTTCTTCTGTTTTTAGAAACAAACAGAAATAAAGGCGTTGTTCACTATTCGAACAACCCCTTCTGAATCTGAATGGTTGGCCCATGTTAAAATAAACACACTTATACTTAACTCCCATACTGGCTCCGTTCCAGGGGTGTCAGCACTCGCTTTCCCTGGGCTCACATCACAAGGTTATGTCAAGTAAGCCCTGTGCCCAATTATCATTGACTTCACTGTCTCCATCTTCAGACAAATTGAACATCAAGAGGAAGGTTTGGATGGCCGTATTTCATGATCCACTTCAAGACCACAATGCCCAAACAAAATCCAACTTTACTAACCTGGAGACAATAGTTTGCTCGGCATATAAAATGCTTCAGAGTTTGAGATTAGGTTGGATTTCAGGTTGATCTTGGCATTGTGCTTCATATCTCGACCATGGAATGCAACCATCTGAAGCTTGGCTATGGCACATAACTTTTTAAAACCACTTAAGGACCCAAATGTCATGCTGCTGCAGTACAGTATAACACAACCTCCACCAGAGGGAGCTTGAGAGGTAAGTGAGACTGCATACACAGAGAAGCACCACAGAGCAGTAGCACAGGCGCCACCAAGTAGCGAGAGAGTAGTCAGACAAGCCGAGTCAAAATACAATCAGAGGCCGAAGTACCAAAAAGGATAAGCAGCAAACATGGTCAGAAACAAGGCAGGAGGTTCAGCAGCGGTCAGAAGCGCATAAGACATAAAGCAGAAGCGGGTCCGAGTATGAGCCAAGTCAGGAACTAGAGAATCAAACAGACAAACAGAGATACGCAGGGAAAAGGGCAGACAGAGGGAGTCGACAGACACGGGACAAGTCAGGGAACACAGCAGGACAAATCAAGAGCTACCAGAGTCAGGTTTACACGCCAAAGGCAGAACTATAGCTGACACCCCAGCAGGATACCTGGGAGCTAAATAGCAAACCTGGACCCAGAATGAGGCAGAGCAAAGTTAACCCCTGACATGATCTGCCCGGAAAAAGAGCAGACAGGCCTAAACCCTTGAAAGGATCATGACAGTTTCCCAGGATAACGTGCGTGAAATGCCCAGACCAATCAATCAGCATGGACAGATCGCGCCGGGACCCAAGATCGATCCTCAGGACCGTAACCCCTCCAATGGATCAAATACAGAAGTGAACTATGGACCCAGGATGAGGCAGAGCAAAGTTAACCCTGATACGCCCAGAAAAAGAGCAGACAGGACTAAACCCTGGAACGGATCATGACACCAGATGCTTTTATTTTTGTGCTTTCCTTTCTTCCTCCACTTAGTCTTCAGATATGGAGGCAGTCTGTGGCTTATCTGTAGACTCTGGTACATGGTCCGTTTCTGTGAGATGCTGATCTTGTTCTTCCAGTCACTGAAATACCTCTCCTTGCCATCGTCTACCATCTTCCTGATTCTAGCTTTTGTCAGGTTGCTTTGGTTGATGGTTCGGTTAGGTTATACAGGCACTTATACACATTATTCAGTCATATATACACATTATACAGACACATATACATGTTATACAGTCACATATAAACATTATACAGCCATGTATACAAGTTATACTGCCACAAATACACATTATACAGCCATGTATACAAGTTATACAGCCACATATTCACATTATACTACACATTACTCAGCCATATATACATGTTGTACAGACACATATACACTTTATGCAGCCATATATAGAAGCTATGCAGCCATATATACACGTTGTACAGACACATATAGACGTTATACCGACATATATACAAGTTATGCAATCATAAATGCACATTAAACAGCCATATATTCACGTTACACAGAAATATATACACATTATACAGCCATATATGCACATTACACAGCCAAATATACACGTTATACAGCCACATATACAGACAGCTACCCTTCTTTCCACAGCTTGCATTGATGTGCCATCCTGGATGAGCTACACTACCTGAGCAACTTCTGTTGATTGTACTGTGCCTTTAGGAGTGAGAGCAATAACAAAATTAATAAAGTAATGAAAACAACAGCCAAAAAGGATGAGAACAGAGAAATGGTCTGTGGTCACCACCTCCAGAACCACTTCTTTTATAGAGGTTATCTTGCTAATTGCCTATCATTTCTACCCGTTGACTGTTCCATTTGCAGAACAGGATGAGAAATTGATTCACAATTCTTAACTGTACAGGTTGCTTTCACAGATGTGTGATTGACTTGGAGTTGCATTGTGTTGTTTAAGGGTTCCCTTTACTGTTTTTGAGCTGTTGAATGTGAATTGGCAATAAAAAAATATTACATTTATCTATTTGATAATACAGTTCTTATTGGCAGACCATTTTCTGACATAATTATGCACAATACCCAATTTCCAGTGAAATAGAATGTTTGGTAGAACATACATATTTTATATTATCGTATATTAATGCTTTTTTGAAAAGTCATCATAAGGGCATACAAAGAGCCTTTTACTTTGTTTTGTTTTTCTAAGGTTTCTTACAAAATAGGTCAACCGTCATATAATATTATTCTGCACCAATGCAGTAATATCAAGATGATGCTGTTTATGTTTCTATTCCAGAAAATGAAATATAACGAAAAAATGTAGTTACTTACAGTAACAAACTGACTAAATAAACCTCTAGCTTTTTAGCTCGGTTTTCAAATTTTTTTATTTTCCAATGAAAATAACCTTTGTGTGTGTACACAATTTGGACATACGGACTTTATAAAAGGGGGAACCCTTGTCAAGCACATTCCTAAAGGGAACTTGTCACGTAAAAAAATATATTAACCTGCAAACATTGGGTTATTCTACAGGTTAATAGTGTTCTGAAGCTGCCTGGCGCTGACACTGAGAGCCCTGCTGCCACGAGGAAATCAACTTTATTACTCCCGGCAGCCTGGGGATTTCAGTCATAGAAGTAAGCCAAGGCAACTTCAGACTCCGCTCAGTACATAGTGTCTGTAAGGTTATATTCACACTTTGTGCTTTTTCAGCATAAAAAAAGCTTAAAAACACAGTTTAAACTTTGCATAAAAAATGCAGCAAACGTGCAAAGTGTGAACATAGCCTTACACTGCCCCAGCACTGGCTGACAGCCGGCTCTAATGGTGGGCTGGCTGTCAGTCAATGCTGGGGTGTGTTTACAACCACTGCTCACTATGTACTGAGCCATGCTGGCCCACCACTATGACTAAAAAAAAACAAAAGCTTGAATATAAAGTCACAAGAAAACTAAAAATATATCAAAACATCAGGTCCTTAGATGTCCTGACAGGTAAATACAACCTGAGATGAACAACACATGACAAATTACACCATGTCATTTAACAACAACTAGGCCAAAATGCAGATGCAATGTGGGAAAAATTAACTACACCCTCACAGCTTCCTTAGGAATTAGGAGCTATTCATATGTTAAAGTAAAGCTTATATTTTTTATCGAACTGCAAATACTTTAGAGAACATACAGTCTGTACCGCACTTCGCTGTATGCCAGTCTGGTGAATCATGTATTTGCTGGGACAAGTAAAGGTTTAGAGCTTCAGTCACACTACCTGACAATGATTAACAGTCTCTGCACTGCTCAACATGATTGATTTTACCATATAGCGTACTGGAAAATGGGAAAAAAAATCCAAGTGCTGTGAAGTAGCAAAAAAAGTGCAATTCCACAAACTGTTTTTTGTGTTTATTTACCATGTTCACTATGTGGTAAAACTGATCTGCAATAAGAGTCCCCAGGTCAGTATGAGTATGTAGATATTAAGCATATATAAGTTGTTATATTATCTAAGTAGTGAAAATTCCGAAAATTGTAAGAAAAAAAGTTGCTTATGTCACCACTGCCCTGCTTCTATGTTTTGGGATACTATTGCCTTTTTACCTTGTTGCGGGGCCACATTTCTCTGGTCAATCATTTCTCATTTCCCTTATATTATCAATAAATACAATATTTTTGTATTTTCTACTTACTGATTAGTTTATGCATTTTTTTTGCACATCAGACTCTTTTTACTGTGAACATTGTTCCCATTAGAAACTTAGTTAATTTGTGCAACAAGACCTATGGTGCGTTGATAACTACCTTACTATTATATCTTATATTTAATATTGTCCTCTGTAAATACCATGTTACTCACAAATTACTCTTTGTTCCACTCACCTCCTTCGTGTAGTTGTAGGGGACAGGGACCTGGTGAGCTGTGCAGACGGGTGGAACCATTGTTGCCGGGAGTCGGGGTTCCGGGGGACGGATTTGAGGGGTGCATGGGAAGCCAGGCTCATGTGACAGGAGGCAGAGTGACGCAGGGAGAGGAGAGGATAAAAAGCAAAACGCGCGAAAGCAGGGGCAGAGAAGCGCGGGAAATCTCTGAGGAGAGGAAACTGCAGCGCAGTTGCTGTGAGTGTGCAGGCCGCAGTGAGACTTGCAGGAAGCAGGGGGAAAACGTGCAACAGACACTGCGGGCAATTACTGGAGCCCCCAAAAAGAGACGCATTCGTCGTCAGCGACCCCCCAGGCAGAGGGGTAGTGCTGACCAGCTCAGGGACAGTATTACCGCGCTCCCTGAGAACACCTTGCCAGAGAGTGCTACAGACTCGCATGGTTTCGTCTCAGCTGTGACTGATACTGATTATTCTCCTAATCCTCCTCAAAAAGACTCTTCTCTGGACTGGGAGGCTGTTACCTCGGATCAACGTCCGCCTGCAGGAGGGAACGCAGCACCGCAAAAGACATTCTGGACTCGACTCTACGCCTGGGCCCGTCGCCAGAAGACACCTCCTTCCTCCGCCATCAGGACTACGGCGTTGTCGGAGCCTCCCCGTCAGGACTACATCGCTGAACCAGCACTGATAAGTGACCGTTGTTGACTTTATCTTAGTAGGGAGTCACTAGTGAGGCGCTGCCGCGTTCTACGGGTGTAGTTCAGGGCGGCCATATAATAATTGGGATTTACTGCGAGATTGTGTTCTTGTATATAAGTTCCCTGCGTGGAAAACGTTTGTTATCTTTTTGGTTGGAAGTTAAAAAGAAAGTTAAAAACGCTATTTGCTTTCTGGCTCCTATTTGTCCCTGCATCCTTCTTTACCTGCGGTCTCTACATTTGGCGTAGTCGGCAGGATGCAGGATCCAAAGAAGGAGCCAGAAGATACGGAGGATGGGGCTGGGCCTAGAGCTTCTCTCTCATTGGGGGTCATGTTAAACAATTTGCCCAAGTTTAATGGGAGCAACATGTTGTTGTGGAGCTGGACTGAGAGGATGAGGGGGCTGTTGAGAATGCATCCTATGACCCCGGCCCTGGAAGCTGAGGTAGCCATTATGGCATTAGACGGAGAGGCCCGAGATTCAGTGATGTTGAGACCCCCCACAGAGCGGAATACTTTTACCGGGGTGTTACATGTGTTAGAGGGGACGCACGGGGATCCCACCGACGTGGGAGAGCTGCGGGCCCGGTTGTTTGGACAGCGACAAAAAGAGGGCGAGACTGTCACTCAGTACATGAATGCTCTGCAAGAGCTAAACATTGCAATCGTGCGGAAAGATGGTATGGGGATGGGACATGTCGACGTGACCCTGCGCGACCAACTGGTGACAGGACTGCGGGATGAGTTGACCAAACAGGCTCTACGTGAACGAGTGCGGGTCGACCCGCGCCTGACTTTCTCCGACATAGGCAATGAGGCCCGCACCCGGGAGCAAGAGAGGGGGGTGACGGTCCTGACAGGAGAGGCTCGAGTTATCCAGACCGCTGCACCAGGAGGGGGTGAGCCGTCGTGGGTTCAGGAGATGCGGCAGGAGCTCAAACAAATCCGAGACGAACTGGCCGAAGTAAAAAAAAATGCGCGAAGCCCAAGGGAGCTACCCCGGGGGCAAGGGTCTGGGAGTCCAGCTCGTGGCGCTCGTTCAGGATATTATCCGGTCTCCGGTGCTTGCTATGGTTGCGGGGAGGCAGGACATTTCGCACGAGAGTGCCCCCGGAGAGGGAGGGCCTCGTCACGGCGGGCGTTAAACTAGAGGACTCCGAGCTAAGGGGACGACGCTCGGAGTCAGAATCCCCGCGGATGGGTGGTGAAAGTCCCAAAAATTTGGTTGCCAGCTGCCCCCTGGTTTGGGCAGAGTTTGAAGGGCGGGCTGTACGTTGTCTGGTGGACACCGGATCTCAAGTCACGACTATGCCCGAGGCCTATTTTAGAAAACACTTCCCTGTGTCAGTCAGACCCCAATGGGGCCCCGTAATCCGGTTGCAGGCCGCCAATCAGCTGCCCATCCCAGTGGAAGGGGTCACCTGGATGCAAATATCTTTATGTGGGAAAGACCTGGGCCGCCGGGGGGTTGTGTTGACACGGGGGGATCCCAGCCCACAACATATCGTGACTTTGGGGATGAATGTATTGAAGGACTTTGGCAGTTTGCTGTTAGGGGAGACCACACAAGAGACACTCAATCAGTGGGGGACCAGTACACCTCAAGGCTCCGTGTTCAGACAGTTAGTGAGGGAAGTCCGTGTGCAAGAGACCTTTCAGGAGGGAGACATACTAGGGAAAGTAATCACCTCCCCGACAGCAGAAGTGACGTTTCCCCCAGGACAGACTGTTATATCCCTGCCCATCCGAGCTCGCATCCCTCTGGAAGGAGTGCAAGTGCAGGTTGAGCCCACCTTTACGTCCCCTTTGCCCACAGGACTGCTGGTGGCCCGATCTCTGGCTACTGTTAAAAATGGGGCCGTACCAGTGCAATGTGTGAATGTGGACGAACACGATGTCGTGCTACGGGTCCGAAGTGAGATGGCCAAAGTGTTACGACCGTTAGAAGTGATGCCTCCTCCAGATACTTTACAGTTAAAGGTGGATTCCCCTGATCCCTGGATGGTCAGTGTCCGGTCTACACAGGATCCTGAGCTGATAGCGTTACGAAAAGGTCAAACTATTCTGGAACATATGCGAGCAGAATTACCGGGTCTGGATCCATCACAAGTCTCGCGAGTGCAGCGGCTCCTTGGACACTATGCTGAAGTGTTTGCGCAACATGAAGATGATTTTGGCTGTACCACGGCCATCGAACATGGAATTCCGACCGGAGATACAGTGCCCATCAGGGAACGGTACAGACAGATTCCCCCGCAGATGTACCAGGAAGTAAAGACGTTGTTAGGCCAGATGCTACAAAAGGGAGTGATCCACGAGAGTCAGAGCCCGTGGGCTGCCCCGATCGTGCTGGTGCGGAAAAAGGACGGCACGCTCCGGTTCTGTGTGGACTATCGTAAGCTAAATGCATGCACCGTCCGAGACTCTTATCCACTTCCCCGTATCGAGGAGTCTCTCTCCGTGCTGGGTCGGGCCAAATATTTTTCCACCTTAGACCTAGCCAGCGGATACTGGCAGGTCCCGATGACAGAAGCAGATCGTCCTAAGACAGCGTTCATCCTTCCCATGGGACTATTTGAGTTCAATCGAATGCCGTTTGGGCTGGCCAACGCTCCAGGCACCTTCCAACGATTAATGGAGCGGTGTCTGGGGGATTTGAACTTCGAGGCCACTCTCATTTATCTGGATGACATCATCATCTACGCCCCAACATTCGAGGAACATCTGTGCCGACTGGAACAGGTACTAGACCGGTTGCTGAAATACGGGCTTAAGGTGAAGCCCCAGAAGTGTCACTTGTTCCGGGAACAGATCGAGTACCTGGGGCATGTGGTGTCCGCCGAAGGAGTCCGGCCATCGAAGGAGAAGATTGCTGCAATCCAGGAGTGGCCCACACCGGAGACCGCTAAAGATGTACGGGCGTTCTTGGGCCTCGCTGGGTACTACCGGCGCTTCGTGAAGAATTTTGCTCGCCGTTCTCACAATCTACAAGTCCTGCTGAAAGGAAGCTCCCCCAAGGAACGGGGAAAGAAGATACAATGGCAGGAGCCACAAGAAGCAGCGTTCCGGGACTTGAAGACAGCTCTCATGGAGCCGCCGGTGTTGGCTTATGCGGACGTTTCGCAACCGTTCATCCTACACACCGACGGCAGCTCTCAGGGATTGGGGGCTGTGTTGTCTCAGGTTCAGGATGGGCGGGAGAGAGTGATCGCCTATGCGAGTCGGTCTCTTCATGACTCTGAGTTGAACCCAGACAATTACAGTTCTTTCAAGGTGGAGCTGCTGGCCGTGGTGTGGGCTATGACGGAGCGGTTCGCTGAGTACCTGGCCGGTTCCGAGGTGCTGATACGCACGGATAACAACCCATTGGCACATCTGGAAAATGCGAAATTGGGTGCCCTAGAACAGCGCTGGGTAGCCTGGATGGCCAAGTACAAATACCGTATCCTTTACAAGCGAGGAGCGGAGAATGTTCATGCTGACGCATTATCTCGTCTGTGGAAAAATCCCCCAAGAACTAACCGAGATGAGGAGCTGGAGGGAGAAGAAATCCCCTACGCCATCGGGGGCGCTGCTCAGACGGCTGTGAGCCGGGAACAGACCGGGAACGGAACGGCTGCAGGACTGTTGGTTCAGAGTCGGGACGAATGGATACGGCTACAACAGGAAGACCAGGAACTAGCTCCATTGCGACAGTGGATAACGAATGGTCTATTGCCCGTGAGAACCCCTGGACAAATTCTCCCGTCAGATCTGAACCTTCTTCTGCGGCAGTGGGAGCGCCTAACTCTTCAGGACGGGCTCTTATGCCACTTAACCATGGCTCTGGCAGATTCTGAGCCGACCTGGCAGATGGTCTTACCAGGGCCTGTGGTGGCCGCAGTTGCTAAAGAAGCTCATGAGTCCGGGGCACACTTCGGAGTGAAGAGGACGTTTAAGTGGCTGCAAACTCGGTTCTATCATCCTCGGCTGCTTGCGGAAGTACAAACTGCCTGTAGACAATGTCGACAATGTGAGCTAACCAAGTCACCGGAGGAAAGGGCGCCTGTGCAGAGCATCACGACGTCTGCCCCTTTTGAAGTATTAATGATAGACTACATTACCATTGGAGCAGCGCATCAAGGCTACGAACACTGCCTCGTTATGGTAGATCATTTTTCAAAATTCGCGGTAGTCATCCCTACCCGTGATCAGACAGCTGAGTCGGCGGCGAGCGCTATCTGTAAGAACTTTATTCAAGTTTACGGCTGTCCGAGGCGAATACATTACTGTTTCTTGGGCAAGGTCATGGAAGAGCTGCATCGCCTCTACGGCATTGATAAGTCACGCACCACACCGTATCATCCCCAGGGAAATGGGGCTTGTGAGCGGTTTAACCGGACTTTGCTTCAAATGCTGCGTGCGCTAGAACAAGATCAGAAGGCCCGCTGGCCGGAGTACGTGTCTGACCTAGTGTGGGTCTACAACAATAGAGTTCATCAAGTCACCGGACGCACCCCGTATGAAGTGGTCTTTGGGCGCCCAGGAAAAGGCATGACAGATCTGGAACTGTCTTCGGAGGAAGAAGGCCCCCGAACAGGGATGGCTTCGTGGGTGCGTGATCATCGGCATCGGCTGCAGACCTTACACCGACTGGTACACACTCGAATTCGGGAAGTGGAGCATCGGAGCACCCCTACAGCAAAACCCCCAGAGTTCCGGCCAGGTGATCGAGTACTCGTTCGAGAGCAAAGACCGCAAAACAAGTTAGACCATCGTTGGGAAAAAACACCCTATCGGGTGCTTCGCCGTATAGACCCGCATGGACCTGTATATGAAGTGCAGTCTGAGGCCCTCGGAAGTACAGGTACTCGCATTCTTCATCGCAACATGCTCCGGTTGTGTCGCTCTGTTGACTCGGACACCCCGGAATCCGCAATCAGGGAAGAGCCACCTACGACTGAGTCCCCCAACAACCATTGGTGGGATGAAGAAGATGATGAAGAAGAAGAACGGCGTCAAAATACTCCCCCTATCTCGACTACTACACTACCCCTGACCAGTCACCCTTCCGCTGACGACATTCCCCCAACACCCCCTACACAAGGACCCGAGCCACGACGTTCTGAACGTTCTACTGCCGGTAGACCCCCAACTCTCTACAGTCCTGACTTACACACTAGACAGACCCAAGTGTGGAACAATCCGTCAGGTGGGCGACCTGTCAGTGCGAAGGCCTCGCCCAGGGACTGGCGAGCATACAGGGTGGGGGAATGTAGGGGACAGGGACCTGGTGAGCTGTGCAGACGGGTGGAACCATTGTTGCCGGGAGTCGGGGTTCCGGGGGACGGATTTGAGGGGTGCATGGGAAGCCAGGCTCATGTGACAGGAGGCAGAGTGACGCAGGGAGAGGAGAGGATAAAAAGCAAAACGCGCGAAAGCAGGGGCAGAGAAGCGCGGGAAATCTCTGAGGAGAGGAAACTGCAGCGCAGTTGCTGTGAGTGTGCAGGCCGCAGTGAGACTTGCAGGAAGCAGGGGGAAAACGTGCAACAGACACTGCGGGCAATTACTGGAGCCCCCAAAAAGAGATGCATTCGTCGTCAGCGACCCCCCAGGCAGAGGGGTAGTGCTGACCAGCTCAGGGACAGTATTACCGCGCTCCCTGAGAACACCTTGCCAGAGAGTGCTACAGACTCGCATGGTTTCGTCTCAGCTGTGACTGATACTGATTATTCTCCTAATCCTCCTCAAAAAGACTCTTCTCTGGACTGGGAGGCTGTTACCTCGGATCAACGTCCGCCTGCAGGAGGGAACGCAGCACCGCAAAAGACATTCTGGACTCGACTCTACGCCTGGGCCCGTCGCCAGAAGACACCTCCTTCCTCCGCCATCAGGACTACGGCGTTGTCGGAGCCTCCCCGTCAGGACTACATCGCTGAACCAGCACTGATAAGTGACCGTTGTTGACTTTATCTTAGTAGGGAGTCACTAGTGAGGCGCTGCCGCGTTCTACGGGTGTAGTTCAGGGCGGCCATATAATAATTGGGATTTACTGCGAGATTGTGTTCTTGTATATAAGTTCCCTGCGTGGAAAACGTTTGTTATCTTTTTGGTTGGAAGTTAAAAAGAAAGTTAAAAACGCTATTTGCTTTCTGGCTCCTATTTGTCCCTGCATCCTTCTTTACCTGCGGTCTCTACATAGTCACACCCGGAGAATAAATGGTTAAGTTGGTTGCTTGCGCCTTGTCCTTCTCTGCATGTTGCACCCAGTGACCTGCTTACACGTACGCAGCAGGCTCCTACTGCATGTCCGGAGACAGAATATCGTGCTGATCTCAGGACTTCAACTCCTTATATATCGCAGTCAACAATGACAATTATACTGCACGGTAAACGTCATAACAAAAGTAATATTAAAAACATATTCAGATTAATTGTTTATTTTTGCTCATGCCTCCCACCAAAAAATGAATTAAAAAGTGAACAAAAACTCCATGTACCTCAAAAAATGAATTAGTAAAAAAAACAATTTGTCCGCCAAAAATAAGCCCTTAACAAGTTCATCAACTGAAAAATGAAGAAGTGATGGGAATTAGACTACTATGGCCAAAAATAATAATATATTTTTTTAAATGTTTTTATGCAAAAGTGACAAAACATACACAAGTCTACATAAATTTAGTATTGGAGTGATTGTACCAATAAAGATATCATGATAGTTATATCGTTTTTGAAATTAGTGAAGGGACTTACAAGTATGAGGACTTTTGACGTTGGTTGCGAGCTTGTGTATTTTGGAACAAATATCGATCAATACCTCATGTAATTTATAAAAAAATTCACCTTTTTATAGCACAATTTTCCATTTTTATGCAGGATGCAGCGAGGCCCTTTAGTGTTGATTGGGTGAATTGGGGTGTCTATCCTTGTGGGGTGCACTGATATAGCACTGGGCAGTAGTGTTGAGCGATACCGTCCGATACTTGAAAGTATCGGTATCGGAAAGTATCGGCCGATACCGGCAAAGTATCGGATCTGATCCGATACCGATACCCGATACCAATACAAGTCAATGGAACTCAAGTATCGGAAGGTATCCCTGATGGTTCCCAGGGTCTGAAGGAGAGGAAACTCTCCTTCAGGCCCTGGGATCCATATTAATGTATAAAATAAAGAATTAAAATAAAAAATATTGATATACTCACCTCTCCGACGCAGCCTGGACCTTACCGCTGGTAACCAGCAGCCTTCTTTGCTTAAAATGAGCGCGTTCAGGGCCTTCTATGACGTCACGGCTTCTGATTGGTCACCCATGTGACCGCCATGTGACCAATCACAAGCCGTGACGTAATTCTCAGGTCCTAAATTCCTAATTCTAGGAATTTAGGACCTGAGAATTACGTCACGGCTTGTGATTGGTCGCGTGGTGGTCACATGGTCGGCCGCGACCAATCACAAGCCGTGACGTCATCTAAGGCCCTGAACGCGCTCATTCTTAGGAAGGAAGGCTGCCGGAAAGAAACCGAGGGTGAGTATATTCCTATTAGGTATATACTCACCCTCGGATGCGCCCTTCTTCTTTCCGGCAGCCTTCCTTCTTAAGAATGAGTGCGTTCAGGGCCTTAGATGATGTCACGGCTTGTGATTGGTCGCGGCCGCCCATGTGACCGCTCACGCGACCAATCACAAGCCGTGACGTCATCCCTCAGGTCCTAAATTCCTAGAAGGGAATTTAGGACCTGAGGGATGACGTCGCGGCTTGTGATTGGTCGTGTGGCGGTCACATGAGCGGCACGCGACCAATCAGAAGCCGTGACGTCATGGAAGGTGCTGAACGCGCTCATTTTAAACAAAGAAGGCTGCCGGTTACCAGCGGTGATGTCCAGGGGCCTCCGGACAGGTGAGTATATCAATATTTTTTTAATTTAATTCTTTATTTTACACATTCATATGGATCCCAGGGCCTGAAGGAGAGTTTCCTCTCCTTCAGACCCTGGGAACCATACACTGGAAACTTCCGATTCCGATTCCCGATACCACAAAAGTATCGGATCTCGGTATCGGAATTCCGATACCGCAAGTATCGGCAGATACCCGATACTTGCGGTATCGGAATGCTCAACACTACTGGGCAGAGCATCTGGTCTAATAGTATTTGCGTCATCTATAGGCTGTAAGCCAGACACTGTGCATCACAAGTACCTGCGTGAATGATGCCCTAGGCAAGCCTCATCTGTGTGCATTTTTAATACTAGGGAACTACCCCCTCCATGAATCGGTAGGTTCACGAGTGGTCATTTCATCAGTATTTTGCACCTGTGCTGGTCCCCCGTCTTTATCAAGGGGGTCTGCTGCATCCTGCTAATGCATTGGTAATCTGAACTGGTGTTGATGAAGCTGCATCTTTATCTGTGATGCATGTGAGATAGATCTCAAATATCAGGGCAGGAGCCCAACCCTGCACAATGTTCTACAGGGCAATTTTATCTAACAAATATTGCTTGACGGAACACCAAGAATCATTTTTGTTATATTACAGCGGTTTTACCTCATTTGTCATTTTTTTGCACAGGGTTCTACCAGGATAAGTCACCACAGTTGATGTCCCTCAAAAACTTCTGATAAACACCAACAATAATCATGAGTCAGAGACCAAAACAAAATAGGGAGTAATGAAAGATTTTTTAAATTATTTTTTTCCCTTTTCTGGCTGTCTCTGTAGAGCATTTGATTCATCCAGTGACTCCTTCTTTTTCACTGACTGCGCTTTTACCTGAAGTCACACAGCATAAAGACTGTTAGTCAAGCAAACAGTTGTGGCTAATAGAGCTGGAGTGACAGAGGCTTCAGATCTACAGCCTCATTGGCATATCAGTTCCAACACTGATTTCTCAGTAATGGAGGAACAAACTGGTCATGCGAAGGTATTTTCGGACTTGTCTTTAAAAGAGCTACAAGAGCTTGGGGTGTGTAATCCTACTGACAGATTCCCTTTAATAGTTGCATAGTCTCTCAAGAGGCAACGTACTTTGAGGTTACGAATATTCTTAAAAGGGACAATCTCCATAGCAGCTTCTCCTCTACTGTGGCATAGTCTTAAAATCACTGTCCGTGAACTACGACAGACAATCTCTGTCCTTATGTAAACTCTTTTCTCAGTCACATCTATTTCTTGTCCTCTGTATAATGCAGATATTCCCTCACCTGAGACAAACTGCAGCACAGCTACAGCTGGTAGGGGGGAAGGAGCTGTTGGTACTCACCCCCACTATAAGGTAGTGGAGACACACACTTTCTCTGAAGGGCACAACAGCATGTGCCCTGTGTATCAGTTGAATTGACTTTCAAATTGCTTATGACACCAATAATTTTGTCTTTTTGAGCCATAGGCTCTTTTATGAACAGTTTTACATTATTATTTATAATAATTATAATTATTAAATTTTAAATATTTTAAATTGCATTTGCTATTTATAAATATATAACTATAGGGAAAATAATATTTGTATATTAAAATATATTGATAGATTTTCCAAATTACCGGTATATTCATATCACAGCTTCCATCCAACAAAATGTTTGACTAGGAAAAAAAGTCATAGCTTTGCATCTCATACATTAAATACTTTTGACATAAAAACATCCTCCATGAGTTTATCATTAGATCACAAATCACCACATTGCTCTTAAATCCTTCCAAAGACGTATGCAACACTTCTATAAATTATAGGTCCATGAATCTGACATAATATGGAATAATGTCAAATAAAACTGTCTGCAGCATAATTTGTGAAGCAAGGTTGTGAGCATCCACAAAATATAACTTTAATAGAATTCTAATCAATATCATTTTTTGTTTGTAGCATCTACATAAGTCTATTTCCACTTTCTTGAAATCTGATGGTATGAAGCACATTTTTCAGGTTGTTCTTGCAATTGTAGAATTACATTAGTCAGGAAAAAAAATCATAATTTTATTTAGATTCCTCTTGTGTCTTTAAATAGACATACACACGTGGTCAAAATTGTTGGTACCCCTCGTTTAATGACCGAAAAACCCGCAATGGTCACAGAAATAACTTGAATCTGACAAAAGTAATAATAAATAAAAGATCTGTGAAAATGAACAGATGAAAGTCAGACATTGCTTTTCAACCATGCTTCCACAGAATTAAAAAAAAATATAAAATAGGTCTGGACAGAAATGATGGTACCCCTGAAAATAATGTGGCAAAAGAGACATGTTAAATCAAGGTGTGTCCACTAACTAGCATCACAGGTGTCTACAATCTTGGAATCAGTGAGTGGGCCGGTATATAGGGCTACAGATACTCACGGTGCTGTTTGGTGCCATGGTGTGCATCACATTCAACATGGACCAGAGGAAGCAAAGGAAAGAGTTGTATCAGGAGATTAGAAATAAAACTATAGACAAACATGTTAAAGGTAAAAGTTATAAGACCATCTCCAAGCAGCTTAATGTTCCTGTGACTACAGTTGCACATGTTATTCAGAAATGTAAGATCTATGGGATTGTAACCAACCTCCCTGGACGTGGCCGCAGGAGGAAAATTGATGACAAATCAAAGAGATGGATAATAATAATCTTTATTTTTACATAGCGCAGCGCTTTACAGGTTGCACACATTATCATTGCTGTCCTTGATGGGGCTCACAATCTAGAATCCCTATCAGTATGTTTTTGGAATGTGGGAGGAAACCGGAGTACCCGAAAGAAACCCACGCAAACACGGGGAGAACAAACTCCTTGCAGATGTTGTCCTTGGTGGGATTTGAACCCAGGACCCCAGCGCTACAAGACTGCAGTGCTATCCACTGAGCCACCATGATAGATGATATGAATGGTAACAAAAAAGGCCAGAAAAACTTCTAAACAGATTAAAGGTGAACTTCAAGCCCAAGGAACATCAGTGTCAGATCGCACCATCTGTCGTTGTATGAGCCAAAGTGAACTTCATGGGAAGCAACCAAGGAGTACATCATTGTTGAAAAAAAATCATAAAAAAGCCAGACTGGAATTTGCCAAACTAGATTCTGACAATCCACAAAGATTCTGAGAGAATGTCCTATGGACAGATGAGACAAAAATGGCAAGGAACATCAGCTCTATGCTCACAAATGGAAAAAAGAAGCAATATCAAGAAAAGAACACTGTCCCTACTGTGAAACATGAAGGAGGTTCTGTTATGTTCTGGGGCTGATTTCCTGCATCTGACACAGGGTGTCTAGAATCTGTGAAGGGTACCATGAAATCTCAAGACTATAAAGGGATTCTAGAGAGAAACGTGCTGCCCAGTGTCAGAAAGCTTGGTCTCAGTCGCAGGTCATGGTTCTTGCAACAGGATAATGACCCAAAACACACAGCTAAACAAAAAAAAGAATAGCTAAGAGAAAAAGATTGGACTATTCTGAAGTGGCCTTCTATGTGCCCTGACCTAAATCCTATTGAGCATCTTTGGAAAAAGCTGGAACATGCCATCTGGAAAAGGGTACCTTCAAACACGAGACAACTGGAGCAGTTTGCTCTTGAGGAGTGGGCCAAAATACATGTCGAGAGGTGCAGAAGTCTCATTGACAGAAGAATCGTTTGATTGCAGTGATTGCCTCAAAATGTTGTGCAACAAAATATTAAGTTAAGGGTACTATAATTTCTGTCCAGGCCTATTTCATGAGTTTTATGTTTAAAATTTCTGTGGAAGCATGATTGAAAAGCAATGTCTGATTTTCATTTCTTCATTTTCATAGATTTTTTATTTATTATTACTTTGTCAGATTTAAGTTATTTCTGTGACAATTGTGGGTTTTTCTGTTATTAAACGAGGGGTACCAACAATTTTGACCTCATGTGTAGATACCCTTCATACCATTTCATACTAATATCTTCAGATTTCCTTCTCTTTTAACCTGATCTGTTATAATGTAATATATACACTCTATGGGTGTTTTTGGAAGAATGATTAGGATCATTGTCATACTTCAAGACACATGACTTAGTACGCAAACCCAGCTTATTGACACTGGAAACTGCGTTGGTAATCTTCAAATTTCATGATGCTTTGCACAAAGTCAGGGCACTCAGTGCCAGAGCCAGGAAACAACCCTAAAATATATTTTAACCTCCACCATAATTGACTTTAAGTACTGTGTTTTTTTCTTTGTAAGCCTCATTTAGTTTTTGGTAAAATGATTTACTTTACCAAAAAGCTCTATCTTGGTCTCTTCTGTCCACAAGATGCTTTCCCAGAAAGATTTTTGGCTTACTCACGTACATTTTGGCAAACTGCAGTCTAGCTTTTATATGTCTCTGTGTCAGCAGTGGGGTTCTCTTGGGTCTCCTGCCATGATGTTTCATTTCATTCAAATTTTGATGGATAGTTGGTGCTGACACTATTGAAGCATAATTGACTTTGTGTTTGCCTGTAGGACAGCTTGAATTTCTTTGGAATTTGTTTGGGGCTACGTATTTACCATCCAGACTATGCTGTGTTGCAATCTTTCATAATTTTTTCTTTTATATCCACAGAGATTAGCTGCAGTGCCACGGGCTATAAATTTCTTGATTATGTTGCATACCATGGACAAAGGAATCTCAAGATGTCTGGAGATGGCTTTGTAACCTTGAGATTGCTGATATTTTTCAACACGCTATCCAGATATATTTCTTTCCTGATATTTTTCAGACAGTTCTATTCTCATTTTGTTCTCCATGCTTAGTGTGGCACAGAGACACACAATGCAAAGATTGAGTCAACATCTCCCTTTTATATCTGATTTAAGATATCATTTTCATATTGCCCACTCCTGTTACTTGCCACAGATGAGTTTGAATGAGCATCACATTCTTGAAACAAACATTTTTGGAAAGGTGTCATCAATTTTGTCCAGCTTATTTTAGGGGTTTTGTGTGAAATTATGTCCAATTTGCCTTTTTTGGTCTGTTTTTTGCATTGTTCCAATACACAAATTAAATAAACATGCGTATAACAAAACATATAATTGCAATTATTTTCTGGGAGAAATACTTAATTTTTCTTGAACAATTTCAAGGGTGCTAACATTTTTGGCCATGACTTCATATATGATGTGCATATAGAGTGGTGTACATAGAAATCACAGCGCACCATACACTAGTATTTTTCAAATTTTCTTTCCTTTTGACTTTTTTTGTGACAGTTTAATTAGATATCTCAACCACACACACAGTTCAATTGGTATCCCCCTCCCCTTACAATGTCACCCCACCTGTATAATGTCTCCACAGTATTTCCAGCATAGTATAATGTCAGTGCAGTGCCAATAATACAGTATAATGACCCCACAACATGATGCCCCCAAAGTGATTACCCCATATTAATATATCACCATTGTTCACCCTACACACACAGTATCAAGACCCTTATGCAGTTTCATGGCATGTCAGTATGATGCCCCCACTCAGTATGATGGCCATATCGCCCCTACTAAGTATGAAGTCACCCCACAGCCCCCTGCTCAGTATGAGGGCACCTTACAGCCCCTTACACTATATGAGGGCACCTCAGCCTCCAACACAGAATGAGGGCCCAAACAGCACCTCACACAGTATGGGAGCCCTCACTGCTCCCCACTCAGTATGATAACCATCACAGGCCCTCACAATTTAATAGCCCCCACAGACCCTCACCCAGTATAATATCCCCCCACAACTCCCCACTCAGTATGATTGACCCACATCCCAAAACTCAGCATAATGGCTCCCACATTCAGTATGGGGGACATGACATTCCCCCACAGTCTCCTACTAAGCATAATGATTCCCAGCAGCCCCCACAGTATAATAGACCCCCCATACATCACTTTATTTCGGACTACTCAGTATGAGTGCCCCCATCAGTGCTCATTCAGTATAGCTGTCCTTACCAGACCTAACTTAGTATAATGGACCCCACCCCCTACTAAGTATGAGGGCTTTCAAACAGAATAAGGAGCACATAACCGCAACACAGCATGAGGGAACCCCAGCCCCAACACAAAATGAGAGCCTACACAGCGTCTCACACAGTATGGGAGCCCCCCACTTTGTATGATGATGCAATACCATGCAGTATTAGGGGCCACACAGCCTCCTACTCCGTATGAGGGCACCCCATCGTCCCCCAGTAAATATGAGGGCTCTCACACAGAATAAGAGCCACAGAGCCCAAACACAGTATGACCGCACTCCAGCCCCAACACAGAATGAGTGCCCACACAGTGCTCCCTCCAAAAAGTATAATAGCCTACATTCAGAATAATCAACCAATCAGTATGAGAGCTTCCACCAGCCCTCTACTCAGTGTGATGCCCCCACATTTATCTACATGAAAAAAGAAACACTACTTACTTCACCCTATTTCCACAGTGCACTGTTTGAGTATGTGCTGTGTGTCTATTGAGGCACCACACTATAGACATGACATAGTGGAGTCATTGCACCTGCAGTGCACTAACTCTCAGAAGCACAGGTGCAGGCTGAATAGCTTTCGGCTACTTGATCCACCGTTCTATTTAACAGTATCTGCACCAGGCGCCTTTGACTCATGGGGCCCATAGCTGCTGTGTGGGCTGCTGCTCTGGATAGTATGCCCCTGTACATTTGCATTAAAAAAATTGTAATTTATTTTTCATTTTAAAAATTACAAAAATGAAAATAAGTTGATGCAAAAATGTGGAGACCCTTGGAGATTTGTATGCTTTGAACAATGTTTCAGGCCTTAGTTAGCCTATTAGGCCATGTGCACACGTTCAGTATTTTTCGCGTTTTTTTCACGTTTTTTCGCTATAAAAACGTGATAAAAACGCGAAAAAAACGCTAACATATGCCTTCCATTATTTTCAGTGTATTCCGCATTTTTTGTGCAAATGTAGCCTTTTTTTCCGCGAAAAAATCGCATCGCGGAAAAAAAAGCAACATGTTCATTAAAATGCGGAATTGCTGGGGATTCCGCACACCTAGGAGTGCATTGATCTGCTTACTTCCCGCACGGGGCTGTGCACACCATGCGGGAAGTAAGCAGATTATGTGCGGTTGGTACCCAGGGTGGAGGAGAGGAGACTCTCCTCCACGGACTGGGCACCATATAATTGGTAAAAAAAAAGAATTAAAATAAAAAATAGTCCTATACTCACCTTCGATGTCTTCCAGTTCCCACCTCTCAGCTGCATGCTGCCGCTTCGGTTTCTAAACCTGGTGTGCGGTGAAGGACCTGCGATGACGTCACTGTCTTGTGATTGGTTGAGACCGGTCATGTGACCGCTCACGTGACCGCGACGTCATGGAAGGTCCTGAACCACAACAGCATCTATAGGAACGGACGCCTGCAGGTGAGTATAACCATTTTTTTTATTTTTTTTATTATTTTTAACATTCTATCTTTTACTATAGATGCTGCATAGGCTGCATCTATAGTAAAAAGATGGTCACACTTGTCAAACGCTATGTTTGACAAGTGTGACCAACCTGTCAGTCAGTTTTCCAAGCGATGCTACAGATCGCTTGGAAAACTTTAGCATTCTGCAAGCTAATTACGCTTGCAGAATGCTAAAAAAACGCGAAAAAAACGGGGAAAAAACGCAAAATAAAAAATGCGGATTGCTTGCAGAAAATTTCCGGTTTTCTTCAGGAAATTTCTGCAAGAAATCAGGACGTGTGCACATACCCTTAGGGTAATGGCTTGTTCATTATCATGATTAGGAGAGGCCAGGTGATGCAAATTTCCAGTTTTATAAAAGCCCAGCCTCCTGAAACCTTGGGCCAAAACACAGCAGCCATAGTAGAGCTGCCTAGTACTCTGAAAATGAAAATGGTGGAGGCAGACAAAGCAAGAGAAGGCTATAAGAAGATAGCAAAGCGTTTGCAAGTTGCCCTTTCCTCAGTTCAAAATGTAATTAAGAAATAACAGTTAACAGGAACAGTGGAGTTCAAGATAAAGTCTCAAAGACCAAGTAACATTTCAGAGAGAGCTGCTCGTAGTATAGCTAGAAAGGCAAATCAGAACTCCCGCTTGACTGCAAAAGAACTTTGGAAAGCTTTAACAGACTCTGGAGTTGTAAGAAAAAAGGGGTGGAGGGCACCATCAACCTTATATTAACGTTGGGATCAACCCGAGGTATGTCAAAACAAGTAGTATCAACGAGAAGAAAGAAGACATACATACAACCGGGGATCACCGTAAGGTACGACAATATTAAATTATTTTATTTTAATACTCAATTTTATTGTAGTCAATATAAGACACAACACACAATAAAAACAATTAAAAACCAAATAGGTACATCCCCAAAAAGGGGTTACCCCCCAAGGCCGGAGCCAAATTGATACAGAAAAATATATAATACAAATACACTGTACCAAGTACACACAGTAGTGCACCAAATGTAAAAGAAGCGCATATAAAGTATATAGCTGCACAAAAAAGCAGATATAATGCAAATACCATGTAATAAATATACACAATAATACACCAGATGTAAAAGGAGCGCATATAAAGTATACAGCTGTACAAAGAGGCAGGATTTATAGTATTTGCCCTATAGGCAAATGGTTGTTATGGCCATAACAAATATGTGGTATGATAAGATTATAATAATCAGTATAAAACACCCCTTGTAGAAAAAATACTAATATGAGTCATATCAAAGGAATAGTCAAACCTGAGAATTAGATCCTATATGCTGTAACAATCCCACCTATATATAAATGTATAAATGTTTAAAGTGCTGCATGCTAAATATACCAAGTCTAGAATATGAGGTAGGGGGAAGAGCACTGTCTAGACAAAATATACATGGGCCTGCGGATGACAAACAAATAAATATCGCATCTACCCATAGGCAATTACTGCATAAAGGAAGAAAAAAATGCAGACATGTATTGTGAAAAAATAGGAGATATATATGGATACATCCTATATGCCAAAATGTTCTGGTAAAGAGCCCAATATATAGAATGCTGAATGCAAACCATTCAGAGGCTGTGATATAAAATAAATAAAATTAAAGGACAATGCCTAAATATCACAGACTATAGGTGGAATATAAATGGGCCTGTAGATACAGAGCACATACAGGTCCTTCTCAAAAAATTAGCATATAGTGTTAAATTTCATTATTTACCATAATGTAATGATTACAATTAAACTTTCATATATTATAGATTCATTATCCACCAACTGAAATTTGTCAGGTCTTTTATTGTTTTAATACTGATGATTTTGGCATACAACTCCTGATAACCCCCAAAACCTGTCTCAATAAATTAGCATATTTCACCCGACCAATCAAATAAAAGTGTTTTTTAATACCAAACAAAAAAACCATCAAATAATAATGTTCAGTTATGCACTCAATACTTGGTCGGGAATCCTTTGGCAGAAATGACTGCTTCAATGCGGCGTGGCATGGAGGCAATCAGCCTGTGACACTGCTGAGATGTTATGGAGGCCCAGGATGCTTCAATAGCGGCCTTAAGCTCATCCAGAGTGTTGGGTCTTGCGTCTCTCAACTTTCTCTTCACAATATCCCACAGATTCTCTATGGGGTTCAGGTCAGGAGAGTTGGCAGGCCAATTGAGCACAGTAATACCATGGTCAGTAAACCATTTACCAGTGGTTTTGGCACTGTGAGCAGGTGCCAGGTCGTGCTGAAAAATGAAATCTTCATCTCCATAAAGCATTTCAGCCGATGGAAGCATGAAGTGCTCCAAAATCTCCTGATAGCTAGCTGCATTGACCCTGCCCTTGATGAAACACAGTGGACCAACACCAGCAGCTGACATGGCACCACACACCATCACTGACTGTGGGTACTTGACACTGGACTTCAGGCATTTTGGCATTTCCTTCTCCCCAGTCTTCCTCCAGACTCTGGCACCTTGATTTCCGAATGACATGCAAAATTTGCTTTCATCAGAAAAAAGTACTTGGGACCACTTAGCAACAGTCCAGTGCTGCTTCTCTGTAGCCCAGGTCAGGCGCTTCTGCCGCTGTTTATGGTTCAAAAGTGGCTTTACCTGGGGAATGCGGCACCTGTAGCCCATTTCCTGCACACGCCTGTGCACGGTGGCTCTGGATGTTTCCACACCAGACTCAGTCCACTGCTTCCTCAGGTTCCCCAAGGTCTGGAATCGGTCCTTCTCCACAATCTTCCTCAGGGTCCGGTCACCTCTTCTCGTTGTACAGCGTTTTCTGCCACATTGTTTCCTTCCAACAGACTTACCATTGAGGTGCCTTGATACAGCACTCTGGGAACAGCCTATTTGTTGAGAAATTTCTTTCTGGGTCTTACCCTCTTGCTTGAGGGTGTCAATGATGGCCTTCTTGACATCTGTCAGGTCGCTAGTCTTACCCATGATGGGGGTTTTGAGTAATGAACCAGGCAGGGAGTTTTTAAAAGCCTCAGGTATCTTTTGCATGTGTTTAGAGTTAATTAGTTGATTCCGAAGATTAGGGTAATAGGTCATTTAGAGAACCTTTTCTTGATATGCTAATTTATTGAGACAGGTTTTTTGGGTTATCAGGAGTTGTATGCCAAAATCATCAGTATTAAAACAATAAAAGACCTGACAAATTTCAGTTGGTGGATAATGAATCTATAATATATGAAAGTTTAATTGTAATCATTACATTATGGTAAATAATGAAATTTAACACTATATGCTAATTTTTTGAGAATGACCTGTAAATGTCACATTTGCCTGCACCGAAGGCTATATGAAGAGGCATGCGGATGTGCACAAGGGGGAGTAAAAAGAGCTGTAGACGCCAACGCGTTTTTCTGCCCCCCCCATTACCGGTGCCATGCTGATATATCGCTGCTTTAGTTCTGGCAGGTTGTATGTGGCGTCTACAGCTCTTTTTACTCCCCCTTGTGCACATCCGCATGCCTTTTCATATAGCCTTCGGTGCAGGCAAATGTGACATTTATGTGCTCTGTATCTACAGGCCCATTTATATTCCACCTATAGTCTGTGATATTTAGGCATTGTCCTTTAATTTTATTTATTTTATATCACAGCCTCTGAATGGTTTGCATTCAGCATTCTATATATTGGGCTCTTTACCAGAACATTTTGGCATATAGGATGTATCCATATATATCTCTTATTTTTTCACAATACATGTCTGCATTTTTTTCTTCCTTTATGCAGTAATTGCCTATGGGTAGATGCGATATTTATTTGTTTGTCATCCGCAGGCCCATGTATATTTTGTCTAGACAGTGCTCTTCCCCCTACCTCATATTCTAGACTTGGTATATTTAGCATGCAGCACTTTAAACATTTATACATTTATATATAGGTGGGATTGTTACAGCATATAGGATCTAATTCTCAGGTTTGACTATTCCTTTGATATGACTCATATTAGTATTTTTTCTACAAGGGGTGTTTTATACTGATTATTATAATCTTATCATACCACATATTTGTTATGGCCATAACAACCATTTGCCTATAGGGCAAATACTATAAATCCTGCCTCTTTGTACAGCTGTATACTTTATATGCGCTCCTTTTACATCTGGTGTATTATTGTGTATATTTATTACATGGTATTTGCATTATATCTGCTTTTCTGTGCAGCTATATACTTTATATGCGCTTCTTTTACATTTGGTGCACTACTGTGTGTACTTGGTACAGTGTATTTGTATTATATATTTTTCTGTATCAATCTGGCTCCGGCCTTGGGGGGTAACCCCTTTTTGGGGATGTACCTATTTGGTTTTTAATTGTTTTTATTGTGTGTTGTGTCTTATATTGACTACAATAAAATTGAGTATTAAAATAAAATAATTTAATATTGTCGTACCTTACGGTGATCCCCGGTTGTATGTATGTCTTCTTTCTTCTCGTTGAGACTCTGGAGTTGTGGAACAAATATGGCCTTCATGGAAAAGTCATCAGAAGAAAACCTCTCCTGCATCTTCACCATAAAATTCAGCAGCAGAAGTATGCAAAAGAACATCTAACAAGCCTGATGCATTTTGGAAACAAGTCCTGTGAACCAATGAGGTTAAAATAGAACTCTTTGGCTGCAATGATCAAAGGTATGTGTGGAGAAAACAGGTAACATAATTTCAGGGAAAGAACATTTAGCATGGAGGTGTATCAATCATGTTTTGGGGTTGTGTTACAACTAATGGCACGAGATCATTTCAAGGGTAGATGGAAGAATGGATTCAATGATATTACAACAAATTCATGATGCAAACATAAGACCATCTGTAAAAAAGCCAAAGTTGAAAAGAGGATGGATTCTGCAAATTGATAATGATCCTAAACACACGTTAAAATACACAGTAGACTACTTTAAAAAGCAAAAGGTGAAGGTTTTAAAATGTCCCCTGATCAGAACATAATTGAAAATAGCAGTGCATGCAAACAACTCAGGAATCTCACAGGAACTGGAAGAATTTTCCATGGAAGAATGGATGAAAATCCATCAAACAAGAATTGAAATACTCTGGGCTGGCTACAAAAAGCATCGACAAGCTGTAATACTTTCAAAAATGGGTTCTACTAGTCATTAACCATGCAGCGTGCCCAAACTTTTGCATCAACCAATTTTCCTTGTTGACATTTTTAAAATGTAAAAGATGGAAATATACATTTTGTGCGCAAAAATAAAGTGTCATATTTAACTTTAGGCCTTTTAGAGATCATTTCATCTTCAACTTGCTTAGCTGTTCACAATAAGAGTAATTTTAAGCAGTGTGCCCAAACTTTTGCATGCCACTGTATCTTTAGCCAATCCATGAGAACTTAGTTGAAAACTTCTGAAATTTGCAGGGTCCTAAGAATTTTAGGAAATTCAACTCGAATATGATTCATCGCAAATCAAATTATCTCTTCTCGTTATCTATTGAATTTCTGAGGAGAACAATGTTATTCCGCAACCTGAGGAAAGTGATATTTAAAAAAAAAAATAGCCAACATGTATATTAGGCATAGTGATGAATATGATTGTTGTATTCTTCCCACACAAATAGTACCTACCATTTAATATTTCAATTGTACAAGTTACATAATCTTCCTGTGATAGTTTACTAATATTAGCTACATAAAGAAACCTTTTTCTGTATTGCGCTCTGACATCCTTTTTGTGAATGCCATACATTTTTAACTATTTTTAATGAAACTTGTTGGCAGTTGATATTAAGAATGATTTTTTTTTCAACGAATCTGAATGATGATAAAAGTTGAGTATGCAGTTGGTTTGCATTAAATAGCACATCTTATGTTCCCACTTCCAAAGTTTCCCAACACATCAAAAATTAGTTTTTGAACTTGTAACTAGTGTTGAGCATTCCGATACCGCAAGTATCGGGTATCGGCCGATATTTGCTGTATTGGAATTCCGATACTGAGATCCGATACTTTTGTGGTATCGGGAATTGGTATCGGGATCGATATTAATGTGTAAAATAAAGAATAAAAAAAAAAAATATTGATATACTCACCCTCTGACGCGCCCTGGTTGTAACCGCCAGCCTCCGTTCATAAGAATGAGCGCTTGAAAGTCCTTAGATGACGTCGCGGCCTGTGATTGGTCACGGAGCGGTCACGTGACCGCTCCGCGACAAATCACAGGCCGCGACGTCATCTAAGGACTTTCAAGCGCTCATTCTTATGAACGGAGGCTGGAGGTTACAACCAGGGCGCGTCAGAGGGTGAGTATATCAATATTTTTTATTTTTATTCTTTATTTTACACATTAATATGGATCCCAGGGCCTGAAGGGGAGTTTCCTCTCCTTCAGACCCTGGGAACCATCAGGATACCTTCCGATACTTGGTGTCCCATTGACTTGTATTGGTATCGGGTATCGGTATCGGCGATATCCGATACTTTTTGGGTATCGGCCGATACTATCCGATACCGATACTTTCAAGTATCGGACGGTATCGCTCAACACTACTTGTAACCCTAATTTGATCATTGTTTCTTTCCAATACAAAAGTCATTATTAATGTTAGCGTTTTTCCACCATGTCCAATCAAATAATTGATGAACACTCAACAAAAGACACAATAGAGACAAAAGCAGAATAGATATCTTGCAGCTCCAAACAATTTGTATGTTAATATAGTTTGTCTTAGCAAACTAGCCCCATAACAAGTCATTCTGAAAAATAAAATAATTATATAGCAAACTAGCCCCAAAACAATAGTCATTCTGAAAAAGAAAATAATGATATAGCAAACTAGCCCCATAACAAGTCATTCTGAAAAAGAAAATAATTATAACTTCGTACTAAATTGAATTAGGATATCACAATATCTCCTCTTGCGTTTCTTTAACAAAGCCTGCTCTTCATGTCTCTTCCTACTACATTAGATATTATATTCAGCCGTGTTTATTATCACCTAGATATTTGTCTAATGGGTTAATGAACACCATTATCGGTGTAGCTGCATTATATAATTGAAAATCTTTACATACATTTTTCCTCATTTAAGAACCAACTAATAATACCACATATAGTGAAGTTTCACTGTAGATGTATTGAAGAAACTTAATAAAAGCAGGTTTTTTCTAATACTGGTTAACTCAACATTTTCTGTTCATGCAAGGAGAACTGTGAGTAGTTTAATCAAGAAAGATAATTAGAAAATGTATTAGAATATGAAAGTGTGAAACGGTGCATACTGTATATAATATGTCAAAAGCATACTTTTGAAAGTACAATTGTCATTGTGCTCTTTTTCAATGGAAAACAGTAATACACTCAGTCGTGGAATCATGAGCATCACAACATCGTTACATATTTTAATTATATGTAAATTATGCAAAAAAAAAAGTCAGAGCTTCTCCAGTTATAGTGTGAGCGCCATGCGCAGAAATACTTGAATTTGCACATTTTGTCATGATGTCAATGAGGTTATTAGTGATCAAAATCCTTACAAATGTAAGTAGATCCTCTCTTAAAGTGTAAACAGCATACACCTACAGCGTCATAGTGGGAGCAAATACGATCAAGATCATAAAAACAACAAATATATTGAATCGTAAATCTAGAAAAGAGAAACAGAGCGCACAATAGGGTGATACCCGATGGAGGAAGAGTAGGAGAGTGCTGGTAATGCTCACCTGGTAGAGGTGTGACAAGCACAACTTCTATGTAGGCATGAAGAAAAACAGCTGCCGCTGCCCCATAGCTGGTGGATGATTCCTCCAGGAGATATTGGATCCAGGTGGATGAACACATGAGAGGGCTGCGCTGCTGGAATAAATCAATTCTTCACTAGGGATGATAAGAAAAAAGTTGTTTATTTACAATGCGTTTCAATGCCATACCAGTGTCTTTATCACATGAAGAAACCAAATGAATACATTTTAGACACATTTTAGACACTATATATATATATATATATATATATATATATACATATATATATTTACAGTTGCATCTGAAAAAATTAGAGTATCATCAACAAGTTAATTTATTTCAGTTCTCAATACAAAAAGTGAAACTTGTATATTAGATCGTCATTACAAACAGAGTGATCTATTTCAAGTGTTTATTTCTGTTAACCCCTTTCTGCCATCTGATGTACTATCCCATTGAGGTGACCTGGGACTTAATTCCCAGGGACAGGATAGTATGTCATGGGCGATCGCTGCCGGGTGTCAGCTGATTATTACAGCTGACATCCAGCACTATGAAACTAAAAAATGACAGTGTTGGCCCCCTTAAAAATAGTCTGGGTGAAATGGTGGATGAGGATGAGGAAAAAGCCAATATGCTAAATGACTTTTTTTCATCAGTATTTACAAAAGAAAATCCCATGGCAGCCAATATGACTAGTGATAATAATTCCCCATTAAATGTCACCTGCTTAACCCAGCAGGAAGTACAGCGGCGTCTAAAAATAACTAAAATTGACAAATCTCCGGGCCCGGATGGGATACACCCCCGAGTACTGCAGGAACTAAGTACAGTCATTGATAGACCATTATTTTTAATCTTTAAAGACTCCATAATAACAGGGTCTGTACCACAGGAGTGGCGTATAGCAAATGTGGTGCCAATATTCAAAAAAGGGGCAAAAACTGAACTCAGTAATTATAGGCCAGTAAGTTTAACCTCTACTGTGGGTAAAATCCTGGAGGGCATTCTAAGGGATACTATACTGGAGTATCTGAAGAGGAATAACCTTATGACCCAGTATCAGCACGGGTTTACTAGGGACCGTTCATGTCAGACTAATTTGATCAGCTTCTATGAAGAGGTAAGTTCCGGACTGGACCAAGGGAACCCAGTGGACGTAGTATATATGGACTTTTCCAAAGCTTTTGATACGGCGCCACACAAAAGGTTGTTACATAAAATGAGAGTAATGGGGATAGGGGAAAATATGTGTAAGTGGGTTGAGAGCTGGCTCAGGGATAGGAAACAAAGGGTGGTTATTAATGGAGCACACTCGGACTGGGTCACGGTTAGCAGTGGGGTACCACAGGGGTCAGTATTGGGCCCTCTTCTTTTTAACATATTTATTAATGACCTTGTAGGGGGCATTCAGAGTAGAATTTCAATATTTGCAGATGACACTAAACTCTGCAGGGTAATCAATACAGGGGAGGACAATTTTATATTACAGGATGATTTATGTAAACTAGAAGCTTGGGCTGATAAATGGCAAATGAGCTTTAATGGGGATAAATGTAAGGTCATGCACTTGGGTAGAAGTAATAAGATGTATAACTATGTCCTTAAAGACCTGGGTGTATGGGTGGATGACAAACTCATATTCAGTGGCCAGTGTCAGGCAGCTGCTACAAAGGCAAATAAAATAATGGGATGTATTAAAAGAGGCATAGATGCTCATGAGGAGAACATAATTTTACCTCTATACAGGTCACTAGTTCGACCACACTTAGAATACTGTGCACAGTTCTGGTCTCCGGTGTATAAGAAAGACATAGCTGAACTGGAGCGGGTGCAGAGAAGAGCGACCAAGGTTATTAGAGGACTGAGGGGTCTGCAATACCAAGATAGGTTATTACACTTGGGGCTATTTAGTTTGGAAAAACGAAGACTAAGGGGTGATCTTATGTTAATGTATAAATATATGAGGGGACAGTACAAAGACCTTTCTGATGATCTTTTTAATCATAGACCTGAGACAGGGACAAGGGGGCATCCTCTACGTCTGGAGGAAAGAAGGTTTAAGCATAATAACAGACGCGGATTCTTTACTGTAAGAGCAGTGAGACTATGGAACTCTCTGCCGTATGATGTTGTAATGAGTGATTCATTAATTAAATTTAAGAGGGGACTGGATACCTTTCTGGAAAAGTATAATGTTACAGGGTATATACACTAGATTCCTTGATAAGGCGTTGATCCAGGGAACTAGTCTGATTGCCGTATGTGGAGTCGGGAAGGAATTTTTTTCCCCATGGTGGAGTTACCCTTTGCCACATGGGGTTTTTTTGCCTTCCCCTGGATCAACATGTTAGGGCATGTTAGGTTAGGCTATGGGTTGAACTAGATGGACTTACAGTCTTCCTTCAACCTTAATAACTATGTAACTATGTAACTATGTGCCAGGAGTGGTCATGGATCGCTCCTGGCACATTAACCACCGGAACACTGCAATCAAACATGATTGCAGTGTTCCGGCGGCATAGAGAAGCATCACGCAGGGAGGGGGCTCCCTGCATGCTTCCCTAAGACCCTCGGAACAACGTAATGGTGCTGTCATGTCGGACGCTGTTCGGACCAGGTCGTTCGACAGACAGCGGTAATTCCGCTTTTGACCACTATTTGCTCATTGGCGTCGGCTGGATTTTGTCTAGCTGTTCCGGGGTTAATTTACCTGTTCCTCGGATTGGAAGCTGGGCCATGCCCATTGCCTTTGAATACTTCTCCTGATCATTGGGCGTCGCCGATTATAGCTTCTGTCTTGTGCGTTGTTATCTCGGTCCGGATTGGAGAGCTGGTTGTTGGAGATTCGTTGCTGGTGGTGTATTTTCCTAAGTCTTATTTACTCCTTCCTATATTTGTATTTATTTTGCCCTGCACATTTATAGTGTATTCCTGTGTGACTGCGGCATGGTGTATATTTTCCTTTATCCTTGTCTGTGCTAACTGTGGGTATTGGTGTATTACCTCTTCTTCACAGGGTGGTGGGCGGTTGGTTTCAGCCTAGGGTTGAAACAGGAGACAGGGCGAGGGTCGAGGCCTGGACATGCACACCATCAGTGTAAACTCCAGGTAGAGGGTCAGTCAGGATTTCCCTAGTCTGAGGGAAATTGCAGGCGCTCTGGTTATTAGCTCTCGCTCACCTAGTCTCCCCATGATATTATAATCGCCCCCCCCCAAAAAAAAAAAGGGGTTTCCTTTTTATTTCTCTTGTCATGGATCCCATGACTTCCATAACCTGCCAGTTGGAGGCGCTGTCCCTACAGGTCACTGAGTTAAGGGGGGCAGTTCAGCAACAGGGACTAGCAGTATCTAATGTGCAAGCTGGAGCGACAGGAAGAGTTGCTGAGCCTAAATTCCCTTTGCCTGAAAAATTTGCTGGGGAACGCAGTAAATTTGTTTCTTTTCGTGAAGCTTGCAAACTATAGTTCCGTATGTGCTCGATCTCCTCGGGTAATGAGGCTCAGCATGTGGGCTTGGTGTTGTCATTGTTAAGCGGGGATCCCCAAGCATGGGCGTTTTCTTTGCCATCTGATTCTGTTGCATTTGACTCTGTGGAGAGTTTTTTTTCTTCTCTTGGGAAAATCTACGATGAACATGACAGAATGGCTCTAGCAGAATCTAAGATACGCACTATTCGCCAGGGGGAGCGAGTTGCAGAGGATTACTGTTTTGAATTTCGTCACTGGGCGATCGATACACAACGGAATGATTCAGCATTGCAGACTCAGTTTATTCATGGGGTTTCTGGAAGGGTTAAAAAAGCCCTTCTGATGTACGAGACTCCTGTTTCTCTAGATTCCGCTATGAGTCTGGTTGTCCGCATTGATCACCGTTTGCGTCAGGGGGAACATGAGACACCGCCTATGGGAGAGGGTTTAGGTTCACGTGTGGTTGCTGCAGGTGAGTGCACGGAGCCTATGCAAATCGCAGGGGTGCCACATGTGAAGCTCAGGAAGCAGGGAGCCTGTTTTTACTGTGGTAAAACTGGTCATTTTATTAACATCTGTCCTCTGCTGTCTAAGAAAAACGCAACGGCGGAAAACTTCTAAGCTCAGAGGGTGTGGAGGAGAACAATCTGAGTTTATGTATATCCTCCATGGTGGTTTCTCAATGCATGCTCAATGCTAAGGTTATAATCGCTGGCAGTGAGCTGCCAATTACTGTTTTTGTGGATAGTGGTTCAGCCACAAATCTCATTGATGAGGAGTTTGCGCGCACAGCAGGTTTTAGGATTGAAAAACTGCCTCATCCTATCCGTGTGGTCACCATCAATGCTGCTCCTCTCTCTCAGGGGGAGATTACTGAATTTGTGGCTGAGGTGAAACTCCACATTGGGGTTCTACATTCCGAGCGGGTTACATGTAAGGTGCTCAGGAATCTTCCTGCTCAGGTGGTTTTGGGTTTTCCTTGGTTGTCCATGCACAACCCGGTAATTGACTGGAAAACTCAGGACATAATTCAGTGGAGCGATTTCTGCCTGGAGAATTGCCTGGCCACATGTGTGGCTGCGGTGACTTCAAGCGTTCCGGAGTCACTTCTGGATTTTGTGGATGTGTTCTCTGAAAAGGGTTGTTCAGAGTTGCCGCCACATCGTCCCTATGACTGTTCTATCAGGTTTAAACCAGGGGCCAAGTTTCCTAAAGCAAGGATGTTTAACATCTCCGGTCCGGAGAGACAAGCGTTAAAAGATTATATTGCTGAAAGCTTGAGCAAAGGGCACATCAGGCCGTCATCCTTGCCGGTGGCAGCAGGGTTCTTCTTCGTGAAGAAGAAAGATGGCGGATTACGCCCATGTTTGGATTTCAGGGAGTTGAACCAGATTACGGTTCGTGATCCATACCCGATGCCACGGATACCAGATTTGTTCAACCAGGTGGCGGATGCTAAGTGGTTTACCAAGCTTGACCTCAGGGGGGCGTACAACCTCATAAGAGTCCATCAAGGTGATGAGTGGAAGATGGGTTTTAATACCCCTGAGGGTCATTTTGAAAATTTGGTGATGCCTTTTGGGTTGACTAACGCACCAGCAGTGTTCCAACATTTCATCAATGATGTGTTCTCGCATGTTTTGGGGAAATTCGTTATTGTGTACCTAGATGACATCCTCATATATTCTTGCGACCGTGATGCTCATTTAAATCATGTCAGGCAGGTGTTACAGCTTCTCAGAGAGAATAAGCTGTATGCTAAACTTGAGAAATGTGTATTTTCTGTTCAAGAGTTGCCTTTCTTGGGTTATATTGTGTCTGCTTCTGGTTTTAAAATGGACACCACTAAGGTGCAAGCGGTGCTGCATTGGGAACGTCCTGATGACCTGAAAGCACTTCAGCGGTTCCTTGGGTTTTCTAACTACTATAGGAAATTTATCAAGGATTTTTCCATCATTGCTAAACCGCTTAACTGACATGACTAAAAAGGGTACCAATTTCTCTGTTTGGCCTGAGGCTGCTGTGCGCGCATTTGAATTTCTTAAGAACAGTTTTGTTTCAGCCCCCATTCTTGTGCAGCCAGACGTATCAAAACCCTTTGTTGTGGAAGTCGATGCGTCTGAGGTTGGTGTGGGGGCGGTACTATCTCAAGGCTCATCTTTGAGTGGTTTGCGTCCGTGCGCCTATTTCTCCAAGAAACTGTCGTCCGCCGAATGTAACTACAATATCGGCAACAGGGAGTTGTTGGCAATCAAGTTGGCCTTTGAGGAATGGCGACACTTCTTGGAGGGGTCGGTACATCAGGTTACTGTTATTACCGATCATAAGAATCTGCTGTATTTGGAGTCAGCCAAGCGTCTGTCTCCCAGTCAGGCTCGCTGGGCATTGTTTTTCACGCGGTTCAATTTTGTTGTCACCTACAGACCGGGGTCTAAAAACACTAAGGCAGATGCTCTGTCCAGGTGTTTTCTGGGGGGTGAACCTCAGGAAGATCCAGTACCCATCCTCCAAAAGGGTGTTGTGGTTTCGGCTCTCACTACCGAGGTTGAGGCTGAGATTGCCGAGGCTCAGGAGGAGGTACCATCTGAGCTTCCCATCAACAAATCTTTTGTACCGCTTCATCTCCACTTGAAGGTTTTGTCGGAGCATCATAATGCTGTCCTGGCTGGCCACCCAGGGGTTAGAGGTACCTTGGAGTTGGTGTCACGTCGGTTTTGGTGGCCCAAGATCCGACAGGACGTGGTCTCATACGTGTCAGCTTGTACCACGTGTGCTAGGGCTAAGACGCCCCGCTCCCGTCCTGTTGGCACACTACTTCCTCTTGAAGTACCTAGTAAGCCATGGACGGAAATCTGCATGGATTTCATCACTGATTTGCCCTCATCAGCTGGGAACACGGTCATCTTGGTGATTGTTGATCGGTTTTCTAAAATGTCACACTTTGTGTCTTTGCCTTCATTGCCTAACGCTAAGACTCTGTCTCAGGTATTTGTGCAGGAGGTGGTCAGACTTCATGGGGTTCCGTCTGACATCATGTCTGATAGGGGGTCTCAGTTTGTGGCAAAATTTTGGAAAGCATTTTGCTCACGGCTGGGGATCAAGTTGTCTCATTCTTCGGCGTTCCATCCTCAGTCAAATGGTCAGACTGAGCGTATGAACCAAAATTTGGAACAGTACTTACGCTGCTTTGTCTCTGATAACCAGGAGGAGTGGTCTACCTTTCCTCCATTGGCTGAGTTTGCCATCAATAATCACAGCCAGGAGTCATCTGGGGAGTCTCCGTTTTTTTGTGTTTACGGGCTACATCCTCAATTTTGTACCTTGAGTCAAAGGGGCTCTTCCGGCGTTCCGGAGGAGGATCAGTTAGGAGCACATTTGTCATCAGTCTGGAGGAGAGTTAAACAGCGCCTGTTGAGTGTGGGTGCTACGTACAAACGTGTGGCTGACAGTAGGCGTGTGCCAGGTCCAGACCTGAGTGTGGATGACTGGGTGTGGTTATCCACAAACAACATAAGACTCAAAATACCGTCCCTTAAATTGGGTCCACGGTTTATTGGTCCATTTAGGGTCAGCACCGTCATTAACCCAGTAGCGTACCGATTGGAGCTCCCTATGGTGTATTAGATACACGTGTTCCACAGGTCTCTTCTAAAGAAGGTGGTGGGTTCTGTGGAGGCGGCGCCTATACCACCTCCAGTCTTGGTGGATGGTAATTTGGAGTTTGAAGTCTCCAAGGTGGGTTGACTCTCGAGTAGTGCGTCACACTCTACAGTACTTGGTACACTGGCGTGGTTATGGGCCTGAGGAGAGGTCCTGGGTACCAGCCTCGGATATTCATGCGGATCGGCTGGTCAGGTTTTTTCATCGTCGCCATCCAGACAAGCCGGGTCCTATAAGCCGTAAGGGCCCTGGGGTCCCTCGTAGATGGCGGGGTACTGTCATGTCGGACGCTGTTCGGACCAGGTCGTTCGACAGACAGCGGTAATTCCGCTTTTGACCACTATTTGCTCATTGGCGTCGGCTGGATTTTGTCTAGCTTTTCCGGGGTTAATTTACCTGTTCCTCGGATTGGAAGCTGGGCCATGCCTATTGCCTTTAAATACTTCTCCTGATCATTGGGCGTCGCCGATTATAGCTTCTGTCTTGTGCATTGTTATCTCGGTCCGGAGTGGAGAGCTGGTTGTTGGAGATTCGTTGCTGGTGGTGTATTTTCCTTAGTCTTATTTACTCCTTCCTATATTTGTATTTATTTGTGCCCTGCACATTTATAGTGTATTCCTGTGTGACTGCGGCGTGGTGTATATTTTCCTTTATCCTTGTCTGTGCTAACTGTGGGTATTGGTGTATTACCTCTTCACAGGGTGGTGGGCGGTTGGTTTCAGCCTAGGGTTGAAACAGGAGACAGGGCGAGGGTCGAGGCCTGGACATGCACACCATCAGTGTAAACTCCAGGTAGAGGGTCAGTCAGGATTTCCCTAGTCTGAGGGAAATTGCAGGGGCCCGGGTTATTAGCTCTCGCTCACCTAGTCTCCCCGTGACAGGTGCTGTGCAAAGTGTCAGATCAGCGATCTGACACTACAGCATGATGTCCCACCCTGGGACAAAGTAAAAAAGTAAAAAAAAAAATATTTACATGTTTAAAAAAAAGAATACAAAAAATTCCTAAATAAAAACAATTAAAGTACACATATTTACTATAGCCGCATACGTACCGACCCGACCTATAAAACTGTTCCACTAGTTAACCTCTTCAGTGAACACCGTAAAAAAAGGCAAAAAACAATGCTTTATTATCATACCGTGAAAAAAGTGAAATAACACGAGATCAAAAAGACGGATATAAATAAACATGGTACCACTGAAAACATCATCTTGTCCGCAAAAAAAGAGCTGCCATACAGCATCATCAGTAGTGTTGAGCATTCCGATACCGCAAGTATCGGGTATCGGCCGATACTTGCGGGTATCGGAATTCCGATACCGAGATCCGATACTTTTGTGGTATCGGGTATCGGTATCGAAACAACATTAATGTGTAAAATAAAGAATTAAAATAAAAAATATTGCTATACTCACCTCTCCGACGCAGCCTGGACCTCACCGAGAGAACCGGCAGCGTTGTTTGCTTAAAATGCGCGCGTTTACTTCCTTCCGTGACGTCACGGCTTGTGATTGGTCGCGTGCCGCCCATGTGGCCGCGACGCGAGCAATCACAGCAAGCCGTGACGTAATTTTCAGGTCCTCAATGCCTAATTCTAGGCATTCATGATTTTAAAATTACGTTCCGGCTTGTGATTGGTCGCGTCGCGGTCACATGGGCGACGCGACCAATCACAAGCCGTGACGTCACGGAAGGAAGTAAAAGCGCGCAAGCAAACAACGCTGCCGGTTCCCTCGGTGAGGTCCAGGCTGCGTCGGAGAGGTGAGTATAGCAATATTTTTTATTTGAATTCTTTATTTTACACATTAATATGGATCCCAGGGCCTGAAGGAGAGTTTCCTCTTCGTCAGACCCTGGGAACCATCAGGGATACCGTCCGATACTTGAGTCCCATTGACTTGTATTGGTATCGGGTATCGGTATCGGATTAGATCCGATACTTTGCCAGTATCGGCCGATACTTTCCGATACCGATACTTTCAAGTATCGGACGGTATCGCTCAACACTAATCATCAGCGAAAAAAATAAAAAAGTTATAGTCCTCAGAATAAAGCGATGCAAAAATAATTATTTTTTATATAAAATAGTTTTTATCGTATAAAAGCGCCAAAACATAAAAATAGACATAAATAAGGTATCGCTGTATCGTACTAACCCGAAGAATAAATCTGCTTTATCAATTTTACCAAAAGTGGAACGGTATAAACAAAAATAAAAAAAGCGATAAAAAAGTCACATGCCCGAAAATGGTACCAATACAAACTTCAACTCGTCCCGCAAAAAACAAGTCCTCACATGACTCTGTGGACCAAAATATGGAAAAATTATAGCTCTCAAAATGTGGAGATGCAAAATAGTAAATCAAACCCCCTTCATCACCCCCTTAGTTAGGGAAAAATAATAAAATTTAAAAAATGTATTTATTTCCATTTTCCCATTAGGGTTAGGGTTCAGGTTGGGGCTAAAGTTAGGGATAGGGTTGGGGCTAAAGTTAGGGTTAGGGTTTGGGCTATAGTTAGGGTTAGGGCTAATGTTAGGGTTGGGGCTACAGTTAGGGTTGGGGCTAAAGTTTGGGTTAGGGTTGGGGCTAAAGTTAGGGTTAGGGTTGGGGCTAAAGTTAGGGTTAGGGTTGGGGCTAAAGTTAGGGTCAGGGCTACAGTTAGGGTTGGGTTAAAGTAAGGGTTAGGGTTGGGGTTAAAGTAAGGTTTAGGGTTGGGGCTAAATTTAGGTTAGGGTTGGGGCTAAAGTTAGGGATTGGATTACATTTACGGTTGGGATTAGGGTTGGGATTAGTGTTAGGGGTGTGTTAGGGTTAGGGGTGTGTTAGGGTTAGGGGTATGGTTATGGTAATGGTTGGGATTAGGGTTAGGGGTGTGTTGGAGTTAGGGGTTTGGTTAGGGTTGGGATTAGGGGTGTGTTATGGTTAGGGGTGTGGTTGGGATTAGAGTTATGGGTGTGTTGGAGTTAGGGGTGTGGTTAGGGTTGGGATTAGGGTTAGGGGTGTGTTCGGGTTAGGGTTGGAGTTAGAATTGGGGGTTTCCACTGTTTAGGCACATCAGGGGCTCTACAAAGGTGATATGGTTTCCGATCTCAATTCCAGCCAATTCTGCTTTGAAAAAGTAAAACAGTGCTCCTTCCCTTCCGAGCTCTTCGGTGAGCCCAAGCAGGGGTTTACCCCAATATATGGGGTATCAGCGTACTCATGACAAATTGGACAACTTTTCGGGTCCAATTTCTCTTAGTACACTTGGGAAAATATAAAATTGGGGGCTAAAAAATAATTTTTGAGGGAAAAAAAGATTTTTTATTTTCACGGCTCTAGGTTATAAACTGTAGTGAAACATTTGGGGGTTCAAAGTTCTCACAACACATCTAGAAAAGTTTTTAGGGGTCTAGTTTCCAATATGGGGTCACTTGTGGGGGGTTTCTACTATTTAGGTACATCAGGGGCTCTGCAAATGCATTGTGATGCCTGCAGACCAATCCATCAAAGTCTGCATTCCAAACGGCACTCCTTCCCTTCCGAACTCTACCATGCACCCAAACGATGCCCCCCCCACATATGGGGTATCAGCGTACTCAGGACTAAGGTCCAATTTCTCCTGTTACCCTTGGGAAAATACAAAACTGGGGACTAGAAAATAATTTTTGTGGAAAAAAAATGAATTTTTATTTTCACAGCTCTGCGTTATAAACTGTAGTGAAACATTTGGGAGTTCAAAGTTCTCACAACACATCTAGATAAGTTCCTTGGGGGGTCTAGTTTCCAGTATGGAGACACTTGTGGGGAGTTTCTACTGTTTAGGTACATCAGGGGCTCTGCAAATGCAACATGATGTCATGTCGGACGCTGTTCAGACCAGGTCATCCGACAGACAGCGGTAGTTCCGCTTTTGACCACTTTTTGCTCATTGGCGTCAGCTAGATTTTGTCTAGCTGTTCCGGGGTTAATTTACCTGATCCTCGGATTGGAGGCTGGGCTATGCCCATTGCCTTTTTATAGTTCGCCTGATCATTGGGTGTCGCCGATTATAGCTTCTGTCTTGCGCATTTGTTATCTCGGTCTGGAGTGGAGAGCTGGTCGTTGGAGTATCATTGCTGGTAGTGTATTTTCCCTTGTCTTATTTACTCCTTCCTATATTTGTGTTTATTTAGCCCTGCACATTTATCGTGTATTCCTGAGTGACTGCAGCGTGATGTATATTTTCCTTTATCCTTGTCTGTGCTAACTGTGGGTACTGGTGTATTGCATTCACTGGGTGGAGGGCGGAGGTTTCCAGCTCAGGGTTGTATCAGGAGGCAGGGTGAGGTTCGAGGCCTGAACATGCACACCATCAGTGTAAACTTCAGGTAGAGGGCCAGTCAGTATTTCCCTAGTCTTAGGGAAATTGCAGGGGCCCGGGTTATTAGCTCTCGCCCACCTAGTCTCTCCCTGACATTATAATCGGCCAACATTATTTCCATGGATCCCATGATTTCCATAAACTGCCAGTTGAGGGCGCTGTTCCTACAGGTCACTGATTTGAGGGGGGCAGTGCAGCAACAGGGAATAGCAGTATCTAATGTGCAAGCCGTTGTTACAGATAAAGTTGCTGAACCTAAGTATCCGTTGCCTGAAAAATTTGCTGGGGAACGCAGTAAATTTGTTACTTTTCGTGAGGCTTGCAAACTATATTTTCGGATGCGTCCGACTTCCTCCGGTAATGAGGCTCAGCGTGTGGGCCTGGTGTTGTCATTATTAAGCGGGGATCCCCAAGCATGGGCGTTTTCTTTGCCATCTGATTCTACTGCATTTGACTCTGTGGAGAGATTTTTTTTTTTGTCATTGGAAACATCTACGATGAGCCTGACAGAATGGCTCTAGCAGAATCTAAGATACGCACTATTTGCCAGGGGGAGCGAGTAGCAGAGGATTACTGTTCTGAATTCCGCCGCTGGGTAGTCGACACTCAGTGGAATGATTCCCCGCTGCGGAGTCATTTTATTCATGGAGTTTCTGACAGGGTTAAAAAAGCCCTCCTGATGTACGAGACTCCTACTTCACTAGATTCCGCTATGAGTCTTGTTATCCATATTGATCGCCGTTTGCGTCTGGGAGAGCATGTGACGTCATCTGTGGGAGGAGGTTTGGGTTTACGTGAGGTTGCTGCAGGTGAGCCCACGGAACCTATGCAAATCACAGGGGTATCACATGTTAAGCATCAGGCTTCTGTACATGGGAGGCAGGGAGCCTGCTTTTTCTGCGTTTAAACTGGTCATTTTATTAATATCTGTCCTCTGCTGTCAAAGAAAAATGCAACGGCGGAAAGACTTCTAAACTCAGAGGGTGTGGAGGAGTCCAATCTGAGCTTGTGTATGTCCTCCATGATGGTATCTCAGTGCATGCTCCCTGCCAAGGTTGTTGTTGCTGGCAGAGAGCTGCCTATCACTGTTTTTGTGGATAGTGGTTCTGACACAAATCTCATTGATGAGGAGTTTGCGCGCACTGCTGGTTTTAGGATCGAAAAACTGCCTCACCCTATCCGCATGGTTGCTATCAATTCTGCTCCTCTCCCACAGGGGGAGATTACTGAGTTTGTGTCTGAGATTAAACTCCACATTGGGGTTCTTCATTCTGAGCAGGTTACATGTAAGGTGCTCAAGAGTCTTCCGGCACCATTGGTTCTGGGTTTTCCATGGTTGTCTACACACAACCCAGTGATAGACTGGAAAACTCAGGACATAATTCAGTGGAGTGATTTCTGCCAGGAGAATGGCTTGGCCACATGTGTTGCTGCTGTGACTTCAATTGTCCCTGAGTCACTTCTGGATTTTGTGGATGTGTTCTCTGAGAAGGGTTGTTCAGAGTTGCCACCACATCGCTCCTATGACTCTACTATCAGGTTTAAACCAGGGGGCAAATTGCCCAAAGCAAGGATGTTTAACATCTCTGGTCCGGAGAGACAAGCGCTAAAGGATTACATTGCTGAAAGTTTGAGCAAAAGGCACATCAGGCCTTCATCCTCTCCGGTGGCAGCAGGGTTCTTCTTCGTTAAGAAGAAAGATGGTGGACTACGGCCGTGTCTGGATTTCCGGGAGTTAAACCAGATTACGGTTCATGATCCATACCCTATGCCATTGATACCGGATTTGTACAACCAGGTGGCAGGTGCTAAGTGGTTTACTAAGGGGGGCGTACAACCTCATAAGAGTCCGTCAAGATGATGAGTGGAAGACAGCTTTTAATACCCCTGAGGGTCATTTTGAAAATTTGGTGATGCCATTTGGGTTGACAAATGCACCTGAAGTGTTTCAGCATTTCATAAATGATGTGTTCTCGCATGTTTTGGGGAAATTCGTTATTGTGTACCTTGATGACATCCTCATATATTCTTGCGACCGTGACACTCATTTAGATCATGTCAGGCAGGTGTTACAGCTTCTCAGAGAGAATAAGCTGTATGCTAAACTGGAGAAATGTGTGCTTTCGGTACAGGAGTTGCCTTTCTTGGGCTATATCATGTCTGCCTCTGGTTTTAAAATGGACGCCGCTAAGGTGCAAGCTGTGTTGCATTGGGAACGGCCTGATAACCTGAAAGCACTTCAGCGGTTCCTTGGGTTTTCTAACTACTATAGGAAATTTATCAAGGATTTTTCCACCATTGCTAAACCGCTAACTGACATGACTAAAAAGGGTACCAATTTCTCCGTTTGGCCTGAGGCTGCTGTGTGCGCATTCGAATCTCTTAAAAACAGGTTTGTTTGGGCCCCCATTCTGGTGCAGCCAGATGTATCGAAACCTTTTGTGGTGGAATTCGATGCATCTGAGGTTGGTGTGGGGGCGGTGCTGTCACAAGGCTCATCCTTGAGCGGTTTGCGTCCGTGCTCCTATTTTTCCAAGAAATTGTCGCCCGCCGAACGTAACTACGATATCGGCAACAGAAAGTTGTTGGCAATCAAATTGGCCTTTGAGGAATGGTGACACTTCTTGGAGGGGTCGATTCATCAGGTCACTGTTGTTACCGACCATAAGAATTTTGCTTTATTTGGAGTCTGCCAAGCATCTGTCTCCCAGGCAGGCTCGCTGGGCATTGTTTTTCACGCGGTTCAATTTTGTTGTCACCTACAGACCGGGGTCTAAAAACACTAAGGCAGATGCTCTGTCCAGGTGTTTTCCAGGGGGAGAACCTCAGGAGGATCCAGTACCCATCCTCCAAAAGGGTGTTGTGAATTCGGCTCTCACTACCGAGGTGGAGGCTGAGATTGCCGAGGCTCAGGAGGAGGTACCATCTGAGCTACCTATCAACAAATCTTTTGTACCGCTTCATCTCCGCTTAAAGGTTTTGGCGGAGCATCATTATGCTGTCCTGGCTGGCCACCCAGGGGTTAGAGGTACCTTGGAGTTGGTGTCACGTCGGTTTTGGTGGCCCAAGATCCGACAGGACGTGGTCACATACGTGTCAGCTTGTACCACGTGCGCTAGGGATAAGACGCCTCGCTCCCGTCCTGTTGGCACACTACTTCCTCTTGAGGTACCTAGTAAGCCATGGACGGAAATCTCCATGGATTTCATCACTTATTTTCCCCTCATCAGCTGGGAACACGGTCATCTTGGTGATTGTTGATCGGTTCTCAAAAATGTTGCACTTTGTGTCTTTGCCTTCGTTGCCTAACGCTAAGACTCTGGCGCAGGTATTTGTGCAGGAGGTGGTCAGACTTCATGGGGTTCCGTCTGACATCATGTCTGATAGGGGGTCTCAGTTTGTGGCAAAATTTTGGAAAGCATTTTGCTCACGGCTGGGGATCAAGTTGTCTCATTCTTCGGCGTTTCATCCTCAGTCAAATGGTCAGACTGAGCGTATGAACCAAAATTTGGAACAGTACTTACGCTGCTTTGTCTCTGATAATCAGGAGGAGTGGTCTACCTTTCTTCCTTTGGCTGAGTTTGCCATCAATAATCATCGCCAGGAGTCATCTGGGGAGTCTCCGTTTTTTTGTGTTTACGGGCTACATCCTCAATTTTGTGCTTTGAGTCAAAGGGGTTCTTCTGGCGTTCCGGAGGAGGACTGCTTAGGAGCACAATTGTCGTCAGTCTGGAGGAGAGTTAAACAACGCCTGTTGAGTGTGGGTGCTAGGTACAAACATGTGGCTGACAGTAGGCGTGTGCCAGGTCCGGACCTGAGTGTGGATGACTGGGTGTGGTTATCCACAAAAAACATAAGACTCAAAATTCCGTCCCTTAAATTGGGTCCACGGTTTATTGGTCCATTTAGGGTCACCGCCGTCATTAACCCAGTAGCGTACCGACTGAAGCTCCCTACGGTGTATAAGATACACAACGTGTTCCACAGGTCTCTTCTGAAGAGGGTGGTGGGTTTTGTGGATGCGGCGCCTATGCCATCTCCAGTCTTGGTGGATGGTAACCTGGAATTTGAAGTCTCCAAGGTGGTTGACTCTCGTGTAGTGCGCCGCAATTTACAGTACTTGGTACACTGGCATGGTTATGGGCCTGAGGAGAGGTCCTGGGTACCAGCCTCAGACATTCATGTGGATCGGCTGATCAGGTTTTTTCATCGTCGTCATCCGGACAAGCCGGGTCCTATAAGCCGTGAGGGCCCTGGGGTCCCTCGTAGAAGGCGGGGTACTGTCATGTCGGACGCTGTTCAGACCAGGTCATCCGACAGACAGCGGTAGTTCCGCTTTTGACCACTTTTTGCTCATTGGCATCGGCTAGATTTTGTCTAGCTGTTCCGGGGTTAATTTACCTGATCCTCGGATTGGAGGCTGGGCTATGCCCATTGCCTTTTTATAGTTCTCCTGATCATTGGGTGTCGCCGATTATAGCTTCTGTCTTGCGCATTTGTTATCTCGGTCTGGAGTGGAGAGCTGGTCGTTGGAGTATCGTTGCTGGTGGTGTATTTTCCCTTGTCTTATTTACTCCTTCCTATATTTGTGTTTTTTTTGCCCTGCACATTTATAGTGTATTCCTGAGTGACTGCAGCTTGATGTATATTTTCCTTTATCCTTGTCTGTGCTAACTGTGGGTACACGTGTGTTGCATTCACTGGGTGGAGGGCGGAGGTTTCCAGCTCAGGGTTGTATCAGGAGGCAGGGTGAGGTTCGAGGCCTGAACATGCACACCATCAGTGTAAACTTCAGGTAGAAGGCCAGTCAGTATTTCCCTAGTCTTAGGGAAATTGCAGGAGCCCGGGTCATTAGCTCTTGCCCACCTAGTCTCTCCGTGCCACATGATGCCTGCAGACCAATCCATCTAAGTCTGCATTCCATACAGCGCTCCTTCCATTCCGAGCTCTGCCATGCACCCAAACGGTATTCCCCCCCCCCACATATGGGGTATCTGCGTACTCAGGACTAATTGGACAACAACTTTTGGGGTCGAATTTCTCCTTTTACCCTTGCAAAAATACAAAACTGGGGGCTAAAAAATAATTTTTGTGGAAAAAAAAGAATTTTTATTTTCACAGCTCTGCGTTATAAACAGTAGTGAAACATTTGGGGGTTCAAAGTCCTCACAGCACATCTTGATAAGTTCTATAGAGGGTCTACTTTCTGAAATGGTGTCATTTGTCGGTGGTTTCCACTGTTTAGGCACATCAGGGGCTCTCAAAACGCGACATGGTGTCCTATCTAAATTCCAGTCAATTTTGCGTTGAAAAGTCAAACAGATCTCTTTCCCTTCCGAAATCTGCCATGCGCCCAAACAGTGGTTTACCCCCACATGTGGGATATCAGCATACTCAGGGAAAATTGCACAACAAATTTTAGGGTCCAATTTCTTCTTTTATCCTTGGGAAAATAAAAAATTGGGGCAAAATATATTTTTTGCAAAAAAATGATTATTTATTTTTACAGCTCTACATTATAAACTTCTGTGAAGCAGTTGGTGGGTCAAAGTGCTCAACACACATCTAGATACGTTCCGGAGGGGGTTTACTTTCCAAAATGGAGTTATTTGTGGGGGATTTCAATGTTTAGGCACATCAGGGGCTCTCCGAACGCGACATGGTGTCCTATCTCAATTCCAGTTAATTCCAGTCAATTTTGCATTGAAAAGTCAACGGCGCTCCTTCCCTTCCGAGCTCTGCCATGCACCCAAACAGTGGTTTACAACCACATATGGGGTATCAGCGTACTCAGAACAAATTGCTCAACAACTTTTGGTGTCCAATTTCTCCTGCAACCCTGGCAAAGAAATCACTTTTGTGAAAAAATATGATTTTTTATAAATGTTCATTTTTTTAAACATTCCAAAAATTCCTGTGAAACACCTGAAGGCTTAATAAACTTCTTAAATGTGGTTTTGAGCACCTTGAGGGGTGCAGTTTTTAGAATGGTGTCACACTTGGGTATTTTCTATGATATAGACCCCTCAAAGTGACTTCAAATGTGATGCAGTCCTTAAAAAAAATGGTGTTGTAAAAATGAGAAATTGCTGGTCAACTTTTAACCCTTATAACTCCCTAACAAAAAAAATGTTATTTCCAAAATTGTGCTGATATAATGTAGACATGTGGGAAATGTTATTTTTTAAGTATTTTGTGTGACATTTCTCTGTGATTTAAGGGCATAAAAAAATTTAAAAAGTTGAAAAATTGCGAAATTTTTTAAATTTTCCCCAAATTTCCAATTTTTTCACAAAGAATTTTACCACTATCATGAAGTACAATATGTCACGAGAAAACAATGTCAGAATCATCAGGATCCATTGAAGCATTCCAGAGTTATAACCTCAAAAGGGACAGTGGTCAGAATTGTAAACTTGGCTCGGTCATTAACGTCCAAACCACTCTTGGTGGTTAAGGGGTTAATGTTGATGATTATGGCTTACAGCCAATAAAAACTCAAAAGTCATTGTCTTAGTTAATTAGAATATTTTATAATACCAGCTTGATAAAATGATTTTGAAATCCGAAATATTGGCCTCCTGATATGTACACTCACCGGCCACTTTATTAGGTACACCTGTCCAACTTCTTGTTAACACTTAATTTCTAATCAGCCAATCACATGGCGGCAACTCAGTGCATTTAGGCATGTAGACATGGTCAAGACAATCTCCTGCAGTTCAAACCGAGCATCAGTATGGGGAAGAAAGGTGATTTGAGTGCCTTTGAACGTGGCATGGTTGTTGGTGCCAGAAGGGCTGGTCTGAGTATTTCAGAAACTGCTGATCTACTGGGATTTTCACGCACAACCATCTCTAGGGTTTACAGAGAATGGTCCGAAAAAGAAAAAAAATCCAGTGAGCGGCAGTTCTGTGGGCGGAAATGCCTTGTTGATGCCAGAGGTCAGAGGAGAATGGGCAGACTGGTTCGAGCTGATAGAAAGGCAACAGTGACTCAAATCGCCACCCGTTACAACCAAGGTAGGCCTAAGAGCATCTCTGAACGCACAGTGCGTCGAACTTTGAGGCAGATGGGCTACAGCAGCAGAAGACCACACCGGGTACCACTCCTTTCAGCTAAGAACAGGAAACTGAGGCTACAATTTGTACAAGCTCATCGAAATTGGACAGTAGAAGATTGGAAAAACGTTGCTTGGTCTGATGAGTCTCGATTTCTGCTGCGACATTCGGATGGTAGGGTCAGAATTTGGCGTAAACAACATGAAAGCATGGATCCATCCTGCCTTGTATGGAGCATCTTTGGGATGTGCAGCCGACAAATCTGCGGCAACTGTGTGATGCCATCATGTCAATATGGACCAAAATCTCTGAGGAATGCTTCCAGCACCTTGTTGAATCTATGCCACGAAGAATTGAGGCAGTTCTGAAGGCAAAAGGGGGTCCAACCCGTTACTAGCATGGTGTACCTAATAAAGTGGCCGGTGAGTGTATATTTTAGAGCACTTCATGCTTTAGAGCTCACATTAAACTCGTAAGTGTGACCCCGGCCTAAGAAAAATAATCACCAATATGCAACCAAATGCATTTCTGTAAAAATGTATGTTTGCTACGATTTAGAAAGGTCTTTCTTTATAAGACATAACCTTCATACTGCTAGTTTTGCCTCTTAGGCAAGTTAAAGGATAATATCTGTAGAGTTTTATGAATTACAATTTTTAAAAGATTCTCACAAACAATGAGCCTCTTCATTTAGTTACTGGCTATGTACTATCATCTTTGTGTTTTGAACTTTTGATGGCATTATTTCTGTTAAAGCCAACTAGTGTTATGTGAGAGATCTGGAAGTGTCTAGCCATTTTAAGTGTGGCTGCAGTGCTTCCCTCTTATGTTATTGGGTTCTTGCTATGTAATCTGAGAGCAGCACAATGTCGGGACAGTGACTCTGATTCCAGTGATGTGTCACTTACTGGCTGCTTGGTGAAGTTTTGATAAAATCACTGTTTATCAGCAGGAGATTATCTTTAGAGAACTAGTAAATCTGCTGCCATGTAGTCCACCATATTCATGCGTATTTTATGACACCATAACCACCATTGACTGACAACTTTCTGCCTATATATAGTGTACACAAAAAGCTGTCAATCCGTGGTGTGGGCGGAGTTTTACACTACTCAGCATTCAGAAAAATGCGAGAGTTTCTGCTGATAAAACAGTGAAAGGATATCTTCATAATCAACAACAACAACAAACACACTATTCACCGAAATAACTAACCTCGAAACCCAACATAAGAAACAGACAGAACCACAAACATTATTTCAATTAACTCAGAAAAAACAACAACTAAAAGGCATTTTAAATTTAAAATCCGCAAAATGGTATTCCTCATGGCGGACTAGAATGTACATTCATGGAGATAAAGCTTCTAAACTCATGCTCACAAGAATACTGCAACGTCAAGCCCTCACATACATCCTCTCGATTAAAGACTCAAAAGGTCTCTGCACTTATAACTACGATCAGATAGTCAGAATTTATGAGCTATTATAAACAACTATATAATCTCCGCCTTCTTGAATCTATTCAAGAAAAATTAAAGAGGAATCAAGCCATTAAATACTTCCTGTCCCAACTAGGCTTACCAAAATTATCAGAATCACAACGGCAACAGCTAACCAAACCCTTCCGATTGGACAACCTCTGGTCTACCTTGTCAAGGTGCCCATCTGGCAAAGCCTCGCATCCATTTATTATAATTCCTTCGCCTTGATCCTCTTCCCTTGTCTGTTAAATGTGTGTAATACTGCGCTAGCAGACAACCATTCCCTGTCCAGGCTCTGGAAGCCAGAATATCACTAAATATATATATATTGAGGGCAAAGACCAAGAACTACTAAGCAGCTATAGACCGATCTCATTCTTAAATGTTGACAAAGCTATTTGCTAGCATGATGGCGCGAAGAGTTTCTGAGTTTTTACCGGATCTAATCTCTTTGAACCAGATGGGTTTGTGGGGGGGAGGGGAAGGATAACACACATAAAATACTACATCTCATACACTACGTGAAGCAGAAGAAATTGCCCCTAGTGCTTCTTGGAACTGATGCAGAGAAAGCCTTTGATAGGGTAAACTGGACTTATCTAGAGGAAGCATTACTTTGCTTTGGCTTCCCACAACAATTAGTCTTGGCCATAATGAAGATGTACAAAGATCCAACAGATCATATTAGAATCAATGGCTCTTTAACAAACACGTTCACCATCAAAAACGGTATGAGACAAGGCTTCCTGCTGTCTCCTAAGTGCAGTGCAGCAATGTCAGGAGATTGAGGGCATTCGAATTGTTAATACACATCATAAGACGGCAGCCTTTGCCGATGACTTACTTGCTTTATTGACCAATCCCCCTCAGAGGTCTCCCTGCCTTGATGAAGATTCTTGAGGAATATAGTAATCTTACAAATTTCAAGGTGAACACGTCCAAATCTTAGGCATTGGATCTAAACATTCCTCCCTATACCTTGTACAAGCAAAAGGAATTATACCCGTTTTCTTGGCCTAATTGCTATATCACCTATTTTGGAATCAAATTTGGCAGAACTGATAAGTAACTACTCCAGCTCAATTATTACCCCTTAATTGACAAAGTGGCAACTACCATTCGGTCTTAGGGTATGTGCACACGTTGCGGATTTCTTGCAGAAATTTCCTGAAGAAAACCGGAAATTTTCTGCAAGAAATCCGCATTTTTTTTTTTGCGGTTTTTTTCCGTTTTTTTCGCGTTTTTTTAGCATTCTGCAAGCGTAATTAGCTTGCAGAATGCTAAAGTTTTCCAAGCGATCTGTAGCATCGCTTGGAAAACTGACTGACAAGTTGGTCACACTTGTCAAACATACTGTTTGACAAGTGTGACCAACTTTTTACTATAGATGCAGCTTATGCAGCATCTATAGTAAAAGATAGAATGTTTAAAAATAATAAAAAAAATTTAAAAATGCTTATACTCACCCAGACATCTCATCAGCGGCGTCCGTTCGTCTTCCTATAGCTGGTCTGTGCGCACAGGACCTTCCGTGATGTCACGGTCACGTGAGCGGTCACATGACCGCTCACGACCAATCACAGGACAGTGACGTCATCGGCAAGGTCCTTCGCCGCACATCAGCTACAGGAACCGAAGCGGCAGCATGCAGTGGAGGCGGGAAGACATCGAGGGTGAGTATATCGCTATTTTTTATTTTAATTCTTATTTTTTGACCACTTATATGGTGCCCAGTGCGTGGAGGAGAGTCTCCTCTCCTCCACCCTGGGTACCAACCGCACATAATCTGCTTACTTCCCGCATGGTGTGCACAGCCCCGTGCGGGAAGTAAGCAGATCAATGGACCCCTAGGTGTGCGGAATCCCCTGCAATTCCGCATTTTAATGAACATGTTGCTTTTTTTTCCGCGATGCGATTTTTTCGCGGAAAAAAAGGCTACATTTGCACAAAAAATGCGGAATACACTTAAAATAATGGGAGGCATATGTAAGCGTTTTTTTCGCGTTTTTATCACGTTTTTATAGCGAAAAAACCCGAAAAAACCGCGAAAAATACTTAACGTGTGCACATGGCCTTAGAGAGACCATTTTTTATCATGTAGAGGATGGAAAAATTTACTGAAAAGCCTGATTCTGCCCAAATTCACATATATGTTCTCAATGCTTCCCATCCACGTCCCTGACACTTTCCTTACTAAAGTTAACTCTCAATTTTTTTATTATATATGGAGAAACGCCAAACCCCGTATAAACTCATGTACATTATCAATACCGAAAAGAAAAGGCGGAAAGGGAGCTCCTGATATCGGGAATTATTACTATGCAGCTGTACTGTCACAGACGGTGGACCTAATCAGAAGCTGGCAAGACAAACAATGGGCCAGGGTAGAAAACATAATCTAACCATTACCACTTAGACCACTTTTATTTACATACACTAAAGGGTGGAAATTCCCCCCTCAAATCAACCCACTAAGGCTACTTTCACACTAGCGTTAACTGCAATACGTCGCAAATGCGTCGTTTTGCCGAAAATACGCATCCAGCAAAAGTTCTTGCTGGATACGTTTTTTCGTCATAGACTAACATTAGCGACGCATTTGCGACGCATTGCCAAACGTCGCGTCCGTTTTGCGACGCTTGGGCGTGTGGTAGCGGACCGTCGGGAGAAAAAAACATTACATGTAACGTTTTTTGCTCCCGACGGTCCGCTTTTTCCGACCGCGCATGCGCGGCCGGAACTCCGCCCCCACCTCCCCGCACTTCCCCGCACCTCACAATGGGGCAGCGGATGCGTGGGAAAAATGCATCCGCTGCCCCCGTTGTGCGGCGGAGACCACGCTAGCGTCGGGAACGTCGGCCCGACGCACAGCGACGGGTTGTTCCCGACGCTAGTGTGAAAGTAGCCTTACTCGAGTGATGCTTAGGGTGTGGTCGAAAACTCATATCTTTTTGATTCCTCCCTCATCACCTTTACTGATGCTCCCAATATCTTGATCCTGCCCATAGACATGACAGGTGAAGAGAAGGATCATAGATGAAAATGGGGAAATGTATCTATAGAACAGGTAATGATAGATGGGGCGCTACTCTTGTTATCGGAACTAATAAAACTTCCGGGCCTCTCGAGTCTTAACTTCTTACAGTGTAATTCTCTAAAAAAATTGTTGAAACAAATCCACTATTGCCCTGACACAACTCGTAAACTCACACACCAGTTCTATGTACCAGATTATCCAAACCCTCCAAAGTGCTCTCTCTCCACAATTTACCAGATGTTACTGACAAAAGATCTCTGCCCGAGGAGAGCATGTATTGCCCACCGGGAAAAGGACCTAGGATATAAACTTACACAGTCGCTAATATCTCATGTCTCCGCACACTCACACGGTCCAACGAGCTGCTTGAAAACCCAAGAAAATTCTTTTAAAATAGTATCTTGGTGGTACACTTCGCCGACGCAGGCTCGGGCCTGGCGAGTAAGTGCCCAGACCAAATGCTGGAGATGCGAAATAGAAGAAGGGGATTATTTTCATATTCGGTGGACATGCCCGGTTCTCCGTGGTTTCTGGACAATGACAGGAAAACTTATTCGCGACTTTACTGGGAAAATAGTGAAATTAATGCCAGAAATAGCACTGTTAAATTTCCCCCTATGCCTTGAGAAAAAGAGTACCTCTATCCTTGCCCTCAATATAATTGCTGCGGCCAAATTTCTCATCCCTACTTACTGGAGCTCAACCCAAATCCCCGCGCTTCAGAAATTATTGACAAAAATAGACCAATTATACCATATGGCCGAAGTTGTAGCCTCAGTGAATCATACACGGGCATCCTTTGAAGAGATCTGGAACCCATGGAAACGTTTCAGATCTAGTTCTTGACTTCATCAAGCATACAACCATCGCCAAAAATAATTTAATTCTGAAATGATGTTGGGCTCCACCTTTCCTTTTTCTCTTTCTCCTTCCTCCTTCTTTCACCTCTCTTGTTTCTTCCCCTATCTCTAATGCGGTTACACTTACTTATTTGGTTTGCAAAGTAAAGAAAACAGTGAAAGGAAAGAAAGACGACTAGTAAGTCACACATTGCTGGAATTAAGAACTCTGCACTTGCAAAATGCTGTTCTCAGATAGGGTAGCAAAATCCTGGTAACAGATTGACTTTAAGTGGTTGTTCTAAACCACAGACCCCACCAAAGAACACAATAAAGAAGTGTTGTAAGTAGCTAAAACCAGTTGAGCTATTGTGTTACAAATTACTACTCCTTACAGAAATCCCAATTTTTCCACTGTAATTCAGTATAAAAAACTATTTTTGCTTTTAGGTGCAGCCTAATTTTTACTGAAGAGAATAAGGGCAACATTCTCATTTTTAAAATTTTCTGCATGATAATCGTGTGTATTCTACTGTTGAAGCTGAGAGATGTCCGTAGAGTTAAGTGAATCTTTCACACTATCTCCGTTCCCCAGGAGTCACTAGGTGTTCAAGATCCATAGCCTATTTCTAGCTTCATTTTGTAGGTCAAGGTCAGTAACAGTAGTCATGCACAGAAGACAATATGCAATGTGTGAGTGGAGCAGAAGTGTCAAGATGTAGCCTCATAGGAGAAAACAATCTGATAAAAGAAATTGTGTTTTGAAAAAGCTAAAAATATGACTCAAATCCTATGTGGACATATTTCTGACAGCAAAAAGAATGTCCGTCTGTCTTGGAAGTTATATAAAGATCTAAGATTGCAAATTTATGTTCGATCATTTATGAAGGCTGATGATTTAAATGATAGATGCAGTGGTAGGTTATGTACACTATGTTTTGTATATTGCTTATTATATGTGCGGACATTATGGGGTACAGATATGTTATTTTTTATATATTATTCATTATGTATTAATGTTATAAAGTATTATATATTATTGTTAAATGATGTTTAAATACAGTAGTTTCACCTAAAGCTAAATTGACCTTATTAAGCCAAGTGTGCATTTTGTATTTTGTTTTATTACTATTCATTATTTATTATTATTTTTATTAATATTATTTTTCACTGGCAGCCAGAGCGAACAAAGAAATAAATGCTACAGGCCTTTTCTGTGGTAAAATATGGATGTGAAATCTGGACTGTAAAGAAACAAGACAGAAGAAGAATCAAAGCCTTTGAAATGTGGTACTGGAGAAGGATGTTATCAATAACTTCGATGGCTAGAAGAACAAATAAATCAATTTTGGAACAAATCAAGCCCAGACACAGAGGTGTATCTGGGGGGGCAGCTGGGACATGTGTTTCTGGTGCAGCCAACAGGGGGCGCAGTCTGGCTACCTAATGCAGCGGTCCGAAGTGTCTTCCCTGGAGCCTGCATTATTCCACACCCTGGACTGGGAGCCAGCAGTTCTCTAAGATGGCTGCCAAGTTGACAGTCGGCAAAGAAAAACTGCAGCGTGCCGACTCCCAGTGTTTAATAGTACTTGCGTCTAACACACGCGCCCTTTAATAATAAAATGAAGCCCTGCACCCAATCCTAACTGTGTGTAATATCTTCACTGTCAGGATGTCAGGATTCAGCTCTGCTTGCTGGTTCCAGCAGTCATCATATGGCCGCTTCACTCATATATGATTTTCATACTTACGGTGTTACGTTACAAAGAGCTTTTTTCCTGCTTCTCTCTGAACATTTAATTAGGAAGAGCAGCTCGTCGGCACATTACTAAGCGTGCAAATTGCATATGTGTTGGGGGGCACCAAACTGAATTCTTGCCCTGGGTGCCAGAAAATCTAGATACACCTTTGCCCAGACATGACATTTGCCTACTTTGGACAAATCATATGAAGTAAACAATCACTGGAGAAGGACGTCTTAGTCTGAAGAATAGAAGGAACAAGGCACAGAGGAAGACCAGCAACTTGATGACCTGATACAATCAAAATAACAAAAGAGAAGACTCTGGTGAATCTACCTAGGATTGCACACATTTGATCTTCATACAGAGCATTCATCCATCAAGTCGCCATGGTTCGAGATTGGACCAAACACCATTAAATAAAAATAAATAAAATCCTTCAGCGTCAAAAGCATCTGAAAGTTTTCATAACTGCTAAACTCTTTCAGGGTCAATGGCATTTGAAAGTGTTGACAAGTAGAGATGAGTGAATATTTCAATGTTCAGTTCGGATTGCATGAACCAGTTCAACCTGCTTTGATGCTCAGCCACACTCAGGTGGCACAAATATCAGTTTCATAGACTACTATTGTCAGAAAAATGAAAGTATAGTAACACGGGTAGTTTACTCAAAGGTAGTGGAGGTCTGCCAGTCTCGGAGGCCTACTGCTACAGGCAACACACATGAAGGAGACCCAACCAGGAGTCTATACATGTTCAACAATTAATGGCAGACACCACCAAAGTGGCATCAATTGCAAGAGAAATAGAGGTAGAGCTTGTATAAGGTGGGGTAACCACTGTGCCATTTCCCTCTGAAAGCCTGGAGGGGCGTAACTAGGTGACCTACCAAATTTAACCTCAGATAAGCGGCAGTAGGCAACACTATGATCCAAAGAGGGACAAGGAGGTGGCACCAGGTGCTACTACAGGGCTAACCTACAGAGGTTGGCAGCTGACCCCCTAGAGTGGATAGTCTGGTACTTTCTGAATGAGGACTAAAGAATGCAGGCAGGCACTGTAGGGACACTGGAACCATGGGTGCAGATGGGACCATCTGAGGAACATAAAAGCACTAGCAGGTGCGGACTGGATCTGCTGTTACAGATGAGCACTGGCAGGTGTGGACTGGACCAACTGTTAGACTGATGGGCACTGGCAGGTGCAGGCTAGAATGGGTGTTAGACAGAGGAGTACTGGCAGGTGCAGGCTGAATCGGCTGTTAGAAAGAGGGGCACTGGCAGGTGTGAGCTGGACCACGGGTTAGACAGAGTAGCACTGGCAGGTGCAGAATCGACTGGGTGTTGAACAGCTGAGAGGAGAGGAGGGGGAGGGGGAGCTGATGGATGGAGGAGAGAGTTGAAAATATTGAATAGCTGTTTAGGGTTGTGAGACAGGTATGATATGAGGGATGAGAAGTAGGTTTGTTTTGCAGCAGTGAGGGCCAGAAAGAACAACTTCTCCAGTAGATGGCATAGGGGCAAATTCAGAGGTCTTCGCTCTAAATATCACAGTGGTGATTCTGCATGACACCTAGACTGTGATCTCTGTGATATTTGGATGTCCAATTCAATCTGTTGGACATGAAAATGCAGCCTTTCCGCCTTATGGATACAGACTGTTTTTGAAAGCTGATGGCTCAAACAGTATCAGTTGCCCAGTCGCCATTACTTCGCTATGAAAGATGTGCCTGCGCTACACTAGCATGTTCCAGACAACATCATCCATTCCTTGAAAAAATCTATGTATGACAGGGTGCATTTCAACACTGATACCTGGAGGAGCAAGCATTGACAGGGGCGTTACATCTCACTGACTGGGCACTGGGTGACTGTGGTGACTGTGGGGGAAGGCGGGGAAGGGGCTGCTCCCAAAGTCTTGAAATCACCAAAGCTTGCATGGAGCTTAGGGATGGAGAACTATACCACTACACACCATAAGAAGGAGAACTAAACAACTAGACAACAGGGCTTGGTGAAATAAACTAATAAATACTTAAAGTTGGCTAACTAAATCACTACACACCATAACATGGAGAACTGCACTATTAGTCAACAGAGGCTGGAGACCTAAATTACTAAACAGCTAGAGTTGGAGAATAAAACAATTACACACCAGAGCATGGAGAACTAAATTAATAGACAACAGGGTTGGAGAACTAAACTACTAAACAGCTTGGGTTGGAAAACTAAACTACTACACACCAGGGGATGGAGAACTAAAGCACTAGACACGAGGGTGTCACTGGACACCACATTTTGGAATCCCTCTATATCTAATAATAATAATAATCTCTATTTATATACCGACAACATTTTCTGCAGCACTTTACAATTCAGCAGTTCACATACAACAGTCATAGCAACATTAACAATAATATAAGTATTAAAGCAAAGCTAATGACAACCTTGCCCGTAAGAGCTTACAATCTGCGATGAGGTGGGAGTGACAAAGTAAAGGTGCTTATTTACAATGACGGTCCAGCCATCTTGAGGAAATGGGGGGTAGATAAAGGCTGCATGAGCTGCTCACCAGCCTTTATTTGTAGTGCTTTTTGGAGCAATGGAGTTTGATGGAGGGTTATGATCAGAGAAGTAGAAAATATAAAAGGACTTTGATTAGGGAATGTGATAGGTCACCCTAAACAGATGTGTTTTTAGGGAACATCTAAAACTGTGAAAGTTGTGGTTTGTCCTAAATCCATGGGGTAGAGCATTCCAGAGGATTGGTGCAACTCATGAGAAGTCTTGGAATCCAGAGCTGGGAGGGGGAAGAATGGATTAGTGTGGATGTTAGTTGAAATTTTCTTGTGAAGCGTAATGAACTGGTAGGCTGATGAACAGAAATGAGGGAGGAGTTGTAGAGGGGTGCCACACTGTGGAGAGCTTTATGGGTGAGAACAAAGCAGTTTCAATTGGATCCTATAATGAATTGGCAGCCAGTGCAATGACTGGCACGGAGCGGATGAGTTTGAGTACGATTAGCCAGATAGATGACCCTGGCTGCTGCATTAAGGATGGACTGTAGATGGGAAAGTCAAGTGAGGGGAAGGCCCTTTAACACTTCCTGAAGCCAGGGAAGCCTGTGTGCAATAATAGTGCAAACATGGTGGTGGCCCTACACCAGGGCAACTTCACACATGTGCCTTGCATGGCTCGCATCCTCAACCTGATGGTACAGCAATTTGTCCGCCACTGTCCCAGCCTGGATGTGCTGCTGCAGAAACAGTCACTCAAAATAACACATAATCAATAGTCATACATTACATAGGATGGTAGGAGTCAATCAGCCATCTCTCTCAGTGTCCTCTCTCTTCCATCTGTGTCTCTCTGTCCCCTGTCTCAGGCATACCTCCCATTTATATGCTAAACCAACTCCATTGCAACTTCTCTAAAGGTCTGATGCTTATCCTGGTATGTGTACTGAAGCCTTATGGCCAAATAGATAAGACTTCACCACTTGGCATCCCTGGGGGCTTTAAGACCTCCAATCAACATATGTAGGCCTAGGAAGATCTCTCATCTTTGAAGATAAGTGTAAAGTGTACACTAAATGTAAATTCCTTTGTTTAGACTGACCATCTGGAACAATTGACATGTGGCTGGACAAGTTTTCATTTAGCTTTCTGCCATACTCTTTGAAAGTACATATATATACTGTATATTATATAACAAAACCAATCAATATCTCTATCACTCGTATTAATTAATTGGAGTGTTGAAATCATATTAAAAATATATAACATACTGCACAATGAGTTTTGACATTTTGCATAGCCTGGCCCAAAGCAGTATGGGCATGGTGCAATTAACACTTGCGGAGTCGACATAGATGAAGGACCTCTGCACCCTTCTGCACGCTTTCAAAATTACTACTAAGATAGTTAGCACTGACGATGCCATCATCAGCATCACATGCTGGAGCCCACTTTGAATAGTCTTTGGAAGGAGGTGTTGGTCCCGGTTGAACAGGAGGAAGCAGAGGAGGATGCAGAAGGGTGAACAATATCTCTGTGCTCCAGTCTGTCATCTCACCAGCGGTTGCCATGGGAGGAAGAAACGGAGAAGGACGAGGAAAAGGACAAGGAGCAAGAGGTGACAAACGCGCAACAATTAGTAGATGAAGAGGATAATGATTTCATCTCTGTTGATTGTGGTTGCCAGGAGGGGATGGAAGAACCAAGCTTGAGTATTATCCCGCCACCAACATACTATGGGACTTGGACTTCATGAAAGAGACCGACCCATGAGCTTCTTCTTGCAGTGCTATCTGCAACATTATTGTTGCCCGTATTGTTAGGATTGAAAATAGTGCTAACTACTGGGTGCCAGTGTATTCTATCCATGATACAAAAGCACATTTTACCAGTTGCTTTTGTGGCACCCATAAGGGTCCAGTCGCCACAGAGGTACCGCACCTCAGCTAGAAGTGTGGTACTCCGTTCTCGGGTAAGGAGGGGACACTACCCAGTACCCACACACTAGCACTAGCACTAAGAATCAGCCCTTCCAGGACCTTCGGTGGCGTCACGGTGACGTCGCGGCTTGTGATTGGTCGCGCGAGCGGTCACATGGGCGGCCGCGCGACCAATCACAAGCTGCGACGTCACCGCGACGTCACCGCAAGGTCCTGGAAGGCTGATTCTAAGGAAGGAAGGTTCCCGGTTAGTACCAGGGCCCGTCAGAGGGTAAGTATAGCGATATTTTTTATTTTAATTCTTTATTTTACACTTAAATCTGAATTCCGATACCATTTCCCGATATCTTAAACATATCGGGAATCGGTATCGGAATTCCGATTCCAGATTCAGAAGATCGCCGACTTCATGGCCGACCCCACACAGGGGTCGGGTTTCATGAAACCCGACTTTGCCAAAAGTCGGCGACTTCTGAAAATTGCCGACCCGTTTCGCTCAACCCTAGCAGACACCACTAAACACCCAGACGTCGGTTAGGAAGCGCTCTACAGGCGCGTGGCGCCGCACTGGCGGTCACAGCAATGGACGCTGTTTCGTGTGTAACACATTGTGAGTCTAGTCAGGCGCTAGATAGCAGCCATACACCTTATGCGAGCAGTCATACAATAGGGATGGGATATTTAAAGGACGACTTGCACTCATCAACAAACACATGTATACAATTGTACACTAGCGCATGGCCGTGCGGTCATGCAAACCTTATATAGCTGCAGCATGTACAGGACCTTCTTAAAAGGACCAATAGGAAGCTGCCACAGAAGTTCAGCACCTTCAGGACCTTCCTGGAGGACCAATGGAATCCGCTGCAGTATCTGAGCATGTGACCCTCGATCTCCAATGGGAGATCTCACCCTGGGCATGCTCAGAAGGGTAAAAGCAGGACTTAGTCCCAAAAGCGTCAGCTCATCGCTGCCCAGCACTGGCTTTAATGGCAGAAGCTGGGAAAGCTGCAGCAACCCTCAGCACAGAGTGAGACCGAGCAAGATGCTGGGACCGACGTCTCCACTGAGCAGGCTCCACTGTGGCAGAAGAAGAATGGGAGACCGCAGCAGAAACAGCCCGAGATTCCCCCTGTGCAGAAGCGGGAACTCGACCCCTAACATTACCCCCCCTCCTAGGGCCCCCCCCTCCTTGGACCTCGCTACGCTCGAAGGCAGCAATGAGCTGCTTAGCCCGAATGTTCTCAGCAGGCTCCCAGGACCTGTCCTCAGGACCACAGCCCTTCCAATCCACCAGATAAAAATTTTTGCCACGTACCACCTTGCACCCCAGAATTGCGTTCACCTTGTAATCGTCCGTAGACTAACCCGATGTCCCAGCAGATGACTCGGAAAACTGGGACATGTATACAGGCTTCAAAAGGGACACATGAAAGTTGTCGGTGATACCTAGGCGAGGTGGAAGGGCTAACCGGTAGACAACAGGGTTAACCTGTTCGAGGACCTTGAAAGGGCCCAAGTAGCGAGGTGCAAACTTAGTGGACTCAACTCGCAGCCTGATGTTACGGGCGGAGAGCCACACTAAGTCGCCAGGAGCAAAGGTCAGAGCGGGGCGCCGATGTGCATCGGCGGAGGACCTCATCCTCTCCTTGGAAGCCCGAATGGCATCCTGAGTGTGGTCCCAAATGTCCCGTGCCTCCACAGCCCAGTCTGCCACCCTGGAATCGGTGGAAGACACGGGCATGGGCACAGGTACCCACGGATGCTGACCATAGTTAAGGACGAATGGTGTCTGTCCAGTGGAGTCGGCTACAGCGTTGTTCAGAGCAAACTCTGCCCATGATAGCAAAGATGCCCAGTCGTCCTGCCTGGCTGAGACAAAATGTCGCAGATATGTGACCAAGGTCTGGTTGGCTCTCTCTACCAATTCATTTGTCTTGGGATGATAGGCAGAAGAGAGATTTAACTCAATACTGAGAAGATGACAAAGCTCTCTCCAGAACCGAGACGCAAACTGGGGACCCCGGTCACTGACAATTTTGTCCAGCATACCGTGTAGGCGGAAGATATGTTTAATAAACAACGCTGCCAAGGCCCGTGCAGAAGGTAGCTGAGGAAGCGGCACCAAGTGCACATTTTAGAAAAATGATCGGTGATAACCCAAATGACGGTACAGCCACGAGACTTGGGCAAACCCACCACAAAGTCCATCCCGACCATCTCCCAGGGCCTGTCTGCCACCGGCAGGGGATATAATAATCCAGCTGGCCATTGTCATAGAGACTTATTTTTGGCGCAGGAGACACACGCCTGAACATAGTCTCTGACATCATGAGCCATATGTGGCCACCAGTACGTTCTCGCCAGCAACTCAGGTGTCCTTTTTGTCCCAAAGTGACCACCCACTCTGGGCGAATGAGCCCAAGAGAGAACCTCCGGTCGCAAATTAATGGGAACAAAGGTCTTGCTCGGAGGCACAGACTCTAGAGAGACCGGAGCTACGGTTCTCAGGCTCTCAGAAGGGACAATAAGCCGAGGCTCCCCTTCCTCCTCCTCGGATGACACAACGGAGCGAGAGAGGGCGTCAGCACGAATGTTCTTCTCCCCGGCGAGATAATGGAGAGTGAAGTGGAACCAGGAGAAGAACAAGGACCATCTGGCCTGACGAGAAATCAGCCGCTGAGCTGTACGTAAATAGACCAAATTTTTGTGGTCTGTGAAGACTTGGAAGGGGAACCGAGCTCCCTCCAATAGATGTCTCCACTCCGAAAAGGCCAACTTCATTGCTAGCAACTCCCTATCCCCGATGGAATAGTTCCTCTCCGCTGGTGTGAAGGTCTTAGAGAAGAAGAAGCAAGGATGCTTCCGACCTTGAGCATCCTTTTGAAAGAGGACTGCTCCAGCACCAACGGATGAGGCATCCACCTCCATAATTAATGGCTTATCCACATCGGGACGATGTAAGATGGGAGCGCTAGCAAAATGAGACTTTATTGAAGTGAAGGCCTTGGGGACCTCCTCTGACCACAATTTGGGATTCACTCCCTTCTTGGTGAGGGCTACCAAGAGAGCTACCAAAGTTGAGAAGTGGGGAATGAACTGGAGATAGTAACTTATGAACCCCATAAAGCGCTGCACCACTTTAAGAGAATGGGGTTCTTGCCAGTCCATCACAGCCTGTAGTTTGGCAGGATCCATAGCCAATCCCTGGGTGGAGCTGATATAGCCCAGGAAAGGTAAAGACTCCTGCTCAAACACACACTTCTCCAACTTTGCACAAAGGGAATTCGCCCATAAGAGATCGAAGACTCTGCCAACATCTCTCCGGTGGGAGTCAATATCTGGAGAGAAGATGAGTATATCATCCAGATAGACTACAACTGAGGTGGAAAGGATATCCCAGAAGATATCATTGACAAAGTCCTGGAAAATGGCTGGGGCATTACAGAGCCCGAAGGGCATCACCAGATACTCATAGTGCCCATCCCTGGTATTAAAAGCCATTTTCCATTCGTCTCCCCAAAAGGATGTGAATCAGGTTATACGCACCCCGCAGATCTAGTTTGGTGAATACCCTTGCTCCTCTTAGTCTGTCAAAGAGCTCAGATATCAGGGGCAATGGGTACTTATTTTTAATGGTGATGGCATTAAGACCCTTGTAATCGATGCAAGGACGTAATTCCCCATTCTTCTTCTGCACGAAGAAGAACCCCGCCCCTGCAGGTGACACTGACTTCCTAATGAACCCTCTTGCCAAATTCTTCTGGATGTATTGAGACATAGCCTCCATCTCAGGGAGAGAGAGGGGGTAGACCCTTCCCCGAGGAGGTTCAGCACCAGGCAAGAGATCAATAGGACAGTCATAGGGGCGATGAGGCGGAAGGGTCTCTGCAGCCTTTTTGGAGAAAACGTCTGCATAGCACCAATAGCACTTGGGAAGGGAAGAAAGATCTGCGGGTATCTCGGTAGTGGAAACCTGTACGCACTCTCTCACACATCTGCCCATACAAGACTTACTCCAACCCAAAATTCAACCTGAGAACCACTCAATATGTGGGGAGTGGAAACGGAGCCAGGGTATTCCCAGCAGAATCTCATCCATTCCCTCGGGAAGGACAAAAAGGGAAATAATCTCCTGGTGGGAAGGAGACATGGATAAGGTGAAAGGAACAGTCTGGTGTGTGATTTGCAGTGGTAGTGTCGACCCATTCACAACTCTAACAGTTACAGGTTTGGCGAGTAGGGTTGAGCGAAACGGGTTGGCCATTTTCAGAAGTCGCCGACTTTTGGCAAAGTCAGGTTTCATGAAACCCGACCCGACCCCTGTGTGGGGTCGGCCATGAGGTGTTGTGGATTCTGTTTGCGGGCTCCCTCTGGTGGTTACTGCTGGTACTGGGTGACTTTGGTGGGTTGCGGCCTTTGGTTTCCATCTGTCCATCAGAGGCTGGGTGTTTCCTATTTTACCTGGCCTCTCTGTCATTTCCCTTGCCGGCTATCAATGTGTTCAGATGTGCTCTGTTTGGTTCCTGCCTACCTGCTCCCAGATCTTTCAGTATAAGCTAAGTGCTGATTTTCAGTTGTTTGGTTTTTTGTCCAGCTTGCTTAGAATGTCTCTTTGTTAGCTGGTTGCTCTAGTGGACTGAGGTTCTCCCCATGTGCCATGAGTTGGCACATGGGTTCTTGTAATCTCAGGATGGTTTTTTTGATTAGGGTTTTTTGCTGACCGCTCAGTCCCCTTTTGTGTCATTCTGCTTTCTAGTTTTCAGCGGGCCTCTATTTGCTAAAGCTATATACATCATCTCTATGTGTGTGCCTTCCTCTCATTTCACCGTCAATACATGTGGGGGGCAACTATATCTTTGGGGTTAATTCCTCTGGAGGCAAGTGAGGTCTTTGTTTTCTCTGCAGTACTAGTTAGCTCTTAGGCTGGTGCGTGGCGTCTAGAACCAACGTAGGCACGCTCCCTGGCTATCTCTAGTTGCGTTTGTCAGGCGTAGGGCAGCGGTCAGCCCAGGTTCCATCACCCTAGAGCTCGTCCGATATTTATTATACTTTGCTCATCCTGTGCTATCCCTAGCCATTGGGGATTCATGACAGTATAGCCGGCCCGCAAAGTGTTAATTGTTTGGGCTGAAGCAGGAGAAAAAGAAGTGTTCAAGGAAAATTTTTTTTTTTTTTTCCTTCAGAGTTTTGCTGCCTAGCCCTTAATTGCTGTCTAGCTGCTTCTTACCTCCTCTTAACCCTTGAATGGCTCTGATCTTAGCTGTTTATCATGGATGTCCAGAGTTTGGCTTCCAGCCTGAGTAATCTCGCGGCAAAGGTTCAAAACATACAGGATTTCGTTGTTCACACTCTCATGTCTGAACCTAGAATTCCTATTCCAGAGTTTTTTTCTGGAGATAGATCTACGTTCCAGAATTTCAGGAACAATTGTAAATTGTTTCTCTCTTTGAAATCTCGCTACTCTGGAGACCCTGCTCAACAGGTCAAGATTGTTATATCGTTCCTACGGGGCGACCCTCAGAATTGGGCATTTGCATTGGCACCAGGGGATCCTGCATTGCTCAGTGTGGATGCGTTTTTTCTGGCATTGGGATTGCTCTATGAGGAACCTAACCTAGAGATTCAGGCTGAAAAGGCTTTATTAGCCCTCTCTCAGGGGCATGATGAAGCGGAAATATATTGTCAGAAATTTCGGAAATGGTCGGTGCTTACTCAGTGGAATGAGTGCGCCCTAGCTGCAAACTTCAGAAATGGTCTTTCTGAGGCCATTAAGGATATTATGGTGGGGTTCCCTGCGCCTACAGGTCTGAATGAGTCTATGGCTATGGCCATTCAGATTGATCGGCGTTTACGGGAGCGCAAACCCGTGCACCAGTTGGCGGTGTCTTCTGAACAGGCACCTGAGACTATGCAATGTGATAGAATTCAGTCCAGAAGTGAACGGCAAAATTATAGGCGGAAAAATGGTTTGTGTTTTTATTGTGGTGATTCAGCTCATGTTATATCAGCATGCTCTAAACGCACAAAAAGGGTTGATAAATCTTTTGCCATTGATACTCTGCAGTCTAAGTTCATTTTGTCTGTGACTCTGATTTTTTCACTGTCTTCCATTTCCGTCGATGCCTATGTGGATTCAGGCGCTGCCCTGAGTCTTATGGATTGGTCATTTGCTAAACGCTGCGGTTTTAGTCTAGAGCCTCTGGAAGTTCCTATTCCTCTGAAAGGAATTGATTCTACACCATTGGCTATGAATAAACCGCAGTATTGGACACAAGTGACCATGCGCATGACTCCCGTTCATCAGGAGGTGATTCGCTTCCTTGTACTGTATAATTTACATGATGTACTAGTGCTTGGTCTGCATGGTTACAAACTCATAATCCTGTCCTGGACTGGAAAACAATGTCTGTGCTAAGCTGGGGATGTCACGGGGTTCATGATGATGCACCTCCGATTTCTATAGCTTCATCTACTCCTTCGGAGATCCCTGCGTTTTTGTCAGATTATAGGGATGTTTTTGAGGAGCCTAAGCTCAATTCGCTCCCTCCCCATAGAGAGTGTGACTGTGCTATAGAATTGATTCCTGGCAGTAAGTTCCCTAAGGGTCGTTTATTTAATCTGTCACTGCCAGAGCATACTGCTATGCGGAATTATATTAAGGAGTCCTTGGAAAAGGGACATATTCGTCCATCTTCGTCCCCTCTGGGAGCAGGTTTTTTTTTCGTGGCAAAAAAAGATGGTTCCCTGAGGCCTTGTATAGATTATCGCCTTCTGAATAAGATTACAGTCAAATACCAGTATCCATTGCCATTATTTACTGATTTGTTTGCTCGCATTAAGGGGGCTAGGTGGTTCACTAAAATAGATCTTCGTGGTGCGTATAATCTGGTGCGGATAAAACAGGGTGATGAGTGGAAAACCGCATTTAATACGCCTGAGGGCCATTTTGAGTATTTGGTAATGCCTTTTGGACTCTCCAATGCTCCGTCAGTCTTTCAGTCCTTTATGCACAATATTTTCCGTGAATATCTGGATAAGTTTATGATTGTGTATTTGGATGATATTTTGGTGTTTTCTGATGACTGGGAGTCTCATGTTCTACAGGTCAGGAAGGTGTTTCAAGTTTTGCGGGCCAATTCTCTGTTTGTGAAGGGCTCAAAGTGTCTCTTCGGAGTCCAGAAGATTTCTTTTTTGGGGTACATTTTTTCTCCTTCTACTATTGAGATGGATCCCGTTAAGGTTCAGGCTATTTGTGACTGGACACAACCTACATCTGTTAAGAGCCTTCAGACGTTCTTGGGGTTTGCTAATTTTTATCGTCGGTTCATTGCTAATTTTTCCAGTATTGTTAAACCTTTGACTGATTTGACTAAAAAGGGTGCTGATGTTGCTGATTGGTCTCCTGCGGCTGTGGAGGCCTTTCGGGAACTTAAGCGCCGGTTTTCTTCTGCTCCTGTGTTGTGTCAACCAGATGTTTCACTTCCTTTCCAGGTGGAGGTTGATGCTTCCGAGATTGGAGCGGGGGCGGTTTTGTCACAGAGAAGTTCTAATGGCTCGGTGATGAAGCCATGTGCTTTCTTCTCTAGAAAATTCTCGCCCGCCGAGCGCAATTATGATGTTGGTAATCGGGAGCTTTTGGCCATGAAGTGGGCATTTGAGGAGTGGCGTCATTGGCTTGAGGGTGCTAAACATCGCGTTATGGTCTTGACTGATCACAAGAATCTCACTTACCTTGAGTCTGCCAGGCGTTTGAATCCTAGACAGGCTCGTTGGTCGTTATTTTTTTCTCGTTTCAATTTCGTGGTTTCATACCTGCCAGGTTCAAAGAATGTGAAGGCAGATGCTCTTTCCAGGAGTTTTGTGCCTGACTCCCCTGGAGACACTGGGCCTGCTGGTATCCTTAGGGATGGGGTAATATTGTCCGCCGTATCCCCAGACTTGCGACGCGCATTGCAGGAGTTTCAGGTGGATAAACCGGATCGATGTCCACCAGAAAGACTGTTTGTTCCGGATGATTGGACCAGTAGAGTCATCTCCGAGGTCCATTCTTCTGTGTTGGCTGGTCATCCTGGAATATTTGGTACAAGAGACTTGGTGGCCAGGTCTTTTTGGTGGCCTTCCTTGTCTAGGGATGTGCGTACCTTTGTGCAGTCTTGTGAAGTGTGTGCTCGAGCTAAGCCTTGCTGTTCACGGGCTAGTGGGTTGTTGTTATCCTTGCCCATCCCGAAGAGGCCTTGGACGCACATTTCCATGGATTTTATTTCTGATCTCCCGGTTTCACAGAAAATGTCCGTTATCTGGGTTGTGTGTGACCGCTTTTCTAAGATGGTTCATTTGGTGCCCTTGCCTAAGTTGCCCTCCTCCTCTGAGTTGGTTCCTTTGTTTTTTCAGAACGTGGTTCGTTTGCATGGGATTCCGGAGAATATCGTTTCTGACAGGGGATCCCAGTTTGTGTCTAGATTTTGGCGGACGTTTTGTGCCAAGATGGGCATTGATTTGTCTTTCTCGTCTGCATTCCATCCTCAGACGAATGGCCAGACGGAGCGAACTAATCAGACCTTGGAAACTTATTTGAGGTGTTTTGTTTCTGCTGATCAGGATGACTGGGTTGCTTTTTTGCCACTGGCCGAATTTGCTCTTAATAATCGGGCTAGTTCGGCCACGTTGGTCTCTCCTTTTTTTTGTAATTCGGGGTTTCATCCTCGTTTTTCCTCTGGTCAGGTGGAGTCTTCGGATTGTCCTGGAGTGGACGTGGTGGTGGACAGGCTACATCACATTTGGAATCAGGTGGTGGACAATTTGAAGTTATCTCAGGAGAAGACTCAGCAGTTTGCTAATCGCCGTCGCCGCGTGGGTCCCCGACTTCTTGTTGGGGACTTGGTGTGGTTGTCTTCTCGTTTTGTCCCTATGAAGGTCTCTTCTCCTAAGTTCAAGCCTCGGTTCATCGGTCCTTATAGGATCTCGGAGATTCTTAAACTTGTATCTTTCCGTTTGGATCTTCCAGCATCGTTCGCTATTCATAATGTGTTCCATCGGTCGTTGTTGCGGAGGTATGAGGTGCCTGTTGTTCCTTCGGTCGAGCCTCCTGCTCCGGTGCTGGTGGAGGGAGAATTGGAGTATGTTGTTGAAAAGATCTTGGATTCTCGTGTTTCCAGACGCAAACTCCAGTATTTGGTTAAGTGGAAGGGTTATGGTCAGGAGGACAATTCCTGGGTGGTCGCCTCCGATGTTCATGCGACTGATTTGGTCCGCGCCTTCCATAGAGCTCACCCTGATCGCCCTGGGGGTTCTCGTGAGGGTTCGGTGACCCCTCCTCAAGGGGGGGGTACTGTTGTGGATTCTGTTTGCGGGCTCCCTCTGGTGGTTACTGCTGGTACTGGGTGACTTTGGTGGGTTGCGGCCTTTGGTTTCCATCTGTCCATCAGAGGCTGGGTGTTTCCTATTTTACCTGGCCTCTCTGTCATTTCCCTTGCCGGCTATCAATGTGTTCAGATGTGCTCTGTTTGGTTCCTGCCTACCTGCTCCCAGATCTTTCAGGATAAGCTAAGTGCTGATTTTCAGTTGTTTGGTTTTTTGTCCAGCTTGCTTAGAATGTCTCTTTGTTAGCTGGTTGCTCTAGTGGACTGAGGTTCTCCCCATGTGCCATGAGTTGGCACATGGGTTCTTGTAATCTCAGGATGGTTTTTTTGATTAGGGTTTTTTGCTGACCGCTCAGTCCCCTTTTGTGTCATTCTGCTTTCTAGTTTTCAGCGGGCCTCTATTTGCTAAAGCTATATACATCATCTCTATGTGTGTGCCTTCCTCTCATTTCACCGTCAATACATGTGGGGGGCAACTATATCTTTGGGGTTAATTCCTCTGGAGGCAAGTGAGGTCTTTGTTTTCTCTGCAGTACTAGTTAGCTCTTAGGCTGGTGCGTGGCGTCTAGAACCAACGTAGGCACGCTCCCTGGCTATCTCTAGTTGCGTTTGTCAGGCGTAGGGCAGCGGTCAGCCCAGGTTCCATCACCCTAGAGCTCGTCCGATATTTATTATACTTTGCTCATCCTGTGCTATCCCTAGCCATTGGGGATTCATGACATGAGGTCAGCAATCTTCTGAATCTGGTATCGGAATTCCGATACCGAGTTCCGATATGTTTGCGATATCGGGAATCGGTATCGGAATCCATATTTAAGTGTAAAATAAAGAATCAAAATTAAAAATATTGATATACTCACCTTCGGACGCGCCCTGGTATTAATCGGCAGGCTTCCTTCCTAAGAATGAGCGCGTTATTGACCTGCGGTGACGTCGCGGCTTGTGATTGGTCGCGAGCGGTCACATGGATAAGCCGCGATGTCATCTAAGGTCCTTCACGCGCTCATTCTTAGGAAGGAAGGCTGCCGGAAAGAAGCAGGGCATGTCCGAGGGTGAGTATATTCCTATTAGGTATATACTCACCCTCGGACGCGCCCTGCTTCTTTCCGGCAGCCTTCCTTCCTAAGAATGAGCGCATGAAGGACCTTAGATGACGTCGCGGCTTGTCCATGTGACCGCTCGCGACCAATCACAAGCCGCGATGTCACCGCAGGTCATTCACGCGCTCATTCTTAGGAAGGAAGCCTGCCGATTAGTACCAGGGCGCGTCCGAGGGTGAGTATATCAATATTTTTTATTTTGATTCTTTATTTTACACATTAATATGGATCCCAGGGCCTGAAGGAGAGTTTCCTCTCCTTCAGACCCTGGGAACCATAGTATCCCATTGCACTGCATTGGGTTTCGTGTTTCGGCCGACCCCGACCCCGACTTTTTTATAGGATCGGCCGATTTCACTCGACCCGACTTTTGAGAAAGTCGGGTTTCGTGAAACCCGACCCGATCCTATAAAAATAAAAGTCGCTCAACCCTATTGGCGAGCATTACCAGTGGTATAGCGTGGCGCTGAGCAAAAGCAGAGGACATGAAATTTCCCTCTGCTCCTGAATCCACACAAAGCTCGACTGTAAGAGTGGATGAGCCTATCAGGATTGTCCCTTTAAAGGACAGTTTGGAGGAAAATGCCGCTGTGTCTAGTGAACCTCCCCCAATGGTTACTAGACGCGATCGTTTCCCGACTGCCGTGGACATTTATTAGCATAATGTCCTAGTTGGTGGCAATTTTTACAAACCACTGGTACTCGAGCGGTCTGAGACTTAGATCCCGCTCGAGAAACCTCCATGGCCTCATGGGAGTTGGACGCCAGAACAGGAGATTCTAGAGGTCTGGCGAAGGTGGGAGCCAGCCACAACTTCTGCCTACACTGGGTCCGCTCTAACCTCAACTCGTTAAAACGGAGGTCGATGCAGGTAGATATAGAAATGAGCTCCTCCAGTGTGACGGGAATCTCCCTGGTGGCCAAGGCATCCTTCACATGGTCTGCCAGTCCTTTCCAGAACACCAGAATAAGAACTTTATCCGGCCATTCTAACTCTGAGGCTAGAGTCCGGTATTGGACGGCAAACTGGCTGACCATGGACGAAACCTAAGTAATTGTCAACAACTGGAGCACGGTATCGTGGGTGACATGAGGTCCCAAAAAGACCTGCTTCAGTGCATCCAAAAAGAGAGGAGCACTCTGTACCACAAGATCATCACGCTCCCAAAGCGGCGTTGCCCACTCCCACGCCCTGCCCGACAAGAGAGATAGAATAAATCCCACTTTCGCCCGTTCCATAGGAAAACGTGCCGTCAGGAGCTCGAGGTGTATTGAGCACTGGCTCACGAATCCGTGACATTGCTCATTGTCACCAGCAAACTTGTCTGGAAGCAGGAGACGGGATATAGTCGGAGCAGGGGTGGCAGCGGACAAACTGGCTGCAGCTACACTTGCAGCCTGAACAGCGACAGCAGTGACATCCACAGCTGAGGTTGTACGCTCTAGAGCTGCCAACCTTCCCTCCAGCTGCTGGATGTACCGCTGTAGACGCTGATCGTCCGCCATTTACTAGCCAGACCCTGGCGCTAGTGTTCTGTTAGGACTGGCGGAACGCACCAAGTAAAAGGTGAGATAATATAGGTGCGTTCGCAGTCCGGGGTCCACCGTGCAGGTGAGAACCTGCTGCTAGTAAAAGGCAGCGCTATATGGCGGTGGACGCGAACCCTGTTACGTCACAGGGCCGCGGTACCGCACAAAAAGCGTAAGCAGGGAGTCACCGAACTCAGTCCCAAGACACGGGATTAGAGTCCATACAGACTACTTGCGCTTGACACCGCTACTGGGTGTAAGAGGTAACAAGCAATAATAGCTTGAAGCACAAGAGTGCGAGCTGTGCCGTATTGGCAGACACCACTAAACACCCAGACGTGGGTTAGGAAGCGCTCTACAGGCGCGTGGCGCCGCACTGGCGGTCACAGCAATGGATGCTGTTTCGTGTGTAACACGTTGTGAGTCTAGTCGGGCGCTAGATAGCAGCCATACACCTTATGCGAGCAGTCATACAATAGGGATGGGATATTTAAAGGACGACTTGCACTCATCAACAAACACATGTATACAATTGTACACTAGCGCATGGCTGTGCGGTCATGCGAACCTTATATAGCTGCAGCATGTACAGGACCTTCCTAAAAGGACCAATAGGAAGCTGCCACAGAAGTTCAGCACCTTCAGGACCTTCCTGGAGGACCAATGGAATCCGCTGCAGTATCTGAGCATGTGACCCTCGATCTCCAATGGGAGATCTCACCCTGGGCATGCTCAGAAGGGTAGTCCCAAAAGCGTCAGCTCATCGCTGCCCAGCACTGGCTTTAATGGCAGAAGCTGGGAAAGCTGCAGCAACCCTCAGCACAGAGTGAGACCGAGCAAGATGCTGGGACCGACGTCTCCACTGAGCAGGCTCCACTGTGGCAGAAGAAGAATGGGAGACCGTAGCAGAAACGGCCTGAGATTCCCCCTGTGCAGAAGCGGGAACTCGACCCCTAACACCACTGACCCGAAGGACACAGCACCCTGGCTGGGGATTGTACCTGAAACACCGTGAGTAAAAGGCTGGAGTCACACATGGCGTAAGACAATACGCCACGTATTATACGTCTGTACTACGGCCGTAATACGGAGAAATGTTCCCAAAATAGTGATCCGTAGGCAGGGTGTGTCAGCGTATTTTGCGCATGGCATCCTCCGTATGTAATCCGTATGGCATCCGTACTGCGAGATTTTCGCGCAGGCTTGCAAAACCGACATCTAATGGATTTATGTGCTCAAATGTTAGGGAAAACATATATACAGTATATATATATATATGTCATTGAGACACATATATATATATTCTGTATTTAGATTTCATTCAGCGCGATATCTGTGAACAGCCGGTAAATCAATTGCCGGCTTTTCATTTCTCCTGCACAAACCCGACAGGATATGAGACATGATTACATACAGTAAACCATCTCATATCCCCTTTTTTTTGCATATTCCACACTACTAATGTTAGTAGTGTGTATGTGCAAAATTTCAGCGCTGTAGCTGCTGAAATAAAGGGTTAAATGGCGGAAAAAATTGGCGTGGGCTCCCGCGCAATTTTCTCCGCCAGAGCGGTAAAGCCAGTGACTGAGGGCAGATATTAATAGCCAGGAGAGGGTCCATGGTTATTGGCCCCCCCGTGGCTAAAAACATCTGCCCCCAGCCACCCCAGAAAAGGCACATCTGGAAGATGCGCCTATTCTGGCACTTGGCCACTCTCTTCCCACTCCCGTGTAGCGGTGGGATATGGGGTAATGAAGGGTTAATGCCACCTTGCTATTGTAAGGTGACATTAAGCCAGATTAATAATGGAGAGGCGTCAATTATGACACCTATCCATTATTAATCCAATTGTTGGAAAGTGTTAAAAAACACACACACACATGATTAAAAAGGATTTTAATGAAATAAACACAGCGGTTGTTGTAATAATTTATTGTTCTCGCAATCCATTTCCAGGCCCTCGCTTGGCAAAATAATAAACGCACAAGATACATACCTTCTGATGTCAGATCACGTCCCACGAAGTAATCCATCTGAAGGGGTTAACTAATATTACAGGCAGAGCTGCGATAAACCACTCGCTCGTGCCTGTAATCCCCGGGTGCTGAAAGGAAAGCAGTGATCTGTACTTACATTGAGTCGCGGTGAGGCGCCCTCTGGTGGATGTTCTCATGAACTGCAGCCTGGGAACTTTTTCCCACGCTCCAGGTCATATGAGGACATCCACCAGGGGGCGCATCACCGCGACTGAAGGAAATGTAGGTCAATGACCTACATTTCATTCATTCGCCGGGGATTACAGGCACGGAGCACAGCTGCATTAGCAGGGCTCCTGCCTGTAATATTAGTTAACCCCTTCAGATGGATTACTTCGTGGGACGAGACGGTTCACCAGAAGGTATGTATCTTGTGCGTTTATTATTTTTCCAAGCGAGGGTGTTCCTGATGGATTGCGAGAACAATAAATTATTACAACAACCGCTGTGTTTATTTCATTAAACTACTTTTAAATCATGTGTGTGTGTGTTTTTTAACCCTTTCATACAATTGGATTAATAATGGATAGGTGTCATAATTGACGCCTCTCCATTATTAATCTGGCTTAATGTCACCTTCCAATAGCAAGGTGGCATTAACCCTTCATTACCCCATATCCCACCGCTACAGGGAGTGGGAAGAGAGTGGCCAAGTGCCAGAATAGGCGCATCTTCCAGATGTGCCTTTTCTGGGGTGGCTGGGGGCAGATGTTTTTAGCCACGGGGGGGCCAATAACCATGGACCCTCTCCTGGCTATTAATATCTGCCCTCAGTCACTGGCTTTACCATTCTGGCGGAGAAAATTGCGCGGGAGCCCACGCCAATTTTTTCCGCCATTTAACCCTTTATTTCAGCAGCTACAGCGCTGAAATTTTGCATATACACACTACTAACATTAGTAGTGTGGAATATGCAAAAAAAAAGGGGATATGAGATGGTTTACTGTATGTAAACCATGTCTCATATCCTGTCGGGTTTGTGAAGGAGAAATGAAAAGCCGGCAATTGAATTACCGACTTTTCACTAACAGCGCTGCGTATTTCTCGCAAGTCACACTGCTGGTCCGTGTGGAATCCGTATTTTTCTCGCCCCCATAGACTTTCATTGGCGTATTATTTGCGCAATACGCTGACAAACGCAGCATGCTGCGATTTTGTACGGCCGTAGAACGCCGTATAATACTGAACCGTAATATACGGCTAATAGGAGCAGCCCCATTGAGAATAATTGTGCCGTATGTAATGCGAGTTTTACGTACGTAGTTTTTGCGCTCTTACGTACGTAAAACACGCATGTGTGACCCCAGCCAAAGTGTGAAAACTGCACCCTGCTGTGTCCTCAGGATTATTTACTGTGTCATCTGCCCTGCACTACAACATTCACCATCATTGACTTTAATTCCTTAACTGCCCCGGGGCCTAGCTCTACCCGTGGAGAGCTGTAACATCTCCTTGGCGTCACCAACTGCGGCGGTGGACCTGAACCACAGTGTCGGCCCTCTCCTTATTGCCGAGCACCATGGGTGGTGTCACAAACTAATCCCCCTGTAAACTTTATTTCCCCTTTAATTCACTTTTATTGGACGCCGAGGGCCACGGACCGGGTCACTGCTGCCTTGACATCCCCGAAGTACCGTCAGACCGGCCCGAGTACCCCACGGTCATAGGGGACGCTCCACTTCCCCCCTGGAACGGGATGCACCCATGCTGCAGTATCAAAACATGCTTGAAGATAATCTTATAAAATAAGAGGGGATTATAGGGAGAGAAATGGGAAGCGCAGACTTCTGAGTGTAGTAATTAGTTTCCAAAGGTATAAGCTCAGTGTGAAAGCACTCACCTTTTTGGTGTCTTGAGATACTGCGTATAGATCCAATCCATGGACACGCCATTCCTCCTTCCATTAAGTTTGCTGCAGAGATCTGGGAACTGAAGAGTGCACTGAATGGTGCTTTCATAGGCGATAACACTTTGTAAATATTTTTCCAAACAATATGCGTTCCTGAATGATGATGATGGAACTCGATATTCTGATTCAAGGAGGATTTTTATTTCAAACAAGAACACAACTGGATTTGACTTCTTAGAGTCTTCCTCAGGTATAATGTCATGCAAGATAATCTTGACAGTGGTTTTCCCCAAGACAACAGTGAGGCACACAGTGTGCATCGCAGTGATAGGCTTCCACTCCCGGGAACGTTGAATCAACAACACAATAACATTAGCAGCCTTGCAGAGCTGGAGTACTGAGTTCCAACCCCACCAAAGACAGCATCTGCAAGGAGTTTGTATGTTCTCCCCGTGTTTACGAGGGTTTTCTCCGAGTAGTCAACTTTCTTCCCACGCTCCATAGAGTTACTGATAGGAAATTTAGATTGTGAGAACCAATGGGTACAGCGTAACTAATGTCTGTAAAGCGCTGTGGAATTATTGGCGCTACATAACTGAGTAAAAAAAATAAATAGAAATTGATACCACTTTTTAATGGAAATGTTTGGTATCCAAGTTGGGTTTCCTTCATTTTTTTGCCTGAATTTGGCAGAGCTCCCAGAGCACCAGGCCTACACCTGTCACTCATCCAGCAGTTACTGATCAAACTTTAAGCAAGAAATACTGCTCCAAGCCTTGTCCAATGCATAAATGTTGCATGGTTTTCAGGGCCACGCTATTAGCACAAAGATCTTATATTGTGAAATGTGGAGTCCTGGCTGGAGCACAATACCAGCCCCAAATATTTAAAAGATAAAATGTGGCCCGCTTTATGTAGCATGGTAGTAACAGAAAAAAATAGATTTTTTACTGTGGACGGGCCTTGGATACATCAGAATCTGAACACAAAAGAATTACAACCTCAGATGTGGCTAACATTTTGGAGCACAGTAGTAACAGAACAGTAACACATTAATATTTTATCATGTGTAACCCTGTATGGAGAACAATATCTACACCAAAGAATGAACAGATGAATTGTAGCCTGCTTTACGTAGCGTGAGAGTGAGAAAAACAAATTTGATTTTATTTGTGTACCCTTGTAGGGAGAACAATATCAGCACCCAAACATTTCAAACTGACATCTGGCCTTCTGTATGACATTACTAACAGAAGAAAGTATATTTTTACTGGCAGGTCTGTAACATTCTCTGTAAAGCATTTATATACTGAGAAATGCTTTTGTCTTCTTGCTGACACCTATTAAAGAAGCATATCCAGAAACTATTGTACGAGCCTCTCTCCCCATAAACCTCATCTAATATGACCACGATGTCTTCTGCAGTTTTTTGAGTTGATGCAGGATGCCGTGTCACTGATTCCCAGGCTTCTCCCTGTAATACATGCAGCGTAACATCAGAGTGCAGCTCCTCAGCTAGGTTGTACAGTTTGTAAGTACTTCTCAAATGATTGGCCCATTCTTCGATTGCCATATTAATACCGTCAAATGATGCAAGCTGTCTCAGTATGGAGCCTGCTGAGAAGCTCAGGCTCTGAGTGCTTAAAGTTGGCGGGAGAGTGACTGGGACAGGATCTCCTGTGGACCCTGCAGCCTGTACTGCACTACTTTCCTCAGTCACTGTGCACTGCTCGCAGCACCAAATGTAACATGGATGGGGGATGGTCACAGGACCAGAGGTACAGCAACAATCAGCAGACACACACAAAGATTGGATAATATAATTTAAATATTTACTAACAAGTTTAAAAAAAACAAGGGAAAGGATGGTAGGTAAACAGTGTATAAATAACAAATCTGATGACAGCAGTTCCTCTGAATAGCACCGACTAAGGGTACTGTCACACAATGGCACTTTGGTCGCTACAACGTCACGATCCGTGACGTTCCAGCGATATAGTTACGATATCGCTGTGTCTGACACGCTACTGCGATCAGGGACCCCGCTGAGAATCGTACGTCGTAGCAGATCGTTTGAAACTTTATTTCGTCGTCAAGTGTCCCACTGTGGCGGCATGATCGCAGCGTGTAACAAAGGTGTGCACGATTTCCCAATGTCCCGTATGACTTCTACATCGCAACTACGTCATGAAATTATCGCTCCAGCGCCGTGCATTGCAAAGTGTGACCGCAGTCTATGACGCTGGAGCGATAATCAAGCGACGCTGCAACGTCACGGATCGTGCCGTCGGAGCGATCAAAGTGCCACTGTGTGACAGTACCCTAAGAGTATGCAGAGGTACAGTTAACAGAATTAACAGCCATATGCAAGAAAAATACATGCGATTGACCCTTTCTATGCATAAATCCATAAAACAACATTGTTGTGCCAGGACTTTAATAATCCCTTACTTGGAGCAGTTTTTAAAGTGTCTCTTACAGAAGAGGCCTTTACTCCTAACTAACCAGACCTCTATAAAGTTATTTATATATGTTCATATATATTCAGATGAAAGATGGTACCGGTAACAGAAGTAGAAGGGTCCTTGCTGGGCTAAGTACCGAATAATCAGAAATGATAACTTGAAGCTTGTAGAGAATGCCGATCTCTCCAACGCAGGGTTTTTCTAAGTTCTTAGAAGTAAGGTCTCATATGGCCTGATGTGGCCTTGATTATCCTCACCGAGTTGGCTCATGTCAAGCCAAACAATGTATCTCAAAGTCACCAAAAACAGATCTAGAGTTGCACCATTCTATCTAGACCTTTTTCCAATGATGTGCAGTTTCCTCTTCCCTTGGACTCCCCTAGCAACTATTACCAACTGCCAAAGCCCCGAGCTGCAACTCGGGCCTTTCCGCTCGCCTCTACTGCCAAGATCATAAATTACATCACAAATCTCCAACAATATATTAAACTGTGATTAACCTTTACACTTTGACAATTGGAATTTGAAGTTGAGGTTGATGTCAGCTGTGAATTGTCTCAAAACTCAGCCAGGAAAAAGCACTTATGTTGGTAATGGAGAGGTGTCTATCGGACACCCCTTTTCTAATTCAGAAAGCAAAAAGAGATGAACAGACACAGAAAAAAAATATATATATTTTTTTTAAAAAGCCATGCAGGTCCAACATAGTCCAGGGAATCCAACGTCATCCACAAACAGAATCCTGAAATGCATAAAAAGAGAAAAAGCATAAACAAGAAACTGTCCCTCGTTCCCCAATTTATTAGAAACAAAGTTCCCATGAAGGTCCAATGTAGTCCAGCACTTCCCATAACATTCCTCAATTCTGTCGATCTAAGAAGCCTTGATTTGAGGCTCCATAGGCTTTGAGCAGCAGCCACTCCCAGCGTCTGCTAAGCTTCTCGTGACCCAGCAACTGTGATGAGCGATGGTGTCAGTAACGCCACTTTCATCACCGCTCATCACAGTCACCAGGTCATGCACAGCGCAGTGGAAGTCGGGAGTGGCTGCTGTTCAAAGCCTTTGGAGACTGGGAACGAGGCTTTATAGCCTTTGATCATCAGAATCAAGGAACATTGTGGGAAGTGCAGCGCCCCAGAGTCCTGGTCATTGCAGTACTGACGCTCCGCCACTAAGGGGAGTGATGGTACGTCTGATGGCACTAAAGGAGTTCACCTGACCAGGTATCACAGTCACACATTACACTTCACACTCTGGCCACCAGGGGGAGCAAAGGGTTCTATGTATTAGGCCACTCCTCACACTCTGGTAAAACTGGGGGTTGGATAGGAAGTTAGAGAGAAGCTGACTGGGTTTTGCCCAAGCAACATCCTGTGAGAGAGGGAGTTCCTGGGAAGATTCAGGGGGGCCTCTGTCAGGGGTGGGATCCTGACAGTGGCCTAGCGAAAAGGACAGATCGTTACGGAGCCGCGCCTGCACCCGTTGCGGTGGCATCCTAAAAAAGGACACGAAGCAAGGTTTATTGTGGAGAAGTGAGAAACGAGATCACAGCACAAAGGAGAATAGAACCAGTAGGAGTCGTGCCCTAAGATCGTGGCAACATCCTACTGAGGCGTGTAGCCGGTGGCCGGAACGCCGAGGAAGTATTGGGCTCCAAGCATTACTTCAAACAGCGGCAGGACAGTTAACTTTAGGTTGGCTGTCTCACCTAAATCACCTAAGCAGACAACGGAGGCAATTGTGGGAGAGGGGCATCTCTAGGGTCCCTATAAAATAACTCCAGGCCTACCCCATCATACGGGTGCGTCCTAGCCATATCATCTGGGGGACAGAGAGAGAAAGAACATCAGAAACAGACCCAACAGTTGTGAGGACTATCCCGTGGTGCTCAGCAGGGAGGTACTACAACACACAGGCGGTAGAAGGTAGGCCCTGATTTCCACCTGCAAAGGGAACTCTGGATGTGCCTTCGGACCGGCCGGTCTCAGCCAGCCCTGTTAGCAGTGCTCTGGATTGCGGATCCTGAAGCCTTCAGTAAAGAGGTAAAGAGACAACAACCCTGTGTCTTCGTTATTCATCGCACCTTGCACCACGCACCATCATCACACCTTTCATTGGACGCCCCTTAGCAGGGTCACGGACCGGGTCTAGCCACCGTGACAACCCTAGGACTGAGACAGAGAGGCCCGGTACCGAGTACCCCGTGGCCCTGCATCTGGGGGCGCTCCAGAAGCACTGAACTATGTTGAACCTGCTTGGGAACTTTGCTTTCTAGTTCACTGAAACCAGGAGAGGGTGAAAAATACAGAAGTGATGAAATTTTTCTATTATACTTTTTTGATGACTGTTCCACTCCCGATTTTGGCTTACAAATACTTAGGTAAAAAACTCAACTTGTGGCCTAAAGAGTAATCATTAAATAAGGATCAAAATTATAACGACATCACAAAAATCACCATGTGTTTTCCTTTTCGTAGCCACTTCTGACTTTGGATAAAAACACTGCAACAAAACTGCACCAAAAATTGCATGAAAGATTCACATGCAGCTTGATGTTTGAAAATGTCCTTGCCTTTTGTTGCTTTTTCCATGGCGTTATCAATGGCAATTTATTTGTTTTTGTGTGGCAACATGTTCCTTTTAAGTCAATAGTGCAGTATAAATAGAAATATTTATACATTTTGGAATCTTGATGGGTCGTTGGTGTTTTCTTTTTTTAAACCGGGTGGCGGAAATGTTTAAAACATCCTGCACTACAATTCTTGTGTAAAATTTCACAGTATATAAGCATATGTGTGTTTTGTGCATATATTTCAGGGGGGTTTTTATTGCAAAGAATTTCATTCTTTTAGTTCAGATTTTGTAGAACTCATTCTGGCTTAGGCATTTATTGCATTTACCTATATACGCCATAGGCCACATTCACACCCTCAGCATTTGGTCATTATTTTAAATCAGTATTTTCCATCAGTATTTATAAGTCAAACCAGGAATGGGTGATAAATGTAGATATGGTGCACGTGTTTCTATTAGGCCGGGCGCACACAAGCATATAACACGGATGAGTGTTATGTGATGAAATATTGCATAGCACTCAGACCAGTGTTATACCGGGGGATAGCTCACGTCTCCAATTATTCTCGCATGACAAATCGGTATGAGTGAACAATGGCAGCATGCTGCGATTGGCAGCGAGACTCGGCTCACACTCACCCATACAAGTCTATGGGTGAGTGTAAAACATTGGACTGCATTCAGATGTCATCCCAGTACAGTATGATATACACTGAGACAGACAATGGAGAAGATGGAGAATTTGATTTTTCCATCTATCATCATATATCAGGAAGAGAATTGTGGACTTGCACAAATCTGGCTCATTTTTGGGTACAATTTCAAAATACCTGAAACTGCCTCGTTCATTTATAGGAACAATTATAAGCAACTACAAGCAAGATGGGAATGTCCAGCAATCAATCTGCTCAGGCACGAAACGGGTTCTGTGTCCCAGAGATGATCGTGCTTTGGTACAACATGGGCATACCAGCCCAAGGACAAAAGCAAAAGAACTTGTGAACATGATGGCGGAAGCTGGTAATATTGTGTCAATATCCACAGTGAAACGAGTACTGTATCAACATAGGCTGAAAGGCCACTCTGCGGAAGAAGCCATTACTCCAAAAGAAACATACAAAGTCAGTGTAATGTTTGCAAATGCACACAGGAACAAAGACCTTAATTTTTGGAGACATGTCCTGTGATCTGACGAAACTAAAATTGAACTTTTTAGGTAATGACCATCGTTAAGTTTGGAGTAAAAAATGAGAAGCCTTGGAAGCCTAAGAACACCATCCCAACTGTGAAACAAGTGGTTTGCAGCATCATGTTGTGGGGTTGTTTTGCTGAAAGAGGGACTGGTGCACTTCACAAAATAGATGGCAGAAAAGAAGATTATGTGGCAATACTGAAGTAACCTCTCAAGACATCAGCCAGGAAGTTAAAGCTTGGGTGGAAATGGGTCTTCCAAATAGGCAATGACTTGAAGCACACAGCCAAAATGGTAACACAGTGGCTTAAGGATAACAAAGTCAATGTTTTGGAGTGGCCATCACAAAGCCCTGATCTCAATCCTATTAAAAATTTATGGGCAAAGCTGAAAAGGCAGGTGAGAGCAAGGCGACCTACAATCATGGGTCAGTTACACCAGTTTTGTCAGGAGGAATGGACCCAAATTCCGACCAACTATTGTGAGAAGCTTGTGAAAGGATATCCCAAACATTTGACCCAAGTCATTCAGTTTAAGGTCAATGGTACCAAATACTAATGAAATGTATGGAAACTTTTGATTTTGTAGTAAGTTATAAAAATACTTTAAAACATTCTCTCTCCCTTATATAATTCTGGCATTTGGCAAATATTAATAATTATGGTAATCCTAATTCACCTTAAATGGGAAAGGTTTGTTTTTATTTCATGTCAGATATTGAGGGAAACATGCATGTGTGTCTTTTTATATAGTGTATGTAAACTTCTGGTTTCAACTATATACAGGTCCTTCTCAAAAAATTAGCATATAGTGTTAAATTTCATTATTTACCATAATGTAATGATTACAATTAAACTTTCATATATTATAGATTCATTATCCACCAACTGAAATTTGTCAGGTCTTTTATTGTTTTAATACTGATGATTTTGGCATACAACTCCTGATAACCCAAAAAACCTGTCTCAATAAATTAGCATATCAAGAAAAGGTTCTCTAAACGACCTATTACCCTAATCTTCTGAATCAACTAATTAACTCTAAACACATGCAAAAGATACCTGAGGCTTTTAAAAACTCCCTGCCTGGTTCAATACTCAAAACCACCATCATGGGTAAGACTAGCGACCTGACAGATGTCAAGAAGGCCATCATTGACACCCTCAAGCAAGAGGGTAAGACCCAGAAAGAAATTTCTCAACAAATAGGCTGTTCCCAGATTGCTGTATCAAGGCACCTCAATGGTAAGTCTGTTGGAAGGAAACAATGTGGCAGAAAACGCTGTACAACGAGAAGAGGTGACCGGACCCTGAGGAAGATTGTGGAGAAGGACCGATTCCAGACCTTGGGGAACCTGAGGAAGCAGTGGACTGAGTCTGGTGTGCAGGAAATGGGCTACAGGTGCCGCATTCCCCAGGTAAAGCCACTTTTGAACCATAAACAGCGGCAGAAGCGCCTGACCTGGGCTACAGAGAAGCAGCACTGGACTGTTGCTAAGTGGTCCCAAGTACTTTTTTCTGATGAAAGCAAATTTTGCATGTCATTCGGAAATCAAGGTGCCAGAGTCTGGAGGAAGACTGGGGAGAAGGAAATGCCAAAAGGCCTGAAGTCCAGTGTCAAGTACCCACAGTCAGTGATGGTTTGGGGTGCCATGTCAGCTGCTGGTGTTGGTCCACTGCGTTTCATCAAGGGCAGGGTCAATGCAGCTAGCTATCAGGAGATTTTGGAGCACTTCATGCTTCCATCGGCTGAAATGCTTTATGGAGATGAAGATTTCATTTTTCAGCACGACCTGGCACCTGCTCACAGTGCCAAAACCACTGGTAAATGGTTTACTGACCAAGGTATTACTGTGCTCAATTGGCCTGCCAACTCTCCTGACCTGAACCCCATAGAGAATCTGTGGGATATTGTGAAGAGAAAGTTGAGAGACGCAAGACCCAACACTCTGGATGAGCTTAAGGCCACTATTGAAGCATCCTGGGCCTCCATAACATCTCAGCAGTGTCACAGGCTGATTGCCTCCATGCCACGCCGCATTGAAGCAGTCATTTCTGCCAAAGGATTCCCGACCAAGTATTGAGTGCATAACTGAACATTATTATTTGATGGTTTTTTGTTTGTTATTAAAAAACACTTTTATTTGATTGGACGGGTGAAATATGCTAATTTATTGAGACAGGTTTTTTGGGTTATCAGGAGTTGTATGCCAAAATCATCAGTATTAAAACAATAAAAGACCTGACAAATTTCAGTTGGTGGATAATGAATCTATAATATATGAAAGTTTAATTGTAATCATTACATTATGGTAAATAATGAAATTTAACACTATATGCTAATTTTTTTAGAAGGACCTGTATACTACTATATAATAAATAATACTTCTAAATGTAATACAATGCATATAACTATATTCAGCTTGTTTAGCATGTTGAAAATCTAGATTGCACTGCATTTATAGCTTGACAGGATCCCTTTAAAGAAAGCTTCACATGTTCTGTTGCTATAAAGTCTTTTACCTAGACATTGCATGATTGTTCTTTTATCAATCATCTCCCGCCAAGAGAGTCCATGCATCTTGAAAATGTTTTCCTGAACCTGTATAGTTGTCAAGTGCTCAATTTCTGAAGTAATTTATACCTTTGTGCAGTTATTGCTGCATTTACGTTCACCCCTACATCTTGTCATTTATCTAAATTGCTAAATAGAATGTTGAGCTGCAAGGAGTAATATCACTACAAACACTGGATGTTGAGCTGCACAGGAGATTACACATGGCAGATAAATGGAAGTGCAGGAGAAGCAAACAGAATGCTCAGAAATGTGTGAGTACTGGGATAAAATGTGATTTGTAAAGAAGGGTCGAAAATCTAATTTAAGGGTAAAATGGTATGGAAGATTAATCTGTGAACTTTGCTCTACGCTCTGGCTCTAGGCACATTTTAGTCACTGTGAGAATAAATAGGTGACCTGAAAAACCTTTATAGGCTCTGAGAGTAATATAATGTTTGATATAGGGAATACTGCTAACATTAAAGAAAAAAATAGGCTTAGCTTTTTCAAAAAATGGCGCATGTAAGATTATATGAACACAATTCCTTTCCCTTAGAAATTTATTTATTTTCCCAAGTATGATTGAAATAAAGCATTATATTTTATTGAATTATATGTTTGTTTGTTTTTTCGTAAAGTAAATAATGCTTAATCTCTATTCTCTATATTAAAATCCTTTGCGCTTCCAAGTTTTATAATTTTCAAGGTTAAAAGGAAATTATCACCTGATTCACACCGCCTAAACCCAGTCAATTTTTATGAAATTTGCAGTTACTGGAGAACTTGAATAATTTGAAATTTAGTTCTAGAATGAGCAAAAAAGTGTCTGCTGCTTTTTTACGCATTGCAGACGATTGCATGAGAGTCAGAAGGCTGACATGACCCTACGTGCAACCGCATGACGATATGATGGCTAGTGTTGCTCTTAAGAGCTTGCTACTTGAGATTGCATCAGATGCTCGGGTATACACCACATTTTTGGGGGGTGTTTAACAGCCACTAAACATGCAGGGCTGAGACTCGAGCATGTCACTCTAGCACCCCCGATATTCGGTGCATATCTCAGCACCTGATGCAAACTGGAGTAGTGAGCCCTTGCTCTGAACACTAATGACGACATATTCAATATGATGACTGTTGTGAATTAGACTTTTTGGCTCCCTCTTGTGGTCACTAGTGGTATGACTCTGGGATTGTCTTTTTTCTGTTTGGCACTCACCTGGGTCGTTAGTCCAGGGGTGTCACTATATTAACTTCCTGGATCCTTAGTCCAGTGCCTGGCATCGTTGTAATCAGATCCTTCTGTTGCTCCTGTCTGCTGGTCCTGGCTCTTGCAAAATTAAGCTAAGTCTTGCTTCTTTGTTTTTTGAGTTACTTGCTTTGCTACTATTTTTGTGCAGCTTGTACTAAATGTGATTTCTGACCTTGCTGGAAGCTCTAGGGGGCTGGTGTTCTCCCCCCGGCCGTTAGACGGTTCGGGGGTTCTTGAATATCCAGCGTGGATATTTTAATAGGGTTTTTGCTGACCATATAAGTCATCTTACTATATTCTGCTATTAGCTAGTGGGCCTCTCTTTGCTAAATACTTAGCTCATTCTTATGTTTGTCTTTTCCTCTTACCTCACCGTTTTTATTTGTTGGGGGCTTGTATCCAACTTTTGGGGTCTTTTCTCTGGAGGCAAGAAAGGTCTTTCTTTTCCCTTCTAGGGTTAGTTAGTTCTCCGGCTGGCGCGAGACGTCTAGAACCAACGTAGGCACGTTCCCCGGCTACTTCTATTTGTGGTGCTAGGATTAGATATATGGTCAGCCCAGTTACCACTGCCCTATGAGCTGGTTTTTTGTGTTTGCAGACTTGGTATTTATTCCTGAGACCCTCTGCCATTGGGATCATAACAGTATGCCAGGCCTACATTGAATATTTAATGCATTGCAGAAGTGGGATATAAGAAAGGAAATTCTGAATTTATTTTTTTTCCTCTCTTCCTCCCCTTTACCTCTGAGTGGCTTGAGCTTGCTGCAGACATGAATGTCCAGACCTTGATTACAAGTGTGGACCAGCTTGCTGCTCGTGTGCAAAGCATACAAGATTTTGTTACCAGTAGTCCTATGTCTGAACCTAAAATACCTATTCCTGAACTGTTTTCTGGAGACCGATTTAAGTTTAGGAATTTCAGGGATAATTGTAAATTGTTTCTATCTCTGAGACCCCGTTCATCTGGAGACTCAGTTAAGCAAGTTAAAATTGTTATCTCTTTTTTACGGGGCGACCCTCAGGATTGGGCTTTCTCGCTAGCGCCAGGAGATCCGGCATTGGCAAATATTGATGCGTTTTTTCTGGCGCTCGGATTGCTTTACGAGGAACCCAATCTTGAGGTTCAGGCAGAAAAAGCCTTGCTGGCTATTTCTCAGGGCCAGGATGAAGCTGAAGTGTATTGCCAAAAATTTCGGAAATGGTCCGTGCTTACTCAGTGGAATGAGTGTGCTCTGGCCGCAAACTTCAGAAATGGCCTTTCTGAAGCCATTAAGAATGTGATTGTGGGTTTCTCCATTCCTACAAGTCTGAATGATTCCATGGCGCTGGCTAATCAAATTGACCGGCGTTTGCGGGAGCGCAAAACCGCTAATCCTCTGGTGGTGTTGTCTAAACAAACACCTGATTTGATGCAATGTGATAGAATTCAGACCAGAAATGAGCGGAAAAATCATAGACGTCAGAATGGGTTGTGTTTTTACTGTGGTGATTCTACACATGTTATATCAGCATGCTCTAAACGCCTAACAAGGGTTGTTAGTCCTGTCGCCATTGGTAATTTGCAACCTAAATTTATTTTGTCTGTGACTTTAATTTGCTCATTGTCCTCTTACCCTGTTATGGCGTTTGTGGATTCAGGTGCTGCCCTGAGTCTTATGGATCTGTCATTTGCCAAGCGCTGTGGTTTTGTTCTTGAGCCGTTGGTTAATCCTATCCCTCTGAGGGGTATTGATGCTACGCCATTGGCGGAAAATAAACCGCAGTTTTGGACACAGGTAACCATGTGCATGACTCCTGAACATCGGGAGGTGATTCGTTTTCTTGTTCTGCATAAAATGCATGATTTGGTCATTTTGGGTTTGCCATGGTTACAGACTCATAATCCAGTCTTGGATTGGAAGGCAATGTCTGTGTCAAGTTGGGGCTGTCAGGGTATTCATGGTGATTCCCCGCCGGTGTCTATTGCTTCCTCTACTTCTTCGGAAGTTCCTGAGTATTTGTCTGATTTTCAGGATGTGTTCAGCGAGTCCAGGTCCAGTGTTCTGCCTCCTCATAGGGACTGTGACTATGCCATAGATTTGATTCCAGGTAGCAAATTTCCTAAGGGAAGACTATTTAATCTGTCTGTACCTGAGCATACCGCAATGCGTTCGTATATCAAGGAATCTCTGGAGAAGGGGCATATCCGTCCTTCCTCTTCCCCTCTTGGTGCGGAATTCTTTTTTGTGGCCAAGAAGGACGGATCTTTGAGACCTTGTATTGACTATCGGCTTTTGAATAAAATCACTGTTAAATTTCAGTATCCTTTGCCTCTGTTGTCAGAGTTGTTTGCCCGAATTAAAGGTGCCAAGTGGTTCACCAAGATAGATCTTCGTGGTGCGTACAACCTTGTGCGCATTAAGCGAGGAGATGAATGGAAAACCGCGTTTAATACGCCCGAGGGTCATTTTGAGTACTTGGTGATGCCTTTTGGGCTCTCTAATGCTCCTTCAGTGTTTCAGTCCTTTATGCATGATATTTTCCGGAAGTATCTGGATAAATTTATGATCGTTTATCTGGATGATATTCTGTTTTTTTCTGATGACTGGGACTCGCATGTAGAGCAGGTCAGGATGGTGTTTCAGGTTTTGCGTGAGAATGCTTTATTTGTTAAGGGCTCAAAGTGTCTCTTTGGAGTACAGAAGGTTCCCTTTTTGGGGTTTATTTTTTCCCCTTCTGTGGTGGAGATGGACCCAGTCAAGGTCCGTGCTATTCATGATTGGACTCAACCCACGTCAGTTAAGAGTCTTCAGAAGTTCTTGGGTTTTGCTAACTTCTACCGTTGTTTTATTGCTAATTTTTCTAGCATTGCTAAACCTTTGACGGATATGACCAAGAAAGGTTCTGATGTTGCTAACTGGGCTCCTGCAGCCGTGGAGGCTTTCAAGGAGTTGAAGCGCCGGTTTACTTCGGCGCCTGTTTTGTGCCAGCCTGATGTCTCACTTCCCTTTCAGGTTGAAGTGGATGCTTCTGAGATTGGGGCAGGGGCCGTTTTGTCGCAGAGAGGCCCTGGTTGCTCTGTGATGAGACCTTGTGCCTTTTTCTCGAGGAAGTTTTCGCCTGCTGAGCGGAATTATGATGTTGGCAATCGGGAGTTGTTGGCCATGAAGTGGGCATTTGAGGAGTGGCGTCATTGGCTCGAGGGTGCTAAGCATCGTGTGGTGGTCTTGACTGATCACAAAAATTTGATGTATGTCGAGTCTGCTAAACGCCTGAATCCTAGACAGGCCCGCTGGTCATTGTTTTTCTCCCGTTTTGACTTTGTGGTCTCGTATTTACCAGGTTCAAAGAATGTGAAGGCTGATGCTCTTTCAAGGAGCTTTGTGCCTGACTCTCCGGGAGTCGCAGAACCAGTTGGTATTCTTAAAGAGGGAGTTATCTTGTCAGCCATTTCTCCGGATTTGCGACGTGTGTTGCAGAGATTTCAGGCTGGTAGACCTGACTCTTGTCCACCTGACAGACTGTTTGTTCCTGATAAGTGGACCAGCAGAGTCATTTCCGAGGTTCATTCCTCGGTGTTGGCAGGGCATCCGGGAATTTTTGGCACCAGAGATCTGGTGGCTAGGTCCTTTTGGTGGCCTTCCTTGTCACGGGATGTGCGGTCATTTGTGCAGTCCTGTGGGACTTGTGCTCGAGCTAAGCCTTGCTGTTCGCGTGCCAGCGGGTTGCTCTTGCCCTTGCCTGTCCCGAAGAGGCCTTGGACACACATTTCCATGGATTTCATTTCAGATCTCCCGGTGTCTCAGGGCATGTCTGTCATCTGGGTGGTATGTGATCGCTTTTCTAAGATGGTCCATTTGGTACCTTTGCCTAAGCTGCCTTCCTCTTCCGATCTGGTTCCTGTGTTCTTTCAGAATGTGGTTCGTTTACACGGCATTCCTGAGAATATTGTGTCTGACAGAGGATCCCAGTTTGTTTCCAGGTTCTGGCGATCCTTTTGTGCTAGGATGGGCATTGAGTTGTCGTTTTCGTCTGCCTTTCATCCTCAGACTAATGGACAAACGGAGCGAACTAATCAGACTCTGGAGGCTTATTTGAGGTGTTTTGTTTCTGCGGATCAGGATGATTGGGTGACCTTCTTGCCGTTGGCTGAGTTTGCCCTTAATAATCGGGCTAGTTCCGCTACATTGGTTTCGCCATTTTTCTGCAACTCTGGTTTCCATCCTCGTTTTTCCTTGGGACATGTGGAGCCTTCTGACTGTCCTGGGGTAGATTCTGTGGTGGATAGGTTGCAGCAGATCTGGAATCATGTGGTGGACAACTTAAAGTTGTCACAAGAGAAGGCTCAGCGTTTTGCCAACCGCCGCCGCGGTGTGGGTCCCCGACTTCGTGTTGGGGATTTGGTATGGCTGTCTTCTCGATTTGTTCCTATGAAGGTCTCCTCTCCTAAATTTAAGCCTCGCTTCATTGGTCCTTACAAGATATTGGAAATCCTTAATCCTGTGTCCTTTCGCTTGGATCTTCCTGTGTCGTTTGCCATTCACAACGTGTTCCATAGGTCTTTGTTGCGGCGGTACGTTGTACCTGTGGTTCCTTCTGTTGAGCCTCCTGCTCCGGTGTTGGTTGAGGGCGAGTTGGAGTACGTGGTGGAGAAGATCTTGGATTCTTGTCTCTCCAGGCGGAGGCTTCAGTATCTGGTCAAGTGGAAGGGCTATGGTCAGGAGGATAATTCCTGGGTGGTTGCCTCTGATGTGCATGCGGCCGATTTAGTTCGTGCCTTTCACGCTGCTCATCCTGATCGCCCTGGTGGTCTTGGTGAGGGTTCGGTGACCCCTCCTTAAGGGGGGGGTACTGTTGTGAATTAGACTTTTTGGCTCCCTCTTGTGGTCACTAGTGGTATGACTCTGGGATTGTCTTTTTTCTGTTTGGCACTCACCTGGGTCGTTAGTCCAGGGGTGTCGCTATATTAACTTCCTGGATCCTTAGTCCAGTGCCTGGCATCGTTGTAATCAGATCCTTCTGTTGCTCCTGTCTGCTGGTCCTGGCTCTTGCAAAATTAAGCTAAGTCTTGCTTCTTTGTTTTTTGAGTTACTTGCTTTGCTACTATTTTTGTCCAGCTTGTACTAAATGTGATTTCTGACCTTGCTGGAAGCTCTAGGGGGCTGGTGTTCTCCCCCCGGCCGTTAGACGGTTCGGGGGTTCTTGAATATCCAGCGTGGATATTTTAATAGGGTTTTTGCTGACCATATAAGTCATCTTACTATATTCTGCTATTAGCTAGTGGGCCTCTCTTTGCTAAATACCTAGCTCATTCTTATGTTTGTCTTTTCCTCTTACCTCACCGTTATTATTTGTTGGGGGCTTGTATCCAACTTTTGGGGTCTTTTCTCTGGAGGCAAGAAAGGTCTTTCTTTTCCCTTCTAGGGTTAGTTAGTTCTCCGGCTGGCGCGAGACGTCTAGAACCAACGTAGGCACGTTCCCCGGCTACTTCTATTTGTGGTGCTAGGATTAGATATATGGTCAGCCCAGTTACCACTGCCCTATGAGCTGGTTTTTTGTGTTTGCAGACTTGGTATTTATTCCTGAGACCCTCTGCCATTGGGGTCATAACAGATGACCTAATGTTATCAAATTCTGTAACACACCTGTGGGTTCAAAATACTCACTATACCCCTGGATAAAATTATTGAGGGGTGTGGTTTCTAAAATGGGGTCACTTGTGGAAGGTTTCCACTGTTTAGGTACATCAGGGATTCTTCAAATGCGACATGCTGCCTGCCATCGATTCCAGCCAATTTTAAGATAGAAAGTCAAACGGAGCTCCCTGCCATATAGCCAAACAGTGGATTTACCCAACATATGGGGTATCAGTATACTCAGGAGAAATTGTACAATAAATGTCGGGGTCTATTTTTTCTGTTACCCTTGTTAAAATAAAAAAGTTTATGGCTAAATAAATATTTTTGTGAAAAACGTTAAATGTTATTTTTTTCCGTCCACATTACTTTAGTTCTCGTGAAGCACCTGAAAGGTGTTAGGGTTGGCGGAACGCACCGAATATATTTATTAATGAGATAGGTGCATTCGCAACCCGGGATCCACTGTGCAGGAAAGAACCTGCTGCTAAGCAAGGCGGTGAAGTAAATTAGAATAAACAAACTCTGTTACTTCACAGAGCCCGTAGTAAAGAGAACGCTGTGCCCTGTTTAGCTCACAGGGAACACAGCTACTGAGTAGAGCCGACAGTGGTCATGCAGTCCCAACCAAACATGCTGCTCCTCTCTGGTGGAGCCGGAATTCTAATGGCTATTAGCCAGCCCTGAATTCACTCATGAGAAACTCCTCGCCGGAGGTGCCAGCATTCTAGGGGCTTATTTCAGCCGGGTCCCTGACCACACACACGACCACACTGGCACTGAGTTCATACATATTTGATACTAGCGCATGACCGTGCGGTCATGAGAACCTTTTATAGTTGTAGCACCTACAGGACCTTCCAAGAAGGACCAATGGAAGTTGCTGCAGTACCTGAGCATGTGACCCTATATCTCCACTGAGAGATCTTGCCCTGGGCATGCTCAGTGTGTGCAAAGCAGGACTTAGTCCCAGAAAAGCCTGCTCGCCGCAGAACAGTGCAGGGTACAATAGTAAAGCCTGGAGAGGCAGCAGTAACCCTTTGCACAGTATCCGATTCAGTGAGACGCTGGAACTGACATCTCTGCTGAGCAGGCTCCACTGCGGTTGATGCAGAATGGGAGACCGCAGCAGACATGGTTCGAGATTCCCCCCGTGCAGCGGCGGGAACTCGACTCCTAACAAAAGGTTAATAAACTTCTAGAATGTGGTTTTGAGCACATTGAGCAGTGCTATTTTTAGAATGGTGTCATTTTTGGGTACTTTCTGTCATATTGACCCTTCAAAGTCACTTTAAATTTGATGTGGTTCATTAAAAAAAAATGGTTTTGTAAATTTTTTTGAAAAAATGAGAAATCGCTGGTTAGTTTTAACCCTTATAATGTCCTAAGTACAAAAACATTTTTTTTCCAAAATTGTGCAGATGTAAAATAGACATTATAGAAATGTTATTTATTAACTATTTTGTGTGACATAAATCTGATTTAAGGGCACAAAATTTTAAATTTGAAAATTGCCAAACTTCCATTTTTTTAATAATTACACGCAAGTCATATCAAAGAAATTTAACCACTAACAGGAAGTTAGTCACAAAAAACAGTCTCAGAATCAGTGGGATCCATGACACTGAAACTGGTCTGAATTTTAAAATTTGCTTGATCATTAAGGTCAAAAATTGGATCGGTCACTAAGGGGTTAAACACTGAAACTTATGGTCCTGGCCGGCCAATGCCATTGGCTACAGGCGGCCTGAATGCAGCAACAAGACCAACACCCAGCCAGGAACCACTCTTTCATGTAGCATGTCAGGGCAGTAGATACAGTGCTTATAATTGGTGATTTTCTAAGTAATAATTTTGCACTTTTTATTTGATATACCGTGAAAATTGTTTTCTATAATAAACTTTAGACAAATTTTTCAAAACTAATTATTCAAACTTTACCAAAAAGAACATAGGATCAACCCTCCTAACCAATCTATATGGGCAGGTAGGTTACAGACAGTTGACTAAATGATACCTTGATGATACAGGTGCTTCTCACAAATGTAGAATATCAAAATGTTAATTTATTTCATTTCATCAGTACAAAAAGTGAAACTCATATATTATATAGAGTCACTACGAATAGAGTGATCTATTTCAAGTGTTTATTTCTGTTAATGTTGATGATTATGGCTTACAGCCATTGAAAACCCAAATGTCATTATCTCAGTAAATTAGAATACTTTAAAACACCAGCTAGAAAAATTATTTTAAAATCTGAAATGTTGGCCTACTGAAATGTATGTTCAGTAAATGTGCACAATGCTTGGTCTGGACTCCTTTTGCATCAATTACTGAATCAATGCGGCATGGTGCCATGAATAGAGGTTGTTTGGTTGCCCCCCACTTTTCTGAAGGGGATTTATTTATATCCCACTTTCTAGTTCCAGGTTTGAACTTGCATCTCTCTGGCGCCCCCCCCCCCCTTACTCTCAAGTCAGTCAGGGAACTGCACCTAGGATAACTAGTCACCAGAAAGGCTGCCCTGCTATGTACTGGCTATTGGGCACACTGTGGCAAGGACGATATAACTACTCCCACTCAGGCGGGAACAATAATTATCAACGCTGTCGCTGCCAGTTTTTCCAAAGGCTCAGGATACTTCCGCTGCCACCAGCTCCTATCTCTTAACAAGGAATGGGTCAGGAGCCAACCCAATTAGTAGCATAATTTACTTCAGAGGACGTGCAAGTACACTATAGAGGAAGGAGAAACAAAGCTAGTAATTTTATATATTTAACTCAAAAAGGTAGGCAGTGTTTACAAAAGTATAAAAAGATATTATAAAATAAGACAATTAAGTATTTACAGACAATTACGAAATAAAAAGGTATTAAATGAAGAAAAACACTTACAGTTGCTTAAGTCATTTCATAGCAGACCATGCGGTGCGGGGGAGGGGCAATACATCAAAGTGCATTGCAGATTGTCTCTCAGCTAGTTCCCTGAACAAAGACTAGTAACAAAATGAGGTCTCACTATCTTATACTTGTGCCCAAAACCAAGGCACTCCCCCTGTAGTGACCTCTCTGGGTGGCTGAATACTCCCCTTTCTTGAAGATATGAAAAAACATCTCTAAAAAAATCTCGGCGTATGAACCTCATAGAAAAAAGACAAAATTATCATTATGCTCAGCATGACATGGGGGCTCATTTAAGTATAAACATGAAGTGGATACATGACCTGCTTACAGAGAAATCTGATCCTTGGATTTCATTGGGTTTGGATCTTAGAGACTTCAGCGGGTTATAGATCTCTCGGTGGACCTTCGGAATATGTAAGTTTTACATCTCTATCACTAATTGGGGTCAAGTTATGCCCTACTCTTAAGTTTTTACATGAACAAAAGATCACATGTTACGACAGCTGCCTTTAGCCATCTTAAGGCCATAAACTACTCAGTGAGGGGCTGCTGCACACTGGTGTCAAGTTACACAGAGTGTATAGTGAGAAGAAGAGTTTCCTTTTCAGTGTGAAGAGGGGGGGTCAGAAAGTCCACAGTGTGTGTCTGAGCTGCATGTCACTTACAAAGGCAGGAAGATGCAGCAGAGCTCAGTGTGCGCATATATTTATGACACCTCCCCTTTTGGATTGCGCTACGGAGGCAGGATCTCTCTGTACTCCTCCATGCACACCTCGGTAGGTTTGCCTCGGCGGGACAACCCATTTTCATTGCCATGGTCGCTGTCTGTTTTATGTTTGACTGTAAAGTCGTACTGCTGGATGGCAAGGCTCCAGCGCAGCAACCTTCTGTTGATACAAGACACAAACTGTAGCCAGCTCAGGGGGTTGTGATCGGTCACCACCGTGAAGGTGCAACTGTACAAGTAGGGCTGCAAATGTTGCAGGGCCCAGACATGACAAGGCACTCCTTCTCGATGGTGGAATAGGTCACTTCCCTCGGCAGAAGCTTCCAGCTCAAACACAACAGAGGGTGCTCTTGGTCCCCTGAGTCGGCGAGGCTGAGCACAGCACCGAGGCCAAACTCTCTGGTGTCAGTCTGTACCAGGAACAGCCGACTGATGTAAATGGCTTTTAGCACTGGAGAACTGCTCAGGGCTGTTTTCAAAGCTCGGAAAGCCACCTCACAGCCATCTTTCCAGTCGAATGTTTGGGGTAGCCTCTTCCTGGTAAGGTCCATAAAGGGTTTTGCCAGGCTACTAGAGTTCTGTACGAAGCGCCTATAGCATCCTGCCGTGTCCAAAAAGGACATCACCTGTTTCTTGGTCCTGGGTGTGGGCTAGAACGTGATCGTGTCCACTTTCCATGGCTCTAGCCTCTTGGTGCCCCAGGTAGTGGATTTCTCTCATGCCCATCTGGCACTTTCCCGGTTTGATGGTCAGGCCTGCTTGGTGCATTCGCTGCAGCACCTCCTTGAGATGCTGCAGGTGTTCCTCCCAGGAGAGACTAAAGATGGCAATGTCATCCAGGTACTCCACCATGTACTTCTCCAGTCCCTGCAGCAGGTGGTTGACCAACCGCTGAAAAGTGGCAGGGACATTCTTCATGCTGAATGGCATGACTGTGGACTCATACAGTCCGATGGGGTGTGATAAAGGTGGACTTCTCCTGCGCCTTGGGGCTCAGGTGAATCTGCCAGTATCCCTGACTCAGATCCCGTATGGACAAATATATTGCACCAGCTAACCGCTCAAGCAGCTCCTCGATGCACGGCATTGGGTGCGAGTCAGAGGTTGAGATGGCATTGAGCCCCCTATTGTCCACACAGAACCTGGTGGTCCAATCCTTCCTTGGCACGAGGACTACAGGTAAGCCCCAAGCATTTTTGGACCGTTGAATCACCCCAGCGTAACATCTCATCGATCGCCTGGGAGATAATCTGCTGCATCTCGTCGGAGATCCGATAGGGTGTTTGCCGTAGTGGGACTTGATTCCTGGGGTCCACCTCATGGACTGCTAACTCAGTCCTTCTAGGTCAGTTGGAGAAAACAGCCTGGAAGGGTTCCAGCCTGGCTCACAGCTGCGATCGCTGGGGTTCGGTTAGAAAGGCGCTTACCTCCACATCCTCGATGGACCCACTGGCCTTGGCTTGGGCCAGCATGTTCAGGAGGGTGTCTTCCACCCCGTCTTCGGCCAGGTTGCAGACAGGTAGGATGCAGGATTCAAATTCATGATGAGCTTTCATCATATTGACGTGAAAGGACTTTCGCCTACCCCGAGCGTGGTCAATCATGACCAAGCGTGACAATGTAGGTGACTGGGTTGAGCCTTGGATGATGTACGGGCCCTCCCAGGCTGCCTGAAGCTTATCCTTTGGTACGGAGACCAGCACCTACACTTTTTGACCCACTTGGTAGGCCCGCTCCTGGGCATTCTGGTCGTACTAGTGCTTCTGATCAGCCTGGGCCTGCGCCATGTTGTAATGCACTAACTGCTTCAAGGTCTGCATTTTCTCACAGAAGCACATGACATACTCCAAGATCGACACTTCAGAAGGGTTCGGCTCTTCTTTCCAGGATTCCCTCACCAACCCGGGGGAGGGGCAATACATCAAAGTACATCACAGAGTGTCTCCCAGCTAGTTCCCTGAACAAAAACTAGTGCAAAATAAGGTCTCACTATCTTATACCTGTACTCCAAAATGTAGGCAGTGTTTAAAAAAGTATAAAAAAGATAATATAAAATGAGACAATTATGCATATACAAACAATTACAAAATAAAAAGGGATTAAAGGAAGAAAAACACTTACAGTTGCTTAAGTAATTTCATAGCAGACCATGCAGTGTGAGGGAGGAGCGATACATCAAAGTGCAACGCAGAGTGTCTCTCAGCTAGTTCCCTGCACAAAGACTAGTGCAAAATGAGGTTTCACTGTCTTATACCTGTGCCCAAAACCAAAGCACTCCCCCTGCGGTGACCTCACTGGGTGGCTGAATAGTCCCCTTTCTTGAAGATATGAAAAACCATCTCTAAACATTTCTCAGGATATGAACCTCGTAGAAGGACAAAATTATCATTATCATTATGCTCAGCATGACATGGGGGTTCATTTAAGTATAAACACAAGAAGAAGAGTTTCCTATGCAGCGTGAAGAGGGGGGGCCAAAAAGCCCACAGCATGTGTCTGAGCTGCATGTCACTTACAAAGGCAGGAAGATGCAGCAGAGCTCAGTGTGCGCGTATATTCATGACACATGGCATGGAGGCGATCAGCCTGTGGCACTTCTGAGGTGTGATGGAAGTCCAGGTTGCTTTGATAATAGTCTTTGGCTCGTCTGCATTGTTGGGTCTGGTGTCTCTCATCTTTCTCTTGACAGTACCCCATAGATTGTCTATGGGGTTAAAGGGAACCTGTCACCCCCCTCAGGCGTTTGTAACTAAAAGAGCCACCTTGTGCAGCACAAATGCTGCATTCTGACAATGTGACTCTTTTAGTTATGATTCCTGCACACGCTGAAATAATCACTTATAAAATGGGCCCCCTCTTACCCTGAATCCGCCAGGAAGGCGGGTCTTGCCTTCCTAATCAGACGCAGCACAGCCGTCACTCCGGGCCTGTGCGCGCCGGGCGCCGCCTCCTCTTGCTTCATTATCGTCCCCGGTGACTGCGCTGTAAATACCAAGGGAAGCGCAACTGCGCACGCCCGAAAAAAAAACTTAATTCACTGGCGCCGGGGACGATAATGAAGCAAGAGGAGGCCGCGCCCGGCACGCACAGGCCCGGAGTACAAAAAAATTTTAAAAAAAATGCAAAAAAAATAAAAATATTGTTCCTATAAATACATTTCTGTATCTAAATAATAAAAAAAAAACAATAAAAGTACACATATTTAGTATCGCCGCTTCCGTAGCGACCCGACCTATAAAACTGTCCCACTAGTTAACCCCTTCAGTGAACACCGTAAAAAAAAAAAAAAAAAAGGCAAAAAACAACGCTTTATTATCATACCACCAAATAAAAAGTGGAATAACACGCGATCAAAAAGAAGGATATAAATAACCATGGTACCGCTGAAAACGTCATCTTGTCCCACAAAAAACAAGCCACCACACAGTGTCATCAAAGAAAAAATAAAAAAGTTATAGTCCTCAGAATAAAGCGATGCAAAAATAATTATTTTTTCCATAAAATAGTTTTTATCGTATAAAAGCACCAAAACATAAAAAAATGATATAAATGAGGTGTAATCGTACTGACCCGAAGAATAAAACTGCTTTATCCATTTTACCAAACGCGGAACGGTATAAACGCCTCCCCCAAAAGAAATTCATGAACAGCTGGTTTTTGGTCATTCTGCCTCACAAAAATCGGAATAAAAAGCAATCAAAAAATGTCACATGCCCGAAAATGTTACAAATAAAAACGTCAACTCGTCCTGCAAAAAACAAGACCTCACATGACTCTGTGGACCAAAATATGGAAAAATTATAGCTCTCAAAATGTGGCAATGCAAAAAATATTTTTTGCAATAAAAAGCGTCTTTCAGTGTGTGACGGTTGCCAATCATAATAATCCGCTAAAAACCCCGCTATAAAAGTAAATCAAACCCCCCTTCATCACCCCCTTAGTTAGCGAAAAATAATAAAAATAAAAAATGTATTTATTTCCATTTTCCCATTAGGGTTAGGGTTAGGGCTAGGGTTAGGGTTAGGGCTAGGGTTAGGTTTAGGGATAGGGCTAGAGTTAGGGCTAGGGTTTGGGCTAGGGTTAGGGCTAGGGTTAGGGTTAGGGCTAGGGTTTGGGCTAGGGTTAGGGCTAGGGTTAGGGTTAGGGCTAGGGTTGGGGTTAGGGCTAGGGTTAGGGCTAGGGTTAGGGTTGGGGCTAGGGTTGGAGCTAAAGTTAGGGTTAGGGTTGGGGCTAAAGTTAGGGTTAGGATTACATTTACGGTTGGGATTAGGGTTGGGATTAGAGTTAGGGGTGTGTCAGGGTTAGGGGTGTGGTTAGGGTTACCGTTGGGATTAGGGTTAGGAGTGTGTTTGGATTAGGGTTTCAGGTAGATTTGGGGAGTTCCCACTGTTCAGGCACATCAGGGGCTCTCCAAATGCGACATGGCATCCGATCTCAATTCCAGCCAATTCTGCGTTGAAAAAGTAAAACAGTGCTCTTTCCCTTCCAAGCTCTCCCGTGTGCCCAAACAGGGGTTTACCACAACATATGGGGTATCAGCGTACTCGGGACAAATTGGACAACAACTTTTGGGGTCCATGTTCTCTTGTTATCCTTGGGAAAATAAAAATTTGGGGGGCTAAAATTCATTTTTGTGGGAAAAAAAAGGATTTTTTATTTTCATGGCTCTGCGTTGTAAACTGTAGTGAAACACTTGGGAGTTCAAAGTTCTCACAACACATCTAGACAAGTTCCTTGGGAGGTCTAGTTTCCAATATGGGGTCACTTGTGGGGGGTTTGTACTGTTTGGGTACTTCAGGGGCTCTGCAAATGCAACGTGACGCCTGCAGACCAATCCATCTATGTCTGCATTCCAAATGGCTCTCCTTCCCTTCCGAGCTCTGCCATGCGCCCAAACAGTGGTTCACCCCACATATGGGGTATCAGCGTACTCAGGACAAATTGGACAACTTTTGGGTTCCAATTTATCCTGTTACCCTTGTGAAAATACAAAACTGGGGGCTAAAGAATCATTTTTGTGAAAAAAAAAAGAATTTTTATTTTCACGGCTCTGCGTTGTAAACTGTAGTGAAACACTTGGAGGTTCAAAGTTCTCACAACACATCTAGATAAGTTCCTTGGGAGGTCTAGTTTCCAATATGGGGTCACTTGTTGGGGGTTTCTACTGTTTGGGTACATCAGGGGCTCTGCAAATGCAACGTGACGCCTGCAGACCAATCCATCTAAGTCTGCATTCCAAATGCACTCCTTCCCTTCCGAGCTCTTCCATGTGCCCAAACAGTGGTTCCCCCCCACAAATCAGGTATCATCATACTCAAGACAAATTGGACAACAACCATTGGGGTTCAATTTATCCTGTTACCCTTGTGAAAATACAAAACTGGGGGCTAAAAAATCATTTTTGTGAAAAAAACAAAAACAAATTATTTTCACGGCTCTGCGTTATAAACTGTAGTGAAAGACTTGGGGGTTCAAAGCTCTCAAATCATATCTAGATAAGTTCCTTAGGGGGTCTACTTTCCAAAATGGTCTCACTTGTGGGGGGTTTTAATGTTTAAGTACATCAGGGGCTCTCCAAACGCGACATGGCGTACCTTCTCAATTCCAGTCAATTTTACTTTGAAAAGTCAATCGGCACTCCTTCCCTTCCAAGCTCTGCCATGCGCCCAAACAGTTGTTTACCCCCACATATGGGGTATCAGCGTACTCAGGACAAACTGCAAAACAACTTTTGTGGTCCAATTTCTTCTCTTACTCTTGGGAAAATATAAAATTGGGGGTGAAAATATCATTTTTGTGAAAAAATATGATTTTTTATTTTTACAGTTCTGCATTATAAACTTCTGTGAAGCACTTATTGGGTCAAAGTGCTCACCACACATCTATATAAGTTCCTTAAGGGGTCTACTTTCCAAAATGGTGCCACTTGTGGGGGGTTTCAATGTTTAGGCACATCAGGGGCTCTCCAAACGCAACATGGCGTCCCATCTTAATTCCAGTCAATTTTGCATTGAAAAGTAAAATGGCGCTCCTTCCCTTCTGAGCTCTGCTATGCGCCCAAACAGTAGTTTAACCCCACATATGGGTTATCGTCGTATTCAGGACAAATTGCACAACGACTTTTGTGGTCTAATTTCTTCTCTTACCCTTGGGAAAATAAAAATTGGGGGCGAAATGATTATTTTTGTGAAAAAATATGATTTTTTATTTTTACGGCTCTGCATTATAAACTTCTGTGAAGCACTTGTTGGGTCAAAGTGCTCACCACACATCTAGATAAGTTCCTTAAGGGGTCTACTTTCCAAAATGGTGACACTTGTGGGGGGTTTCAATGTTTACGCACATCAGGGGCTCTCCAAACGCAACATGGCATCCCATCTCAATTCCAGTCAATTTTGCATTGAAAAGTAAAATGGCGCTCCTTTCCTTCCGTGCTCTGGCATGTGCCCAAACAGTGGTTTACCCCCACATATGGGGTATCAGCATACTCAGGACAAATTGTACAACAACTTTTGGGGTCCATTTTCTCCTGTTACCCTTGGTAAAACAAAACAAATTGGAGCTGAAATAAATTTTGTGCGAAAAAAAGTTAAATGTTCATTTTTATTTAAACATTCCAAAAATTCATGTGAAACACCTGAAGGGTTAATAAACTTCTTGAATGTGGTTTTGAGCACCTTGAGGGGTGCAGCTTTTAGAATGGTGTCACACTTGGGTATTTTCTATCATATAGACCCCTCAAAATGACTTCAAATGAGATGTGGTCCCTAAAAAAAATGGTGTTGTAAAAATGAGACATTTCTGGTCAACTTTTAACCCTTATAACTCTCTAACCAAAAAAATTTTTGGTTCCAAAATTGTGCTGATGTAAAGTAGACATGTGGGAAATGTTACTTATTAAGTATTATGTGTGACATGTCTGTGATTTAAGGGCATAAAAATTCAAAGTTGGAAAATTGCAAAATTTTAAATTTTTTTGCCAAATTTCCATTTTTTTCACAAATAAACGCAAGTTATATTGAAGAAATTTTACCACTGTCATGAAGTACAATATGTCTCGAGAAAACAGTGTCAGAATCACCGGGATCCGTTGAAGCGTTCCAGAGTTATAACCTCATAAAGGGACAGTGGTCAGATTTGTAAAAATTGGCCCGGTCATTAACGTGCAAACCACCCTCGGGGCTTAAGGGGTTAACGGAAATATAGGGGGCTTCCATGTTACTGGTAGCACAAAGGCAACTTGTCCCCCAAAAGAAATACAGCAAGTTCTCTGCTCCCAAATCCAATTGTCCCCCTCCCTTCTGAGCTCCAGTGTGCCTAAACCATATTTAGTGCCCACCTGCTTGGCATTTATATAGTGACGAGAACCCACCTACTTTACGGGTGCATGTCTTCAGAAGCACAGGCTGGCCATAAAGTACTGGTCACTACAATGACAGTTTGCAATTTTCACTCAGGAACATCCAATGCTGCTGATGGTGATAAAAATGTAAATTATTTTATCTTCTCTGCCCAGTGGTATAAAAGCATGTGACACACCTGTGGTGTCAATATAATCACTGTACCACTAGATGAATTCATTGAGATGTTTAGTTTGTAAAATGGAGTCATATATGAAGGGTTTTGCTGTGTTGGCACCTCAGGGGCTCTGCCAATGTAACATGGCACCTTCAAACAAGCACAGCAAAATCTACACTGCAATATGGCGTTCCTTCCCTTCTGAGCTTTGCATTGTGCCTGAAAAGTAGTTTTCAATTACATATGGGGTATCATTGAACTCAGAAGAAATTGTACAACAAATTTTGGCATCCAATTTCTCCTACTTCCCTTGTGATAATACAAAATTTGGAGCTAAAAAAGATTTTTGCCGGAAAAATTAGATTTTTTTATTTTCACGGCTTAATTTTATAAACTTATGTCAACCACCTGGGGGTTCAAGGTGTTCAGTACACATCTAAATAAGTTCCTAAAGGAGTCTAGTTTAGAAAATGGTGTTGGGTCGCCCACCAGGGCAGCAGGGTACTCGGTACCGGGTCCGGTATTAAAGGGGAAGTCACTGTGGCTGCGACCCGGTTCGTGGCCCTGGGCGCCCAATTAAGGGAATGGTCTTTTAAGGGAAAAGTGTATATAAGTCTGTCGTGAAGCAACCTGTGGTGTTCGGTCAATAGTGGGACCGATGCTGAGTTAAAGGGGTCTTCTGGGGGATGTTATTGCAGCACTGATGGTATACTTCCCACAGGTGAAGCGGGGTCCCCAGGGGTCCTAAGGTGTATGGTGGTGATAACGATTGCCGGTAAATGAGTAAACGATACAAGTTGTATGTCTTTACCTGGTTTACTGTAGTTGGCAGGCCACAGTCCAGGGCACCGGCAACAGGTACATAGGAGTCCAGGCAGCCTGGAAACAATCCCCTTGGCAAGTCATGTTAGGAGCCTATAACTTTGCGCTTGCTAAAGTCCCTTGCTGCCTGCAGTGTTCGAAACAAGGTCCTAATTCCTTCAGTTCTTTCTCCTGTCGTGGGACAGGTACCTGTATGGCAGTCAGTTTGAGTCGTACTTTCTAGGGTATTTACATGGTGACTCCAGGCTCCAGTATGCTGCTGTGCCACAGGCGTAATCTGGGCATTATCTGTGTAATCCTATGCCTTCTGGTTCTGCTGAGTGTCCTACAGTTTCACTCTAGCCTCGGGCTCCCGGTACCCGGTTTCTGCGCTTCGGCTCTGAGGGGGCCCAGTCACAGTTCCCCTCTGAGCCCTGTTCCTTTCCTCTGCTCCTTTCCTGTCTGTCCTCGCTCACTGACTGCCTGTACAAACTGAACTAGCTCCTCCTCCAAACCAGGACCTTTATCCAAGGAAGCTGCCCTAAAACATGGTTTTGAGCTCCCCCTCCTGGCCTGGATTTTGAAGGTGTTGTGAGTGTGATAACCTGCCAAATGGAATCTTACTTGTCTCCAGGCATAGCTCTACCCTCCCCGAGAGGAAGGCAGCACTACTGTGGTACCCAAACTCCTGGGGTGCCACAGTGTCACTTGTGGAGGGTTTCCATTGTTTAGGTACACCGGGGGCTCTTTAAATGCGACATGACGTTTGCTAATTATGGAGATGTGGAGACCCCTAGGCCGATCTAACATCGCTCTGTCTGCCCTACACGTCCCTATATAGGTTCTGCACCTATCGACAAGCAGGAACCTACTGTAATTCCTGCCTGACTCTGCCAATAAGCTCTGCTTAGTGAAGGACGGAGTAGGCACTAGTCAATCACCATTACAACTAAAGACAGATGGGATAGACAAACGAGGGGAACTCTTAGAATCTTGAGTAGACAGGTATAAACATAGACATCCTCCAAACACCAAACAGGAGGATAGCTGAGTGCTATAGCTCCAAGCCTCAACAGGGGGAAATATGAATATCACCAGCAATTCCCAGAAGCAACCAGGAAGTCTATAAACACCCAGGTCCAGGTGTGTCAATTAGAGTCGGGGGAAGTTGCCACTGGGTCCAAGAGTCAGAAGAACTAGGAATGCATCTGCAAAGCCAACTGCAGAAACTTTCTGCAACCAGATGCTGTGTGACTGTCTGCAGCCTCTGACACACACCTGACATTACCGTTATGAAAATGCAAAATTTGGAGCTAAAAATGATTTATCTGTGAAAAATGTGATTTTTTTTAATTTTCACGTCTAAAGGAAAATTTTTGTGAAAGAAAAGCAAATGTTTATTATTTCCTTCCACATTCCAAAAATTTCTGTGAAACACCTGAAGGGTAAACTTCTTGAATGTGGTTTTGAGTACCTTGAGGATGTAGGTTTTAGAATGGTGTTACTTTTGGATATTTTCTGTCATATATCCCCAGCAAAGTCACGTCAAATCTGAGGTGGTCCTTAACCCCTTAAGCCCCGAGGGTGGTTTGCACGTTAATGACCGGGCCAATTTTTACAATTCTGATCACTGTCCCTTTATGAGGTTATAACTCTGGAACGCTTCAACGGATCTTGGCAATTCTGACATTGTTTTCTCGTGACATATTGTACTTCATGGTAGTGGTAAAATTTATTTGATAAAACATGCGTTTATTTGTGAAAAAAATGGAAATTTGGCGAAAATTTTGAAAATTTTGCAATTTTCCAAATTTGAATTTTTATGCCCTTAAATCACAGAGATATGTCACTCAAAATACTTAATAAGTAACATTTCCCACCTGTCTACTTTACATCAGCACAATTTTGGAACCAAATTTTTTTTTCTTTAGGGAGTTATAAGGGTTAAAATTTGACCAGAAATTTCTCATTTTTACAACACCATTTTTTTTAGGGACCACATCTCATTTGAAGTCATTTTGAGGGGTCTATATGATGGAAAATACCAAAGTGTGACACCATTCTAAAAACTGCACCCCTCAAGGTGCTCAAAACCACATTCAAGAAGTATATTAACCCTTCAGGTGTTTCACAGGAATTTTTGGAATGTTTAAATAAAAATGAACATTTAACTTTTTTTCACACAAAATTTATTTCAGCTCCAATTTGTCTTATTTTACCAAGGGTAATGGAGCGGCCCCCAAACGCAGGGCAGCAGGGTAATCGGTACCGGGTCTCTCTCGGTTCTGGGGATGTCATGGTGGCCTGACCCAGTCCGTGGCCCTGCTAAGGGGCGTCCAATTAAAGATGTAGATGACGGTGTAGGTCGCAGTAAATAACGAGGACACAGGGTTGCAGTCTCTTTACCTCTTTACTGAAGGCTTCGGCATCCACAATCCAGAGCACTGCTAACAGGGCTGGCTGAGACCGGCCGGTCCGAAGGCACATCCAGAGTTCCCTTTGCAGGTGGAAATCAGTAGCCTACCTACTAGCGCCTGGGTGTTGTAGTACTTCCCTACTGAGCACCACGGGATAGTCCTCACAACTGTCGTGTATGTTTCTGTTCTTTCTCTCTCCGTCCCCCAGATGATATGGATAGGACGCACCCGTATGACGGGGTGGGCCTGGAGTTATTTTATAGGGACCCTAGAGACGCCCCTCTCCCACAATTGCCTCCGTTGTCTTCATTAGGTGAAAAAGGTGAGACAGCCAACCTAAAGTTAACTGCCCTGCTGTTGGTTCGAAGTAATGCGTAGAGTCTATTACTTCCTCGGAGCTCCGGCCACCGGCTACGCGCCTCAGAAGGATGTTGCCGATCTCGGGGCACGACTCTTTCTGGTTCTATCTCCTTTGTGCTGTGATCCCGTTTCTCACTTCTCCACAATATACTTAGCTTTGTGTCCTTTCTTAGGAGTCTGCCGCTATACGGTACAGGCACGGCTCCGTAATGATCTGTCTGTCCTAGGCCGCTGTCAGGATTCCACCCCTGACAGGTCCTCTCTCGAACTCTCCCCAGCTACTTTCTTCCTTACTTCTTATCCAACCCCCAGTTTTACCCATGTGTGAGGAGTTGCCTAGTAGATAGGACCTTTTGCTCCCCCTGGTGGCCGGAGTGTGAAGTGTAATGTGTGACTGTGATACCTGGTCAGGTGAACTCTTTTAGTGCCATCAGACGTACCATCACTCCCCTTAGCGGCAGAGCGACAATACTGCAACGACCAGGACTCTGGGGCTCTGCACTAACAGGAGAAAATTGACCCCAAAAGTTGTTGTACAATTTGTCCTGAGTAGGGTTGAGCGAAACGGGTCGGCCATTTTCAGAAGTCGCCGACTTTTGGCAAAGTCGGGTTTCATGAAACCCGACCCGACCCCTGTGTGGGGTCGGCCATGAGGTCGGCGATCTTCTGAATCTGGTATCGGAATTCCGATACCGAGTTCCAATATGTTTGCGATATCGGAAATCGGTATCGGAATCCATATTTAAGTGTAAAATATAGAATCAAAATAAAAAATATTGATATACTCACCCTCGGACGCGCCCTGGTACTAACTGGCAGCCTTCTTTCCTAAGAATGAGCGTGTGAATGACCTGTGGTGACGTCACGCTTGTGATTGGTCGCGGCCGCCCATGTGACCACTCACGCGACCAATCACAAGCCGTGACGTCACCGCAGGTCATTCACGCGCTCATTCTTAGGAACCATAGTATCCCATTGCACTGCATTGGGTTTCGTGTTTCGGCCGACCCCGAACCCGGCTTTTTTATAGGATCATTTCGTGAAACCCGACCCTGTTGTGAATTTGGTTTCTGGGCTCCCCCGGTGGTTTCTGGTGGTACTGCACTTGCGTGCTTCATCTCCTCTGTTCACCTGTTTCCATCAGGATGTGGGAGTTTTCTATTTAACCTTGCTCCTCAGTCACTTCTATGCCAGCCAACAATGTTACCAGAAGCCTTTCTGTTGCATGTTCCTGCTCCTAGACTACTATCAGCTAAGTTGGACTTGTAGTCCTAAGTTTGTTTTGCATTTTTGTTCCAGTTCTCTGCGATTGATTATTTCTGAGGCTGGAAGCTCTTGTGAGCTGAAATTGCCACTCTGGTGTCATGAGTTGATATTAGAGTCTTAAAGTAATTTCAGGATGGTGTTTTGAAAGGGTTTTCAGCTGACTGTGAAGTTCCCTTTTCTGTCTTCCTACTATCTAGTAAGCGGACCTCAATTTGCTAAACCTATCTTCATACTTCGTATGTCAATTTCCTCTGAAATCACCGACAATATATGTGGGGGCTACTGTCTGCCTTTTGGGGAAAATTTCTCTAGAGGTAAGCCAGGTCTGTATTTTCCTCTGCTAGGGTCAGTCAGTTCTCCGGCTGGCGCTGGGCGTCTAGGGATAAAACGTAGGCACGCTACCCGGCCACTGTTAGTTGTGCGGTAGGTTTAGCTCACGGTCAGCTCGAGTTCCCATCTTCCAAGAGCTAGTCCTTTTTGTATGCTTTACTATGTTCTCTTGCCATTGAGAACCATGACAGTTTGGCCGGCCAAGGGTTAAAATAATTGGCAGAAGAAAGGAGAGAAAAGAACTCTGCAGAGAATTATTATTATTTTTTTTCCTGAGTTTGCTCATTTGTTGATTCACTTGCATCTCTGCTTACTGCAGCCTTCGTCTCTCTCTCCTTCTAATCCTTGAATGGTTCTGATTTCACCTGATTAATATGGATCCTCAGAGTTTAGCTACAGGTCTGGATAATCTCGCTGTGAAGGTTCAAAGTTTACAGGATTTTGTTATTCATGCTCCTATATCTGAACCTAGAATTCCTTTACCTGAATTTTTCTCCGGGGATAGATCTCGCTTCCAGAATTTCAAACATAATTGTAAATTATTTTTGTCTCTGAGATCTCGCTCCGCTGGAGATCCTGCACAGCAGGTCAGGATTGTAATTTCCTTGCTCCGGGGCGACCCTCAGGACTGGGCATTTGCTTTGGCACCAGGGGATCCTGCGTTGCTCAATGTGGATGCGTTTTTCCTGGCTTTGGGGTTGCTTTATGAGGAACCTCATTTAGAGATTCAGGCTGAAAAAGCCTTAATGGCCCTGTCTCAAGGGCAAGATGAGGCTGAAATATACTGCCAAAAATTTCGTAAGTGGTCTGTGCTTACTCAGTGGAATGAGTGCGCCCTGGCGGCGAATTTCAGAGAGGGTCTCTCTGATGCCATTAAGGATGTTATGGTGGGGTTCCCTGTGCCTACAGGTCTGAATGAGTCCATGACAATGGCTATTCAGATTGATCGGCGTTTGCGGGAGCGCAAACCTGTGCACCATTTGGCGGTGTCTACTGAGAAGGCGCCAGAGATTATGCAATGTGATAGAATTCTGTCCAGAAGCGAACGACAGAATTTTAGGCGAAAAAATGGGTTATGCTTCTATTGTGGTGATTCAACTCATGTTATATCAGCATGCTCTAAACGTACTAAGAAGGTTGATAAGTCTGTTTCAATTGGCACTTTACAGTCTAAGTTTATTCTATCTGTGACCCTGATTTACTCTTTATCGTCTATTACCGCGGACGCCTATGTCGACTCTGGCGCCGCTTTGAGTCTTATGGATTGGTCCTTTGCCAAACGCTGTGGGTTTGATTTAGAGCCTCTGGAAGTTCCTATACCTCTGAAGGGTATTGACTCCACGCCATTGGCTAGTAATAAACCACAATACCGGACACAAGTAAATATGCGTATTAATCCGGATCACCAGGAGATTATTCGCTTCCTTGTGTTGTATAATCTACATGATGTGTTGGTGCTTGGATTGCCATGGCTGCAATCTCATAACCCAGTCCTCGACTGGAAAGCAATGTCTGTGTTAAGCTGGGGATGTCAGGGGACTCATGGGGACGTACCTTTGGTTTCCATTTCGTCATCTATTCCCTCTGAGATTCCGGAATTTTTATCTGATTATCGTGACGTTTTTGAGGAGCCTAAAATTGGTTCACTACCTCCGCACAGAGAGTGCGATTGTACTATAGATCTGATTCCGGGCAGTAAGTTTCCAAAGGGTCGTTTATTTAATCTATCTGTGCCTGAACATGCTGCTATGCGGGAATATATTAAGGAGTCCTTGGAAAAGGGACATATTCGTCCTTCGTCATCTCCCTTAGGAGCCGGTTTTTTCTTTGTATCTAAAAAAGATGGCTCTTTGAGGCCGTGTATTGATTATCGGCTTTTGAATAAAATCACGGTTAAATATCAGTATCCTTTGCCACTGCTTACTGATTTGTTTGCTCGAATAAAGGGGGCCAAGTGGTTCTCTAAGATTGATCTTCGTGGGGCGTATAATTTAGTGCGAATTAAGCAGGGGGATGAGTGGAAAACCGCATTTAATACGCCTGAGGGCCATTTTGAGTATTTAGTAATGCCTTTTGGTCTTTCAAATGCCCCTTCAGTCTTTCAGTCCTTTATGCATGACATTTTCCGTGAATATTTGGATAAATTTTTGATTGTGTATCTGGATGATATTTTGATTTTTTCGGAGGACTGGGACTCTCATGTCCAACAGGTCAGGAGGGTTTTTCAGGTTTTGCGCTCTAATTCCTTGTGTGTAAAGGGTTCTAAGTGCGTTTTTGGGGTTCAAAAGATTTCGTTTTTGGGGTACATTTTTTCCCCCTCTTCCATTGAGATGGACCCTGTCAAGGTTCAGGCTATTTGTGATTGGACGCAACCCTCTTCTCGTAAGAGCCTTCAGAAGTTTTTGGGCTTTGCTAATTTTTATCGTCGATTTATAACTGTTTTTTCTGATGTCGCTAAACCGTTGACTGATTTGACTAAGAAGGGTGCTGATGTTGCTGAGTGGTCCCCTGCTGCTGTGGAGGCCTTTCGGGAGCTTAAGCGCCGCTTTTCTTCCGCCCCTGTATTGCGTCAGCCTGATGTTACTCTTCCTTTTCAGGTTGAGGTCGACGCTTCAGAAATCGGAGCTGGGGCGGTTTTTGTCGCAGAAAAGTTCCGACTGCTCCGTGATGAGACCTTGTGCGTTCTTTTCTCGTAAGTTTTCGCCCGCTGAGCAAAATTATGATATTGGTAATCGGGAGCTCTTGGCTATGAAGTGGGCTTTTGAGGAGTGGCGTCATTGGCTTGAGGGGGCTAGACATCAGGTGGTGGTATTGACCGACCACAAGAATTTGATTTATCTTGAGTCCGCCAGGCGCCTGAATCCTAGGCAGGCGCGCTGGTCGTTATTTTTCTCTCGGTTTAATTTTGTGGTTTCTTATCTACCGGGTTCTAAAAATGTGAGGGCGGATGCCCTTTCTAGGAGTTTTGAGCCTGATTCCCCTGGTAATTCTGAGCCTACAGGTATCCTTAAGGATGGAGTGATATTATCTGCTGTTTCCCCAGATTTGCGACGGGTCTTGCAGGAGTTTCAGGCGGATAGACCTGATCGTTGCCCGCCTGGTAGATTGTTTGTTCCTGATGATTGGACCAGTAGAGTCATCTCGGAGGTCCATTCTTCTGCGTTGGCAGGTCATCCTGGAATCTTTGGTACCAGGGATTTGGTGGCTAGGTCCTTCTGGTGGCCTTCCCTGTCGCGAGATGTGCGAGGTTTTGTGCAGTCTTGTGATGTTTGTGCTCGGGCCAAGCCTTGTTGTTCTCGGGCTAGTGGATTGTTGTTATCCTTGCCTATTCCGAAGAGGCCTTGGACTCACATCTCCATGGATTTTATTTCTGATCTCCCTGTTTCTCAGAAGATGTCTGTCATCTGGGTGGTGTGTGACCGTTTCTCTAAGATGGTCCATTTGGTTCCCTTGCCTAAATTGCCTTCTTCATCCGAGCTGGTTCCTCTGTTTTTTCAAAATGTGGTGCGCTTGCATGGTATTCCGGAGAATATCGTTTCTGACAGGGGAACCCAATTTGTGTCTAGATTTTGGCGAGCGTTCTGTGCTAGGATGGGCATTGATTTGTCTTTTTCGTCTGCTTTCCACCCTCAGACTAATGGCCAGACCGAGAGAACTAATCAGACCTTGGAGACTTATTTGAGGTGTTTTGTGTCTGCGGATCAGGATGATTGGGTTGCCTTTTTGCCCTTGGCGGAGTTTGCCCTCAATAATCGGGCTAGTTCTGCCACCTTGGTTTCTCCTTTCTTCTGTAATTCGGGGTTTCATCCTCGTTTCTCTTCCGGTCAGGTGGAGTCTTCGGATTGTCCTGGAGTGGATGCTGTGGTGGAGAGGTTGCATCAGATTTGGGGGCATGTGGTGGACAATTTGATGTTGTCCCAGGAGAAGACTCAGCATTTTGCCAACCGCCGTCGTCGTGTTGGTCCTCGTCTTTGTGTTGGGGACTTGGTGTGGTTATCTTCTCGTTTTGTCCCTATGAAGGTTTCTTCTCCTAAGTTTAAGCCTCGGTTCATCGGCCCGTACAAGATATTGGAGATTCTTAACCCTGTGTCCTTTCGTTTGGACCTCCCTGCATCTTTTTCTATTCATAATGTCTTCCATCGGTCATTGTTGCGCAGGTATGAGGTACCGGTTGTGCCTTCCGTTGAGCCTCCTGCTCCGGTGTTGGTTGAGGGTGAGTTGGAGTACGTTGTCGAGAAGATCTTGGACTCCCGTGTTTCCAGACGGAGACTTCAGTATCTGGTCAAGTGGAAGGGCTACGGTCAGGAGGATAACTCTTGGGTGACAGCCTCTGATGTTCATGCCTCCGATTTGGTCCGTGCCTTTCATAGGGCTCATCCTGATCGCCCTGGTGGTTCTGGTGAGGGTTCGGTGCCCCCTCCTCGAGGGGGGGGTACTGTTGTGAATTTGGTTTCTGGGCTCCCCCGGTGGTTTCTGGTGGTACTGCACTTGCGTGCTTCGTCTCCTCTGTTCACCTGTTTCCATCAGGATGTGGGAGTTTTCTATTTAACCTTGCTCCTCAGTCATTTCTATGCCGGCCAACAATGTTACCAGAAGCCTTTCTGTTGCATGTTCCTGCTCCTAGACTACTATCAGCTAAGTTGGACTTGTAGTCCTAAGTTTGTTTTGCATTGTTGTTCCAGTTCTCTGCGATTGATTATTTCTGACGCTGGAAGCTCTTGTGAGCTGAAATTGCCACTCTGGTGTCATGAGTTGATATTAGAGTCTTAAAGTAATTTCAGGATGGTGTTTTGAAAGGGTTTTCAGCTGACTGTGAAGTTCCCTTTTCTGTCTTCCTACTATCTAGTAAGCGGACCTCAATTTGCTAAACCTATCTTCATACTTCGTATGTCAATTTCCTCTGAAATCACCGACAATATATGTGGGGGCTACTGTCTGCCTTTTGGGGAAAATTTCTCTAGAGGTAAGCCAGGTCTGTATTTTCCTCTGCTAGGGTCAGTCAGTTCTCCGGCTGGCGCTGGGCGTCTAGGGATAAAACGTAGGCACGCTACCCGGCCACTGTTAGTTGTGCAGTAGGTTTAGCTCACGGTCAGCTCGAGTTCCCATCTTCCAAGAGCTAGTCCTTTTTGTATGCTTTACTATGTTCTCTTGCCATTGAGAACCATGACATGACCCGATCCTATAAAAATAAAAGTCGCTCAACCCCAGTCCTGAGTATGCTGATACCCAATATGTGGGGGTAAACCACTGTTTGGGCGCATGGCAGAGCTCGGAAGGGAAGGAGCGCCATTTTACTTTTCAATGCAAAATTGACTGGAATTAAGATGGGATGTGTTATGACCCCAATGGCGAGGGTCTCAGAGGAACGTGGAAGTCTGCAGAATACAAAAATCCAGCTCATAGGGCAGTGGTAACTGGGTTGACCATATATCTACTCCTAACGCCAACACTAGAAGTAGCCGGGGATCATTCCTACGTTGATTCTAGATGACACGCGCCAGCCGGAGAATCTAGCTACCCCTAGTAGAGGAAAACAAAGACCTTTCTTGCCTCCAGAGAAGGGGACCCCAAAGCTGGATAGAAGCCCCCCACAAATAATGACGGTGAGGTAAGAAGAAATGACAAACACAGAAATGAACCAGGTTTAGCACAGAGAGGCCCGCTTACTGATAGCAGAATAAAGAAAGGTAACTTATATGGTCAACAAAAACCCTATCAAAATCCACACTGGAAATTCAAGAACCCCCGAACCGTCTAACGGTCCGGGGGGAGAACACCAGCCCCTAGAGCTTCCAGCAAAGGTCAGGATATAGATTTGGAACAAGCTGGACAAAAATACAAAACCAAAACAAATAGCAAAAAGCAAAAGGCAGACTTAGCTGATATAACTGGAACCAGGATCAGTAGACAAGAGCACAGCAGACTAGCTCTGATAACTACGTTGCCAGGCATTGAACTGAAGGTCCAGGGAGCTTATATAGCAACACCCCTAACTAACGACCCAGGTGCAGATAAAAGGAATGACAGAAAAACCAGAGTCAAAAAACTAGTAACCACTAGAGGGAGCAAAAAGCAAATTCACAACAGTACCCCCCCCTTAGTGAGGGGTCACCGAACCCTCACCACGACCACCAGGGCGATCAGGATGAGCGGCATGAAAGGCACGAACTAAATCGGCCGCATGAACATCAGAGGCGACCACCCAGGAATTATCCTCCTGACCATAGCCCTTCCACTTAACCAGGTACTGAAGCCTCCGCCTGGAGAGGCGAGAATCCAAGATCTTCTCCACCACGTACTCCAACTCGCCCTCAACCAACACCGGAGCAGGAGGCTCAGCAGAAGGAACTACAGGCACAATGTACCGCCGCAACAAGGACCTATGAAATACATTGTGAATAGCAAACGACACAGGAAGATCCAGACGAAAAGATACAGGATTAAGGATTTCCAATATCTTGTAAGGCCCAATAAAACGAGGTTTAAATTTGGGAGAGGAGACCTTCATAGGAACAAAGCGGGAAGAAAGCCACACCAAATCCCCAACGCGTAGTCGGGGACCCACACCGCGGCGGCGGTTGGCAAAGCGCTGAGCCTTCTCCTGTGACAACTTCAAGTTGTCCACCACATGATTCCAGATCCGCTGCAACCTATCCACCACAGAATCCACCCCAGGACAGTCAGAAGGCTCCACATGACCCGAAGAAAAGCGAGGATGGAAACCAGAGTTGCAGAAAAAAGGCGAAACCAAGGTGGCGGAACTAGCCCGATTATTAAGGGCAAACTCAGCCAACGGCAAGAATGTCACCCAATCGTCCTGATCAGCAGAGATAAAACACCTCAAATAAGCCTCCAAAGTCTGATTGGTTCGCTCCGTCTGTCCATTAGTCTGAGGATGGAAAGCAGACGAAAACGACAAATCAATGCCCATCCTACTACAAAAGGATCGCCAGAACCTGGAAACGAACTGGGATCCTCTGTCTGACACAATATTCTCAGGGATGCCGTGCAAACGAACCACGTTCTGGAAAAACACAGGAACCAGATCGGAAGAGGAAGGCAGCTTAGGCAAAGGAACCAAATGGACCATCTTGGAGAAGCGATCACATATCACCCAGATAACGGACATGCCCTGAGATAGCGGAAGATCAGAAATGAAATCCATGGAGATATGTGTCCAAGGTCTCTTCGGGACAGGCAAGGGCAAGAGCAAACCGCTGGCACGAGAACAGCAAGGCTTAGCTCGAGCACAAGTCCCACAGGACTGCACAAATGACCGCACATCCCTTGACAAGGAAGGCCACCAAAAGGACCTGGCCACCAGATCTCTGGTGCCAAAAATTCCCGGGTGACCTGCCAACACCGAGGAATGCACCTCGGAAATGACTCTGCTGGTCCACTTATCCGGGACAAACAGTCTGTCAGGTGGACAAGACTCAGGCCTATCAGCCTGAAATCTCTGCAACACACGTCGCAGATCCGGAGAAATAGCTGACAAGATAACTCCATCTTTAAGAATACCAACAGGATCAGCGACTCCAGGAGCATCAGGCACAAAGCTCCTAGAAAGAGCATCGGCCTTCACATTCTTTGAACCTGGTAAATACGAGACAACAAAATCAAAGCGGGAGAAAAACAATGACCAGCGGGCCTGTCTCGGATTAAGGCGTTTAGCAGACTCGAGATACATCAGATTTTTGTGATCAGTCAAGACCACCACACGATGCTTAGCACCCTCGAGCCAATGACGCCACTCCTCAAATGCCCATTTCATGGCCAACAACTCCCGATTGCCCACATCATAATTTCGCTCGGCAGGCGAAAACTTCCTAGAGAAAAAGGCACAAGGTTTCATAACAGAGCAACCAGGGCCTCTCTGCGACAAAACGGCCCCTGCCCCAATCTCCGAAGCATCCACCTCAACCTGAAAGGGAAGTGAGACGTCAGGCTGGCACAAAACAGGCGCCGAAGTAAACCGGCGTTTCAACTCCTGGAAAGCCTCCACGGCAGCAGGAGCCCAGTTAGCTACATCGGAGCCCTTCTTGGTCATATCCGTCAAAGGTTTCACAATGCTAGAAAAATTAGCGATAAAACGACGGTAGAAGTTAGCGAAGCCCAAGAACTTCTGAAGACTCTTAACTGACGAGGGCTGAGTCCAATCAAGAATAGCTCGGACCTTGACTGGGTCCATCTCCACAGCAGAAGGGGAAAAAATGAACCCCAAAAAGGGAACCTTCTGTACACCAAAGAGACACTTTGAGCCCTTGACAAACAAAGAATTTTCACGCAAAATTTCAAAGACCAACCTGACCTGCTCCACATGCGAATCCCAATCATCAGAAAAAACCAAAATATCATCCAGATAAACAATCAAAAATTTATCCAGATACTTCCGGAAAATGTCATGCATAAAGGACTGAAAAACTGAAGGCGCATTGGAGAGCCCAAAAGGCATCACCAAGTACTCAAAATGACCTTCGGGCGTATTGAATGCGGTTTTCCATTCATCACCTTGCTTAATGCGCACAAGGTTGTACGCACCACGAAGGTCTATCTTGGTGAACCACTTGGCACCCTTAATCCGGGCAAACAAGTCAGACAACAGCGGTAAAGGATACTGAAATTTGACAGTGATCTTATTTAAAAGCCGATAATCAATACAAGGTCTCAAAGATCCGTCCTTTTTTGCCACAAAAAAGAATCCCGCACCAAGAGGGGAAGAAGACGGACGAATATGTCCTTTTTCCAGAGACTCCTTGATATATGAACGCATAGCGGTATGTTCAGGTACCGACAGATTAAACAGTCTTCCCTTAGGAAATTTACTGCCTGGGATCAAATCTATAGCACAGTCACAGTCCCTATGAGGAGGCAGTGCACTGGACTCAGACTCACTGAAGACATCCTGATAATCAGACAAATACTCCGGAACTTCCGAAGGCGTAGAAGAAGCAATAGACACAGGCAGGGAATCCTCATGAATACCACGACAGCCCCAACTTGAGACTGACATAGCCTTCCAGTCCAGGACTGGATTATGGGTCTGTAACCATGGCAGCCCTAAAACGACCAAATCATGCATTTTATGTAAAACCAGGAAACGTATCACCTCGCGGTGTTCAGGAGTCATGCACATGGTAACCTGAGTCCAATACTGCGGTTTATTTGCTGCCAATGGTGTAGCATCAATACCCCTAAGAGGAATAGGATTTTCTAATGGTTCAAGAGTAAAACCACAGCGCTTAGCAAATGAGAGATCCGTGAGACTCAGGGCAGCACCTGAATCTACAAACGCCATGACAGGATAAGATGACAGTGAGCAAATCAAAGTTACAGACAGAATAAATTTAGGCTGCAAATTACCAACGGTGACAGGACTAACAACCTTAGCTATACGTTTAGAGCATGCTGAGATAACATGTGTAGAATCACCACAGTAGTAGCACAAGCCATTCCGGCGTCTATGAATTTTCCGCTCATTTCTAGTCAGGATTCTATCACATTGCATTAAATCAGGTGTCTGTTCAGACAACACCATGAGGGAATTTGCGGTTTTTCTATCACATTGCACCGAATTAGGTGTCTGTTCAGACAACACCATGAGGGAATTTGCGGTTTTGCGCTCCCGCAACCGCCGGTCAATTTGAATAGCCAGTGCCATAGTATCATTCAGACCTGTGGGAATGGGAAAACCCACCATAACATTCTTAATGGCTTCAGAAAGGCCATTTCTAAAATTAGCGGCCAGTGCACACTCGTTCCAATGTGTCAGCACGGACCATTTCCGAAATTTTTGGCAATACACTTCAGCCTCGTCCTGCCCCTGAGACATAGACAGCAAGGCCTTTTCTGCCTGAATCTCAAGATTGGGTTCCTCATAAAGTAAACCGAGCGCCAGAAAAAACGCATCAAGATCAGCCAATGCCGGATCTCCTGGCGCCAGCGAAAAAGCCCAATCCTGAGGGTCGCCCCGTAAGAACGAAATAACAATTTTTACTTGCTGAGCAGAATCTCCTGATGAACAGGGTCTCAGGGACAAAAACAATTTACAATTATTCACGAAATTCCTAAACTTAAACCTGTCTCCGGAAAACAGTTCAGGAATCGGTATTTTAGGTTCTGACCTAGGATTTCTGATAACATAGTCTTGTATGCCCTGCACACGAGTAGCCAGCTGGTCCACACTTGTAATCAAGGTCTGGACATTCATGTCTGCAGCAAGCATAGCCACTCTGAGGTAAAGGGGAAGGAGAAAAAAAAAAACTCAGAATCTTCTTTCTTATAATCCCTCTTCTGCAATGCATTAAACATTTAATACTGGCCTGGCAAACTGTTATGACCCCAATGGCGAGGGTCTCAGAGGAACGTGGAAGTCTGCAGAATACAAAAATCCAGCTCATAGGGCAGTGGTAACTGGGTTGACCATATATCTACTCCTAACGCCAACACTAGAAGTAGCCGGGGATCATTCCTACGTTGATTCTAGATGACACGCGCCAGCCGGAGAATCTAGCTACCCCTAGTAGAGGAAAACAAAGACCTTTCTTGCCTCCAGAGAAGGGGACCCCAAAGCTGGATAGAAGCCCCCCACAAATAATGACGGTGAGGTAAGAAGAAATGACAAACACAGAAATGAACCAGGTTTAGCACAGAGAGGCCCGCTTACTGATAGCAGAATAAAGAAAGGTAACTTATATGGTCAACAAAAACCCTATCAAAATCCACACTGGAAATTCAAGAACCCCCGAACCGTCTAACGGTCCGGGGGGAGAACACCAGCCCCTAGAGCTTCCAGCAAAGGTCAGGATATAGATTTGGAACAAGCTGGACAAAAATACAAAACCAAAACAAATAGCAAAAAGCAAAAGGCAGACTTAGCTGATATAACTGGAACCAGGATCAGTAGACAAGAGCACAGCAGACTAGCTCTGATAACTACGTTGCCAGGCATTGAACTGAAGGTCCATGGAGCTTATATAGCAACACCCCTAACTAACGACCCAGGTGCGGATAAAAGGAATGACAGAAAAACCAGAGTCAAAAAACTAGTAACCACTAGAGGGAGCAAAAAGCAAATTCACAACAGGGATGCCATGTTGCGTTTGGAGAGCCCCTGATGTGCCTAAACATTGAAACCCCCCACAAGTGACACCATTTTGGAAAGTAGACCCCTTAAGGAACTTATCTAAATGTGTGGTGAGCACTGTGACCTAACAGGTGCTTCACAGAAGTTTATAATGCAGAGCCGTAAAAATAAAAAATCATATTTTTTCACAAAAATTATATTTTTGCCCCCAATTTTTTATTTTCCCAAGGGTAAGAGAAGAAATTGGACCCCAAAATTTGTTGTGCAATTTGTCCTGAGTACGCTGATACCCTATATGTGGGGGTAAATGACTGTTTGGGCGCATGGCAGAGCTCGGAAGGGAAGGAGCGCCGTTTGACTTTTCAATGCAAAATTGACAGGAATTGAGATGGGACACCATGTCGCGTTTGGAGAGCCCCTGATGTGCCTAAACATTAAAACCCCCAACAAGTGACACCATTTTGGAAAGTAGACCCCCTAAGGAACTTATCTAGATGTGTTTTGAGAGCTTTCAACCCCCAAATGTTTCAATACAGTTTATAACGCAGAGCCGTGAAAATAAAAATTCTTTTTATTTCACAAAAATGATTTATTAGCCCCCAGTTTTGTATTTTCACAAGGGTAACAGGAGAACTTGGAACCAAAAGTTGTTGTCCAATTTGTCCTGAGTACGCTATTACCCCGTATGTTGGGGGAACCACTGTTTGGGCGCATGGCAGAGCTCGGAAGGGAAGGAGCGCCATTTGGAATGCAGACTTAGATGGATTGGTCTGCAGGCGTCACGTTGCATTTGTAGAGCCCCTGATGTACCCAAACAGTAGAAACCCCCAACAAGTGACCCCATATTGGATACTAGACATCCCAAGTAACTTATCTAGATGTGTTGTGAGTAGTGTTGAGCGATACCTTCCGATACTTGAAAGTATCGGTATCGGATAGTATCGGCCGCTACCAGAAAAATATCGGATATCGCCGATACCGATACCCGATACCAATACAAGTCAATGGGACTCAAGTATCGGAAGGTATCCTGGATGGTTCCCAGGGTCTGAAGGAGAGAAAACTCTCCTTCAGGCCCTGGGATCCATATTCATGTAAAAAATACAGAATTAAAATAAAAATATGGATATACTCACCCGTCCGGGGGCCCCTGGACCTTACCGATTGTAACCGGCAGCCTCCGTTCCTAAGAAGTTGTCCAGTGGCCGCCGGAGGGGTGAGTATATCCATATATTTTATTTTTATTCTTTATTTTTTACATGAATATGGATCCCAGGGCCTGAAGGAGAGTCTCCTCTCCTCCAGACCCTGGGAACCATACACTGGGAACTTCCGATTCCGATTTCCGATACCACAAAAGTATCGGAACTCGGTATCGGAATTCCGATACCGCAAGTATCGTCCGATACCCGATACTTGCGGTATCGGAATGCTCAACACTAGTTGTGAGAACTTTGAACCCCCAAGTGTTTCACTATAGTTTACAACGCAGAGCCGTAAAAATAAAAAATCCTTTTTTTTCCCACAAAAATGATTTTTAGCCCCCCAAATTTTTATTTTCCCAAGGATAACAAGAGAAATTGGACCCCAAAAGTTGTTGTCCAATTTGTCCCGAGTACGCTGATACCCCATATGTTGGGGTAAACCCCTGTTTGGGCGCACGGGAGAGCTCAGAAAGGAAGGAGCACTGTTTTACTTTTTCAACGCAGAACTGGCTGGAATTGAGATCGGACGCCATGTCGCGTTTGGAGAGCCCCTGATGTGCCTGAACAGTGGAAACTCCCTAATTCTACCTGAAACCCTAGTCCAAACACACCCCTAACCCTAATCCCAACTGTAACCGTAACCACACCCCTAACCCTGACACACCCCTAACCCTAATCCCAACCGTAAATGTAATCCAAACCCTAACCATAACTTTAGCCCCAACCTTAACCATAACTTTAGCCCCAACCCTAACCCTAACTTTAGCCCCAACACTAACCCTAACTTTAGCTCCAACCCTAGCACTAACCCTAGCCCTAACCCTAGCCCTAACCCTAACCCTAGCCCTAACCCTAACCCTAGCCCTAACCCTAACCCTAGCCCTAATCCTAATGGGAAAATGGAAATAAATACATTTTTGTAATTTTATTATTTTTCCATAACTAAGGGGGTGATGAAGGGGGGTTTGATTTACTTTTATAGCGTTTTTTATATCGGATTTAATTGATTGGCAGCTGTCACTCACTAAAAGACGCTTTTTATAGCAAAAAAAGTTTTTGCGTCTCCACATTTTGAGACCCATAATTTTTCCATATTTTGGTCCACAGAGTCATGTGAGGTCTTGTTTTTTTGCAGGACGAGTTGATGTTTTTATTGGTATCATTTGCGGGCACATGACATTTTTGATCGCTTTTTATTCCGATTTTAGTGAGGCAGAATGACCAAAAACCAGCTATTCATGAATTTCTTTTGGGGAGGCGTTTATACCGTTCCACGTTTGGTAAAATTGATAAAGCAGTTTTATTCGTCGGGTCAGTACGATTACAGCAATATCTCATTTCTATCATTTTTTAATGTTTTGGCGCTTTTATACGATAAAAGCTATTTTATAGAAAAAATAATTATTTTGGTATCGCTTTATTCTGAGGACTATAACTTTTTTATTTTTTTGCTTATGATGCTGTATTGCTGCTTATTTTTTGCGGGACAGGATGACGTTTTCAGCGGTACCATGTTTATTTATATCCATCTTTTTGATCGCGTGTTATTCCACTTTTTGTTCAGCAGTATGATAATAAAGTGGTTTTTTTTGGCTCGTTTTTTTTTTTTTTTCTTACGGTGTTCATTGAAGGGGTTAACTAGTGGGACAGTTTTATAGGTTGGGTTGTTACGGACGCGGCGATTCTAAATGTGTGTACTTTTATTGGTTTTTTTATTATCTAGATAAAGAAATGTATTTATGGGAATAATATTTTAATTTTTTTTTCTTTATTTAGGAATTTTTTTATTTTTTTTTATACACATGTGGAATTTTTTTTTTTTTAACTTTTTTACTTTGTCCCAGGGGGGGACATCACAGATCGCTGATCTGACAGTTTGCACAGCACTCTGTCAGATCAGCGATCTGACTGACAGCGCTGCAGGCTTACCAGCGCCTGCTGTGGACCTGGAAGTACACCCTGCAGTACCCGGATGCAGCCCCGTGGCCATTTTGGATCTGGGGACTGCAGGGAGGAGACGCTCGGTACAAGTTGAGTACATCGCCTTGTACCGATCGTCTCAGGGAAGCACGCAGGGAGCCCCCTCCCTGCGCGATGCTTCCCTGTACCGCCGGTACACCGCGATCATGTTTGATCGCAGTGTGCCGGGGGTTAATGTGCTGGGAGCAGTCCATGAGTGCTCCTGGCACATAATGCCGGATGTCAGCTGCGATAGTCAGCTGACACCCGGCCGCGATCGGCCGCGCTCCCCCCGTGAGCGCGGCCGATTGCATATGACGTACTATCCCGTCACTGGGAATTAAGTCCCAGGTCACCTTGACGGGATAGTACGTCATATGGGATTAAGGGGTTAAAAAAATGGTTTTGCAAATTTTGTTGTAAAAATGAGAAATCACTGGTCAACTTTTAACCCTTATGACAAAAAACTATGTTTCAAAAATTGTGCTAATGTAAAGTAGACATGTGGGAAATGTTATTTACTAACTATTTTGTGCAATATGACTCTCTGATTTAAGGGCATAAAAATTAAAATTAGAAAATTGCAACATTTTAAACATTTTCACCAAATTTCCATTTTTTTCACAAATAACCACGTCATATCAAAGACATTTTACCACTATCATGAAGCACAATATTTCTCAAGAAAACATTCTCAGAATCAGTGGGATCCATTGAAGCATTCCAGAGTTATGACCTCAAAGAGTGACAGTGGTCAGAATTTAAAAAATTGGCCTGGATAGGAATGTGAAAACTGGCTTTGGGGTGAAGGGGTTAAAAATAGGGGGGCAATGTCATTTTTTATCCCTCCTTTTTAATAACCAGTATAAGCTAAGCAGACAGCTGTGAACTGTTATTAAAAGGTTTGGGACCTCCATGCTTACTGGCCCATTCCCAGAATAATAAGACCAGATCACAGCTGTCTGCTTTCCATTAGCTGGTAATTTTTTTTAAAAAAAGGGGATTCCACCACATTTTTTTAAATTATTTATTTAATATGTGAAATAAAGCTAAACTCCCTTTAGTGCCACAAGAAAGGGAGCTTGTATCATTAAATATATACTATATATATATATATATATATATATATATATATATATATATATATATATATATATATATATATATATATATATATATACATATATTAGATCTATACTATTTATTCTATCTGTTCATTCGATTTATTCATCTACAGTTAGGTCCATATATATTTGGACAGAGACAACATTTTTCTAATTTTAGATATAGACATTACTACAATGAATTTTAAACAAAACAATTCAGATGCAGTTGAAGTTCAGACTTTCAGCTTTCATTTGAGGGTATCCACATTAAAATTGGATTAATGCTTTAGGAGTTTCAGCTCCTTAAAGGCAACCTGTCACCACGTTTTTGGAAGATGGGATAAAAATAGCGTTAAATAGGGGCAGAGGTGGGCGTTACATTAGTGTGTGTGTTATGCGTTTATTACCCACCTAAGTTGCCGAAATAACTTTGCAAAGTCTCCGTTTTCGCCTGTCAATCAGGCTGGCCAGGTCACATGGGCGTGGTGTCTTCACCCAGATTTGGCGTAGTTTTCCGTTGGTGGCGTAGTGGTGTGCGCATGCCCAAAGTCCGGAATCCTCTTCCAGGGGATTTAAAATAGCGCGGTGTTCGTTATTGCATTGGTGATCGGTGGGCGCGGCCATCTTCCTTTGGCCGCGCGTGCGCAGAAGCGGCGCTCTGCTGGCCGCGGCTTCAGGAAAATGGCCGCGGGATGCCGCGCGTGCGCAGATGGATATCGCGGCGGCCATTTTCCTGAAGCCGCGGCCAGCAGAGCGCCGCTTCTGCGCACGCGCGGCCAAAGGAAGATGGCCGCGCCCACCGATCACCAATGCAATAACGAACACCGCGCTATTTTAAATCCCCTGGAAGAGGATTCCGGACTTTGGGCATGCGCACACCACTACGCCACCAACGGAAAACTACGCCAAATCTGGGGGAAGACAACGCCCATGCGACCTGACCAGCCTGATTGACAGGCGAAAACGGAGACTTTGCAAAGTTATTTCGGCAACTTAGGTGGGTAATAAACGCATAACACACACACTAATGTAACGCCCACCTCTGCCACTATTTAACGCTATTTTTATCCCATCTTCCAAAAACGTGGTGACAGGTTCCCTTTAACATGTGCCACCCTGTTTTTAAAGGGACCAAAAGTAATTGGACAATTGACTCCAAGGCTATTTCATGGACAGGTGTGGACCGATCCCTTCGTTATGTCATTCTCAATTAAGCAGATAAAAGGCCTGGAGTTGATTTGAGGTGTGGTGCTTGCAGTTGGAAGGTTTTGATGTGAAGTAAACATGCGGTCAAAGGAGCTCTCCATGCAGGTGAAACAAGCCATCCTTAAGCTGCGAAAACAGAAAAAACCCATCCGAGAAATTGCTACAATATTAGGAGTGGCAAAATCTAAAGTTTGGTACATCCTGAGAAAGAAAGAAAGCACTGGTGAACTCATCAATGCAAAAAGACCTGGGCGCCCATGGAAGACAACAGTGGTGGATGATCGCAGAATAATCTCCATGGTGAAGAGAAACCCCTTCACAACAGCCAACCAAGTGAACAACACTCTCCAGGAGGTCGGCGTATCAATATCCAAATCTACCTTAAAGAGAAGACTGCATGAAAGTAAATACAGAGGGTTCACTGCATGGTGCAAGCCACTCATAAGCATCAAGAATAAAAAGGCTAGACTGGACTTTGCTAAAAACATCTAAAAAAGCCAGCACAGTTCTGGAGGAACATTCTTTGGACAGATAAAACCAAGATCAACCTCTACCAGAATGATGGAAAGAGAAAATATGGCAAAGGCGTGGTAAAGCTCATAATCCAAACCATACCACATCATCTGTAAAACACGGCGGAGGCAGTGTGATGGCTTGGGCATGCATGGCTGCCAGTGGCACTGGGTCACTAGAGTTTATTGATGATGTGACACAGGACAGAAGCAGCCGAATGAATTCTGAGGTATTCAGAGCCATACTGTGTGCTCAGACCCAGGCAAATGCAGCCAAACTGGTTGGTTGTCGTTTCATACTACAGATGGACAATGACCCAAAACATAAAGCCAAAGAAACCCAGGAGTTTATTAAAGCAAAGAAGTGGAATATTCCTGAATGGCCAAGTCAGTCACCTGATCTCAACCCAATTGAGCATGCATTTCACTTGTTAAAGACTAAACTTCAGACAGAAAGGCCCACAAACAAACAGCAACTGAAAACCACCGCAGTGAAGGCCTGGCAGAGCATCAAAAAGGAGGAAACACAGCGTCTGGTGATGTCCATGAGTTCAAGACTTCAGGCAGTCATTGCCAACAAAGGGTTTTCAACAAAGTACTAGAAATGAACATTTTATTTAAAATTATTTAATCTGTCCAATTACTTTTGGTCCCTTTAAAAACAGGGTGGAACATGTTAAGGAGCTGAAACTCCTAAATCCTTCATCCAACTTTAATGTGGATACCCTCAAATGAAATCTGAAAATCTGAACTTCAACTGCATCTGAATTGTTTTATTTAAAATTCATTGTGGTAATGTCTATAACCAAAATTAAAAAACTGTTGTCTCTGTCCAAATATATATGGACCTAACTGTATCTATATAACTAGATGGTGGCCCAATTCTAACGCAGCGGGTATTCTAGAATATGCATGTCCACGTAGTATATTGCACAGCCCACGTAGTATATTGCCCAGCCACGTAGTATATTGCCCAGCCACGTAGTATATTGCCCAGCCATGTAGTATATTGTCCAGCCACGTAGTATATTGCGCAGCCCATGTAGTATATTGCCCAGCCACGTAGTATATTGCCCAGACATGTAGTATATTGCCCAGTGACGTAGTATATTGCCCAGCGACGTAGTATATTGCCCAGACATGTAGTATATTGCCCAGTGACGTAGTATATTGCACAGCGACGTAGTATATTGCCCAGCCACGTAGTATATTGCCCAGTGATGTAGTATATTGCACAGCAACGTAGTATACAGCACAGAGCCACATAGTATATAGCACAGGGCCACGTAGTATATTGCACAGCTACGTAGTATATTGCCCAGCCACGTATGTCACAGGTTAAAAAATAAAAAATAAACATACTCACCTTCCGATCCGAGGGCTCCTTGCAGTTCTGTCGCCTGCTTCCGGTCCCAGAGTGTGATGACGTCTCGGTCACATGACCGTGACGTCATGGCAGGTCCTTCTCGTGCAGGCGCGCAGGGCCTGTGATGACGTCGGGGTCACATGACCGTGACGTCATGGCAGGTCCTTCTCCCGTACCATCATTAGCACCGGAAGCTGCCGCTTGCATGGAGTGGTCACCGGAGCGTCACGAGGAGTGTGAAAGGTGAGTATATAATAATTTTTTTTTATTATTATTTTTAACATTAGATCCTTTTACTATTGATGCTGCATAGGCAGTGTCAATAGTAAAAACTTGGTCACACAGGGTTAATAGCGGCGGTAATGGAGTGAGTTATCCGCGGCATAACGCGGTCCGTTACCGCTGGCATTAACCCTGTGTGAGTGGTGACTGCGGGGAGTATGGAGCAGGCACTGACTGCAGGGGAGTAGGGAGGGACTAATCGGACTGTGGCCATCGCTGATTGGTCACGGCAGCCATGACAGGCAGCTGCCGAGACCAATCAGCGAATGAATATCCGTGACAGAAAGAAGGACAGACAGAAGGACAGACAGAAAGACGGAAGTGACCCTTAGACAATTATATAGTAGATTGTCTAAGGGGTACTTCCGTCTTTCTGTCCGCAACTTCCGTAACGGAAATCCCGCGTCGCTGATTGGTCTCGCCAGCTGCCTGTCATGGCTGCCGCGCCCAATCAGCAATGGGCACAGTCCGATTAGTCCCCCCCTACTCCCCCGCAGTCAGTGCCTGGCGCCCACTCCATACTCCCCTCCGGTCACCGCTCACACAGGGTTAATGCCAGAGGTAACAGACCGCGTTATGCCGTGGGTAACGCACTCCGTTACCGCTGCTATTAACCCTGTGTGTCCCCAACTTTTTACTATTGATGCTGCCTATGCAGCATCAATAGTAAAAAGATCTAATGTTAAAAATAATAATAATAAAAAAAAACCTGCTATTCTCACCCTCCGTAGTCCGACGATGCGCTCGTGCCTGCCGCCATCTTCCGTTCCCAGAGATGCATTGTGAAATTACCCAGAAGACTTAGCGGTCTCGCGAGGCTGCTATATACTACATGGCTGCTATATGCTACGTGGGCAGTGCTATATACTACATGGCTGCTATATACTGCGTGGGCTGTGTTAGATACTGCGTGGGCTGCATTATATACAACATGGCTGCTATATACTACGTGGGCAGTGCTATATACTACATGGCTGCTATATACTACGTGGGCAGTGTTATATACTACATGGCTGCTGTATGCTACGTGGCCTGTGTTAGATACTGCGTGGGCTGCGTTATATACTACATGGCTGCTATATACTACGTGGGCAGTGCTATATACTACATGGCTGCTATATACTACGTGGGCAGTGTTATATACTACATGGCTGCTGTATACTACGTGGCCTGTATTAGATACTGTGTGGGCTGCATTATATACTACATGGCTGCTATATACTATGTGGCCAGTGTTACATACTATGTGGGCTGTGTTTTGTACTATGTGGGTTGTGCTATATATTATGTGGCCAGTGTTATATACTGCGTGGCCTTTGTTATAAACTACGTCGCCTATGTTATATACTGCGTGGCTGCTATATACTGCGTGGGCTGTGTTATATAGTACGTGGGCTGTGTTATATACTGTTTGGGCTGTGTTATATATTGCGTGGCCTGTATTAATGCATCGGGTATTCTAGAATATGTATGTATGTATGTATGTATATAGCAGCCACATACTATATAGCACAGGCCACGTACTATTTGTCTTCTATATACTACATGGCTCCTATATACTACTTGGCCTGTGCTATATACTATGTGGCTGCTATATACATACATATTCAAGAATACCTGATGCGTTAGAATTGGGCCACCATCTAGTCTATCTATATCTGTATAAAATATTGCTTTATTAGTTTGTAAACAAGTTTTAAATTACATAGAGAATTACAGTATGTAAAAGATTATGTTAAAGCGCATTGCATAAGAATTGCATACGCATGTCATATGGATGCCAGTTGAGAAAAATCACATTGTACTCATATGACACTCATCCTACTTTTCTGAACCAACATTGGAACAATTTTTTTATAATCTAGTGTGAATCCAGCCATGCAGGAAAAGCATAAGGCCATGTTCACACATTCGGTATTTGGTCAGCATTTTTTTTGAAAAGTATAATAGAAACACGTGCACCACTTCTGTATTTTTCACCAATTCCTGGTTTTGGCTTACAAATACTAACCACATGCTGAACATGCTATTCCCCCTATATCAATTCTCCCCTATGCCTCAAAACTACTGGAACAACACGTCCATCTTGAACTGTCCTCCCATCTATCTTCCTGCTCCCTCTTCGACCGCTTACAATCAGGCTTCCGGTCACACCACTCCACTGAAACTGCCCTAACTAAGGTCACCAAAGACCTATTAACCGCCAAGAGCAAGCGACACTACTCTATCCTCCTCCTCCTGGACCTGTCCTCTGCCTTTGACACAGTGGACCATTCCCTGTTCCTGCAGACCCTCTCATCCCTTGGCATCACAGACTTGGCCCTATCCTGGATCTCGTCATACCTAACTGACCGGACATTCAGTGTCTCTCACTCACACACCACCTCCTCACCTCGCCACTTATCTGTCGGAGTCCTGCAAGGTTCAGTTCTAGGGCCCCTGCTCTTCTCTATTTACACTTTTGGCCTGGGTCAGCTCATAGAATCTCACAGTTTTCAGTATCATCTCTATGCTGATGACACACAAATCTACATCTCTGGACCAGATCTCACCACCTTACTAACCGGAATCCCTCAATGTCTATCCGCTATTTCATCCTTCTTCTCTGCTAGATTTCTAAAACTTAACATGGACAAAACAGAATTCATCATCCTTCCCCCATCTCTCGCAACACCCCCAACGAACCTATCCATTACAGTAAATGGCTGCCCACTCTCCCCAGTCCCACAAGCTCGCTGTCTCGGGGTAATCCTTGACACTGATCTCTCCTTCAAACCCCATATCCAAGCCCTTTCCACTTCCTGCCGCCTTCAGCTCAAAAATATTTCACGGTTCCGTACATTCCTAAACCAAGAATCTGCAAAAACCCTAGTCCATGCCCTCATCATCTCCCGCCTCGACTATTGTAACTTCCTGCTCTGTGGCCTCCCCTCTAATACTCTCGCACCCCTTTAATCTATTCTAAACTCGGCTGCCCGACTAATCCACCTGTCCCCCCCGCTATTCCCCGGCCTCTCCCCTCTGTCAATCCCTTCACTGGCTCCCCATTACCCAGAGACTCCAGTACAAAAGCCTAACCATGACATACAAAACCATCCACAACCTGTCTCCTCCATACATCTGTGACCTCATCTCCCGGTACTTTCCTGGATGCAACCGCCGATCCTCACAAGATCTCCTTCTCTACTCCCCTCTTATCTCCTCTTCCCACAATCGCATACAAGTTTTCTCTCGCGCATCACCCCTACTCTGGAGCTCTCTACCATAACATATCAGACTTTTGCCTACCATTGAAACCTTCAAAAAGAACCTGAAGACCTACCTCTTCCGACAAGCCTACAACCTGCAGTAACCACCGATCGACCAAACCACTGCATGACCAGCTCTATCCTCACCTACTGTATCCTCACCCATCCCTTGTAGATTGTGAGCCCTTGCGGGCAGGGTCCTCTCTCCTCCTGTACCTGTTGTGACTTGTACTGTTCAAGATTATTGTACTTGTTTTTATTATGCATACCCCTCCTCACTTGTAAAGTGCCATGGAATAAATGGTGCTATAATAATAAATAATAATAATAACATGTGAGTGCAGCCTTAGAGTGATCCTGCAAAAAATAAGTCCTCACATGGCCAAATTGACCAAAAAATAAAAATGTTATGGCTCTGGGAAGGAGAGCAAAAAGCAGAAATTCAAAAACTGAAATACCCCTGGTCATTAAGAGGTAAATATCAGCCCGCAACTGTCTGCCTAGCCTTTGCTGGTTATGAATTATAGGGGACCATCTGTCCCCATCTGTCCACTTTCCAACTTTTGGTTAATAAAATTTCAGGGGAACCCACGCCATTTTTTCATAAAATAATTTATTCAGTAATAAAATGCATGTACAGTTAGTTCACAAGCAGTGTACTAATTATATATCTCACTGACATCTTTATATCTATCTATTCTATGTGTACCATATATACCCGAGTATAAGCCGAGGCACCTACTTTTGCCACAGAAAACAGAGTAAGCTTATGGAAAAGGTGAATCAAACACCCGAAAACCCCGCCCCTATGGCTGAAAATTGTTCCCTCCAAATTCAGGTGACAGAGTCCCTTTAACATTTGTCAGAGTGCAGTCCAATTTTTTATTGGATTGCACTTGTTTGTTTCCTCGCAGATGAGTTTAAGCCCTTAGACTAAAGATGGCTGAACCAACCAATATTGTAAGGATCATCCTACAGACTAAAGTGTATGTCAGCCTCCTGCATGTACCCTAGTAGATGATGTTGGTGAAAAAATGAATGAATGAATGAATGGTGAATGAATTTCCCACAGCAGATCCTTTTGTTCTCTGGGACTTAAGCCGCTACAAGAAAAGTCTGGAATAGGCTTTCTGAAAGTGAACACGAGCACTTGGCCGAGCCACTTTTTCCTAAAAATGGAGGAGTCAAGAGAGATGACTGTTGGCTAAGTATTTGTTCAATATGTTTGGGGGGCTTAAATCTCATATGTGGTGGATAAACCTATAGTTATCGTTATATTGTTCTATCAATAAAAGATATAATTGAGAAGACAGTACAGTAGCCTCAGTAATGCAAGGTGGCAGCTGAAATCATCTCCACCATTTTCACTTTTCCAGCCTTAAATACCAGAAATGGGAAGAAACTTTTACAGTGCATTTTTTCATAGTAATATATTTACTGACACCTATGGTTGTACATTTACTATTTTTAGAAGATTGTTGGTGCTATCAAAACAAAGGTTAATGATATGTTAACTAAATCAACCTTTATCTTAAAGGATTACGATGTTTACTTCTACAGAAAAAGCCATACTTCTCCATGTCTGCAGACAACAGTAACCTTGACAACCTCATATTTTGTTTTCTCCATCCCTCCCTACATACTTCTACGTGCCGGCAATGTGCATGACATGGCTCGGGATTATAGCTGTGGCTAAGAAATAAAGCTGCAAATGCTGAACTCTACTTAATGTACCATCATTTTCGTCCTCTTTGAAGGTCATTTCTACTGCTCAGCTGTCCATCTCCGCCTCTGTACCTGCGTACCAGCCATCTTTTATAGCATTTCTTCTTATCTAAATATCATATTAGCACTTCTCATGCTGAAACAAACTAGCTGAAGATGAAGACATCAACCCAGGTGTTTCGTTTGTAGCTTGGTGTTTTTTTTAGTAAATAAAATACCATCTATACGCACAAGGATTAGGCATTTTGGGGAAAACGGTAGTACTTCATCAAACCAGTACAAATGCAATTAGTTAAAAAGAAAAGAGCATAGTATGTAAGAAATAGGAAACAAGAATTAATTCTTATCCGCAATATTTGGAAAGTCTTCAAATAATTTTGTTATCCAATTTTATGTTGTCAGCAAAGAGTTAGAGTGACAAACTATGAGCTTGTTTCGGGTTGTCCCACAATGTCCATTTTAATCAATAAATCTTGGACTAAAAATGAGTTCAGCAATTTGATCTAATATATAATTGCCTAGAATACTACTTCCTGCAATTTGTGCCAACTTCCGTGGCTTTGTCCGGAGCTAATGTCCGGAGATAATGTCCGGAGCTAATGTCCGGAGCTAATGTCCGGAGCTAATGTCCGGAGATAAGTGACGTCACCAGTGTCCTACACCCAGGCAGAGCACAGTGGCCCCAGGCAGAGCACAGGGGCACCAGGCAGAACATGGGGCCCCAGGCAGAGCACAGGGGCCCCAGGCAGAGCACAGGGGCCCCAGGCAGCATATGGGGCCCCAGGCAGAGCACAGGGGCCCCAGGCAGCATATGGGGCCCCAGGCAGAGCACAGCGGCCCCAGGCAGAGCACACACCAAATCAGAGGCCGAGGGGCCCCGCCAACCAAATCGGAGGCCGAGGGGCCCCGCCCACCAAAGCGGAGGCCGAGGGTCCCCGACCACCAAATCGGAGGCCGAGGGTCCCTGCCCACCAAATCGGAGGCCGAGGGTCCCCGCCCACCAAATCGGAGGCCGAGGGTCCCCGCCCACCAAATCGGAGGCCGAGAGTCCCCGCCCACCAAATTGGAGGCCGAGGGGCCCCGCCAACCAAATCAGAGGCCGAGGGGCTTCGCCAACCAAATCGGAGGCCGAGGAGCCCCGCCCACCAAATCGAAGGCCGAGCGGCCCCGCCCACCAAAGCGGAGGCCGAGGGGCCTGGCCCCACCCACCAAAGCGGAGGCCGAGGGGCCCCGCCCACCAAATCGGAGGCCGAGGGTCCCCACCCACCAAATTGGAGGCCGAGGGTCCCCGCCCACCAAATCGGAGGCCGAGGGGTCCCCGCCCACCAAATCGGAGGCCGAGGAGCCCCGCCCACCACATCGGAGGCCGATGGGCCTCGCCCACCAAATCGGAGGCCGAGGGTCCCCGCCCACCAAATCGGAGGCCGAGGGTCCCCGCCCACCAAATCGGAGGCCGAGGGTCCACACCAACCAAATCGGAGGCCGAGGGGCCCCGCCCACCAAATCGAAGGCCTAGGGGCCCCGCCCACCAAAGCGGAGGCCGAGGGTCCCCGCACACCAAATCGGAGGCAGAGGGACCCCGCCCACAAAATCGGAGGCCGAGGGGCCCCGCCCACCAAAGCGGAGGCCGAGGGTCCCCGACCACCAAATCGGAGGCCGAGGGTCCCTGCCCACCAAATCGGAGGCCGAGGGTCCCCGCCCACCAAATCGGAGGCCGAGGGTCCCCACCCACCAAATCGGAGGCCGAGAGTCCCCGCCCACCAAATCGGAGGCCGAGGGGCCCCGCCAACCAAATCGGAGGCCGAGGGGCCCCGCCAACCAAATCGGAGGCCGAGGGGCCCCGCCCACCAAATCGGAGGCCGAGGGCCCCCGCCCACCAAATCGGAGGCCGAGGGTCCCCGCCCACCAAATCGGAGGATAAGGGGCCCCGCCCACCAAATCGGAGGCCGAGGGGCCCCACCAACCAAATCGGAGGCCGAGGAGCCCCGCCCACCAAATCGAAGGCCGAGCGGCCCCGCCCAGGCAGAACATGGGGCCCCAGGCAGAGCACAGGGGCCCCAGGCAGAACATGGGGCCCCAGGCAGAGCACAGGGGCCCCAGGCAGCATATGGAGCCCCAGGCAGAGCACAGTGGCCCCAGGCAGAGCACAGGGGCCCCAGGCAGAACATGGGGCCCCAGGCAGAGCACAGGGGCCCCAGGCAGAGCACAGGGGCCCCAGGCAGCATATGGGGCCCCAGGCAGAGCACAGGGGCCCCAGGCAGAGCACAGGGGCCCCAGGCAGCATATGGGGCCCCAGGCAGAGCACAGGGGCCCCAGGCAGCATATGGGGCCCCAGGCAGAGCACAGTGGCCCCAGGCAGAGCACAGGGGCCCCAGGCAGAACATGGGGCCCCAGGCAGAGCACAGGGGCCCCAGGCAGAGCACAGGGGCCCCAGGCAGCATATGGGGCCCCAGGCAGAGCACAGGGGCCCCAGGCAGAACATGGGGCCCCAGGCAGAGCACAGTGGCCCCAGGCAGCATATGGGGCCCCAGGCAGAGCACAGTGGCCCCAGGCAGAGCACAGGGGCCTCAGGCAGCATATGGGGCCCCAGGCAGAGCACAGTGGTCCCAGGCAGAGCACAGGGGCCCCAGGCAGCATATGGGGCCCCAGGCAGAGCACAGGGGCCCCAGGCAGCATATGGGGCCCCAGGCAGAGCACAGTGGCCCCAGGCAGAGCACAGGGACCCCAGGCAGCATATGGGGCCCCAGGCAGAGCACAGTGGTCCCAGGCAGAGCACAGGGGCCCCAGGCAGCCTATGGGGCCCCAGGCAGAGCACAGTGGCCCCAGGCAGAACATGGGGCCCCAGGCAGAGCACAGGGGCCCCAGGCAGAGCACAGTGGTCCCAGGTAGAGCACAGGGGCCCCAGGCAGCCTATGGGGCCCCAGGCAGAGCACAGGGGCCCCAGGCAGCATATGGGGCCCCAGGCAGAGTACAGTGGCCCCAGGCAGAGCACAGGGGCCCCAGGCAGAACATGGGACCCCAGGCAGAGCAGAGGGGCCCCAGGCAGAGCACAGGGGCCCCAGGCAGCATATGGGGCCCCAGGCAGAGCACAGGGGCCCCAGGCAGCATATGGGGCCCCAGGCAGAGCACAGCGATATTTTGGACCACTGTGCGGTGTTTCAGACCCCCTGTGTGATGTCTGGGGCCCTGTTCTTAAGTATATTAAAGATTAAAGTAACGTATATTAAAGTATATTATAGATAAAATTTGACACGTTTATGAGCACCATTGAGTGATATACTCAAGAATGACATAATTTTTCAACATTTTATGGTTTCAAACTGTAAACACTCAGAGTTTTTTTTACTTCAACCAGAAAACCTTAACGGTTCATAAAAAACTTGACTGTTCAGGATATGATAAAAGTCATAGTATTCTGAATCTTTAACTTATAAAGATACCTTTACATGGGGTGATTATTGGTTCCAGAGAGGCTTTCGGCCGATAATCGTACACATGGCTGGTGACAGGACAATACAATATAAACGTTCAAAGGTAAACACTGATAACATTAAAATCTAATATATAATTGCCTAGAATACTACTTCCGGCAATTTGTGCCAACTTCTGTGGCTTTGTCCGGAGATAATGTCCGGAGATAAGTGACGTCACCAGCGTCCTACACCCGCTCAGGGTGGACAAAGATATATGCCTTCGTGGTGCGCGGCACTTTTCTGATTGGTTGCCGCCTGCCGCGAGCGACCAATCAGAAATGTGCCGTACTGTCAAGAATTGTCAAGAGCTGGTGAGTGCAGCCATTTTTTGTTCTTTCTTACTATTATTTATTAATTGTATTATTCTTACATTTGAATAAATAAAGTATATATGGATTCTAGACTCCCGATTCTTTAGAATCGGGCTGCCATTTAGTGTTTTAATAATCTTATAAGATTATCTCAGCACATGAACATTTTATTTAAGCACATCTAATTGTAGAACTTATTATTATTCAAATATCTTTTGATTAAAGTGGACTTTGCTGTGGTAAAAACTGTGTAGTGTCTAGCTAATTTATCTTTTCTGTACTGCTCTTTTTTTTGCAGACCTTCCGGCCTGATAAAGGGGTATTGTTGTCCCAATCCCTTTTATAGATTATAATTTTATTTAATAAAATATCCACAAACCAATCTTCCAGCTTGATATTTTCCTTAGGTCTCACTGAGATGTCCATGTTTCACATATGTGCTAAATTAATCTTTTTCGCAGATACAACACATAACTAGGGTTGAGTGAAACAGGTCGGCCATTTTCAGAAGTCACCGACTTTTGGCAAAGTCGGATTTCATGAAACCCGACCCGACTCCTGTGTGGGGTCGGCCATGAGGTCGGCGATCTTCTGAATCTGGTATCGGAATTCCGATACCGAGTTCCGATATGTTTGCGATATCGGGAATCGGTATCGGAGTCCATATTTAAGTGTTAAATAAAGAATCAAAATAAAAAATATTGATATACTCACCCTTGGACGCGCCCTGGTACTAACCGGCAGGCTTCCTTCCTAAGAATGAGCGCGTGAATGACCTGCGGTGACGTCGCGGCTTGTGATTGGTCGCGAGCGGTCACATGGACAAGCCGCGACGTCATCTAAAGTCCTTCACGCGCTCATTCTTAGGAAGGAAGGCTGCTGGAAAGAAGCAGGGCGCGTCCGAGGACACCTGGTTTTTATGCAAGTGACAGATCAAAATAACCCATACAATTCTGGTTTATTTTTTAGCATACACGAAAATTACTGATGATAAAAGCGTATATAGTGACTAAACACCAATGAAAAGCTCATCCAAAATGATGAAAATAGGTCAGATTTTTTGTTCATGAATGAGAAATGAAAACATTTCTGAATGAAGCCTTTTAAATAGGTGAAATCATCATCTTGGAGTTTTTTTTAGTACATACTGACCTAGTTTAATTGGTGTCCAATTAAAGGAATAGAAACACCAGAACACTTAGATCAGTAGGATACTTTAAATTCCAACCCTTGGTGGGTTGCATGCACATATATCTAAGGGTATGTGCACACGTTCAGGTTTTTTCGCATTTTTTTCGCTATAAAAACGCTATAAAAACTCATTAAAAACGCATACATTATGCATCCTATCATTTAGAATGCATTCCGCATGTCTTGTGCACATGGTGCGTTTTTTTCCGCGAAAAAAACGCATCGCGGTAAAAAAAGCAGCATGTTCATTAATTTTGTGGATTTTCCAAGTTTTTCCCGCAATTCTATGCATTTGGAAAAAAACGCACAAAAAACACACAAAAAACGCATCAAAAACGCATCAAAAACGCAGGCGGATATCTAGCAGAAATTTCTGGTTTTTGTCAGGAAAATTTCTGCTAGAAATCCTGACGTGTGCACATAGCCTAAATAAGAAGGTGAACCTCTACCCTATCTTATCTCTACCACCAGATCTGTAAACATAGCCCATGAAGTATGATCCCCATGCTCTTTTTTCCTACTTCTCTTCATCATAGGCCAACAGAACATTCTATACTTGAGCCTTCCGCATGTCTTTTCAGAAACTTTAATTCAAATATCTCCCATTCTTTTAGTAACTGTTTTTGTTATATGTTTTTTTTTATCAGCTTCCTCACTAGTGTCCTCCTTGCACAGCCATTTTAGAGACAACGTAATATCACATGTCATGTGTTCAAATAAATGCTCAACCATGTATTATCTGAACGGCCAAGTCAGCCAGAAAAAGAGCTACATTTTTCTTTGATTATCATTTCTTACTTGTTTAAAGCTCACTTACTAATATTTTATAATTGAAATTTAGTCAAAGTATCTCCAAATGTGAATGTACAGTGGATAGAAACAGTGCACACACTCCTAATGCCAGATTTTAGTCATGTAAAAAAACACATCAAGAAAAATGATTTCAAAACTTTTTTCGCTTTTAACCCCTTCACCCTTCAGCCAATTTCCATTCTTGCGTTTCTGTTTTTTCTCCCCTTCTTCCCAGAGCAATAACTCTTTTATTTTTCTTCCACGTAGACATATGAGAGTTTATTTTTTTCAGGAAAAGTTGTAACTTTGAATGACATAATTCATTTTACAACATAGTGTACTTGAAAACATGAAAAAAATTTCAAGTACAGTGAAATTGTGACAAAGACACAATTCTGACATTGTTGTTTGGGAATTATTTTTACGTTGTACATTTTGTGGTAAAAATGATAATGCAATATGATTCTCCTCATCAATACAATTACAGAAATAAAATGAAAAAATAAAAATCAGAAGTATGGAAAAAAAAAATTGGGGACCACCAGGGGGTGCAGCTTTATTGACGGCACCGCAAGTCCCCGAAGCTACTTTACCTTCATTTCATTCATTCCCCTTCTACATCTGGGAGTGGCTGCATTAGCAGGCTCCTGGTAGTAACTGTATTTAACCCCTTCAGAAGGATTTACAACATGGGGCATGACTGTACGGCGGACAGGTATGGGATATTGTTGCTTTTTTATTTTCCCTTTTTTTCAGGAGTACGAAGGTCTTCAGTTGGATTGAGCGTACAACAAAGATAATAAAACCCAATGTGTTTCTTTATTTCATTAAAATACTTTATTCTTAATATGTGTTTGTATTTTTAACCCTTTACTAATATTGGATTAATAATGGATAGGTGTCTTATAGACATCTCTCCATTATTAACCAGGCTTAATGTCACCTTACAATAGCAAGGTGACATTAACCCCTTATTACCCCATATCCCACCACAACAGGGGAGTGGGAAGAGAGTGGCTAATAGAGATGAGTGGTGTTTGAGTCGAACTGTTCCCCAATTTCAAATTCGAGCTGTTTCGGGCGGTGTTCGAGTCGTTCGTTGAACTCGAACAATTTGCTTAAAATTCGGCTGTTCGAGTTTCTGTTCGATAACTGTTTGTTCACCAAAAGCCTAACTTGATTTGCATATTAAAACTGTTTATCATTGTTAATAGACTGTTTCAGTGTATAGTGGGCAGGGGGTGGTGGGGGATAGATCTGTGCTGAAATAATGCCGATCTCCATTTTGTTTTCTTTCCTGCATTTACAGTGGGGCGGTGCAGTCTCTCAGTCTATCAGCAGTGCACACACACAGCAATGTGCATGTGATGCACACAAGCAAGGGCATGTGTCATCGGCTGCCCCATTGTGAGGTGCGGGGAGGAGGGGCGGAGTTCCGGCTGCCTATGCGCGGTCGGAAATGCTGGACACGATGCACCAAAAAACGTTACATGCAACGTTTTTTGGTGGCGACGGTCCGACGCAACACAACGCAACCGTCGCACGATGGTTGCGACATGCGGCAATGTGTCGCACTGCGTCGCTAATGCAAGTCAATAGAGAAAAAACGCATCCTGCAAGCACTTTTGCAGGATGCGTTTTTTCAACAAAACGATGCATAGCGACGTGCAGTGCACGACACTAGTGTGAAAGTAGCCTTAGTGTTAGACGGCACCACTGCTGCTGTGGGCGCTATAAAGACTAAGAGTCTTTTTTGGGAGCGAATTGACAGAGAGATAGGTTTAGGGAGTCGGGAGTCGGGACTATATCAGCCTTTTTCAGGGTAGGTTACAGTAGTTCCTAGCACTTTTTGCCAGGCAGGTCTGTGCCAGTGCTGTGCAAGTGTTAGTCACAGCATTTGGTGTAGTCTAGCTCAGCCAATCCTTTAGGGCTAGTAGCATTGTCTGGTAGTCATTTGAGTAGCCCACCTGTGAAGCTAGCTACACCACCTGTGTATCTCAATTTTTACTGCATCTAACCCAGGAAATCATTTTGGGCTTAGTAGCAGTGTCTGCACGTCAACAGAGTAGCCCACCTGTGAAGCTTGCTACACCACCTGTGTATCTAAATTTTTACTGCATCTAACCCAGTAAATCTTTTTGGGCTTAGTAGCAGTGTCTGCACGTCAGCGGAGTAGCCCGCCTTTGAAGCTATCTACACCGCCTGTGTATCTACATTTTTACTGCATCTAACCCAGTAAATTGTTTTGGGATAGGGAGCAGTGTCTGCACGTCAGCGGAGTAGCCCACCTGTGAAGCTAGCTACACTGCCTGTGTATCTAAATTTTTTCTGCATCTAACACACTAATTAGTTTTTGGCCTAGGAGCAGTGTCTGCACGCCTGTGTATCTAAATTTTTACTGCATCTAACCCAGTAAAATGTTTTGGGCCTAGGAGCAGTGTCAGAGCAGGGGCCCTAGGACTGAACCTTGTGGGACTCCGACAGATAGGGGGCGAGGTGAGGAGATGGTGTGTGAGTGGGAGACGCTGAATGTCTAGTCTGCTAGGTATGATGAGATCCAGGATAGGGCCAAGTCTGTGATGCCAAGGGATGAGAGGGTCCGTAATAATAGGGAATGGTCCACTGTGTCAAAGGCAGCCGACAGGTCGAGGAGGAGGAGGACAGAGTAGTGTTGCTTGCTCTTGGCGGTTAAGAGGTCATTGGTGACCTTAGTTAGGGCAGTTTCAGTGGAATGGTGTGACCGGAAGCCAGATTGTAAGCAGTCAAAGAGGGAGCAAGAAGAGAGATGGGAGGACAGTTCAAAGTAGATGTGTTTTTCCAGTAGTTTGGAGGCATAGGGGAGAAGTGATATACTGTAAGGCGATAGCTAGATACAGAGGATGGGTCAAGAGAAGCTTTTTGAGGATAGGTGTGATGGAGGCATGTTTAAAGCTTGAGGGGAAAACACCAGTTGTTAGTGATAGGTTGAAGAGATGGGTTAGGGTTGGTATGAAGACTGTGGTGAGGTTTGGGATGAAGTGGGATGGGAGCGGGTCAAGTGCACAGGTGGTGAGATGCGATCTTGAGAGTAGAGTGGAGAATTGATCTTCTGTAATGGCGGATAAGTTGATTTTGGAGGTGGAGGGCTGAGAAGTCAGGAGGAAGGGCTCTGGGGGTTGTTGATCAAAACTGTCTCTGATGTTATCAATATTCTGCTTGAAAAATGAGGCAAAGTCTTCAGCTGAGATGAGTGGGGAGGGAGGAGGTGCTGGGGGATGGAGGAGAGAATTGAAGGTGTTGAATAACTGTTTAGGGTTGTGAGACAGGGAGGATAGGCTTGTTTAGCTGTGGCGAGTGTGGTCTTGAAAGTAGTGAGGGACTGTTTGAATGCGATGAAGTGCTCATTGGAGTGGGATCTTTTCCATCTGCGCTCAGCAGCCCTGGAAGCTCGCCTCAGTTCTTTGGTCAGGTTGGTGTGCCAGGGCTGTCTGTTGATTTTGCAAGCTTTGGTATGTGTAAGTGGGGCAGCAGATTCCAAAGCTTCAGCTATTGTGGTGTTATATAGAGCGGCAGCATCATCCGCATTGTGTAAGGAACTTATATCTGTGAGAGGGAGGAGGGATTCAGAGAATGAATGTAGGTCAAGATGTTTAAGATTTCTGCGAGGGTGTGAAAGTTTGTGGGGTGGGGATTGCAGACATGGAGTGGAGAGGGAAGAGAATGTGAGAAGGTTGTGGTCAGAGAGAGGAAGAGGTGAGTTAGAGAGGTTAGATAGGGAGCAGAGGCGGGTGAAGATGAGGTCCAGTGTGTGACCATCTTTGTGGGTGGCTGTAGAAGACCATTGAGTGAGGCTGAAGGAGGAAGTGAGAGATAGGAGTTTAGTGGCAGCTGAGAGGGAAGTGTCAAAGGGGATGTTGAGGTCACCCATGATCATAGTGGGGATGTCCGCGGAGAGGAAATGAAGTAGCCAGGTGGTGAAGTGGTCAAAGAAGGTGGTGGCTGGCCCTGGGGGGTGGTAAATGACAGCCAGTTTGAGGTTGGAGGGGGAGTAGATGTGCACAGAGTGCACCTCAAAGGAAGGGAGGGTAACAGAGGATGGCAGTGGGTGAAGGAGCAGTTATCTGACAGGAGAAAACCAACTCCTTCGCCATGTTTGCTGCTGGGGCGGGGTGTGTGAGAAAGGTTCAAACCACCATAAGAGAGTTCAGCAGGGGGAGCTGTGTCAGAAGTAAATGGCTGCCCACTCTCCCCAGTCCCACAAGCTCACTAACTCGGGGTAATCCTTGACACTGATCTCCCCTTCAAACCACATATCCAAGCCCTTTCCACTTCCTGCCACCTTCAACTCAAAAATATTTCACAGATCCACGGCGAATAAGCCTCCTTACCTTGACAAGCCAGCTGGTATGTCACTCTCCATAAGGAGAAACGTTACCCCTTAGACCCCAGTCCAGAGCCTCTCACCTAGCCAAATCAGTTCTCATGCTTCGCACTGATGAGGGCCAACAGCCCGAAACACCGTGTCTGCGAATTGAGATACTGATTTGGCTTTTATCCTAAGTCATATTGCACGACTCATTAAAGGGTTGATTGTGACTTGTAGGATCGCTACTTCAACAGGTGGCGCTATAGAGTTAAGTACTCTTTTTCTCAGAAGAGGCAATTTGCATATTCACAGATCCGTACATTCCTAAACCAAGAATCTGCAAAAACCCTAGTCCATGCCCTCATCATCTCTCGCCTTGACTACTGCAACCTCCTGCTCTGTGGCCTCCCCTCTGTTATGATCTGGTGACCTTGGAGCCGCATGAAACTTTCTCTGGAGTCGGTGGAACCTGTACTGACCTCAAATCCTGAACTAACACCGCAACTAGAAGTAGCCGTGGGGTGTGCCTAACATACCCTAGACACCTCGACACAGCCGGAGGACTAAATACCCCTATAGATGGAAATAGGAATGCTACCTTGCCTCAGAGCAGACCCCCAAAGGATAGGCAGCCCCCCACGAATGACTGTGAGTAGGAGAAGAATAGACACACGCAGGTAGAAAACAGGATTTAGCAAAAGAGGCCACTCTAGCTAAATAGGAAAGGATAGGACAGATTACTAGGCGGTCAGTATTAAAGCCCTTCCAAAAATATCCACAGCAGATAATACAAAAAGTTCCACAATCTAACTAAAGACATGGAATGTATGTCTGCCACTCCAGAGAATCCAACAAGACTGAAAAATACTGACACAATCTAAGCTGGACAAGAAAACACAAAGAATAGCACTGAATTGTGAAGCACACAACATGTGTGCCACAGGAAAAAAAAAACAGACACTTATCTTTGCAGATTTGGCAGAAAGGCAGGAGGAACCAGGCAGAGGTCCTACACCTCCCAACAACAATTGACAACTGGCAAGGACTAATGAATCCTGCACGCCTAAATACCCCAGTCAGAACTGCAATCAGCAGATACACCTGACCAGGACTGCAACTCAGGGGCAACTGCATTACCACCTACAACCACCGGAGGGAGCCCAAAAGCAGAATTCACAACAGTACCCCCCCTTGAGGAGGGGTCACTGAACCCTCACCAGAGCCCCCAGGCCGATCAGGACGAGCCAGATGAAAAGCATGAACCAAATCAGCAGCATGGACATCAGAAGCAAAAACCCAAGAATTATCCTCCTGGCCATAACCCTTCCATTTGACAAGGTACTGAAGCCTCCGCCTCGAAAAACGAGAATCCAAAATTTCTCAACCACATACTCCAACTCCCCATCAACCAAAACAGGGGCCGGAGGATCAACAGAGGGAACAACGGGCACCACATATTTCCGCAATAAAGATCTATGGAAGACATTATGGATAGCAAAAGAGGCTGGAAGCGCCAATCGAAAAGACACCGGATTAATAATCTCAGAAATCCTATAAGGACCAATAAACCGAGGCTTAAACTTAGGGGAAGAGACCTTCATAGGAACATGACGGGGAGACAACCAAACCAAATCCCCAACCCGAAGCCGGGAACCAACACACCGACGACGGTTAGCAAAACATTGAGCCTCCTCCTGACACAACACCAAATTGTCCACCACATGAGCCCAAATCTGCTGCAACCTGTCAACCACAGAATCCACACCAGGACAGTCAGAAGGCTCAAGCTGCCCAGAAGAAAAACGAGGATGAAAACCAAAATTACAAAAAAAAGGTGAAACCAAAGTACCCGAACTAGCCCGATTATTAAGGGCAAACTCGGCCAATGGCAAAAAGGCCACCCAATCATCCTGATCAGCAGACACAAAGCATCTCAAATAAGTCTCCAAAGTCTGATTAGTTCGCTCGGTCTGGCCATTTGTCTGAGGATGAAATGCAGAAGAAAAAGACAAATCAATGCCCAGCCTAGCACAAAAGGACCGCCAAAACCTAGAAACAAACTGGGAACCTCTGTCGGACACAATATTCTCCGGAATACCATGCAAACGAACCACATGCTGAAAAAACAATGGAACCAACTCTGAAGAGGAAGGCAATTTAGGCAAAGGCACCAAATGAACCATCTTAGAAAAACGGTCACAAACAACCCAGATAACCGACATCCTCTGGGAAACCGTAAGATCAGAAATAAAATCCATAGAAATATGCGTCCAGGGCCTCTTAGGGACCGGCAATGGCAAAAGTAACCCACTAGCACGGGAACAACAAGGCTTGGCCCGCGCACAAGTCCCACAGGACTGCACAAAAGAACGCACATCACGTGACAACGAAGGCCACCAAAAGGACCTACCAACCAAATCTCTGGTACCAAAAATACCAGGATGACCAGCCAACACAGAACAGTGAACCTCAGAAATCACTCTACTAGTCCATCTGTCAGGAACAAACATTTTCCCCACAGGACAGCGGTCAGGTCTATCAGCCTGAAATTCCTGAAGAACCCGCCGTAAATCAGGGGAAATAGCAGAAAGGACCACCCCTTCTTTCAGAATGCCGACCGGTTCAAGGACCTCAGGAGAATCAGGCAAAAAACTCCTAGAAAGAGCATCAGCCTTAATATTCTTAGAACCCGTAAGATACGAAACCACGAAATCAAAACGGGAAAAAAACAAGGACCATCGAGCCTGTCTAGGACTCAGCCATTTGGCAGACTCGAGGTAAATCAAATTCTTGTGATCGGTCAGGACCACAATACGGTGCTTAGCTCCCTCAAGCCAATGTCGCCACTCCTCAAACGCCCACTTCATAGCCAACAACTCCCGATTGCCGACATCATAATTGCGTTCAGCAGGCGAAAACTTGCGGGAGAAGAAGGCACAAGGTTTCATCAAAGAACCAACAGAATCCCTCTGAGACAAAACGGCCCTTGCTCCAATCTCAGAAGCATCAATCTCAACCTGAAACGGAAGAGAAACATCTGGTTGGCGCAACACCGGAGCAGAAGTAAATCGGCGTTTAAGCTCCTGAAAGGCAGAGACAGCCGCAGAGGACCAATTCGCCACATCAGCGCCTTTTTTCGTCAAATCAGTCAAGGGCTTAACCACGCTGGAGAAGTTAGCAATGAAACGGCGATAAAAATTTGCAAAACCCAAAAATTTCTGAAGGCTCTTCACGGATGTGGGTTGAATCCAATCATGAATGGCCTGAACCTTAACCGGATCCATCTCCATAGATGAGGGAGAAAAAATAAAGCCCAAAAAAGAAACCTTCTGCACCCCAAAGAGACACTTAGACCCCTTCACAAACAAAGCATTGTCATGAAGGATCTGAAATACCATCCTGACCTGTTCCACATGAGACTTCCAATCATCGGAAAAAATCTAAATATCGTCCAAATATACAATCAAGAATTTATCAATATAAGTCCGGAAGATATCATGCATGAAGGACTGAAACACAGATGGAGCATTAGAGAGCCCAAATGGCATCACAAGGTATTCAAAATGGCCTTCGGGCGTATTAAACGCAGTTTTCCATTCATCACCCTGTTTAATACGAACAAGATTATATGCCCCCCGAAGGTCAATCTTCGTAAACCAACTAGCCCCCTTAATCCTAGCAAACAAATCGGAAAGCAAAGGTAAAGGGTATTGAAACTTGACCGTGATCTTATTCAAGAGGCGATAATCAATACAAGGTCTCAAGTAGCCATCCTTCTTAGCAACAAAAAAAAACCTGCTCCCAACGGTGAAGAAGATGGCCGAATATGCCCTTTCTCCAAAGACTCCTTAACATAACTCCGCATGGCGGTATGTTCAGGCACAGACAGGTTGAAAAGTTGGCCCTTAGGAAACTTACTGCCTGGAATCAAGTCAATCGCACAATCACAGTCCCTATGCGGTGGAAGGGAACTGGACTTGGGCTCATCGAATACATCCTGAAAATCAGACAAAAACTCTGGAATTTCAGAAGAGGAAGAAGAGGAGATTGACATCAAAGGAACATCATTATGAACCACCTGACAACCCCAACTAGTCACAGACATAGATTTCCAATCCAACACAGGATTATGTACCTGCAACCACGGGAAACCCAGCACGATAACATCATGCAAATTATGCAACACCAGAAATCGACAATCTTCCTGATGGGCTGGCGCCATGTGCATGGTCACCTGTGTCCAAAACTGGGGCTTATTTTTAGCCAAAGGTGTAGCATCAATCCCCCTTAAAGGAATAGGGTTCTGCAAAGGCTGCAAGGGAAAACCACAATGCCTGGCAAACTCAAAATCCATTAAGTTCAAGGCGGCGCCTGAATCCACAAACGCCATGACAGAAAATGATGACAATGAGCAGATCAAGGACACCGATAACAAAAATTTAAGTTGTACAGTACTGATAGTAAATGAACTAGCAGTTCTTTTTGTCCGCTTAGGGCAGTCTGAAATGACATGAGAAGCGTTGCCACAATGACTTTGCTCTAAGGACGACGCCACAGCGCGCACAGTTTGACGCTCCCGCAAGCGCCGATCAATCTGAATGGCCAGAGACATAGAATCACTCAGACCGGAAGGCATGGGAAACCCCACCATAACATCTTTAACGGATTTAGAAAGACCCTTTCTGAAAATTGCCGCCAAAGCATCATCATTCCATTGAGTCAACACAGACCATTTTCTACATTTCTGACAACACAATTCTGCCGCCTCTTGACCCTGAGACAGGGCCAACAAGGTTTTCTCCGCTTGATCCACAGAATTCGGTTCATCATATAATAATCCTAAAGCCTGAAAAAAGGAATCTACATTAAGCAAGGCCGGATTCCCAGATTCCAGGGAAAATGCCCAATCCTGTGGATCGCCCAGCAGCAGGGAGATGACAATTTTAACCTGCTGAATGGAATCACCGGAGGATCGCGGTCTCAGAGCAAAAAACAGTTTACAACTGTTTTTAAAACCCCAAAATTTGGACCTATCACCAAAAAAAAAATCAGGAGTAGGAATCTTCGGCTCTAAAGCACGAGTCTGAACAATATAATCAGAAATACCCTGTACCCTAGCAGCAAGCTGGTCTACACGAGAAGCTAATTCCTGAACATCCATGCTGGCACAAGACTCCTCAGCCACCCATAAATAAAGAGGGAAAAAAAGACAAAACAGACTGCAGAAAAAAAATGGCTCAACACCTTTCTTCCCTTCTTCTGAGATGCATTTAACTCATTATGGGCCAGTTGTACTGTTATGAACTGGTGACCTTGGAGCCGCATGAAACTTTCTCTGGAGTCGGTGGAAACTGTACTGACCGCAAATCCTGAACTAACACCGTAACTAGAAGTAGCCGTGGGGTGTGCCTAACATACCCTAGACACCTCGACAAAGCCGGAGGACTAAATACCCCTATAGATGGAAATAGGAATGCTACCTTGCCTCAGAGCAGACCCCCAAAGGATAGGCAGCCCCCCACGAATAATGACTGTGAGTAGGAGAAGAATAGACACATGCAGGTAGAAAACAGGATTTAGCAAAAGAGGCCACTCTAGCTAAATAGGATAGGATAGGACAGATTACTAGGCGGTCAGTATTAAAACCCTTCCAAAAATATCCACAGCAGATAATACAAAAATTTCCACAATCTAACTAAAGACATGGAATGTATATCTGCCACTCCAGAGAATCCAACAAGACTGAGAAAATACTGACACAATCTAAGCTGGACAAGAAAACACAAAGAATAGCACTGAATTGTGAAGCACACAACATGTGTGCCACAGGAAAAAAAAACCAGACACTTATCTTTGCAGATTTGGCAGAAAGGCAGGAGGAACCAGGTAGAGGTCCTACACCTCCCAACAACAATTGACAACTGGCAAGGACTAATGAATCCTGCACGCCTAAATACCCCAGTCAGAACTGCAATCAGCAGATACACCTGACCAGGACTGCAACTTAGGGGCAACTGCATTACCACCTACAACCACCGGAGGGAGCCCAAAAACAGAATTCACAACACCCCTCTAACACTCTCGCACACCTCTAATCTATTCTAAACTCTGCTGCCTGACTAATACACCTGTTCCCCCGCTATTCCCCGGCCTCTCCCCTCTGTGAATCCCTTCACTGGCTCACCATTGGCCAGAGACTCCAGTACAAAACCCTAATGACATAAAAAGCCATCCACAACCTGTCTCCTCCATACATCTGTGACCTTGTCTCCCGGTACTTACCTGCACGCAATCTCCGATCCTCACAAAATCTCCTTCTCTACTCCCCTCTTATATCCTCTTCCCACAATCGCATACAGGATTTCTCTCGTGCATCACCCCTACTCTGGAACTCTCTACCACAACATAACAGACTTTCGCCTACCACGCTTCAAAAAGAACCTGAAGACCTACCTCTTTCGACAAGCCTACAATTTGCAGTAACCACCGATCGACCAAACTGGTGCATGGCCAGCTCTACCCTCACCTTTTGTATCCTCACCCATCCCTTGTAGATTGTGAGCCCTCGCGGGCAGGGTGCTCTCTGCTACTGTACCAGTCGTGACTTGTATTGTTTAAGATTATTGTACTTGTTTTTATTATGTATACCCCTCCTCACATGTAAAACGCCATGGAATAAATGGTGCTATAATAATAAATAATAATAAATTATTATAGTGTATAGATTCCTTTAAGTCTGTGATAGAGATGTGTAAAAACATTCCTTATGATAGTTTTTTTACCAATTCGTAATTAAAAAGAAGACTGTCTTTATCAGCTCATTGTCTATTTCTGCAATAATTATGATTCAGTTTTACATTTTATTTTGTGAATATTTTCATTTTATTCTTGTGAAGTTCCCCTCAACAGCTATTGAAAGAGAACATGAAAGAAAGAGAAGTGAAATACATCTCTTCTAATGAAAACCCATTGCTATGGTGACTGGCATCCACTCTCGCCATCAACTCAAGTGGAGATTGCATTATATGCCAGATGATTAGCAGGGGCTGTGCAGGATGATTTAGCTTCGGGATTATTATATCAGTATTCTTTTCCAGTACGTGCCTAAGATTCATTCAATGTTCATCCCTTGGATTAAATGAAAATGATAGCAATTAGTTAAAATCACAAAAGTGCAATGTGTTAGAAAGAGGAAATCAGCATTAATTCCTTCCTGCAATATTAGGAAACTTTTAAAATAATTTTGTAAGCTGATTTTATCTTTATTGGTAAATTAGAGGGGTGGGGGAATGACAATTAGGAATGAGTGGAGCCATGGATGTTCGGGTTTGTCAGGCTCAACCAAACTTTAGTCAAAAGTTTGTATAGAGTACCAGAACAATACCAGAACTATAACATGAACCCCATAGAAGTCAATATAGACCCAAACTTTGGTGCTGTAAAATGTTTGTAACAAGGGCTAGGGAGCTGCCAAAGGAAGCAGAATACCCCCACATATATCTCTATCTCCATCCGAACTCCGAACACTAAAACAGACTTCCAGGAGAATCCATGTTCGGAATTCAGTACAGGACACTAGGTGTCCGGTACGAACCCCAAACTTTACAGTTCGGGGTCGCTGATCTCTAGTGACAAGCTATTCACAAAATTAGCATGTTGTCTACATACTTAAGGAGTTATCTAGGATTTTATTTATTTTTGTGTATGGATCTAGGAACTAAAAGACAAGTAGTTGCTAACTACCTGAAATGCCCACCAGGGCCGTGGGGTACTCGGAACCGGGTTTGGTACTTAAAGGGATGTGTCACAGCAGCGGCGGTGACCCGGTCCATGGCCCTGGGCGCCCTTGTTAAAAGGACGGTCTTTAAAGGGGTTAGTTGAATAATAAAAGTTTGTGACGCCACCTGTGATATTCGGTCAGGGGTGACCGAAGCTGCTTAAAGGGGTCCACTGGGGTCATGTTATGGCAGCAAGGATGGTATGGCTTCCCACAGGTGAAGCTGGGTCCCCAGGGCTCCCGGTGTAATAGATGAAGATGGTGATAGGTGGTGTAGTAAGAAACGGAGGACAGAGGGTTGCAGTCTCTTTACCTCTTTGCTTGGTTCAAGGCAGCCACAGTCCAGGGTACCGGATCGCTATGGTGTAGTCCCTTGCTGCCTTAGGCCTCATGCAAGGTCCTCACATTTTCTCTCTGTCCCCCAGATTGGTAGGACACTAACCCTTACGACAGGTAGCTCGAGCCTTTTTACAGGATCTTTATCACGACCCAGGTTCTATCTGTTACTGTGTCCTCGGTTGCTAATGGTGGACAGGTAACTTGAAATCTAGCTGTCCGCTGGTTTCTGTCATGGGGCATAGAGTTATTCCCACAACCTCAGTCTTCCGGCTACCAATATATGCGCTCAGCGTGGAGGAAGTTCTGTCGCATCTTCTCTCTCCAGCTCTTCACTTTGCCTTTGCTCCTTCCTCCTTTCAGTCTCTTTACAAGTTACTCTGTTTTCTTTTTCCTTCCCAGGAGCTGCAGAATCACTCATCTGCATGGCCCCAGCTTTCATTCCTCTCTCCTTGCTCTCCTCTCACCAACTGACTAACTCTCCCAAACTGCCTAGCACCGCCTAGCAACTGACTCCTCCTCCCGACCAGAGAGAGCAGCTCCCCCAAAGTTGGGTGTAGAGCTTCCCCTTCTGGCCTGGATTCAGAACTGTGTTGTATGTGCTGAATACCTGTTAAAGGGATCCTTACTTGCTTCCAAGTATGACATCACTCTCCCCGTGAGGAAAGCAATGCTACTGTAAAAACCAGTTACCTGGGGTGTTACATACCTACTTGTTCTGCCCAGCAATGGTCTTTGTCAGCACAGACAGCCATTGTCTTGTTTCATTCAACCTCTCGTCAACATAGCAGTTCTGTCAATGAGGTGTCACTGCTGAGGTCCTGCTGATTGACAGCTGGATCCATAATAATTGTAACTCTAACACCCCTTATTATTTACAACATGTGTCAACAATTAATTTAGCAGTGTCCATGTGCAATGGAATCATATATTCTTTGGATGCAAGACTGAGGTTGCATTTACATTATGCGATTTGCAACATGAAATGACCATGAATTATATGTACGATATGTTCAATATGATCTCTATGTGCCATTGCTCTCGGCAGCACAAGTCTTGTTTCCACAGGTCAACGTGCTACCAAGAACTATGATCTTTTAACCCTGCTAAAAGAACATTACACATGACAAACAAGGTTTTTCCTTGATGGTCAAGTGAATGGCAACATGTTTACATAATATAATTCTTGAGAAAAGTGTGTTCCTATGAGTTCTCACTCTCAATAGTCATTCATTGCAAACTTACCTTAAAGCCCAGTACTGACCTTGAAAACAATCAACAAGGCTATACCAAAAAGGATCTCAGAATCCTTATAAAATCAATGAATATTTGCATTCACTGATTAAAAGTATTTATTAAACACACAACAGCCCCAGAATCAGAAGAGTCAGATTGGTTATACTTACAATTGTGCTAGGTTCTGTTAGACCCATCTGCTAACTCCTACCATAAGCAGCCCAGTGACTATGTGATCAATCACATGAAACTGAAGAAGCAAAAGCAGTCAAATTGCTTCTATCTTTTCTCCTTGATCATAAATAGTTTTTGATGGCATATACATGCAACATGAATATGCCTTAGGGTATGTTTCCACGGTCAGGAAACGCTGCTTTTTTGACGCTGCGCGAGCTGCAGCGTCAAAAAAGCAGCGTCCAGATGTTCCTGCATAGTGGAGGGGATTTTATGAAATCCCGTCTCCACTATGCGTGGAAACCCGCACGCGGCGGCCCTGCGACTCCGGACATGCTGCGCGTCTTTTCAGATCGCAGCATGTCCGTACACCTTGCGGGGACGCAGCGTCCCCGCAAGGCATATCACAGGGCCCTATGGGACAGAGCGATCATCCCGGATGTGAAGAGTTAACACATCCGGCATGATTGCGTCCCAGAAAGGGGGCGGGGCTTAGCGCCGAGCGGCTTAGCCGCTGCGGCGATACCGCCGCCCCTCCGGACCGTGGAGCCATACCCTTAGTGGGGCATACTCATGGAGACCCATGTAGACTCACTGTGAGACTTGTATTTTGTGGGCTGGGCAATTTGTGCGCTTCTTAGTTAAAGTTATGAGTTTCCTTATGCTGGACATCTTAATAAAGTTACTTTGCTGATCCACCACACACCCTACAAACGCTATAACAACTGCTTCAATGAAGAACCTAGACAAAAAGGGGTTATTCTTTGTGGTTACAACCTGGAGTCAACAGAAGAAAGCAGGTTTTTTTCTATTGTGCAGAGTCAGGACACCTGATAAATGCCTGGCCAAAACAGCATCCTCTTGAAAAATATAGGAGCAAATTTAGTTTGGAAATGCCTACCTAGGCACACAGTTACCACCATTAAATTCTGGAAATACTGTAGTACAGGTTTAGGCCGGGGTCACACTTGCGAGATCAATGCAAGTAACTCGCGCGAGTCTCTCGAATCAAGTCCCGGCACTGCCGCTGGCACATGCAGCCATACACCATGGTCTCGAATAATCCCAATATGGATTGGCATAAAGGAGGTTAATACCTTATCTATTTCTTCAATTTCACTGCTTGAAAGTTTTTGTGTTTTTGAAGATATATGTTCTAAAATTGAATCTGAAAAACTCCATCCACATAGGGTTTATGATCTTTCCACATCTTAGTCTACATGCTTACTTTCCACAATTCCTTTCTCCTACACAAAAAGGATTATGGCAGGAGAAATCAGGAATTTTGGGCTAAAAGATGGCATAATTTCTTGAAGAATAATAATCACTGATCACAAATCTCATTTATTTATAATCTGCATAGCAACTCAATCCTAGCCAGCCAGATGGGCCTTATTTTTCTCCAGATTTGATTTTGTGGTTTAATGCAATCCGGATACCAAGAATGAAAGAGCTGATGCTCTTTTTTACAGCTTTTGTGGCTCTCAGATAACTCAGAATTTTTAACCCCTTTGCTCCTAAGCCTGTTTTCACCTTCTTGACCAGGCCAAATTTTACATTTGTGACCTATGTCACTTTAGGAGGTAATAACTATGGAAAGATTCAACGGATCCCACTGATTCTGAGTTTATTTTTTGTCACACATTTTATGCTAGTAGCAAATTTAGGTTGATATTTTTTGTGTTTATTTGTGAAAGTATTTAAACTTCAGTGAAAATTTTACAGTTTTCAAACTTTTAATTTTTATTCCCTTAAACAAGATAGTTATATCACACAAAATAGTTAACAAATATCATTTTAAGGAAAAAATCCAGATTCATAAAAATTGGAAACTTTTATTAAAGGGACTCTGTCACCTCAAATTGGCGGGATATTTAAATTACTTTTTACCTGTCCGATGGGCAGCGTTTCATCTTCATTTCTCCAACCCGTCCGTCCCTGTTGTCTGCAATATGTTAGTGAATTAGAGTACTTGTGCTCCATAGTTGGCACGTGCGCAATGCAATCTTCGGTCACGCATGCGCAGTGTGCTTTGCCCAACTGTGGGCAAAGCCGAAAAGCATTACTGCGCATGCGCCCGCGCACTATGTCCCGCAACACAGCAAAATACTTCTGGGACATAGTGTGCGGACGCATGCGCAGTGATGCTTTCCGGCTTTGCCCGCAGTTGGACAAGGCATTCAGCGCGTGCGTGACCGAAGATTGCATTGCGCACGCGCCAACTATGGAGCACAAGTACTCTAATTCACTAACATATTGCGGACAACAGGGGTGGAGAAATGAAGATGAAACCCCACCCATCGGACAGGTAAAAAGCACCAATGAACATGAGAGATGAAATCACATGGCAAGCTGCTGTAAAAACTGAAATACAAAATGAAAAATATTAAAAACAAATACAAGAGAACACAGAGAACAAAAATATAAAGAGGCACTTAATAGTAGAACATTATTTCTTTATGTGCATTTAAGCCATCAGTACTGCAGGTACCCAGGTTATATATCCAGAACGAGTATCTAGGCATCTCCTAGTATCACCACCTCTGCTATGTTGATCCTTTCTATTCCAAATACCTGAAAGGTTGAGATTTGCTATTGGTGCTGCAGAAAAAAGTCTTACCTCTTCTGTGGTAAAGCCTTGCACCATGTTCTTGTTGTGGTCTCCTGTAGCCTGCCAGGGTTGTGATTAGGCCTCTCTCCTCCTGTGTGACAGCAAGCAGGAATGGGAGGAGAGTGACGTGGGAAACAGAAGTTATCTACTGAAAGAAGCTATGTGCCAATCAAGAAGAGTTTTTATTTTTTTCCAATATCTCTATATGGCCAGTGTATGTGTAATTGTGTGTGTATATACATGTCAAATGTTGTCATATACAGGTGCATCTCACAAAATTACAATATCATCAAAAAGTTAATTTATAGCAGTTCTTTAATACAAAAAGTGAAACTCTTATTATATACACTGTGTTCCAAATTATTATGCAAATTGGATTTAAGTGTCATAAAATTTAATTGTAGTTTTTCAAATAAACTCATGGATGGTATTGTGTCTCAGGGCTCAATGGATCACTGAACTCAATCTTAAACACATGTGATAATTAGTTTTCCAGGTGATTCTAATTAAAGAAAAACAACTTAAAAATGATGTTCCACATTATTAAGCAGGCCACAGGTTTCAAGCAATATGAGAAATAAAATGGATGTCTCTCTTTTGAAAAGCGTTAAATAGTGCAATGCCTTGGACAAGGTATGAAAACATTAGATATTTCATGAAAACTTAAGAGTGATCACCATACTGTGAAGAGATTTGTGACTGAAACAGAGCACAGACAGGGTTCATGCAGATAAAGGCATAATGAGGAAGGTTTCTTCCAGACAAATTCATTGGATTAAGAGAGGAGCTGCCAAAATAGCATTACAAACCAGCAAACAGATATTTGAAGCTGCTGGTGCCTCTGGAGTCCCTCTAATCTCAAGGTGTAGGATCCTTCAAAGGCTTGCTGTGGTGCATAAACCTACTATTCAGCCACCCCTAAACAGTGTTCACAAGCAGAAATGGTTGCAGTGGGCCCACACATAAATGAAGACTAGTGTTGAGCGATACCTTCCGATATTTGAAAGTATCGGTATCGGATTGTATCGGCCGATATCCAAAAAATATCGGATATCGCCGATACCGATACCCGATACCTATACAAGTCAATGGGACACAAATATCGGAAGTGATCCTGGATGGTTCCCAGGGTCTGAAGGAGAGGAAACTCTCCTTCAGGCCCTGGGATCCATACTCATGTGTAAAATAAAGAATAAAAATAATAAATAGGGATATGCTCACCCTCGGACGCGCCCTTGTTGTAACCGCTGCAACCGGCAGCTGCAACCGGCAGCCTCCGTTCCTAAGAATAAGCGAGTGAAGGACCTTCGATGACGTCGCGGTCACGTGAGCGCCCTTGTTGTAACCGCTGCAACCGGCAGCTGCAACCGGCAGCCTCCGTTCCTAAGAATAAGCGAGTGAAGGACCTTCGATGACGTCGCGGTCACGTGAGCGGTCACGTGAGCGGTCACGTGAGCGGTTACGCGACCAATCACAAGACCGCGACGTCATCGCAGGTCCTTCACTCGCTCATTCTTAGGAATGGAGGCTGCCGGTTGCAGCGGTTACAACCAGGGCGCGTCCGAGGGTAAATATATCCCTATTTTTATTTTTATTCTTTATTTTACACATGAATATGCATCCCGATCACGATTCTCGATATCACAAAAATATCGGAACTCGGTATCGGAATTCCGATACCGCAAATATCGGCCGATACCCGATACTTACGGTATCGGAATGCTCAACACTAATGAAGACTAATTTTCAAACAGTCTTGTTTACTGATGAGTGTCGAGCAACCCTGGATGGTCCAGATGGATGGAGTAGTGGATGGTTGGTGGATGGCCACCATGTCCCAACAAGGCTGCTACGTCAACAAGGAGGTGGAGGAGTCATGTTTTTGGCCGGAATCATGGGGAAACAGCTGGTATGGCCCTTTAAGGTTCCTGAAGGTGTGAAAATGACCTCTGCAAAGTAAATAGAGTTTCTGACTGACAACTTTCTTCCATGGTCTAAAAAGCAGAAACGTGCCTTCAGGAGCAAAATCATCTTCATGCATGACAATGCACCATCTCATACTGCAAGGACTACCTCTGAGTCATTGGCTGCTATAGGCATAAAAGGAGATAAACTCATGGTGTGGCCACCATCTTCCCCTGACCTCAACCCTATAGAAAACCTTTGGAGTATCATCAAGCAAAAGATCTATGAGGGTGGGAGGCAGTTCACATCAAAACAGCAGCTCTGGGAGGCTATTCTGACTTCATGCAAACAAATACAAGCAGAAACTCTCCAAAAGTTCACAAGTTCAATGGATGCAAAAAATTGTGAAGGTGTTATCAAAGAAGGGTTCCTATGTTAACATGTAACTTGGCCTGTTAGGATGTTTTGGAGTTAAATAGTTTTTTTGTTTAGTGAATGTTACCTCCTAATGCTGTAAATTCCACAAATGAGAATTTTCAGTTCTTCAAAACATATCAAATGTTTAGAAATTCTACTGTGCCTTATAATTTGGAACAGTGCATTTTGAGGTTTAATTCATTTTGGAGATTATACTGTTATCATTGGGAGGTTTCTTCAATAAAATTTGATGTATACTCTAACGGGTGATGACTTTTATTAGACTGACTGTCACTTGCACCGACCATTTAGGAAAATCTGAGAAAAATGTAATTTGCATAATAATTTGGAACATAGTGTACAATCATTACAAACAGTGTGATCTTTTTCAAGTATGTATTTCTGTTAATGTTGACGATTATGGCTTACAGCCAATGAAATCTCAGAAGTCATTATCTCAATAAATCAGAATACTTTATAACACCAGCTTGAAAAAATTATTTTAAAATCTGAAATGTCTGAAATGTTGGCCCACTGAAATGTATGTTCAGTAAATGCACTCAGTGCAGTGGTCGGGGTTCCTTTTTACATCAATTACTGCATTAATGAGGCATGGCATGGAGTCGATCAACCTGTGGCACTGCTGAGATGTTATGGAAGCCCAGGTTGCTTTGATAGCAGCCTTAAGCTCATCTGAATTGTTGAGTCTGGTGTCTCTCATCTTCCTCTTGACAATACCCCATAAATTCTCTGTGGGGTTAAGGTCAAGCGAGTTTGCTGGCCAATCAAGCACAGTGATACTGTTGTTTGTTACCAGGTATTGGTAATTTTGGCAGTGTGGACAGGTGCAAAGTCCTGCTGGAAAGTTAAATTTCCATCTCCAAAAAGCGTGTTGGCAGAGGGAAGCATGAAGTGCTCTAAAATTTCCTGGTAGACAGCTGCGTTGACTTTGGTCTTGATAAATCACAATGGACCTACACCAGCAGATGACATGACTTCCGAAACTATCATTGATTGTATGTACTTTACACTAGACCTTGGAAATCATAGTCCGAGAGTCAGGAGGAAGAGTGGAGAGACAGACAATCCAAGCTGCCGGAGGTCCACAATCAGTGATGGTTTGAGGAGTCATGTCATCTGCTGGTATAGGTACAATTTGTTTTATCAAGACCAAAGTCAGCGCAGCTCTCCACTGGGAAATTTTAGAGCACTTCATTCTTCCCTCTGCCAACAAGCTTTTAGGAGATGGAAATTTCATTCTCCAGCAGGACTTGGCACCTATCCACACTGCCAAAAATGCCAGTACCTGGCTTAAAAATAACAGTATCACTGTGCTTGATTGGCCAGCAAACTCGTCTGACCTTAACCCCATAGAGAATCTATGGGGTATTTTCAAGAGGATGATGAGAGACACCGGACTCAACCATGCAGATGAGCTGAATGCTGCTGTCATAGCAACTTGGGCTTCCATAACATCTCAGCAGTGCCACAGACTGATTGGCTCCATGCCATGCCGCATTGATGCAGTAATTGATGCCAAAGGAGCCCCAACCAAGTATTGAATGCATTTACTGAATAAACATTTCAGTAGACCAACATTTCAGATTTTAAAATCATTTTTTCAAGCTGGTGTTATAAAGTATTCTAATTTATTGAGATAATGACTTTTGGGTTTTCATTGGCTGTAAGCTATAATTGTCAACATTAAACACTTGAAATAGATCACTCTGTTTGTAATGACCCCATACAATATATGAGTTTCACTTTTTGTATTGAAGAACTGAAATAAATTAATTATTTAAATCATTTGTGATGATATTCTAATTTTGTGAGATGCACCTGTATGTGGAGAGTACATGCCTGAGGGTATAGTTCCCTTTATGAACTGTATGTAAACTATTGCTATTAGGGAATATGAGAACAGGTTGTATTTTGTTGTGACTGTTATGTTTGAAACTGTTAAACTGTAAAGCGCTGCGGAATATGTTGGCGCTATATAAATAAAGATTATTATTATTATTATTTTGTAGTATACAGGAATAAAAGACTTTTCCACCACCAGGAGCAAGACAGTAACAATGTAGTGACGTGACAAGAATCTGCATAACTAATCATATGCTAAATATGCTAAATATCACAAAACTAGGTATAAGAGGGTAAATCAATATAGGCTAACATGAAAAATCCCAAATATTGAGAAGATATAAAATATAAATTTTAATATAAATTTTTGAAAAAGGGACAAACACAAATGCAAACACTGTTAGGTGTCGAGTTCCTGCCGCTGCACAGGGGGAATCTCAAACCATATCTGCTGCGGTCTCCCATTCTTCTCCAGCCACAGAGGAGCCTGCTCAGTGGAGACGTCAGTCCCAGCATCTGGCTCAGGCAGATACTGGACGACTGGTTACTACTGCCCTTCCAGGCTCTGTCATTTTAGTCAGTAATGTTCAGCAGCGAGCAGGTCTTTCTGGGACTAAGTCCCGCTTTTCCCATACTGAGCATGCCCTAGAGACAACCTCCCATTGGAGGTCGGGGGTCACATGCGCAGGTCCTGAAGCGGTTCCTGTTGGACCACTAGGAAGGTCCTTGAGTGCTAAGATTATGAAAGGTTCGCATGGATGCACTGCCATGCGCTATTATCAAACCAATGTTAAAGAGCTCAGCGCCAGTGTAGTCATGCTTGTATGTGGTCAGTGTTTGGCTGAAATAAGCCCCTAGAATACTGGCACCTCCGGTGAGGAGATTGTATGTTTGGATTCAGGGCCTTGGCTGAAATAAGCCCCTAGAATACTGGCACCTCCGGTGAGGAGATTGTATGTTTGGATTCAGGGCCTTGGCTGAAATAAGCCCCTAGAATACCAGCACCTCCGGTGAGGAGTTGTTTGTCTCCTATTCTAACTGCATGGCCACAGTTTTGTTCAGTTTGGTAGCAGTGTTCCTCTGTGAGGTTAACAGGGCACAGCATCTTGTTATTCTAGCGAATATGTGAAGTAACAGAGTTCGCTAAAATCGCCATATAGTACCGCCTATTACTAGCAGCAGGTTTCTCTCCTGCACGGTGGACCCCGGGTTGCGAACGCACAAACTGTCTCATATATATATATATATATATATATATATATATATATATATATATATTCGGTGTGTTTCGCCAACCTTAACAAACACCACACTAGAAAGGTGCACACTATGTTCACCCTAGAGATGAACCCTGACCTGTATGCCTTCCTAACTGCAGAGGTTGGCACCCTATAACAATCCACACGAGAAAGGCTCGCTCAATGATGGCTTACCCTACTGTCCTATTATGCCCCATAGGTAAGTGCCAGCTGATACACGTTCATAACATGTGAGGACAGTACCCAATAGTACATGTCAGAAAGAAAAGCAGTGCATGTATAAATCAGGTCAGGGAAAGGTTGAATCACCATGCCTAATAAAAAATGATTCATAGAAAAATGAGATAAGTATACCCCTCTAGTCTGTAAGGGATGTGTTGGTAATAGAAAATCATACTCATTTTTGTACAGTATATCAATACATTATCTCTTGCCTTATCTAGTGTGACCTTAAGCATATCCTTAAGCCCATCATAGGATCAGATTTCAAAATCTCGTACATGTTTTCATCACGCAATATGGCTTGACACATATTCAAATAATTTGTTTCCTCCATAATGCCAAGGTTCCGCCCTTGTCGGACGATTTAATGATGAGCTTATATTTTTTTGACAACTCATGCAATACCTGTTCTTCACTCAGAGATAAATTGTTTTTATGGGTTTGCTTTTTGGCCTGTGACGTCACACGCCACTTGTCAGCGGTGGCCATCTTTTTCCAGTGTAACCAGGGACGCCTCCGGCCGGGACGTTCCCTGGCTCTACACTGAGTAGCGACATCCCACACTGGTTGCGGTTGCACCAGCACACGTGTGCCTACCTGATCGCTACCATTTGCAGGTAAACCTTGCCCCAAATCTGGTACCGGCGAGACGCTGTACGCCACCCCCGGGATCCACCACGAGCAGCCTTGCGGGAGTTCATTGTAGCACACATCATTCTGCCGACCACACTCCAACACGGTAAGAGTTCAACACATCCATTGTTATACATCCATTAATTGCGGGCAGCATATGTTGGCGCTATGTAAATAAAAAAATTATTATTATTATATGTGTTAACCTTTATACTAGCCGGGAAATATACTTGCAAGTTCAGTGAACACCGCAAGGAGTAAGTAGGCGGATAGCCTGCCTAGCAGTCAGTAATTGGTTATATCATTACTCGTAGCGTGGCAGTTTCATATTCAACTATTGCACATATTCAAGTTTAGTGGTCGCACCTCTGTGGCCAGGGGTACTGTATGTTATTCTAATCACCTATGCGCGGTATCAGTTATTAGTACACCCTCTATATTTGTTCATCTAATATTGGGGTTTCATGGATTATAGGGTCTCCCAGGGCCAGCCGCCGTTGAGCGGGGGCACCTTATCCGCTGACAATTAGGGTGCCAACCTCCACTGGATAGGCAGGGTACAGCATAGGTACAGACTAAAGGGGTATACTTATCTCGTTTTTCTATGCATCATTTTCTGTCAGGCATGGCGATCCACGCTTTTCCCTGACCTGATTTATACATGCACTGCTTTTCTTTCTGACCTGTACTATTGGGTACTGTCCTCATATGTTATGAAAGTGTATCAGCTGGTACTTATCTATAGGCATAATAGGACAGTAGGGTCAGCCATTGTCGAGCGGGGTGCCATTATGCAAAACCAAAAATACTTCTGGTCGTTAAAGGGTTAAATACTTCTAACTAGGGTTGAGCGACTTTTATTTTTATAGGATCAGGTCGGGTTTCACGAAACCCGACTTTCTCAAAAGTCGGGTCGAGTGAAATCGGCCGATCCTATAAAAAAGTTGGGGTCGGGGTCGGCCGAAACACGAAACCCAATGCAGTGCAATGGGATACTATGGTTCCCAGGGTCTGAAGGAGAGGAAACTCTCCTTCAGGCCCTGGGATCCATATTAATGTGTAAAATAAAGAATTAAAATAAAAAATATTGATATACTCACCCTCGGACGCGCCCTGGTTGTAACCGCCAGCTTCCGTTCATAAGAATGAGCGCTTGAAAGTCCTTAGATGACGTCGCGGCCTGTGATTGGTCGCAGAGCGGTCACGTGACCGCAACGCGACCAATCACAAGCCGTGACGTTATCTAAGGTCTTTCAAGCGCTTGAAAGCCCTTAGATGATGTCGCGGCTTGTGATTGGTCGCGTTGCGGTCCCGTGACCGCTCCGCGACCAATCACTGGCCGCGACGTCATCTAAGGACTTTCAAGCGCTCATTCTTATGAACGGAAGCTGGCGGTTACAACCAGGGTGCGTCAGAGGGTGAGTATATCAATATTTTTTATTTTGATTCTTTATTTTACACTTAAATATGGATTCCGATACCGATTCCCGATATCGCAAACATATCGGAACTCGGTATCGGAATTCCGATACCAGATTCAGAAGATCGCCGACCTCATGGCCGACCCCACACAGGGGTCGGGTCGGGTTTCATGAAACCCGACTTTGCCAAAAGTCGGCGACTTCTGAAAATGACCGACCCGTTTCGCTCAACCCTACTTCTAACAATAGTAACATAGTTATTAAGGTTGAAGGAAGACTTTAAGTCCATCTAGTTCAACCCATAGCCTAACCTAACATGCCCTAACATGTTGATCCAGAGGAAGGCAAAAAAACCCATGTGGCAAATAGTAAGCTCCACATTGGGGAAAAAAATTCCTTCCCGACTCCACATACGGCAATCAGACTAGTTCCCTGGATCAACGCCCTATCAAGGAATCTAGTATACATAACCTGTAACATTATACTTGTCAAGAAAGGCATCCAGTCCCCTCTTAACCCTGCTGTTGTCTTCGGTCAAAAACGACCGATTTTGAACTTTAATATTTTTTAAAAAATTCAAGATGCGGTTCTGAAACTTGTGGTTGATTGACTTTTCCGCATTTGAGGGGTTATTACTATGCGTATTTTTATATATATATTTTTTATGTTTACTTTTTGCTCCACAATTTTTTATACACTTGTACTCTTCGGTCAAAAATGACCGATAGCGTTTTATAGTGATCTCCAGCCATTTTATGAGTAAAATAAAGGAGCTATAATCTCATTTTGGACTATATATTACATCTACTACTATTTATCAATTTATTTAAGTCCTTTTCGTCCATGCAGATTTACACATACATTTATTGTTATTAGTTATAGTTTACAGTTGGATGAATCATTATTTTTGTATGTGCAAATATGCAATATGCATAAATATTCCAATAAAGCCATGTTAAATGTTTTGACAAAAAAAAAAATAAAACGTAAGTTTTTCTTTCCATTTTTCATTTGTTTATAAACAATCAGGTTCACATACAATATAATACTGCAAAAATTATTCAATTAAAACACTTACAATTAGCTAAAAATCAAGACTTTATTAGGTCCGGTCAAAAATGACCGGAAGATAACAAGTGTATAGTTAGTGGTAACCAGGAGAATAGCAGGGTTAAATTGTAGTAATGAATCACTCATTACAACATCATACAGCAGAGAGTTCCATAGTCACTGCTCTTACAGTAAAGAATCCGCGTCTGTTATTATGCTTAAACCTTCTTCCCTCCAGACGTAGAGGATGCCCCCTTGTCCCTGTCACCGGCCTATGATTAAAAAGATCAGCAGAAAGGTCTTTGTACTGTCCCCTCATATATTTATACATTAACATAAGATCACCCCTTAGCCTTCGTTTTTCCAAACTAAATAGCCCCAAGTGTAATAACCTATCTTGGTATTGCAGACCCCCAGTCCTCTAATAACTTTGGTCGCTCTTCTCTGCACCCGCTCTAGTTCAGCTATGTCTTTCTTATACACCGGAGACCAGAACTGTACACAGTATTCTAAGTGTGGTCGCACTAGTGACTTGTATAGAGGTAAAACTATGTTCTCCTCATGAGCATCTATGCCTCTTTTAATACATCCCATTATTTTATTTGCCTTTGTAGCAGCTGCCTGACACTGGCCACTAAATGTGAGTTTGTCATCCACCCATACACCCAGGTCTTTTTCATTGACGGTTTTGCCCAGAGTTTTAGAATTAAGCACATAGTTATACATCTTATTACTTCTACCCAAGTGCATGACCTTACATTTATCCCCATTAAAGCTCATTTTGCCATTTACTTAATTCCTGCAGTACTCGGGGGTGTATCCCATCCGGGCCCGGAGATTTGTCAATTTTAGTGATTTTTAGATACCGCCGTACTTCCTGCTGGGTTAAGCAGGTGACATTTCATGGGGAATTTTTGTTATCACTGATCATATTGTCTGCCATGGAGTTTTTGTTGTGTAAATACTGATGAAAAAAAGTCATTTAGCATATTGGCTTTTTCCTCATCCTCATCCACCATTTCACCCAGACTATTTTTAAGGGGGCCAACACTATCATTTTTTACTTGCTTACTATTTACGTAGTTAAAGAATATTTTGGGATTATTTTTACTCTCTCTGGCAATGAGGCTCTCTGACTCAATCTTCGCTGCCTTGATTTGCTTTTTACAGAATGTATTTAATTTTCTGTATTTATTTAATAATAAAGGAGAAACAAAGGAGTTTTGTGGTAGAAAAAGCTTATAACAAATCTTTATTAACAAAATCACACATATATTGACAAACAATTGTTAAAAAATGTGATGGTAAAGGACACCAATGAGCAACATACAGCACAATATAAATATAACGTCCAACAAACGGGACAAAAAGTGTATGGTAAAAAACCCTATCCAATGGGGTGTCCAAAAATATTCCTTCAAGGCCTCTAGAGGGAGCACAACACAAATTCTGTCCCAATGGTTAATGCATGATAATGTTCACAGTTCACAATAGCTCCGTCTCACATGCTACCATCTAGATACAAAATTCTAACATGAGTGTTAGCCAGAAGGAATAAGGGTTAACCTTACCAGTGCTGAAGTGCACAACTGGGCGCACCCTGAAGTATGTTTCGCCACTTTACAGCATGGCTTTCTCAAGGGGAGGTGTCTCGTTCACACTCGCTAAGCTGAAGATTTAAAGAGTTTTTTTTCTTCTTGTTCCCCTCAGCAGCAATCCACCTTGCTGTTCAATGCACTTCCAAAAAGGACTTGAGCCCCAAACAGCTGCCCCTTATAAACCCTTGATTTTGAGCCCCCACCCTAAATTAACCCTTTGTGAATATAGCTATTCCCAATTCAGCAACTCACACCAATTCACACAGGTATTTGTTAAAGGCTTTCCAAATACCTCCTCACTGAATCACAAGTCACACTTACCGCCATTCGCACTTACGCTCAGGTCACATTCAGCTCGTTCACACTCGCTAAGCTGAAGATTTAAAGAGATTTTTTTCTCTTTCCCCTCAGCAGCAATCCACCTTGCTGTTCAATGCACTTCCAAAAAGGTACTCTGCAATCTGATATTTGTGACACCTGAGTGCAGCTGAGCAGAAAAGCAGTTTGAGCTGTTACACAAGATATCAGGGCTCCCAGCACAGCAGGCCTACATGGGTCCCTCACCCACCTCCTAATTTGAACTTAAATTCAAAGCTGGAATTGCTGCAATTCTATGCAGGAGATAAACAATTTAGTATAAGTTCTACAAGAATTTTCCACTAAAATTCTGAAAGTTCAATTACTAAAAATAATTACTGAGCATTCATACACTTGTGCTCAAACGTTTACATACCCCGGCAGATTTTTTGCGTTCTTGGCCTTTTTTCAGAGAATGTGAATGATAACACCAAACCTTTTTCTCCACTCATGGTTAGTGTTTGGGTGAAGCCATTTATTGTCAAACTACTATGTTTTCTCTTTTTCAATCATAATGACAACCCAAAACATCCAAATGACCCTGATCAAAAGTTTACATACCTAATTTCTTAATACCGTGTATTGCCCCTTCTAACATCAATGACAGCCTGAAGTCTTCAGTCCCTGATGGTAAAGCTGCCCACACTTCTTATAAAAAAGCCTCCAGTTCCTGTAAATTCCTGGGCTGTCTAGCATGAACTGCGTGCTTGAGATCTCCACAGAGTGGGTCAACGATATTGAGGTCAGGAGACTGAGATGGCCACTCCAGAACCTTCACTTTGTTCTGATGTAGCCAATGAAAGGTCAACTTGACCTTGTGTTTTGGATCATTGTCATGTTGGAACGTCCAAGTATGACCCATGCGCAGCTTTCGAGCTGATTATTGCAAATTTGCCTCCAGTATTTGCTGATAACGTGCTGCATTCATCTTTCCTTCAACTTTGACCAAGTTTCCTGTGCCTTTGTAGCTCACATGTCCCCAAAACATCAGTGATCCACCTCCAAGATTTACAGTAGGAATGATGTTGACCTTGTTGACCTGTCTCCAAATGTAAAGTTTATTGTTGTGGCCAAATTAAATTTTGGTCTCATCACCCCAAATTACGTACCTTGTTCCAGAAGTTTTGAGGCTTGTCTCTGTGCTGTTTTGCATATTATAGGTAAGATAATTTGTGGCATTTGCGCAGTAATGGCTTTGTTCTGGTGACTCGACCATGCAGCCCATTTTTCTTCAAGTGCCTTCTTATTGTGCATCTTGAAACAGCCACACCCCTAATTTTAGAGAGTCCAGTATTTCAGCTGATGTTATTTGTGGGTTTTTCTTTGCATCCCGAACAATTTTCCTGGCAGTTGCGAACAAAATTTTTGTTTGTCAACCTAACCGCAGTTTTGTTTTTACAGAGCCCCTGATTTTCCATTTGTTAATCACAGTTTGAACGCAGTTGACTGGCATTATCAATTCATTGGATATCTTTTTGTATTCCTTTCCTGTGTTATGCAGTTCAACTACCTTTTCCCCTAGATCCATTGACAATTATTTTGCTTTCCCCATGACTCACAATCCAGAAACATCAGTGGCTGGATGAAGATGCAAGAGTTTATCTGGAGCCCAGAAACAAACTCAGCTTTTATACACTCACACTGATTACAAGCAAACAGGTCACAGGCAAGGATGTTGTCATGCTGCTGAAATGCAGGTAGGTGCAGGCTTCAGTAGATGGCAATAGAGAGGAAGAAAGCTTGCACCTAAACAGAGCTATCCTGCAGGGCAATATTGAGGCTACCACAGATGGCAGCAGAATAGTCAAAACAAGCAGGGTCAAATCCTAAACTGTAACGCGGTACAAAAGGAATAAGCAAACTCGCGGTCAGAGACAAGCCAGGGGGTCAGTAACAGTCAGGAGCGGATAAGCAAAAAGACAAATGACAAAAACAGGTCAGAATACTCACAAAGTCAAAACCAGGGAGTCTGCACACTGAAGGGAAACAAGACAGGAACAGGGAAAAACAGAGACACAGGTTCAGACAGCAAACGCAGCAGGACAAATCGGAGGAATCAGAGGATTTCGGAGGAATCATTATGATTTCAAAAGAGAAAACACATTGGTTTGACAATAAATGGCTTCACCCAACCACTAACCATGAGTGGAGACAAAGTTTTTGTGTTATCATTCATATTCTCTGAAAAATTCTGCTGGGGTATGTAAACTTTTGAGCACAACTGTAGCTATCTGACACTAATTTTTATTCTATAAATTAGTAGAAAAAAACTGTAATATGCGTACTACAAGAATTTTCCACTACAATTCTAAAACTATGATTACTTAACGTATATCAGTAAATAAAATTACTGAGTATCAGCTACTATCTGACTCTAATTGTGATTATACTTTAGTAAAAAATACTGTAGTATAAGCTGATTACTACAGTAGGGTAGCACTGTCCCTAATCTAGGGGTATCAACTAATCTAAAAAAAAATTATTTAATTCTACTTTTTTTTACACTTTGCTAGCTGACACTAATTCTGATAATATTTTAGTAAGCAAATTGTCTCTTCAAAGTGGAAGAGGACTAGAACCCTAGTGCCACCTATTGGAAGTAGCAATCCTAAAAGTCAATGTAGACTCTTTTACGAGCCTTGTCACCTGACTTAGGATAAAAGCCAAACCAGAATTTCAATTTGTAGACACTGTGTTTCGGGGTACTGCCCCTCATCAGTGCAAAGTGTGAGATCTAGTTTGGCTGTGTTAGAGGCATCTGACTGGAATCCAAGAAATATTGGTTCTCCTTGCAGAGAGTGACATGTTAAGCATGCCAAAATGAGTAGATTTAATGTCGCAATGCTCCTTTGGGAAATATGCAAATATCCTAAGTCATGTGACAAGGCTTGTTAAAGGGTCGACATTGACTTTTAGGATTGCTACTTTCAATAGTTGGCACTAGAGTTCTAGTCCTCTTCCTCTCTGAAGAGACAATTTGCATATTCCCCAGAGGAGCATTGTGGCTTTAAGGCCATGTTCACACTTTGCGGGTTTTACCGCGGATCCGCGGCGATTTTGATGCTGCGGGTCCGCAGCAGTTTCCATAGCGTTTACATTTACATGTAAACCCTATGGAAACCGCAATCCGCTGTGCACATGCTGTGGGAAAAACCACGCAGAAACACAGCGGTTTACATTCCGCAGCATGTCACTTCTTTGTGCAGAATCGCTGCGATTCTGCACACATAGGAAAGCATTGATCCGCTAACTTCCCGTATGGGGCTTTGCCCACGATGCGGGAAGTAAGCAGATAATGTGCAGATGTTACCCGGGGTGGAGGAGAGGAGACTCTCCTCCAGGCCCTGGGAACCATATTTGTGTAAAAAAAAAAGAATTAAAATAAAAAATAATGATATACTCACCTCTCAGCGCTGCACGCGGCCGTCCGGTCGCAGGGTTGCTGTGCGAGCAGGACCTGCGGTGACGTCGCGGTCACATGACCGTGACGTCACGAAGGTCCTTCTCGCACAGCTTCTTTGGAACCGGACCGGCGCGTGCAGCGCCGAGGAGATCGGGACGTCAGAGGGTGAGTATAAACCATTTTTTATTATTTTTAACATTACTATTGATGCTGCATATTGCTGCATATGCAGCATCAATAGTATAGGAGTAAACACGCAGCAGAAACCGCAGAATAAACCGCGATAAATCTGCACGGATAACCGCAGCGGTTTTGCCCTGCAGATTTATCAAATCTGCTGTGGGAGAACCCGCATAGGAAGCCGCAAAGTGTGCACATAGCCTTAGTCTTCTCATCTCGGCATGCTTTTACCCCTTAGTGACAGAGCCAATTTGGCACTTAATGACCGAGCCAATTTTTACAATTCTGACCACTGTCACTTTATGAGGTTATAACTCTGGAACGCTTTAACGGATCCTGCTGATTCTGAGATTGTTTTTTCGTGACATGTTGTACTTCATGCTAGTGGTAACATTTCTTCGATATTACTTGCGATTATTTATGAAAAAAATGGAAATATGGTGAAAATTTTTTAAATTTTGCAATTTTCAAATTTTGTATTTTTATGCCCTTAAATCAGAGAGATATGGCACACAAAATAGTTAATAAATAACATTTCCCACATGTCTACTTTACATCAGCACAATTTTGGAAACAAAATTTTTTTTGTTAGGGAGTTATAAGGGTTAAAATTTGACCAGCAATTTCTCATTTTTACAACACCATTTTTTTTTAGGGACCACATCACATTTGAAGTCATTTTGAGGGGTCTATATGATAGAAAATAACCAAGTGTGACACCATTCTAAAAACTGCACCCCTCAAGGTACTTAAAACCACATTCAAGAAGTTTATTAACCCTTTATGTGCTTCACAGGAACTCAAACAATGTGGAAGGAAAAAATGAACATTTAACTTTTTTTGCAAACACTTTAATTCAGAACCATATTTTTTTATTTTCACAAGTGTAAAAACAGAAATTTAACCATACATTTTGTTATGCAATTTCTCCTGAATACGCAGATACCCCATTTGTGGGGGTAAACCACTGTTTGGGCACACCGCAGAGCTTGGAAGAGAAGGAGCGCCGTTTGACTTTTTCAATGCAGAATTGGCTGGAATTGAGATCGGATGCCATGTCACGTTTGGAGAGCCCCTGATGTGCCTAAACAGTGGAAACGCTCCACAAGTGATACCATTTTGGAAACTAGACCCCTTAAGGAACCTAACTAGATGTGTGGTGAGCACTTTGAGCCCCCAAGTGCTTCACAGAAGTTTATAACGTAGAGCCATGAAAATAAAAAATCGCATTTGTTTACACAAAAATGATATTTTCGCCCACAAATTCTTATTTTCACAAGGGTAACAGGAGAAATTAGACCACAAAAGTTGTTGTGCAATTTCTCCTGAGTACGTCGATACCCCTTATGTGGGGGTAAACCACTGTTTGGGCGCACCGCAGAGCTTGGAAGAGAAGGAGTGCCGTTTTACTTTTTCAATGTAGAATTGGCTGGAATTGAGATCGGACGCCATGTCGCGTTTGGAGAGCCCCTGATGTGCCTAAACAGTGGAAACCCCCCACAAGTGACACCATTTTGGAAACTAGACCCCATAAGGAACTTTAACTAGATGTGTGGTGAGCACTTTGATCCCCCAGGTGCTTCACGGAAGTTTATAACGTAGAGCCGTGAAAATAAAAATCACATTTTTTCTACAAAAATGATCTTTTTGCCCCAAAATTTTTATTTTCCCAAGGGTAACAGGAGAAATTAGACCACAAATGTTGTTGTGCAACCTCTCCTGAGTACGTCGATACCACATATGTGGGGGTAAACCACTGTTTGGGCTCACTGCAGAGCTTGGAAGAGAAGGAGCGCCGTTTTACTTTTTCAATGTAGATTTAGCTGGAATTGAGATCGGATGCCATGTCGCGTTTGGAGAGCCCCTGATGTGCCTAAACAGTTTAAACCCCCCACAAATGTCACCATTTTGGAAACTAGACCCCTTAAGGAACTTATCTAGATGTGTGGTGAGCACTTTAAACCCCCAGGTGCTTCCCAGAAGTTTATAACGTAGAGCCGTGAAAATAAAAAAGTCGCATTTTTTCTACAAAAATGATTTTTTGCCCCCAAATTTTTATTTTCACAAGGGTAACAGGAGAAATTAGACAACAAATGTTGTTGTGCAACCTCTCCTGAGCATGTCGATACCCCATATGTGGGGATAAACCACTGTTTGGGAGCACTGCAGAGCTTGGAAGAGAAGGAGTGCCGTTTTACTTTTTCAATGTAGAATTGGCTGGAATTGAGATCGGATGCCATGTCGCGTTTGGAGAGCCCCGGATGTGCCTAAACAGTGGAAACCCCCCACAAATGACAGCATTTTGGAAACTAGACCCCTTAAGGAACTTATCTAGATGTGTGGTGAGCACTTTAAACCCCCAGGTGCTTCACGGAAGTTTATAACGTAGAGCCGTGAAAATAAAAAATCCTTTTTTTTCACTCAAAAATGATTTTTTAGCCTGCAATTTTTTATTTTATTAAGGGTAACAGGAGACATTGGACCACAAAATCTGTTGACCAGTTTGTCCTGAGTACGCTGATATCCCATATGTGGGGGGAGGGCACTGTTTGGGCACCAATCAGGGCTTGGAAGGGAAGGAGCGCCGCTTGGAATGCAGACTTTGATGGGATGGTCTGCAGGTGTCATGTTGCATTTGCAGAGATCCTGATGTACCTAAACAGTAGAAACCCCCCACAAGTGACTCCATTTTGGAAACTAGACCCCCCAAAGAGCTTATCTAGATGTGTGGTGAGCACTAGGAACCCCCAACTGCTTCACAGAAGTTTATAATGTAGAGCCATGAAAATAAAAAAAATCATATTTTTTCCACAAAAATGATCTTTTCACCCCCAAATTTATACTTTCACAAGGGTAACAGGAGAAATTTGACCCCAAAATTTATTGTGCAATTTATGCTGAGTAGGCTGATACCCCATATGTGGGGGATAAACCACTGTTTGGGCGCATGGCAGAGCTTGGAAGGGAAGGAGCGCCGTTTTGGAATGCAGACTTTGATAGAATGGTCTGCAGGCATTATGTTGCGTTTGCAGAGCCCCCGATGTACCTAAACAGTAGAAACCCCCCACAAGTGACCTCATTTTGGAAACTAGACCCCCAAAGGAACTAATCTAGATGTGTTGTGAGAACTTTGAATGCCCAAGTGCTTCACAGAAGTTTATAATGCAGAGTCGTGAAAACAAAAAAAAATATTTTTTTCACAAAAAAGATTTTTTTAGCCCCCCAATTTTTATTTTCACAAAGGTAACAAGAGAAATTGGACCCCAAAAGTTATTGTCCAATTTGTCCTGAGTACACTGATATCCCATGTGTGGGGGGACCACTGTTTAGGTGCATGGCTGAGCTCGGAAGGGAAGGAGTGCCGTTTTGGAATGCAGACTTTGATAGAATGGTCTGCGGGCGTTATGTTGCATTTGCAGAGCCCCAGATATACCTAAACAGTAGAGACCCCCCAGAAGTGACCCCATTTTGGAAACTAGGCCCCCCAAGGAACTTATCTAGATGTGTGGTGAGAACTTTGAATGCCCAAGTGCTTCACAGAAGTTTATAATGCAGAGTCGTGAAAATAAAAAATATTTTTTTTTCCACAAAAAAAGATTTTTTAGCCCCCAAGTTTTTATTTTCACAAGGGTATCAGGAGAAATTAGACCGCCAAAGTTGTTGTCCAATTTATCCTGAGTACGCTGATGCCCCATATGTGGGGGTAAACCACTGTATGGGCGCACGGCAGAGCTCAGAAGGTAGGGAGCACCATTTTACTTTTTGAGCACAAAATTGGCTGTGGCGTTTAGAGACCCCCTGATGTACCTAAACAGTGGAAACCCCCCAATTCTAACTCCAACCCTAACCCCAACACACCCCTAACCCTAATCCCAACCCGATCCATAATCCTAATCACAACCCTAACCCCCAAAGCACCCCTAACCCTAATCCCAAAGCTAACCATAACCCTAATCAAAACCCTAAACTGTTGTGAACTCTATTTTTGGGCTCCCTCTAGTGGTCACAAGCGGTACTGTGTAGTGTTGTCTTTCTGCAGGTTGGCTGCATCAGCTGGTTCGTTATCCTTGGCTGGTTTCCTATTTAGCTCACCTGGATACTCAGTTCCTTGCCTGCTATCAATGTATTCAGTGCTCTTCAGATTCCTTGTGACTACCTTGCTCCCAGTCTCTCCAAGACAAGCTAAGTTTTTGTTTGTTCATTTTTTGATTATCAGTAGGGTTGAGCGAAACGGGTCGTTCATTTTCATAAGTCGCCGACTTTTGGCAAAGTCGGCGTCTCATGAAACCCGACCCGATCCCTGTGCGGGGTCGGCCATGCGGTGCGCGATCTTGGCGCCAAAGTTGCGTTTCGTATGACACGTTTAGCGCCATTTTTTCAGCCAATGAATGAGTGTGGGCAGAGTGATGACATAGGTCTTAGGGGAGTGAACGCCTATCGTCATGTTATCGCTTGTGCGCAGTAGGGATTTGGAATGTGCAATACAACATTTTCTGTGCTGGGAGAGAGGAGGAGGAGGAGGAGGAGGAGGAGGAGGAGGAGGATTTCCTTCATTGGCTTTCGTGTTTCGGCTGAAACCCGACTTTTCACGGTGGTCGGCCGATTTCACTCGACTCGACTTTTAAGACAGTCGGGTTTCACAAAACCCGACTCGACCCTAAAAAACTAAAGGTCGCTCAACCCTAATTATCAGCATTCATCATGTTTCTTGTCTAGCTTGCTAAAATGTGATTTCCTCGCTTGCTGGTTGCTCTAGGGGACTGAGTTTCTCCCCCCACACCGTTAGTTGGTGCGGGGGTTCTGGAAATCTCAGTGTGGATATTTTGTAAGGGTTTTTTACTGACCGCACAGACCCCTTTTCTATTTTCTGCTATCTAGTATTAGTGGGCCTCATTTGCTGAATCTGCTTTCACCCCTGTGTATGTGCCTTCCTCTTACCTCACCGTTATTATTTGTTGGGGGCTTCTATATCTTTGGGGATTATTTCTCTGGAGGCAAGTGAGGTCTTTCTCTCTCTCTAGCGGTAGTTAGTTCCTCAGGCTGGCTCGAGACATCTAGGATTTTAGGCAGGTTCACCGGCTACTTCTAGTGTGTTTGGATAGGTTCAGATTTGCGGTCAGTCCAGTTTGCCACCTCCCTAGAGCTTGTCCTATGTTTGTTACTTAGCTGGAGTAATTTGTGATCCTCAACCACTAAGGATCATAATAGTATAGCAGGCCAAAAAGTGTTTAATGCATCGCAGAAGTGGGATAAAAAGAAGACCTGAGTACATTTTTTTTTTCTCCTGCCGCTTTTCCTTTGCTGCAGTCTGTTTAGCTTCTTTCAACCCCTTGAACTCTGGGTGGTTTTGAGCTCAGCTGCAGACATGAATGTTCAGACTCTGACTTCTAGTGTGGATCATCTTACTGCACGGGTGCAAAGTATTCAGGATTTTGTTATTCATAGCCCTATGTCAGAACCTAAGATACCCATTCCTGAGTTGTTTTCTGGAGATAGATCTAGGTTTCTAAATTTTAAGAATAATTGTAAGTTATTTCTATCTCTGAGACCTCGTTCCTCTGGTGATTCCGCTCAGCAAGTTAAAATTGTTATCTCCTTGTTGCGTGGCGACCCTCAAGATTGGGCTTTCTCTCTGGCGCCAGGAGATCCTGCATTGCTTAATGCGTTGCTGGCTATCTCTCAAGGTCAGGATGAAGTAGAGGTGTATTGTCAAAAATTTCGGAAATGGTCGGTGCTTACTCAATGGAATGAGTGTGCCCTGGCTGCAAATTTCAGAGAAGGTCTTTCTGAGGCCGTTAAGTATGTTATGGTGGGGTTTCCCACCCCTACAAGTCTGAGTGATTCTATGGCTTTAGCCATTCAGGTTGATCGGCGTTTGCGGGAGTGCAAATCTGCTCATCCTTTGGCGGTATTTTCTGAACAGAGACCTGAGTCTATGCAATGTGACCGAACTCTGACCAGAATTGAGCGACAAAGTCATAGACGTCAAAATGGGTTGTGCTTTTACTGTGGTGATTCTACTCATGTTATCTCAGCATGCTCTAAACGCTTAAAAAAATTCGCTAAACCTGTCACCATTGGTACTATACAGCCTAAATTTATTTTGTCTGTTACTTTGATTTGTTCTTTGTCGTCCTACTCGGTTATGGCTTTTGTGGATTCGGGTGCTGCCCTGAATCTGATGGATTTGTCGTTTGCCAGGCGCTGTGGTTTTGTCCTGGAGCCTTTGGAATTTCCTATTCCTCTGAGGGGAATTGATGCTACGCCATTGGCTGAGAATAAGCCTCAGTATTGGACGCAAATGACCATGTGCATGACTCCCGTACATCAGGAGGTGATTCGCTTTCTTGTTTTGTATAATTTGCATGATGTTGTCGTTTTGGGTCTGCCATGGCTGCAGGCTCATATCCAGTTTTAGATTGGAAAGCTATGTCTGTGTCAAGTTGGGGTTGTCAGGGAATTCATGGCGATACTCCGTTGGTGTCTATTGCTTCTTCCACTCCTTCTGAGGTCCCTGAGTTTTTGTCTGACTACCAGCATGTATTTGATGAGCCCAGGTCCAGTGCCCTGCCCCCTCATAGGGATTGTGACTGTGCTATAAATTTAATTCCTGGTAGTAAATTTCCTAAGGGACGACTTTTTAATTTGTCTATACCAGAGCATGCCGCGATGCGGAGTTATATAAAGGAGTCTTTGGAGAAGGGACATATTCGCCCATCCTCTTCCCCTCTTGGTGCAGGATTTTTTTTTTGTGGCCAAGAAGGACGGTTCTTTGAGACCTTGTATAGATTATCGTCTTCTGAATAAAATCACAGTCAAATTTCAGTATCCTTTGCCACTATTGTCTGATTTGTTTGCTCGGATTAAGGGTGCCAGTTGGTTCACCAAGATAGATCTCCGTGGTGCGTATAACCTTGTGCGCATTAAGCAGGGAGATGAATGGAAAACAGCATTTAATACGCCCGAAGGCCATTTTGAGTACTTGGTGATGCCTTTTGGACTTTCTAATGCTCCTTCTGTGTTTCAGTCCTTCATGCATGACATCTTCCGAGAATATCTGGATAAATTTATGATTGTTTATCTGGATGACATTTTGGTCTTTTCTGATGATTGGGAGTCCCATGTGAAGCAGGTCAGGATGGTGTTTCAGGTCTTGCGTGCTAATGCTTTATTTGTGAAGGGCTCAAAATGTCTCTTCGGAGTACAGAAGGTCTCCTTTTTCGGTTTTATTTTTTCTCCTTCTACTGTGGAGATGGACCCAGTCAAGGTCCAGGCTATTCATGACTGGACTCAGCCCATGTCTGTTAAGAGTCTTCAGAAGTTTTTGGGTTTTGCTAATTTTTACCGTCATTTCATCGCTAATTTTTCTAGCGTGGTTAAACCTTTGACGGATTTGACCAGGAAGGGTTCTGATGTGACTAATTGGTCTCCTGCGGCCGTGGAGGCCTTTTGGGAGCTGAAGCACCGGTTTTCTTCAGCTCCAGTCTTATGTCAGCCAGATGTCTCTCTCCCCTTCCAGGTCGAGGTTGATGCTTCTGAGATTGGAGCAGGGGCTGTTTTGTCGCAGAGAAGCTCTGATGGCTCTGTGATGAAGCCATGTGCTTTCTTTTCAAGAAAGTTTTCGCCTGCCGAGCGGAATTATGATGTTGGTAATCGGGAGTTGTTGGCTATGAAGTGGGCATTTGAGGAGTGGTGACATTGGCTCGAAGGAGCTAAACATCGTGTGGTGGTCTTGACTGATCACAAAAATCTGATTTATCTTGAATCTGCCAAGCGCCTGAATCCTAGACAGGCTCGTTGGTCGTTGTTTTTCTACCGTTTCAACTTCGTGGTCTCATACCTGCCTGGTTCGAAGAACGTGAAAGCTGATGCACTTTCTAGGAGTTTTGTGCCTGACTCTCCGGGAGTTTCTGAGCCGGCTGGTATTCTCAGAGAGGGAGTGATTTTGTCTGCCATTTCCCCAGATTTGCGACGAGTGCTGCAGAAATTTCAGGCAGATAGACCTGACCGTTGTCCACCAGAGAGACTGTTTGTCCCAGATAGATGGACCAGCAGAGTTATTTCCGAGGTCCATTCTTCGGTGTTGGCGGGTCATCCTGGGATTTTTGGTACCAGAGATTTGGTGGCTAGGTCGTTCTGGTGGCCTTCCTTGTCGCGGGATGTGCGTTCCTTTGTGCAGTCTTGTGGGATTTGTGCTCGGGCTAAGCCTTGCTGTTCTCGTGCCAGCGGTTTGCTTTTGCCTCTGCCTGTTCCGAAGAGGCCTTGGACGCACATTTCCATGGATTTTATTTCGGATCTTCCAGTATCTCAGAAAATGTCTGTCATCTGGGTGGTGTGTGATCGTTTTTCCAAGATGGTCCATTTGGTGCCCTTGCCTAAGTTGCCTTCTTCCTCCGATTTGGTTCCTCTATTTTTTCAGAATGTGGTTCGCTTGCACGGTATTCCTGAAAATATTGTGTCTGATAGAGGATCCCAGTTTGTGTCCAGGTTTTGGCAGACTTTTTGTGCTAAGATGGGCATTGATTTGTCTTTTTCGTCGGCCTTCCATCCTCAGACTAATGGCCAAACCGAGCGAACTAATCAGACGTTGGAAACTTATTTGAGATGTTTTGTTTCTGTTGATCAGGATGATTGGGTGACTTTTTTGCCATTGGCCGAGTTTGCCCTTAATAATCGGGCTAGTTCTGCTACTTTGGTTTCGCCTTTTTTCTGCAATTCTGGTTTCCATCCTCGTTTTTCCTTGGGTCAGGTTGAGCCTTCTGACTGTCCTGGGGTGGATTCTGTGGTGGATAGGTTGCAGCAGATTTGGAACCATGTGGTGGACAATTTGAGGTTGTCACAGGAGAAGGCTCAGCGCTTTGCCAACCGCCGCCGCGGTGTGGGTCCCCGACTTCGTGTTGGGGATTTGGTGTGGCTGTCTTCTCGGTATGTTCCTATGAAGGTCTCCTCTCCTAAATTCAAGTCTCGCTTCGTCGGTCCTTATAAGATCTTGGAAATCCTTAACCCGGTGTCTTTTCGTTTGGATCTCCCAGCATCGTTTGCCATTCATAATGTGTTCCATAGGTCTTTGTTGCGGAGGTATGTGGTACCTGTGGTTCCTTCTGTTGAGCCTCCTGCTCCGGTGCTGGTTGAGGGAGAATTGGAGTACGTGGTGGAGAAGATTTTGGATTCTCGTATCTCTAGATGGAGGCTTCAGTATTTGGTTAAGTGGAAGGGCTATGGTCAGGAGGATAATTCCTGGGTTGTCGCCTCTGATGTTCATGCGGCCGATTTGGTTCGTGCCTTCCACGCGGCTCATCCTGATCACCCTGGGGGTCTTGATGAGGGTTCGGTGACCCCTCCTCAAGGGGGGGGTACTGTTGTGAACTCTATTTTTGGGCTCCCTCTAGTGGTCACAAGCGGTACTGTGTAGTGTTGTCTTTCTGCAGGTTGGCTGCATCAGCTGGTTCGTTATCCTTGGCTGGTTTTCTATTTAGCTCACCTGGATACTCAGTTCCTTGCCTGCTATCAATGTATTCAGTGCTCTTCAGATTCCTTGCGACTACCTTGCTCCCAGTCTCTCCAAGACAAGCTAAGTTTTTGTTTGTTCATTTTTTGATTATCAGCATTCATCATGTTTCTTGTCCAGCTTGCTAAAATGTGATTTCCTCGCTTGCTGGTTGCTCTAGGGGACTGAGTTTCTCCCCCCACACCGTTAGTTGGTGCGGGGGTTCTGGAAATCTCAGTGTGGATATTTTGTAAGGGTTTTTTACTGACCGCACAGACCCCTTTTCTATTTTCTGCTATCTAGTATTAGTGGGCCTCATTTGCTGAATCTGCTTTCACCCCTGTGTATGTGCCTTCCTCTTACCTCACCGTTATTATTTGTTGGGGGCTTCTATATCTTTGGGGATTATTTCTCTGGAGGCAAGTGAGGTCTTTCTCTCTCTCTAGGGGTAGTTAGTTCCTCAGGCTGGCTCGAGATGTCTAGGATTTTAGGCACGTTCACTGGCTACTTCTAGTGTGTTTGGATTTGTTCAGATTTGCGGTCAGTCCAGTTTGCCACCTCCCTAGAGCTTGTCCTATGTTTGTTACTTAGCTGGAGTAATTTGTGATCCTCAACCACTAAGGATCATAACACTAAACCCAACACCCCCCTAATCCTAATCTCAACCCTAACCTCAAAACCTAACCCTAATCCCAATACACCCCTATCCTTAATCCCAACCCTAGCCTTAACCCTAATCCCAAACCTAACCCTAATCCCAAATGTAACCCTAATGCCAACCCTAATCCAAATCCTAATCCCAACTCTAACCCTAACTTTAGCCCCAACCCTAGCCCTAACCCTAACTTTAGCCCAACCCTAACTTTAGCCGTTAACCTAGCCCCAACCCTAACCCTAACTTTAGCTCCAACCCTAGCCCTAACCCTAGCTCTAACCCTAATCCTAGCTCTAACCCTAACCCAAGCCCTAACCCTAACCCTAAGGCTATGTGCACATGTTGCGGATTTTGCTGCGGATCCGCAGCGTTTCCGCAGCTGTGGGTCCGCAGCAGTTTCCCATGAGTTTACAATACAATGTAAGCCTATGGGAAACATAAAACGCTGTGCCCATGCTGTGGAAAAAACCACACGGAAACGCAGCGGTTTACATTCCGCAGCATGTCAATTCTTTCTGCTGATTCCGCAGCGGTTTTACACCTGCTCCATAATAGAAAACAGCAGGTGTAAAACCGCAGTGGAATCCGCACAAAAACCGCGGTACATCCGCGATAAATCCGCAGGAAATACACAGCGTTTTGGTCCTGCGGATTAATCCGCAGAGAACCATTCTGTGTGTGCACATATCCTAACCCTACCCCTAATCCTAACCCTACCCCTAACCCTAGCCCTAACCCTAACCCTAACCCTACCCCTAACCCTACCCCTAACCCTACCCCTAACCGTAACCCTATTTGGAAAATAGAAATTCATAATTTTTTTTTATTTTATTATTTTTTTCTTACTAAGGGGGTGATAAAGGGGGGGGTTATTTACTATTTTTACTATGCGCCCGCCATTTTCTTACCGGAGCAAGAAGCCGGCGGCCAGCAGAAGAAGCAGGATGACCCAGGGACACCGGTAAGTATAACAGGGTCCCCGAATCCCCCTATTTCTCTGTCCTCTGATGTGCGATCACATCAGAGGACAGAGAATGACATCGCTTTTTTTTTTTTTTTTGCGGTCGCCGGTAAACAGTTAATTACCGGCGATCGCAAAACAGGGGTCGGTAAAAACCGACCCCGATCATGTTCTTTGGGGTCTCGGCTACCCCCGGCAGCCGAGACCCCAAAGAACATCCGGGTGCCGGGCGGCGGGCGCACTGCGCATGCGCCCGCCATTATTTCCCCGGAAAAAGATGGCGGCACCCATCGGGAGCCATGAGGAGCACCCGGGGAGGTAGGTGAGTATTGGGGGGCTATCGGGGGCTATCGGGGACCACATTTCTCTGTCCTCCGATGTGCGATCACATCGGAGGACAGAGAAATTAAATGGCAAATCGCGTATTTTTTTTTTGTTGCGACCGCCGGTAAACGGTTAATTACCGGCGATCGCAACTCGGGGGTCGGTAAAAAACCCCCGAATCATGTTCTCTGGGGTCTCGGCTACCCTCGGCAACCGAGACCCCAGAGAAAATCCAACTCTGGGGGGCGCTATTCACTTTTTCCACAGCACCGTTAATTAACGGCGCTGTGGTTTAAGTACCCTTAGCGGCCGCCGTTAAAAGGCGTATCGGCGGTCGTTAAGGGGTTAAATGTCACCGCCAGGAGAAACAATATTTTAGTAAAAAATACTGTAGTATAAACTGATTACTACAGAATATTTGTACTGTCCTTAAAGTGAACCTGTCAGCAGGATTGTGCTCAGAAAACTACGGACAATGTCAGCTATTATGCTGATTAAAATAATACCTGGATTGATGACATTGGTCTTGTGGTTGTCGTTTAATCTTTATTTGCAATTTTCAGATAATGAGATGCTCATACTTTGGGCAGGGCCTGTGAGCGGGGTTTTATGTTGTGTTCTATTTACATATGCATCAGTATGGGCTTATGACAGGTCAATGATCCTTCAGTGACCTGTCCTCTATTTTACATACTGAATATACCATTGTTTGAAAAAAAATAACATTCATCATGCAGGTGCGGCACCTGTGCTGCAACATGGTACGATATATGACATGCATATATTTATTTTACTTAGGCATTTTGCTTTGTTGTGAAAAAAATTATTTTAATATAAAATGGTACAGATGGTGCCTACACAGTAGCATCTATCGAACTGCACCATTTTGCTAGAGAAAAAGTGATTGCCCTCTCCCTTAAAACATAAATTAACTGTGGTTTATCACATCTTTGGGAAACTGAGTTCAAATTCCTTGGCCTCACCTGTTCTCAATTAAGAAATAACTTAAATAGGACCTTCCTGACAAAGTGAAGTTGACCAAAAGATCCTCAAAAGCTAGACATCATGTCGTGGTCCAAAGACATTCTGTAACAAATAGGAAACAAAGTAATTCAGCTCTATCAGTCTAGAAATGGTTATCAAGCCATTTCTAAAGCTTTGGGACAACAGCAAACCACATTGAGAGCCATTATATACAAATGGCAAAAGCATGGAACAGTGGTGAACCTTCCCAGGTGTGGCCAGCCTACCAAAATTACCCCAAGAGTGCAATGATGACTCATTCAAGAGGTCACAAAAGAACCCACCACAACATCCAAAGAACTGTACACATCCATTGTCTCAGTCAAGGTCAGTGTTCATGACTTCACCATAAGAAAGAGACTGGGCACAAATGGAAAACCACTGCTTAGCAATAAGAACATAAAGGCTCATCTCAGTTTTGCCAGAAAACATCTTGATGATCCCCGAGACTTTGGGGCGAATACGCTGTGGACTGATGAGACAAAAGTTGAACTTTTTGTAAGGTGTATGTCCCATTACATCTGGTGCAGAAGTAACACAACATTTCAGAAATGGAATATCATACCAATAGTAAAATAAGGTGGTAGTAGTGTGACAGTCTGGGGCTGTTTTGTTGCTTAAGGACCTGTAAGACTTGCTGTGGTAAATGGAAACATGAATTCTTCTGTCTACCAAAAAATCCTGAAGGAGCATGTCCAGCCATCTGTTCGTGATCTCAAGCTGAAGCACATTTAGTTTATGCAGCAGGACACTAATCCAAAACACACTGGCAAGTCCACTTCTCAATGGCGTAAGAAACACAAAATTAAGACTTGGAGTGGCCTTGTCAAAGTCCTAACCTTAGTCCAATTGAGATGCTGTAGCATGACCTTAAAAAGGCGGTTCATGCTCAGAAATCCTCCAATGTGGCTTAATTACAACAATTTTGTAAAGATCAGTGGGCCAGAATTCCTCAAGAGCGTTGTAAAAGACTCGTTGCCAATTATGACAAATGTTTGATTGCAGTTTTTGCTGCTAAGAGTGGCCCAACCATTTAATAGGTTTAGTGGACTATCACTTTTCCACACAGGACCTGTAGGTTTGAATTTTATTTCCTTAATAATCAAGACCTTCATTTAAAAACTGCATTTTGTGTTTACGTGTGTATCTTTGTTTAATATTTATATTTGGTGATCTGAAACATTTAAGTGTCAAAAACATGCAAAAGAATAGGAAATCAATAAGGGGGCAAATATTTTTTCACACAATTTAATTTATATATACAGTATTTATATATTTATACATATATATATTTAGGGTCCATCTTGTAGCTGCAGTATGTCTTTTATGCTCTTTTAATCAAAATAGTGTCAACTAAGTACCTTATGTTATCCTCTCTGCGACATGCACCATACTAGTACTGCGCATATCGCTTCTCTTCCTTTGATATGGGCTTTGGCGGTGAGTCCACATCTTTCCCGGCACATGTCAGCTGTTTTGAACACCTGTGGCTATTAACCTGTTAAATGGCTCTGTCAACTCTTTTTAACGTGTGCTTCCAGCCATCGGGCCAGAAATCTGCCCATTGGTGACCCCCGTCAAGTGATCGCGGGTCACAGATAGGTTGGCATGACAACCAGAGGTCTCCTGGAGACCTCTATGGTTGTCACTGCCGGCTTGCTGTGAATGTCGCCCATTGGTTGGCGCTCATAGCAAGTGAGGTATTCTGATACACACAGGTGATCTGATCACCGCCTGTATGCAGTAGAGACAATCGGGATATGGCAGCTTCTAGTCTCCCATGGAGACTACGAAGCATGCCAAAAGTAGAAACAAATGATTTTAATAATATTAAAAAAACAAAAAAATAAAAATTTAAATCACTCCCCTTTCGCCCCATTCAAAATAAAACAATAAAAAAGACAAAGCTGCACATATTTGTTATCGCAACATTCAGAATCGCCTGATCTATCAATAAAGGACTAACTTGATTGCTAAAAGGCGTAGCAAGAAAAAAGTAAAAACTCCAGAATTACATTTTTTTGTTCACCATGACATTGCAATAAAATTCAATAATGGGCTATCAAAAGATCATACAGTATCTGCACCAAAATGGTATCAATAAAAATGGCTAATTAAAAAAAAATAAACTTTGGATTTTTCTCACCACTTATATAAAAAAAAACCTAGACATGTTTGGTGTCTATGAGCTTGTAATGACTTGGAGAATGATAACGGCCGGTCAGTTTTAACATTTGGTGAGCTTGGTAAGAAAAATTTAAAAAAGTTGTGGAATTGACCGTTTTTTGCAATTTCGCTGCACTTGGAATTTTTTCCCATTTTTGAGTACACGATATGGTAAAACCAATGGTATCCTTCAAAAATACAACTTGTCCTTCAAAAGGCAAGCCCTCACATGGCCATATTGATGGGAAAAATAAAAAAGTTATAACTCTGAAAAGAAGGGGAGCAAAAAACAGAAACACAAAAACGAAAAAGGTCTTCGTCTCAAAGGGGTTATTTACATGTAATATTTCTATTTATTTATTTATTTACTGCAGAGAACGTGCTCATTTTGCTTTTATCCTAGGTTTTATCTCAGAAAATATATTTTTTTACAGGCTTTTTGACAACAAACCACTACTTCTTCACTAAACAACTAGCTTTTTTCTGCTCTCTTACTAAAGGTACTATATTTGGAAGACTTGATAAAAATCCTTTCTAATTGTTTACTCATTTTGAGAATAGCAAACCTGTTGTGGATCAAAAAAAATAGGAATGCTTTTCACTTGTAGTTGACATGAAATTACTTTTTGACTTTCAAAATAGTTGAGCTTACCTGTTACCTATTTTTGCTCCCTAAATAAGGGGGTAATTTTGGAACGCATTGTGAAAATGCTTTGATTTCTTCAGTTAGCAAAAAAAAAATCTCCCCATACAAGAATGATTTTACCACCACCCTACATGAAAGGCTTTTTCCGTTTGCACCTCCTGTGTATAAACACCAGCAAGGCAGGCATTTGTCCACCAAAATGGAATAATTTTTGGACCATGTGTAAAATTTCAATAGCCTAACAAGTCTGGTACTGCAGTGTGTTTTTAAATAGCCTTTTTTTAACACGAGTTACCATCCGTTTTTACCTACAAAATAGGTTTAATTCACTTGGATAATAATAAAACTGTGCTTGCATTTGAGAGCATAATGAGAGAAATGTTACTTCAACTCTAATGGAATTATTATGGTTACAGCTGATTAGTGGCCACTTATTGCAGATGTAACATAATATTGTTCATGCCATTGCTTTTGTTCCTCAGGTTTTCACATGTGTATGTGACTGTTTTACTACTTAGTAGTGTTGAGCATTCCAATACCGCAAGTATCGGGTATAGGTCGATATTTGCGGTATCGGAATTCCGATACCGAGTTCCGATATTTACCGCATATCGGATACCGGAATCGGAAGTTCCCAGAATTCAAACTGCACGAATTCAGCCAATGAGGAATTATTACAAGTGTGGGCACATCCTGTTCAGCATGGTGGGCATGTAACTACTAGCAAGGCTGTGATTGGCTGCTGGAATGATGTCATGATGCACTATAAAAATCGCTGCCGCCATTTCGGGCTCACTCTGCTGTGAATTCAGTTAGTGACAGGATGCTGTGTTCTGACTGAGGGCCAGTTGAGATAGCAATTTGCTTCATTGTGCTTTACCCAGGCTAATTTAGCAACCGCTGTGTGAGAACCTTGCTTTTGCCTTGCAGTGCTGTTTTCACAGCTGTCTGCAAGGTCTCTGTGTGTGTGTGTGAGTGCAGCTCACTCTGTAGTCTGTGTGCAGCCACAGCCGGTTGTACTCAGCTCAGGGTGCTTCACTGCCTCATACTGTTCTACTGTTCTATCCATTGTCCTTTTTTGCTATTAGTGCAGCCTGCTGCACTGTTTTTTCAAATATTTCCTATTAGTGGCTTTCCACCCGTATCCATCTAAATTGTGGAAAAACACTACATAGGATAACATAGGTTTTTTGGGCCTTGCAGCGCCGTTTACGTCTGTCTGCACGGTCTCCGTGTGAGTGCAGCTCGCCCTGTAGTCTGTGTGCAGCCACAGCCGGTTGTATTCAGCTCAGGGTGCATCACTGCCTCATACCCTAAAATACATTGTCCTTTTTTGCAAATAGTGCAGCCTGCTGCACATTTTTTCAAATATTTCCTATTAGTGGCTTTCCACCCGTATCCAGCTAAATTGTGGAAAAACACTACATAGGATAACATAGAAAACACAAAAAAGCACAGTAAAACCAAAAACACTCTGCTGCAAAAAAATCACAGTGGACAGCAAGTGCTAGTAAAAAGATGGAAAAAACAGGGTATTTGGTTGATACGTTTTTTGCAAAAAATGTATATTAGGCCGCTCTACCAATCACCAAGGTATACCCATATCAGAGCAGTCCTAACTAATGTATGTAATCCCTATCTGATGTATTTAAAACCTGGTCATATGTACAATACCTGTATGAGCAGGATTAAGAAAAGGAATGTCCATGTGGACACGCTGGACAGAATGGCTCCTGTGCGCACAGCTCAAAAAAAGAGGGGTGGAGGCCTCCCCAATCTTGTGGAAACAAGAAAACAATTATGTAAAACCAGAACACATGAGCTGCGCACACAGTGAACAAGCCAGTAGAGACATGTTCACACCACCAAGAGACTTGAAAACACAAAAAAGCACAGTAAAACCAAAAACACTCTGCTGCAAAAAAATCACAGTGGACAGCAAGTGCTAGTAAAAAGATGGAAAAAACAGGGTATTTGGTTGATACGTTTTTTGCAAAAAATGTATATTAAGCCGCTCTACCAATCGCCAAGGTATACCCATATCAGAGCAGTCCTAACTAATGTATGTAATCCCTATCTGATGTATTCAAAACCTGGTCATATGTACAATACCTGTATGAGCAGGTTTCAGAAAAGGAATACATTTTATACGTGTTTCATTCAGCGTGTGCAAGGAACAAAATTAAAAGTGCAAACTTTTACTTGTGCAGCATTACTGCTGCACAAGGTGGCTCTTCTAGTTTGTAACACCTGAGGGGGGATTAAAGGTTATCTTTAAAATTGGTTCAATTAGGCTTCGGCCTACACTAGGCTCCTCCTGCTGTCCCTGGGCTCTAACACCGCCAGTTGGTGCTCAGAAGTGCTGGCTGCACAGAGAAAAACACCAGCCAATGTGTCAGTGGGGTTCAGCAACGCCAGCTGTTCCCCTGCTGTGTAGCCGGCATCGTGTCCTGCAAACGCCACGCAGACACAACAGACCTCCAAATGCCTCCAGTGCAGGCTTCGGCCTACACTCTGCTCCACCTGCTGACCCTTTGCTCCAACACCGCTAGTTGGGGCTCTAGGAAGACAAGCTTGAATAGGTCCCCATCCTGGTTCCAGTACCGTCAGCTGGTTCCGGGTAGAGCCTTTGGTTTAGGTGCCTCCTTCTGGGTATCCGAGTTCCACCAACGTCAGGTGGTCCTTGGTAGTGCTTTCAGGCACGGGTACCTCCTGCTTAGTAACCGGGTTCCAGTAATGTCAGCTGGTCCTCGGTAGTTCCATTGGCTCTTGGACCTTCAGCTACCCATCCGGGTTCCAGTACCGTCAGCTGGTTCCGGGCAGAGCTTTTGGCTTAGGTGCCTCCTTCTGGGTATCCGAGTTCCACCAACGTCAGGTAGTCCATGGTAGTGCTTTCTGGCACGGGTACCTCCTGCTTAGTAACCGGGTTCCAGTAACGTCAGCTGGTCCTCGGTAGTTCCATTGGCTCTTGGACCTTCGGGTAGCCATCCGAGTTCCAGTTCCATCAGCTGGTTCTCGGCATTTTCTCAGCCTCCTTGTACCTTCTGCTACATTTCCAAGTTCAAGACCCTAAAGACGACGACCCGGAAGACCACCCCTAAGATGACGACGACACCAGAGATGACAACCAATGAGATGACGACGTCCCTGGAGACGATGACCCTGAAGACCACCCCGATGATGACGACGACGACGACCCTGGAGACGACGACATGGAAGACCGAGAAGCAGAAGAACAAGCGGCTGCAGAACAAAGTGCAGAAGAACATTAAGCATAACACTAAACATCAGAGCAAAAGATATTATCTAAATTATAAGCAGAAGAAGACTAAGCAGTGTATGGGGGAGAGTCCGTTCCTCCTCGTGGTGCCCCTGGATAAAGCCTGCTGCTGCAGGCCAAACTGAACGCGGACAAATCCTGTTGCAACTCTTTTGTGACAGGCAGAATGGAAGGTGTAATCTTCAAACTTTCATAGATACCAACTACAGGAATGCCTGTCACAAATAAAAATATGATGAAGAAGTAGAATATGAAGAAGAATAATAGTTGAAAAAAAGAATATGAAGAATGTAACAAAAAAAAAAAAAGATAATGAAGAAGGTGAATAAGATGAAGAAGAAGTCAATGTCAAAGATGCTGCTGCTGAGGATGATGAAGAAGAAAGTGTGGGAGAAGTAAAAAAAAAGGAGAAGGGCGTGGAAGTAGTGAAACATCAATATCTGACAAAATAAAAAAAATCTTAACATTGTCAATATCTTGGTAAATCCGAACGTCTTAAAAAAATTAAATAAAATTCCTGCTATTCTATTTGATTGGGCTAAACCTCTATGCCTTTAATGTCTCCGCCACCTCCCCCAATACATCCTACATTATTCTTAGTTGTTTTCCTTCATGTAGAATGAACCTACTAGGAAAGAAAGGGTTTATTTTAATTCCGATATTTTCGTCCCATTGACTTGCATTGGTATCGGTATCGGCGAGATCCGATATTTTGCCGATATCGGCCGATCCAATCCGATACCAATACTTTCCGATATCGGAAGGTATCGCTCAACACTACTACTTAGTCATTACACCAGCCTTCAGATACTCCTGTAGGCAACCCAGGGGCTTTTGGATCGAAAGCCATATCACTGTACAGGGTTGTAAAGGTGGAAAATGAAGCGACCTGTAAAGCTATGTTTTTAATGCAAAAAAAGGAGACCATAAAAAAGATGTGAAAAGAGTTAACAGACCTCCTTAAAGAATCACCCACAGCAAGAAAACTTTTAGGACTGGGTCTTACCGATTTACAGTGGTCTGTTCTTAAAAGGTGAAGGATCTAAAAATGATAGGTTTAAAATTATAATACCACTGATGAGTAGTGTTGAGCATTCCGATACCGCAAGTATCAGGTATCGGCCGATACTTGCGGTATCGGAATTCCGATACCGAGATCCGATACTTTTGTGGTATCGGGAATCGGAATCGGAAGTTCCCAGTGTATGGTTCCCAGGGTCTGAAGGAGAGGAAACTCTCCTTCAGGCCCTGGGATCCATATCCATGTAAAAAATAAAGAATTAAAACAAAAAATAGGGATATACTCACCCTCTGACGCGCCCTGCTAGTAACCGGCAGCCTGCTTTGCTTAAAATGAGCGCGTTCAGCACCTTCCATGACGTCACGGCTTCTGATTGGTCGCGTGCCGCTGATGTGACCGCCACGCGACCAATCACAAGCCGTGACGTCATTCTCAGGCCCTAAACTCCTCATTCTAGGAATTTAGGACCTGAGAATGACGTCGCGGCTTGTGATTGGTCGCGTGGCGGTCACATGAGCGGCACGCGACCAATCAGAAGCCGTGACATCATGGAAGGTGCTGAACGCGCTCATTTTAAGCAAAGCAGGCTGCTGGTTAACAGCGGTAAGGTGCAGGGGCCTCCGGACGGGTGAGTATATCAATATTTTTTATTTTAATTCTTTATTTTACACATTAATATGGATCCCAGGGCCTGAAGGAGAGTTTCCTCTCCTTCAGACCCTGGGAACCATCAGGATACCTTCCGATACTTGGTGTCCCATTGACTTATATTGGTATCGGGTATCGGTATCAGCGATATCCGATACTTTTTGGGTATCGGCCGATACTATCCGATACCGATACTTTCAAGTATCGGACGGTATCGCTCAACACTACTGATGAGTGTTCACAAAAATTGCAATTAAAACTCCTTGCATCTTTAACAACTTTGAATTGTAGCTTTTACATCAGTCAAATTATTTTTTATATACCAAGATAACATCAACACAACAACAGATGTTTATTAGGTGTTTTACTTTGTGGAAAACCCAACAGAGAAATTTGTATTTTGAAAATCTGCATCAAATTTATATTTAACTTGTCTCTTAAGTTTCAAGTAGAAAGATCAAAAGAAACGTTGCTGCAAGGATAAAATGATGAATCATTAAAAAATGCATTAGCATCAACAATGGGATTAGTTAAGCTGAAGTTTTACATGGCAAAATACTACAGCAGCTAAATTGGTAAATACTGTACGTTCCTTATTTGCTGCCCTTTTGAGACAATAGGTGATTAGTCTTCAAGAGTTTAAATAATATGTTCATATATGAAGTCTAACCTGTACATTTATACAGCAAGCTCCATTAATGTTTGGATATGAAGAAACTTAGTTTTATTTAAGGTAGCTACTAGTGTTGAGCGATACCGTCCGATACTTGAAAGTATCGGTATCGGAAAGTATCGGCCGATACCGGCAAAGTATCGGATCCAATCCGATACCGATACCCGATACCAATACAAGTCAATGGGACTCAAGTATCGGACGGTATTCCTGATGGTTCTCAGGGTCTGAAGGAGAGGAAACTCTCCTTCAGGCCCTGGGATCCACATTAATGTGTAAAAGAAAGAATTAAAATAAAAAATATTGCTATACTCACCTCTCCGACGCAGCCTGCACCTTATCGAGGGAAGCGGCAGCGTTCTTTGTTTAAAATTCGCGCTTTTCTTTCCTTACGTGAAGTCCCGGCTTGTGATTGGTCGCATGCCGCCCATGTGGCGGCGACGCAACCAATCACAGCAAGCCGTGACGTAATTTCAGGTCCTTAAGGATTTTAAACTTACGTCCCGGCTTTGTGATTGGTTGCGTCGCAGTCACATGGGCGCCGCAACCAATCACAAGCCGTGACGTCACGGGAGGCTGGACACGCGCGCATTTTAAAATGGGCGCGTGTCCAGCCTCCCGTGACGTCCCGGCTTGTGATTGGTTGCGGCGCGGTCAACCAATCACAAGCCGGGAGGCTGGACACGCGCGCATTTTAAAATGGGCGCGTGTCCAGCCTCCCTGTTGTGAATTTGCTTTTTGCTCCCTCTAGTGGTTACTAGTTTTTTGACTCTGGTTTTTCTGTCATTCCTTTTATCCGCACCTGGGTCGTTAGTTAGGGGTGTTGCTATATAAGCTCCCTGGACCTTCAGTTCAATGCCTGGCAACGTAGTTATCAGAGCTAGTCTGCTGTGCTCTTGTCTACTGATCCTGGTTCCAGTTATATCAGCTAAGTCTGCCTTTTGCTTTTTGCTATTTGTTTTGGTTTTGTATTTTTGTCCAGCTTGTTCCAAATCTATATCCTGACCTTTGCTGGAAGCTCTAGGGGGCTGGTGTTCTCCCCCCGGACCGTTAGACGGTTCGGGGGTTCTTGAATTTCCAGTGTGGATTTTGATAGGGTTTTTGTTGACCATATAAGTTACCTTTCTTTATTCTGCTATCAGTAAGCGGGCCTCTCTGTGCTAAACCTGGTTCATTTCTGTGTTTGTCATTTCCTCTTACCTCACCGTCATTATTTGTGGGGGGCTTCTATCCAGCTTTGGGGTCCCCTTCTCTGGAGGCAAGAAAGGTCTTTGTTTTCCTCTACTAGGGGTAGCTAGATTCTCCGGCTGGCGCGTGTCATCTAGAATCAACGTAGGAATGATCCCCGGCTACTTCTAGTGTTGGCGTTAGGAGTAGATATATGGTCAACCCAGTTACCACTGCCCTATGAGCTGGATTTTTGTATTCTGCAGACTTCCACGTTCCTCTGAGACCCTCGCCATTGGGGTCATAACAGTTTGCCAGGCCAGTATTAAATGTTTAATGCATTGCAGAAGAGGGATTATAAGAAAGAAGATTCTGAGTTTTTTTTTTCTCCTTCCCCTTTACCTCAGAGTGGCTATGCTTGCTGCAGACATGAATGTCCAGACCTTGATTACAAGTGTGGACCAGCTGGCTACTCGTGTGCAGGGCATACAAGACTATGTTATCAGAAATCCTAGGTCAGAACCTAAAATACCGATTCCTGAACTGTTTTCCGAAGACAGGTTTAAGTTTAGGAATTTCGTGAATAATTGTAAATTGTTTTTGTCCCTGAGACCCTGTTCATCAGGAGATTCTGCTCAGCAAGTTAAAATTGTTATTTCGTTCTTACGGGGCGACCCTCAGGATTGGGCTTTTTCGCTGGCGCCAGGAGATCCGGCATTGGCTGATCTTGATGCGTTTTTTCTGGCGCTCGGTTTACTTTATGAGGAACCCAATCTTGAGATTCAGGCAGAAAAGGCCTTGCTGTCTATGTCTCAGGGGCAGGACGAGGCTGAAGTGTATTGCCAAAAATTTCGGAAATGGTCCGTGCTGACACATTGGAACGAGTGTGCACTGGCCGCTAATTTTAGAAATGGCCTTTCTGAAGCCATTAAGAATGTTATGGTGGGTTTTCCCATTCCCACAGGTCTGAATGATACTATGGCACTGGCTATTCAAATTGACCGGCGGTTGCGGGAGCGCAAAACCGCAAATTCCCTCATGGTGTTGTCTGAACAGACACCTAATTCGGTGCAATGTGATAGAAAAACCGCAAATTCCCTCATGGTGTTGTCTGAACAGACACCTGATTTAATGCAATATGATAGAATCCTGACTAGAAATGAGCGGAAAATTCATAGACGCCGGAATGGCTTGTGCTACTACTGTGGTGATTCTACACATGTTATCTCAGCATGCTCTAAACGTATAGCTAAGGTTGTTAGTCCTGTCACCGTTGGTAATTTGCAACCTAAATTTATTCTGTCTGTAACTTTGATTTGCTCACTGTCATCTTATCCTGTCATGGCGTTTGTAGATTCAGGTGCTGCCCTGAGTCTCATGGATCTCTCATTTGCTAAGCGCTGTGGATTTACTCTTGAACCATTAGAAAATCCTATTCCTCTTAGGGGTATTGATGCTACACCATTGGCAGCAAATAAACCGCAGTATTGGACTCAGGTTACCATGTGCATGACTCCTGAACACCGCGAGGTGATACGTTTCCTGGTTTTACATAAAATGCATGATTTGATCGTTTTAGGGCTGCCATGGTTACAGACCCATAATCCAGTCCTGGACTGGAAGGCTATGTCAGTCTCAAGTTGGGGCTGTCGTGGTATTCATGAGGATTCCCTGCCTGTGTCTATTGCTTCTTCTACGCCTTCGGAAGTTCCGGAGTATTTGTCTGATTATCAGGATGTCTTCAGTGAGTCTGAGTCCAGTGCACTGCCTCCTCATAGGGACTGTGACTGTGCTATAGATTTGATCCCAGGCAGTAAATTTCCTAAGGGAAGACTGTTTAATCTGTCGGTACCTGAACATACCGCTATGCGTTCATATATCAAGGAGTCTCTGGAAAAAGGACATATTCGTCCGTCTTCTTCCCCTCTTGGTGCGGGATTCTTTTTTGTGGCAAAAAAGGACGGATCTTTGAGACCTTGTATTGATTATCGGCTTTTAAATAAGATCACTGTCAAATTTCAGTATCCTTTACCGCTGTTGTCTGACTTGTTTGCCCGGATTAAGGGTGCCAAGTGGTTCACCAAGATAGACCTTCGTGGTGCGTACAACCTTGTGCGCATTAAGCAAGGTGATGAATGGAAAACCGCATTCAATACGCCCGAAGGTCATTTTGAGTACTTGGTGATGCCTTTTGGGCTCTCCAATGCGCCTTCAGTTTTTCAGTCCTTTATGCATGACATTTTCCGGAAGTATCTGGATAAATTTTTGATTGTTTATCTGGATGATATTTTGGTTTTTTCTGATAATTGGGATTCGCATGTGGAGCAGGTCAGGTTGGTCTTTAAAATTTTGCGTGAAAATTCTTTGTTTGTCAAGGGCTCAAAGTGTCTCTTTGGTGTACAGAAGGTTCCCTTTTTGGGGTTCATTTTTTCCCCTTCTGCTGTGGAGATGGACCCAGTCAAGGTCCGAGCTATTCTTGATTGGACTCAGCCCTCGTCAGTTAAGAGTCTTCAGAAGTTCTTGGGCTTCGCTAACTTCTACCGTCGTTTTATCGCTAATTTTTCTAGCATTGTGAAACCTTTGACGGATATGACCAAGAAGGGCTCCGATGTAGCTAACTGGGCTCCTGCTGCCGTGGAGGCTTTCCAGGAGTTGAAACGCCGGTTTACTTCGGCGCCTGTTTTGTGCCAGCCTGACGTCTCACTTCCCTTTCAGGTTGAGGTGGATGCTTCGGAGATTGGGGCAGGGGCCGTTTTGTCGCAGAGAGGCCCTGGTTGCTCTGTTATGAAGCCTTGTGCCTTTTTCTCTAGGAAATTTTCGCCTGCCGAGCGAAATTATGATGTGGGCAATCGGGAGTTGTTGGCCATGAAATGGGCATTTGAGGAGTGGCGTCATTGGCTCGAGGGTGCTAAGCATCGTGTGGTGGTCTTGACTGATCACAAGAATCTGATGTATCTCGAGTCTGCTAAACGCCTTAATCCGAGACAGGCCCGCTGGTCATTGTTTTTCTCCCGCTTTGATTTTGTTGTCTCGTATTTACCAGGTTCAAAGAATGTGAAGGCCGATGCTCTTTCTAGGAGCTTTGTGCCTGATGCTCCTGGAGTCGCTGATCCTGTTGGTATTCTTAAAGATGGAGTTATCTTGTCAGCTATTTCTCCGGATCTGCGACGTGTGTTGCAGAGATTTCAGGCTGATAGGCCTGAGTCTTGTCCACCTGACAGACTGTTTGTCCCGGATAAGTGGACCAGCAGAGTCATTTCCGAGGTTCATTCCTCGGTGTTGGCAGGTCACCCGGGAATTTTTGGCACCAGAGATCTGGTGGCCAGGTCCTTTTGGTGGCCTTCCTTGTCAAGGGATGTGCGGTCATTTGTGCAGTCCTGTGGGACTTGTGCTCGAGCTAAGCCTTGCTGTTCTCGTGCCAGCGGTTTGCTCTTGCCCTTGCCTGTCCCGAAGAGACCTTGGACACATATCTCCATGGATTTCATTTCTGATCTTCCGCTATCTCAGGGCATGTCCGTTATCTGGGTGATATGTGATCGCTTCTCCAAGATGGTCCATTTGGTTCCTTTGCCTAAGCTGCCTTCCTCTTCCGATCTGGTTCCTGTGTTTTTCCAGAACGTGGTTCGTTTGCACGGCATCCCTGAGAATATTGTGTCAGACAGAGGATCCCAGTTCATTTCCAGGTTCTGGCGATCCTTTTGTAGTAGGATGGGCATTGATTTGTCGTTTTCGTCTGCTTTCCATCCTCAGACTAATGGACAGACGGAGCGAACCAATCAGACTTTGGAGGCTTATTTGAGGTGTTTTGTCTCTGCTGATCAGGACGATTGGGTGACATTCTTGCCGTTGGCTGAGTTTGCCCTTAATAATCGGGCTAGTTCCGCCACCTTGGTTTCGCCTTTTTTCTGCAACTCTGGTTTCCATCCTCGCTTTTCTTCGGGTCATGTGGAGCCTTCTGACTGTCCTGGGGTGGATTCTGTGGTGGATAGGTTGCAGCAGATCTGGAATCATGTGGTGGACAACTTGAAGTTGTCACAGGAGAAGGCTCAGCGCTTTGCCAACCGCCGCCGCGGTGTGGGTCCCCGACTACGCGTTGGGGATTTGGTGTGGCTTTCTTCCCGCTTTGTTCCTATGAAGGTCTCCTCTCCCAAATTTAAACCTCGTTTTATTGGGCCTTACAAGATATTGGAAATCCTTAATCCTGTATCTTTTCGTCTGGATCTTCCTGTGTCGTTTGCTATTCACAATGTATTTCATAGGTCCTTGTTGCGGCGGTACATTGTGCCTGTAGTTCCTTCTGCTGAGCCTCCTGCTCCGGTGTTGGTTGAGGGCGAGTTGGAGTACGTGGTGGAGAAGATCTTGGATTCTCGCCTCTCCAGGCGGAGGCTTCAGTACCTGGTCAAGTGGAAGGGCTATGGTCAGGAGGATAATTCCTGGGTGGTCGCCTCTGATGTTCATGCGGCCGATTTAGTTCGTGCCTTTCATGCCGCTCATCCTGATCGCCCTGGTGGTCGTGGTGAGGGTTCGGTGACCCCTCACTAAGGGGGGGGTACTGTTGTGAATTTGCTTTTTGCTCCCTCTAGTGGTTACTAGTTTTTTGACTCTGGTTTTTCTGTCATTCCTTTTATCCGCACCTGGGTCGTTAGTTAGGGGTGTTGCTATATAAGCTCCCTGGACCTTCAGTTCAATGCCTGGCAACGTAGTTATCAGAGCTAGTCTGCTGTGCTCTTGTCTACTGATCCTGGTTCCAGTTATATCAGCTAAGTCTGCCTTTTGCTTTTTGCTATTTGTTTTGGTTTTGTATTTTTGTCCAGCTTGTTCCAAATCTATATCCTGACCTTTGCTGGAAGCTCTAGGGGGCTGGTGTTCTCCCCCCGGACCGTTAGACGGTTCGGGGGTTCTTGAATTTCCAGTGTGGATTTTGATAGGGTTTTTGTTGACCATATAAGTTACCTTTCTTTATTCTGCTATCAGTAAGCGGGCCTCTCTGTGCTAAACCTGGTTCATTTCTGTGTTTGTCATTTCCTCTTACCTCACCGTCATTATTTGTGGGGGGCTTCTATCCAGCTTTGGGGTCCCCTTCTCTGGAGGCAAGAAAGGTCTTTGTTTTCCTCTACTAGGGGTAGCTAGATTCTCCGGCTGGCGCGTGTCATCTAGAATCAACGTAGGAATGATCCCCGGCTACTTCTAGTGTTGGCGTTAGGAGTAGATATATGGTCAACCCAGTTACCACTGCCCTATGAGCTGGATTTTTGTATTCTGCAGACTTCCACGTTCCTCTGAGACCCTCGCCATTGGGGTCATAACACCTCCCGTGACGTCCCAGCTTGTGATTGGTTGCGGCGCGGTCAACCAATCACAAGCCGGGAGGCTGGACACGCGCGCATTTAAAATGCACGCGTGTCCAGCCTCCCGGCTTGTGATTGGTTGACCGCGCCGCAACCAATCACAAGCCGGGACGTCACGGGAGGCTGGACACGCGCCCATTTTAAAATGCGCGCGTGTCCAGCCTCCCGTGACGTCACGGCTTGTGATTGGTTGCGGCGCCCATGTGACTGCGACGCAACCAATCACAAAGCCGGGACGTAATTTTAAAATACTGAATGACCTGAAATTACGTCACGGCTTGCTGTGATTGGTTGCGTCGCCGCCACATGGGCGGCATGCGACCAATCACAAGCCGGGACTTCATGTAAGGAAAGAAAAGCGCGAATTTTAAACAAAGAACGCTGCCGCTTCCCTCGGTAAGGTGCAGGCTGCGTCGGAGAGGTGAGTATAGCAATATTTTTTATTTTAATTCTCTCTTTTACACATTTTTACATTAATGTTGTTTCGATGCCGATACCCGATACCACAAAAGTATCGGATCTCGGTATCGGAATTCCGATACCCGCAAGTATCGGCCGATACCCGATACTTGCAGTATCGGAATGCTCAACACTAGTAGCTACTACAGAATATCCAAGACAAAATTATATAAATAAAATGTTCTAAAAGGGAAGACCGCCAGATAAATATAAAAAAATTTAGATTCCAAGGCAATAACAACACCTTCACAAGATGAGCTGGAATGCGGGCATCCAGGGTCGGACTGGGGTGCCTAGGGCCCACCAGGGGAATTAACTCTAGGGGCCCACTCTACAGCTTCCATAAATATTTTTTATATAATATATACGGACAGAGATGTTAATCATATTTGCAATATACCTCATTAGGAAAATAAGTTTCTGTCAGCAGTGAATGACGAGTCCGGATGTTCCTGAGCTCCCGACTTTCTCTATCCCTCATTTACAGGTTTGTTTGTTTTGTTTTTTTTAAAACTGAATTAGCAATGGAGGGCAGAGAAAGTCATGAACTCATGAATATTCAGGTCCCATCATTATATGCTGGAGCTCTCAATACAAGATTGTGGTACAACTGAGTGACCCGGCATTCTGCTATGGGGATCTGTCACTAGTATGTTTCCCTTAGTTAGGACATCATGAAATCAGTGACAGATTCCCTGTAACAGAATCCCTGAATTACACCTTTATGGTAATTCACACTAGCGAGTCCACTGCCGAATGCCCGCTGCTTGTATCCCACAGTGGACCCGCTCTGGAGGAGGATCGTGCCGACACTATACTGATATAATATACTCATGTATAATGCTGGGTGCATTATATACAATGTTTTGAGTCAGAGTGAAATCCTTCAGGTGTATTGGACCCCTCTTTAAAGGCTCTCTGTCAGCACAGAATGATTATTGAAACCAAGCAGAGGCGCTCAGATTATCATGGCAGCCAATCATTTATATACACCTTCCCACCTGCTTGTTTTCCATCCATCTCCATCCTTCTCTGGCTCTATAATGTCAGAGCTGTCAATCACATTGGAGGGGGGTGGAGAATGATAGAATACAAACAGGTGAGAAGGTGAATTTTCATGATTGGCCCCACCGTGAAGCACCGAGTGGCAGGACTTAGTCTGAACAGCCATTCTGTAGTGACAGATTCCCTTTAAGGGTAACTTGTCACCTTGAGAGACATTATTTATCTGCAGATATAGGTTAATCTGCAGGTAAATGGGGTTTAAAGCCTGGTTAGCCAGCTTAAATTTTAATGCGTTGGCTGCAGGGAGAAATTTAAGCTTTATTCTCCCTTCCGCCAGTCACTTCCTGTGATAGGGTCGGTGCAAGGAGGAAGACATTACAGTCACCCCTAACTACAAAGTGAGCATGCTGTAATAACGTCCCGCCACTGTGATTATGACATCGTCCATGGAGCCAAACCTCAGGTCGGGCACGTGACACCCATCAGCAATCTTCAACTGCGTCACAGGAGGCTGATGGGTGCAGGTGAGTGCAGGCACCGGCCATCGTGCCATCTAAATGCCGCTGTCAGTGATTGACAAGGGCATTTAAATACCTAAAACAGCAGCAATCAAGGTGAGCTCTGATCACTGTTGTTACAGGCAGATGCCGGCTGTGTATCACATCTGACATCTGCCTGGTATGGAGCAATCGCAGCTCCTGAACCCGCTCCATACAAGCACATCTCTAAGGTGACAGCTGTGACAAGGTTAGAAAATTTCACTTGTCTGTTCCTAAACATGGAAAGACAAATGGAATTCCCTAACACGTGAAAGAGCCCTTATAGATTTGGTAAATGTGCCCAAACATACAAATGTTTTTACACTCCAGAATACACACCTTACAACGATACAAAGATAATTCCAAACAGCAGACAGGCACAAACACGCAGACAGGCACAAACACGCCAGTACATGAATACATCACCTGAACCACCATCAGTACATTGTACACAAATTTTAGTGTTAACTCAACCCCATATACCTTTGTATCACATGATCCTACAACTCCCAGTATGTCCTTAACAATTTAGATACTGGGAGTTGCTGTTATCAGTCATCATCAGACTGCAGACCATACAGGAACCACAGCACTGATGAGACGCAGGCTGTATCACAAATAAACATTTACATCCAGGTATCTTACCTGTGACCTCTTCTCTGCTTAGAGTTTTTCTTTTTCTTTTCATCTCCATCTTGTCCAGACTCCATGATGACTCTTCTCATCCACAGCTGTTCTCCGCCGACTTAGTAACATAGTAACATAGTAACATAGTAACATAGTTAGTAAGGCCGAAAAAAGACATTTGTCCATCCAGTTCAGCCTATATTCCTATATTCCATCATAATAAATCCCCAGATCTACATCCTTCTACAGAACCTAATAATTGTATGATACAATATTGTTCTGCTCCAGGAAGCAGAACAATATTCTCCATCTTCTCCAGTCTTCTGCAGCAAATCTCCACACGATGCCCCTAAAAATAGCAGTCATTACAATGCTCCTGAATAAAAATATCTGCCCTACGCGGAGACTACTAACTCTCACAATGCTCCCTGCCCTAAATATGACCTACACACTCTATAATTCTTATGGTACATGCCCTCTTCACTTAGCTCTCTTTTCTATACTGGGCCTCCTCTTCACACTGTCCTCTCACATGGTGTCCCCCCTATACTGCCCATCTGTATAAGGTGCCCCCTCATCATACTACCGCTCTACAGCATACTATTCCCTCCTTTCTGTGCCCTCACACTGTCCCCCCACACTGCCCAATCTATATACCTCTCCCCACACTACCTAGTCTCTGTTCTGTGTCCCCTCTCTCTTTTCTCCCCATGCTGTCTCCTCTCACTCTCCATGTTGTCTCCTCATACATCCCCCTTCTGTTCCAGCACCCATTCTCCCCTCATTCACCACACTGTTTCTTCCCACATTCTCCACATACTGTATCCTAAAAATTCACCCCTCTATCTCTCCCCAATTAAAATATTTGGAAGAGCACAAAGACACACAAAGAAATACATAAGCACATATACACACACACACGAAGACATGCATTAGTAGACACACGCACGCACACACACACATGCAGATTGCACACACACAGAAATGGGGGCACACACATATACACACAGGCAAGTGCACTTATGCACGCAAAAGTGCATACGCAAACTCGCAGACAGTCATGCTCATACACCAGATAAGCACACAGAAATTCATACTCAAACAAACACACACAGGGAAGCATGCACACACACACCCATGTGTAGACACAAATACACAGAAATGCACACATATACTAGACACATACAAGCACACCCAGGAAGACACACACACATGCAGACACTCAATGGCATACATACCAACACAGGCATACACATACAAGCATATATACACACATATGCCATGCATACATACACATGCAGGCATACACATACAAGCATATATACACATACAAGCATAAATACACTTACAGGCATACACATACAAGCATATATACACACACAAATATACCATGCACACATACAAACATGTATACACACATATACCATGCAAACATACACTGTGTATGTATGCATGGTATATGTTTATATATGCTTGTATGTGTATGTATGCATGGTATGTGTATGTATATGCCTGTAGGTGTATGATACACATACACATACAGGCATACACATACAAGCATATATACACACACATATACCATGCATACATACACATACAGGCATATACATACACATATACCATGCATGCATACATACACATACAGGCATACACATACAAGCATATATACACACTAGATGTTTCCAGCCAGCTAACGCTCGGCACGCTCATTGCTATCTAATTAATGCTGCTGGTGATTAAACTAAAGTAAATAATGACAGCATTCAATAGTGATTACGCAGGTGGTAAATTAACTTAAAATGAAGTTAATAACAATAGTGTGGTGATGTGTTGGGGGCGGGATTATGTGTGGTGATGTGGTGGGGGGCGGGATTATGTGTGGTAATGTGGTGGGGGGCGGGATTATGTGTGGTAATGTGTTGGGGGCGGGATTATGTGTGGTAATGGGGTGGGGGCGGGATTACGTGTGGTGATGTGGTGGGGTGGCGGGATTATGAGTGGTAAAGGGGTGGGGGGCTGGATTATGTGGGGTAATGGGGTGGGGGGCGGTATTATGTGAGGTGATGTGTTGGGGGCGGGATTATGTGTGGTGATGTGGTGGGAGGGCGGGATTATGCGTGATGATGTGGTGGGGGGGCGAGATTATGTGTGGTAATGTGGTGGGGAGGGATTATGTGTGGTAATGTGGTGGGGGACGGGATTATGCGTGGTAATGGGGTGGGGGCGGGATTATGTGTGGTAATGGGGTGTGGGGGCTGGATTATGTGTGGTGGTGTGTTGGGGGGCAGGATTATGTGTGGTGATGTGGTGGGAGGGCGGGATTATGCGTGATGATGTGGTGGGGGGGCGAGATTATGTGTGGTAATGTGGTGGGGCAGGATTATGTGTGGTAATGTGGGGGGGGCGGGATTATGTGTGGTAATGGGGTGTGGGGGCTTGATTATGTGTAGTAATGGGGTGTGGGGGCTGGATTATGTGTGGTGATGTGTTGGAGGGCAGAATTATGTGTGGTGATGTGGTGGGGGTGGGATTATGTGTGGTGATGTGGTGGGGGGGCGGGATTATGAGTGGTGATGTGGTGGGGGCAGGATTATGTGTGGTAATGTGGTGGGGGCGGGATTATGTGTGGTAATGTGGTGGGAGGCGGGATTATGTGTGGTAATGTGGTGGGGGGCGGGATTATGTGTGGTAATGTGATGGGGGTGGGTTTATGCGTGGTAATGTGGTGGGGGCGGAATTATCTGTGGTAATGTGGTGGGTGGGCGGTATTATGTGTGGGAATGGGGTGTGTGGGCGGGATTATGTGTGGTGATGTGGTGGGGGCGGGATTATGTATAGCAATATGGTGGGGGGGCGGTATTATGTGTGGTAATGGGGTGTGTGGGCGGGATTATGTGTGGTGATGTGGTGGGAGGCGGGATTATGTGTGGTGATGTGATGGGGGCGGGTTTATGTGTGGTAATGTAGTGAAGGGCTGGATTATGTGTGGTAATGTGGTGAGGGGCAGGATTATCTGTAGTTATGTGGTGGGGGGCGGCATTATGTGTGGTAATGTGGTGGGAGCAGGATAACCTGTGGTAATGTGGTGGGGGGGCGGGATTATGTGTGGTAATGTGGGGGGGCAGGATTATGTGTGGTAATGTGGTAGGGGCAGGATAATCTGTGGTAATGTGGTGGGGGGCGGGATTATGTGTGGTAATGTGGGGGGTGGGATTTTGTGTGGTAATGGGGTGGGTGGGCGGGATTATGCATAGTAATGTGGTGGGGGGCCAGGATTATGTGTGGTGATGTGGTGGGGGCGGGATTATGTGTGGTGATGTGGTGGGGGCGGGATTATGTGTGTTGATGGGTTGGGGGGGCGGTATTATGTGTGGTAATGTGGTGGGGGGCGGGATTATGTGTGGTAATGTGGTGGGGGGCGGGATTATGTGTGGTGATGTGGGGGGCGGGATTATTTAAGGTGTTGTAATGGGGGGCGGGATTATGTGTGTCACGGGAAGACTAGGTAAGCTAAGGCTCATTACCCGGGCCCCTGCAATATCCCTCAGACTAGGGAAAACCCTGTCTGTCCCTCTCCCAGAATTTACACTAATGGTGTGCTTGTCTGGGCCACCAGGCCTGGCCCTGACTCCTGTTTCACCCTATGCTGAAACCACCACCCGCCACCCAGTGAATAGACCACACACCAACCCCCACAGAAAGCACAGACAGGGAAAACTAAAAAACGCACCACGCCGCAGACACACAGGAGAACACAATAATGTGCCCAGGGCAAAACAAATACAAATATAGGAAGGAGAAATATAACAAAGGATAATACACCACCAGATATGATATTTCTACTCCGACCACCACTCCAGACCGGAATCACTAGGCATGAGGCACAAGCTATAATCGGAGACGCCCAAAGTCCAGCAATACTATTTAAAGGCCGTGGGCGTGACCCAGCCTCCAACCCGGGTACCAGCTAGATTAACCCTGGGCAACCTGGATAAAAATCTAGCGGTGCCACTGAGCGTATAGTGGACGAATGTGGAATTACCGCTGTCTGTCGGACGCAAAAGTGTGAATAGCGTCCGACATGACAGTACCCCGCCTTCTACGAGGGACCCCAGGGCCCTCACGACTTTTAGGACCTGGCTTGTCCGGATGGTGGCGGTGAAACATACTGACCAGCCGGTCCACATGTATGTCCGAGGCTGGTACCCAAGACCTCTCCTCCTGCCCATAGCCCCACCAGTGTACCAGGTACTGTAAAGTGCGGCGCACTACTCGAGAGTCAACCACCTTGGAGACTTCAAATTCCAAATTGCCATCCACCAAGACCGGAGGTGGCATCGGCGCTGCGTCCACGGAACCCACCACCTTTTTCAATAAAGATCTGTGGAACACGTTGTGTATCTTATATACCGTAGGGAGCTCCAATCGGTAGGCTACCGGGTTAATGATGGCGGCGACCCTAAATGGACCAATAAACCTTGGACCTAATTCTTATGGTACATGCCCTCTTCACTTAGCTCTCTTTTCTATACTGGGCCTCCTCTTCACACTGTCCTCTCACATGGTGTCCCCCCTATACTGCCCATCTGTATAAGGTGCCCCCTCATCATACTACCGCTCTACAGCATACTATTCCCTCCTTTCTGTGCCCTCACACTGTCCCCCCACACTGCCCAATCTATATACCTCTCCCCACACTACCTAGTCTCTGTTCTGTGTCCCCTCTCTCTTTTCTCCCCATGCTGTCTCCTCTCACTCTCCATGTTGTCTCCTCATACATCCCCCTTCTGTTCCAGCACCCATTCTCCCCTCATTCACCACACTGTTTCTTCCCACATTCTCCACATACTGTATCCTAAAAATTCACCCCTCTATCTCTCCCCAATTAAAATATTTGGAAGAGCACAAAGACACACAAAGAAATACATAAGCACATATACACACACACACGAAGACATGCATTAGTAGACACACGCACGCACACACACACATGCAGATTGCACACACACAGAAATGGGGGCACACACATATACACACAGGCAAGTGCACTTATGCACGCAAAAGTGCATACGCAAACTCGCAGACAGTCATGCTCATACACCAGATAAGCACACAGAAATTCATACTCAAACAAACACACACAGGGAAGCATGCACACACACACCCATGTGTAGACACAAATACACAGAAATGCACACATATACTAGACACATACAAGCACACCCAGGAAGACACACACACATGCAGACACTCAATGGCATACATACCAACACAGGCATACACATACAAGCATATATACACACATATGCCATGCATACATACACATGCAGGCATACACATACAAGCATATATACACATACAAGCATAAATACACTTACAGGCATACACATACAAGCATATATACACACACAAATATACCATGCACACATACAAACATGTATACACACATATACCATGCAAACATACACTGTGTATGTATGCATGGTATATGTTTATATATGCTTGTATGTGTATGTATGCATGGTATGTGTATGTATATGCCTGTAGGTGTATGATACACATACATATACAGGCATATACATACACACATATACCATGCATACATACACATACAGGCATACACATACAAGCATATATACACACACATATACCATGCATACATACACATACAGGCATATACATACACATATACCATGCATGCATACATACACATACAGGCATACACATACTAGCATATATACACACTAGATGTTTCCAGCCAGCTAACGCTCGGCACGCTCATTGCTATCTAATTAATGCTGCTGGTGATTAAACTAAAGTAAATAATGACAGCATTCAATAGTGATTACGCAGGTGGTAAATTAACTTAAAATGAAGTTAATAACAATAGTGTGGTGATGTGTTGGGGGCGGGATTATGTGTGGTGATGTGGTGGGGGGCGGGATTATGTGTGGTAATGTGGTGGGGGGCGGGATTATGTGTGGTAATGTGGTGGGGGGCGGGATTATGTGTGGTAATGGGGTGGGGGCGGGATTACGTGTGGTGATGTGGTGGGGTGGCGGGATTATGAGTGGTAAAGGGGTGGGGGGCTGGATTATGTGGGGTAATGGGGTGGGGGGCGGTATTATGTGAGGTGATGTGTTGGGGGCGGGATTATGTGTGGTGATGTGGTGGGAGGGCGGGATTATGCGTGATGATGTGGTGGGGGGGCGAGATTATGTGTGGTAATGTGGTGGGGAGGGATTATGTGTGGTAATGTGGTGGGGGACGGGATTATGCGTGGTAATGGGGTGGGGGCGGGATTATGTGTGGTAATGGGGTGTGGGGGCTGGATTATGTGTGGTGGTGTGTTGGGGGGCAGGATTATGTGTGGTGATGTGGTGGGAGGGCGGGATTATGCGTGATGATGTGGTGGGGGGGCGAGATTATGTGTGGTAATGTGGTGGGGCAGGATTATGTGTGGTAATGTGGTGGGGGCGGGATTATGTGTGGTAATGGGGTGTGGGGGCTTGATTATGTGTAGTAATGGGGTGTGGGGGCTGGATTATGTGTGGTGATGTGTTGGAGGGCAGGATTATGTGTGGTGATGTGGTGGGGGTGGGATTATGTGTGGTGATGTGGTGGGGGGGCGGGATTATGAGTGGTGATGTGGTGGGGGCAGGATTATGTGTGGTAATGTGGTGGGGGCGGGATTATGTGTGGTAATGTGGTGGGAGGCGGGATTATGTGTGGTAATGTGGTGGGGGGCGGGATTATGTGTGGTAATGTGATGGGGGTGGGTTTATGCATGGTAATGTGGTGGGGGCGGAATTATCTGTGGTAATGTGGTGGGTGGGCGGTATTATGTGTGGGAATGGGGTGTGTGGGCGGGATTATGTGTGGTGATGTGGTGGGGGCGGGATTATGTATAGCAATATGGTGGGGGGGCGGTATTATGTGTGGTAATGGGGTGTGTGGGCGGGATTATGTGTGGTGATGTGGTGGGAGGCGGGATTATGTGTGGTGATGTGATGGGGGCGGGTTTATGTGTGGTAATGTAGTGAAGGGCTGGATTATGTGTGGTAATGTGGTGAGGGGCAGGATTATCTGTAGTTATGTGGTGGGGGGCGGCATTATGTGTGGTAATGTGGTGGGAGCAGGATAACCTGTGGTAATGTGGTGGGGGGGCGGGATTATGTGTGGTAATGTGGGGGGGCAGGATTATGTGTGGTAATGTGGTAGGGGCAGGATAATCTGTGGTAATGTGGTGGGGGGCGGGATTATGTGTGGTAATGTGGGGGGTGGGATTTTGTGTGGTAATGGGGTGGGTGGGTGGGATTATGCATAGTAATGTGGTGGGGGGCCAGGATTATGTGTGGTGATGTGGTGGGGGCGGGATTATGTGTGGTGATGTGGTGGGGGCGGGATTATGTGTGTTGATGGGTTGGGGGGGCGGTATTATGTGTGGTAATGTGGTGGGGGGCGGGATTATGTGTGGTAATGTGGTGGGGGGCGGGATTATGTGTGGTGATGTGGGGGGCGGGATTATTTAAGGTGTTGTAATGGGGGGCGGGATTATGTGTGTCACGGGAAGACTAGGTAAGCTAAGGCTCATTACCCGGGCCCCTGCAATATCCCTCAGACTAGGGAAAACCCTGTCTGTCCCTCTCCCAGAATTTACACTAATGGTGTGCTTGTCTGGGCCACCAGGCCTGGCCCTGACTCCTGTTTCACCCTATGCTGAAACCACCACCCACCACCCAGTGAATAGACCACACACCAACCCCCACAGAAAGCACAGACAGGGAAAACTAAAAAACGCACCACGCCGCAGACACACAGGAGAACACAATAATGTGCCCAGGGCAAAACAAATACAAATATAGGAAGGAGAAATATAACAAAGGATAATACACCACCAGATATGATATTTCTACTCCGACCACCACTCCAGACCGGAATCACTAGGCATGAGGCACAAGCTATAATCGGAGACGCCCAAAGTCCAGCAATACTATTTAAAGGCCGTGGGCGTGACCCAGCCTCCAACCCAGGTACCAGCTAGATTAACCCTGGGCAACCTGGATAAAAATCTAGCGGTGCCACTGAGCGTATAGTGGACGAATGTGGAATTACCGCTGTCTGTCGGACGCAAAAGTGTGAATAGCGTCCGACATGACAGTACCCCGCCTTCTACGAGGGACCCCAGGGCCCTCACGACTTTTAGGACCTGGCTTGTCCGGATGGTGGCGGTGAAACATACTGACCAGCCGGTCCACATGTATGTCCGAGGCTGGTACCCAAGACCTCTCCTCCTGCCCATAGCCCCACCAGTGTACCAGGTACTGTAAAGTGCGGCGCACTACTCGAGAGTCAACCACCTTGGAGACTTCAAATTCCAAATTGCCATCCACCAAGACCGGAGGTGGCATCGGCGCTGCGTCCACGGAACCCACCACCTTTTTTAATAAAGATCTGTGGAACACGTTGTGTATCTTATATACCGTAGGGAGCTCCAATCGGTAGGCTACCGGGTTAATGATGGCGGCGACCCTAAATGGACCAATAAACCTTGGACCTAATTTCAGGGATGGTATTTTGAGTCTTATGTTTTTTGTGGACAACTACACCCAGTCACCCACACTCAGGTCCGGACCTGGCACACGTCTACTGTCAGCCACACGTTTGTACCTAGCACCCACGCTCAGCAAGCGCTGTTTCACTCTCCTCCAGACAGATGACAGTTGTGCTCCTGGCTGGTCCTCCTCAGGGACGCCAGCAGAGCCCCCCTGACGCAGAGTACAAAATTGAGGATGGTGCCCGTAAACACAAAAGAACGGGGACTCCCCAGACGATTCCTAACGGTGATTATTTATGGCAAACTCCGCCAATGGAAGGAACGTCGACCACTCCTCCTGATTGTCAGAAACAAAGCAGCGTAAATACTGCTCCAAATTCTGGTTCATACGCTCGGTCTGACCATTTGACTGAGGATGAAACGCCGAAGAATGCGACAACTTGATCCCCAGCCATGAGCAAAATGCTTTCCAAAATGTTGCCACAAACTGAGTACCCCTATTAGACACGATGTCAGATGGGACCCCGTGAAGTCTGACCACCTCCTGAACAAATACCTGAGCCAGAGTCTTCACGTTAGGCAACGAAGGCAAGGACACAAAGTGCGACATCTTTGAGAACCGATCAACAAACACCAGGATGACCGTGTTCCCAGCTGAGGAGGGCAAGTCTGTAATAAAATCCAAGGAGACCTCCGTCCATGGCCTATTGGGTACCCCGAGAGGATGTAGTGTGCCAGCAGGACGGGAGCGGGGCGTCTTAGCCCTAGCGCACGTGGTGCATGCTGACACGTACAAGACCACGTCTTGTCAGATTTTGGGCCACCAAAACCGACGCAACACCAACTCCAAGGTACCCCTAACTCCTGGGTGGCCAGCCAGGACAGCATCATGATGCTCACCCAACACCTTTAGGTGAAGATGGAGCGGTACAAATGATTTGTTAATGGGAAGCTCTGGTGGTACCTCCTCCTGAGCCTCGGCAATCTCAGCCTCAACCTCGGTCGTGAGAGCCGAGACCACTACACCCTTTTGGAGGATGGGTACCGGATCTTCCCGAGGTTCTCCGCCCGGAAAACACCTGGACAAAGCATCTGCCTTAGTGTTCTTAGACCCCGGTCGGTAAGTAAAAAAAAGTTGAATTGCGTGAAAAACAATGCCCAGCGAGCCTGCCTGGGGGACAGACGCTTGGCTGACTCTAAATAAAACAGATTTTTATGATCGGTTATAACTGTAACCTGGTGGACCGACCCCTCCAAGAAGTGTCGCCATTCCTCAAAAGCCAACTTGATAGCCAACAACTCCCTGTTGCCGATATCGTAGTTACGTTCGGCGGGCGACAGCTTCTTGGAAAAGAAGGCGCATGGACGCAACTCGCCCAAGGATGAGCCTTGTGACAGCACCGCCCCCACTCCAACCTCAGACGCATCGACTTCCACGGTAAATGGTTTCAATACGTCCGGTTGCACCAGAATGGGGGCCGAAGCAAAACTGTTCTTCAGGAATTCGAATGCACGCACAGCAGCATCAGACCAGGCAGAGAAATTGGTACCATTTTTCGTCATGTCAGTGAGCAGTTTAGCAATGATAGAAACATTTTTCAAAAACTTTCTATAATAGCTAGAAAACCCAAAGAACCGCTGGAGTGCTTTTAGGTTATCAGGCCGTTCCCAACACAGCACTGCTTGCACCTTAGCGGCGTCCATTTTAAACCCTGAAGCAGACACAATATAACCCAAGAAAGGCAACTCCTGAACCGAAAATACACATTTCTCAAGTTTTGCATAGAGCTTATTCTCTTTGAGTAGCTGTAACACCTGCCTAACATGCTCTAAATGAGTATCACGGTTGCATGAATAAATGAGAATGTCATCTAGGTACACAATAACGAATTTCCCCAGGACATGCGAGAACACATCATTTATGAAATGTTGAAATACAGCAGGCGCATTTGTCAACCAAAATGGCATCACCAAATTTTCAAAATGACCCTCAGGAGTATTAAAAGCCGTCTTCCACTCATCCCCTTGATGGACTCTTATGAGGTTGTATGCCCCCTGAGATCAAGCTTGGAGAACCACTTAACACCAGCCACCTGGTTGAACAAATCAGGTATCAGCGGCACAGGGTATGGATCACAAATAGTGTTGAGCGATACTTTCCGATATCGGAAAGTATCGGTATCGGAAAGTATCGGCCGATACCGTCACAGTATCGGAATCCAATCCGATACCGATACCCGATCCCAATGCAAGTCAATGGGACGAAAATATCGGAATTAAAATAAACCCTTTCTTTCCTTGTAGGTTAATTCTACATGAAGGAAAACAACTAAGAATAATGTAGGATGTATTGGGGGAGGTGGCGGAGACATTAAAGGCACAGGGGTTTATCCCAATCAAATAGAATAGCAGTATTTTTAATTTTTTTATGACGTTCGGCGTTAGAAAGAATTTGACTATGTTAATTTTTTATTTATTTTGTCAGATATTGATGTTTCACTACTTCCACGCCCTTCACCCTATTTTTTACTTCTCCCACACTTTCTTCTTCATTATCCTCATCATCAGCTTCTGTGACATCAACTTCTTCACCTTATTCATCTTCTTCTTTTCTACGTATATATATATTTTTTTTTTTACATTGTTCATATTCTTTTTATTTAACTATTATCTTTTTTATATTCAACTTCTTCATCATATTCTTATTTGTGACAGGCATTCCCGTAGTTGTTATCTATAAAAGTTTGAAGATTACACCTTCCGTTCTGCCTGTCACAAAACAGTTACATTTGTCCGCGTTCAGTTTGGCCTGCAGCATCAGGCTTTATCCAGGGGCACCACGAGGAGGAACGGACTCACCCCCATACACTGCTTAGTCTTCTTCTGCTTATAATTTAGATAATATCTTTTGCTCTGATATTTAGTCTTATGCTTAATGTTCTTCTGCTCTTTGTTCTGCAGCCTCTTGTTCTTCTGCTTCTCGGTCTTCCAGGTTGTCGTCGTCATCTCCAGGGTCGTCATCTCCAGGGTCGTCGTCATCGGGGTCGTCGTCATCGGGGTCGTCGTCATCGGGGTCGTCTTCAGGGTCATCGTCTCCAGGGTCGTCGTCATCTCGGTGGTTGTCGTCTCTGGTGTCGTCATCATCTTAGGGGTGGTCTTCCGGGTCATCGTCTTTCGGGTCTTGAACTTGGAAATGTAGCAGAAGGTACAAGAAGGCTGAGAAAATGCCGAGAAACAGCTGATGGAACTGGAACTCGGATGGCTACCCGAAGGTCCAAGAGCCAATGGAACTACCGAGGACCAGCTGACGTTACTGGAACCCGGTTACTAAGCAGGAGGTACCCGTGCCTGAAAGCACTACCAAGGACCACCTGACGTTGGTGGAACTCGGATACCCAGAGGGAGGCACCTAAGCCAAAGGCTCTGCCCGGAACCAGCTGACGGTACTGGAACCAGGATGGGGAGCAGAAGGTACAAGAGCAAAAGACACTGCCGAGAACCAGCTGACGGTACTGGAACCCGGATGGGTAGCCGAAGGTCCAAGAGCCAATGGAACTACCGAGGACCAGCTGACGTTACTGGAACCCGGTTACTAAGCAGGAGGTACCCGTGCCTGAAAGCACTACCAAGGACCACCTGACGTTGGTGGAACTCGGATACCCAGAGGGAGGCACCTAAGCCAAAGGCTCTGCCCGGAACCAGCTGACGGTACTGGAACCAGGATGGGGAGCAGAAGGTACAAGAGCAAAAGACACTGCCGAGAACCAGCTGACGGTACTGGAACCCGGATGGGGACCTATTCAAGCTTGTCTTCCTAGGGCCCCAACTGGCGGTGTGTTAGAGCCCAGGGACAGCAGGAGGAGGAGCAGGGGGAGGGGAGTGTAGGCCGAAGCCTGCACAGGCGGCAGCTTTGGGTGTGTTGTGTCTGCGTGGCTTTTGCAGGACACGTTGCCGGCTACACAGCAGGGGAACAGCTGGCGGTGCTGGACCCCACTGACACATTGGCGAGGTGTTTGGCTCTGTGCAGCCAGCACTTCCGGACAGCAACTAGCGTTGTTGGAGCCCGGGCTCTGCAGGTGGAGCAGAGTGTAGGCCGAAGCCTAATTGAACCGATTTCAAAAGTCACCTTTAACCCCCCCTCAGGGGTTACAAAGTAGAAGAGCCACAGCTTATGCAGCAGCAGTGCTGCGCAAGTCAAAGGTTGCTCTTGTAATTTTTCTCCTTGCACACGCTGAATGGAACACGTATAACATTTAGCCCTTTATACAGTCAAACTGTGTAATGGAGGCGAGAGTTCCCTTTGTAATGAGACGCAGCACAGGTGTCAAGAATCCCACCTTGGTGCTGGGTGCAGCCTCCCGAGCGTTGTTATTTGCTGTACAGGAGTCTGCGCTGTCGTGTTATCCCCTGGCCTAGCGCCGTTAGCGCTGCCCATCTTCTGGCATCATGTAATGTCGGCCGGTGCGGTTCGCGATGCCCCTGAATCCCAGCCCCGCAGTGTCTTAACATTGTTAAAACACTGCGGGGCTGGGATTCAGGGCCTGGCGCAGCAGATATGTTCGCCTCTCACACTCGGGTCCTTACACCCGCTTCAGACTGTGCGGCGTCATCTGATCCCTTATCGCATGCCACGGCCATGAAGCCGCACAGTCCGAAGAAGGCGGAAGGAGAGGAGGGACAGGCGAACTGATGCACTGATCCTGCCCATCAATCACACCCTCGCAGTCCCAATAAATAAGACACCGAGGGGCGTTGTGTGGGTCAGGGCGGCCGCAGAGGCGCAGCCAGCCAAACAATGATGCCAGAAGACGGGCAGTGCTACCAAGGGGGTTGCAGCGTGTCATTACAAAGGAAAGTCACACCACCGGGACGGTTAAATGGTCACACAGAGGACACATTTCAGACGTGTTTTCAGTTCCACATGTGCGAGGAGAATACGTTTATGAGCCACCTTGCACACATGCAGCATTACCGCTGTACAAGGTGGCTGGATAACGTAAAAACGCCTGGGGGAGGGGGGACAGGTTCCCTTCAATTTCAGTTCTTGTGTCTGCGTGGCTTTTGCAGGACACGTTGCCGGCTGCACAGCAGGGGAACAGCTGGCGGTGCTGGACCCCACTGACACATTGGCTGGTGTTTTTCTCTGTGCAGCTAGCACATCTGGGCCCCAACTGGCGGTGTGTTAGAGCCCAGGGACAGCAGGAGGAGTTGCAGGAGGAGGAGGAGCAGGGGGAGGGGAGTGTAGGCCGAAGCCTGCACAGGCGGCAGCTTTGGGTGTGTTGTGTCTGCGTGGCTTTTGCAGGACACGTTGCCGGCTACACAGCAGGGGAACAGCTGGCGGTGCTGGACCCCACTGACACATTGGCGAGGTGTTTGGCTCTGTGCAGCCAGCACTTCCGGACAGCAACTAGCGTTGTTGGAGCCCGGGCTCTGCAGGTGGAGCAGAGTGTAGGCCGAAGCCTAATTGAACCGATTTCAAAAGTCACCTTTAACCCCCCCTCAGGGGTTACAAAGTAGAAGAGCCACAGCTTATGCAGCAGCAGTGCTGCGCAAGTCAAAGGTTGCTCTTGTAATTTTTCTCCTTGCACACGCTGAATGGAACACGTATAACATTTAGCCCTTTATACAGTCAAACTGTGTAATGGAGGCGAGAGTTCCCTTTGTAATGAGACGCAGCACAGGTGTCAAGAATCCCACCTTGGTGCTGGGTGCAGCCTCCCGAGCGTTGTTATTTGCTGTACAGGAGTCTGCGCTGTCGTGTTATCCCCTGGCCTAGCGCCGTTAGCGCTGCCCATCTTCTGGCATCATGTAATGTCGGCCGGTGCGGTTCGCGATGCCCCTGAATCCCAGCCCCGCAGTGTCTTAACATTGTTAAAACACTGCGGGGCTGGGATTCAGGGCCTGGCGCAGCACATATGTTCGCCTCTCACACTCGGGTCCTTACACCCGCTTCAGACTGTGCGGCGTCATCTGATCCCTTATCGCATGCCACGGCCATGAAGCCGCACAGTCCGAAGAAGGCGGAAGGAGAGGAGGGACAGGCGAACTGATGCACTGATCCTGCCCATCAATCACACCCTCGCAGTCCCAATAAATAAGACACCGAGGGGCGTTGTGTGGGTCAGGGCGGCCGCAGAGGCGCAGCCAGCCAAACAATGATGCCAGAAGACGGGCAGCGCTACCAAGGGGGTTGCAGCGTGTCATTACAAAGGAAAGTCACACCACCGGGACGGTTAAATGGTCACACAGAGGACACATTTCAGACGTGTTTTCAGTTCCACATGTGCGAGGAGAATACGTTTCTGAGCCACCTTGCACACATGCAGCATTACCGCTGTACAAGGTGGCTGGATAACGTAAAAACGCCTGGGGGAGGGGGGACAGGTTCCCTTCAATTTCAGTTCTTGTGTCTGCGTGGCTTTTGCAGGACACGTTGCCCGCTGCACAGCAGGGGAACAGCTGGCGGTGCTGGACCCCACTGACACATTGGCTGGTGTTTTTCTCTGTGCAGCTAGCACATCTGGGCAAAAACTGGCGGTGTTAGAGCCCAGGGTCAGCAGGAGGAGCAGGGGGAGCGGAGTGTAGGCCGAAGCCTGCACTCGAGCAAGTTGAAAGGAAACCTTTAACCCCCCCCCCCCCCCAGGCGTTTGTAGCTGAAAGAGCCATTGTGTACAGCACTAATGCTGGAAAAGGTAAACTTAGCTCTTTTAATTATGGTCCTTGTACATGCGGAACCTAACATTTATGAAATGTGTCTCCTCACAGCGTTAAACCGTCCGGTAGGTGGAACTTTCCTTTGTCGTGTGACGCAGCACAGCCATCATTTTTACCCCCTTGGCGCCGTGCGCCGCCTCCTCAGCGTTGTTTAAATCTGTCCCGGAGCCTGCGCTGTTAGGTTAGCCCTTGGCCATGCACACATGTTGCGCTGCCCGTCTTCTGACCTCATTTGGTGTCAGGCTGGCTGCGCCTGTGCGGGTGCGCTGGCCGAGATCCCGCCTCGCAGTGTCGTCTAATGTAATCCCACCGCGGGCCTGTGATCCGTGCCCGTGTGCAGTGCATATCCTCTCCTCTCACTCCCCTCCCTACGGCTTTTTCAGACTGTGCGGTGTCACGGCCGTGGCATGCTATTAGGGACCAGCTGACATCGCACAGTCTGAAGAAGCCGTAGGGAGGGGAGTGAGAGGAGAGGATATGCACTGCGCACGGGCACGGATCACAGGCCCGCGGTGGGATTACATTAGACGACACTGCGAGGCGGGATCTCGGCCAGCGCACCCGCACAGGCGCAGCCAGCCTGACACCAAATGAGGTCAGAAGACGGGCAGCGCAACATGTGTGCATGGCCAAGGGCTAACCTAACAGCGCAGGCTCCGGGACAGATTCAAACAACGCTGAGGAGGGGGCGCACGGCGCCAAGGGGGAAAAAATGATGGCTGTGCTGCGTCACACGACAAAGGAAAGTTCCACCTACCAGACGGTTTAACGGTTTAAGTGTTTGGTTCAGCATGTGCAAGGAGCATCACGAAAAGAGGCACTTTTTCCCTTTGCATCATTACTGCTGCACAAGGTGGCTCCTTCAGTAACAAACGCCTGGGGGGGGGGGGGGGTCAGGTTCCCTTACATTTAACTTGTTGTGTCTGCATGGCACTGCGCATGTCCATAGATCCCAGGCCCCCAGTGGGATTAAATCAGAAGACACTGCGAGGCGGGCTCTCGGCCAGCGTGGCCGCACAGGCGCAGCCAGCCTGACACCAAATGATGCCAGAAGACGGGCAGCGCTAAGTGTGCCTGGCCACGGGATAACATAACAGCGCAGGCTCCGGGACGGAATCAAACAACGCTGAGGAGCCGGGGCGCGGCGCCGGGGGGGTAGGAATGACGGCTGTGCTGCGTCATATTACGAAGGAAAGTCCCACCTCCGGGACGGTTTTACGGTATCAGTGGACACATTTTATAAGTGTTAAGTTTTGCGTGTGCAAGGAGCAAAACCAAAATAGCTACCTTTTTCCTTGTGCAGCATTACTGCTGCACAAGGTGGCTCTTTCAGTAACAAACGCCTTGGGGGGGGGGGGACAGATTCCCTTACATTTCAGTTGTTGTGTCAGCGTGGCGGTCGCATGACACATTGCCGGCTACACAGCTGGGGATCAGCTGACGTTACTGAAACCCAATAACACTGGGTCGTATGTTTTGACTGTGCAGACGGCACATCTGAGCCTCAACTGGCGGTGTTGGAGCCCAGGAATTTAAGTTCAGGTGGTAGAAAGATGAACACAACAGGAGACCTGGATAACGTATACAGTGACCTAATTATTTAATCAGGAGGAGGAGTGGCAAATTCCTGCGAGATCCAGGCCTTGTTCATTTTCAGGAAAGTAAGCCGGTCAACGTTATCGGAGGATAGTCGCATGCGACGGTCAGTTAGTACACCACCTGCAGCACTAAAGACACGTTCCGATAATACACTGGCCGCAGGGCAAGACAGCACCTCCAATGCATACTGGCTTAGCTCTGGCCATGTATCCAGCTTTGAGACCCAAAACTTGAAAGGGGAAGAGCCGTCTGGGAGTACAGCAAGAGGGCAAGACATGTAGTCTGTCACCATCTGACGGAACCGTTGCCTCCTGCTGACTGGAGCCGTCTGTGATGGTGTAGACTTTTGTGGCGGGCACAGAAAACTGTGCCACAGTTCGGCCATACTGGTCTTGCCTTGGGCAGAGGCACTGCTTCTGCTCCCTCTTTGTGCAGAGCCTCCACCACTGCCTGGACGCACTGAGCTGCTTTGGAATGCACTAGCAGCACTTCTCTCAGTTGGAATGGAGAAGATGATGGAACTGACCAGTGTGTCTTGGTACTCCCGCATTTTTCGCTCCCGGTTCAACGGTGTGATGAGGCTTTCTACGTTGTCCCGGTAGCGAGGATCGAGGAGGGTGAACACCCAATAATCAGACATGTTGAGAATGTGGTCGATGCGGCGGTCGTTTCTCAGGCACTGCAGCATGTAATCCACCATGTGCTGCAGACTGCCAACTGCCCAAGAAACGCTGTCCCCAGCTGGAGGCGTGATCTCTGCCCGCTCGTCATCACCCCACCCTCGCTGTACACACTGAGTACTGGACAATTCGGGAACTCCCTCCTCTGGACGGATGTCTTCCTCCTCCATTGACTCCTCCTCATCCTCCTCACAAACTGTCCCCTGCCTACGCGTTTGTGAGGAACCACGTGGCGCTGACTGTCCAGAAGATGATGGAAGTGGTGAATCCTCATCCTCCACCTCTTCCACAACATCATCCCTTAGCGCTTGCAGTGATTTTTCAAGCAGGCAGATAAGGGGGACAGTCATGCTGACTAGTGCATCATCTGCACTCGCCATCCGCGTGGAATAATCAAAGGGACGCAAAACCTGGCAGACATCCTTCATAGTGGCCCACTCTGTGGTTGTGAAGTCTGTACGGCGCTGACTGCGACTTTTTTGCGCCTGATACAGCTGGTACTCCATTACAGCTTGCTGCTGCTCACACAACCGCTCCAACATATGTAACGTGGAATTCCACCTGGTAGGTAGGTCACATATGATGCGATGTTCCGGCAGGCGGTGTCGGCGCTGCAGAGCCGCAATGCGCGCTTTTGCCGTGCTGGAACGCCGCAAGTGAGCACACTCTAGGCGGACCTTGTGCAGCAGTGCATCAAGATCCGGATAGTCCCTCAAAAAACTCTGCACGACCAAATTGAGCACATGTGCCAGACATGGGATGTGAGTGAGGTTGCCGAGGCCCAGGGCTGCCACCAGATTTCGGCCATTATCACACACTACCATGCCTGGCTGGAGATTCGCTGGCTCAAACCACACATCGCTCTCCTGCTTGATGGCATTCCAGAGCTCCTGCGCTGTGTGGCTACGATTCCCCCAAAAAATTAATTTCAAGACGGCCTGTTGACGTTTGGCCACGGCTGTGCTCATGTCAGTCGTAACAGGTACACGTTCATCACGGGTCCATGTGGAGGTGGACTGTGACGGCTCCTGCAGCGATGATTCTGAGGAACTGGTGTAAGAGGAGGAGTCAATGCGTACAGAATGGATTCCTGCAATCCTTGGAGTGGGCAGGACACGTCCTGCGCCACTCGCACGGTCTGTACCCGGCTCAACGACATTAACCCAATGGGCAGTGAGGGAAAGGTATCGCCCCTGTCCATGTTGACTGGTCCACGCATCGGTGGTGAGGTGGACCTTGCTACTGACGGCGTTCAGTAGCGCGTGTTTTATGTGTCCCTCCACATGCTTGTGCAGGGCAGGGACGGCTTGCCTGCTGAAGTAAAAGCGGCTGGGCACACTGTACTGTGGGACTGCCAATGACATCAAGTCACGGAAGCTGTCAGTCTCCACCAGCCTGAATGACAGCATTTCCAGTGACAGAAGTTTGGCAATGCCTGCAGTCAGAGCCTGTGCTCGTGGGTGGTTTGACGAGAAAGGCCGCCTTTTCTCCCATGCCTGTACTACCGATGGCTGTAGACTGGGCTGGGAGTGTGTGGTTGACTGGGAAAGTGGTGCTGCGGGTGGAATGACAGCGGGTCTCTGGACAACAGGGCCAGAGGTTCTTCCACGGCGATCCTGGGAGGAAGCCGAACCAGCTGCGTGTGAGCTAGAGGAAGAGGCAACACGAGCTGAAGAGGTGGTAGCTGCCGCTGTTGGTTGGCCTACCTCTTCAGTGTGTTTGTCTAACTCCGCCGGGTGCCTGTTGCGCACATGTTTCCACATGTTGGAGGTATTGAGGTTGGCGACTTTTTGACCTCTTTTGATTTTTTGATGACACACCTTGCATCTGACATAGCAAATGTCATCTGCAACTGTGTCAAAAAAGGACCAGGCACTGCAAGTCTTGGGAGCCCCCCTTTTGACTTTTGGAAGAGACATGCTCCTTACGGGTGCCAAAGCGGAGGCTGCAGGATCCGCAGTCTTCCCCCTCCCTCTTTGGGCCGTACGGGGAATCTCTTCCTCAGAGCTGCTCCCACCACCTTCCTGTCCCTGACGCCAAGATGGGTCAAGGACCTCATCATCTACACTACCCTCTGCCCCCAACTGCTCCTCCTGGGTAGTCTCAGCAGCAGAGCACGCACCAGTAAGTGGCACCTGAGTGTCATCATCAGCTGATGCGGCCTGCGAGGTGGTGACCGGAGCCACTGGCCCACCCGCCTCTTCAGAGGAAGACAGAAAAAGCTGTTGGGCATCACTGCACCCTGCCTCTTCTTCCATTTCTCCAATGCTGCTTGGCTGGCCCCCTGTTTCCAAGCCAAGAGATGATTCAGAGAACAGAAGTAGAGACTGCTCCTGTCCTGGGATCTCTGTCTGCCTGGGCAATTTTGCAGGTGGTGAAGAGACAGATGGCTGCTCTCCAGTGCTCTGTGTCTGAGAGGATGTGGCACTAATGGAAGTTGATGCATTAGCTGCCATCCATCCCACAACGGCTTCAATTTGGTCTTCACGCAGCAGCGGTGTACGGCGCTCGGCGACAAAGCTGCGCATGAACGACTGTTCCCTTGTGAAAGTGGGTGCTGATGACTCACCGGTGCCCGCAGCAGGCACAGAATCCCCACGTCCCCTCCCTGCTCCGCGCCCACGCCCACGCCCACGTGCCTTACTCACTGCCTTCTTCATCTTGGTTGACTGATAAAGATAAGCAGAAAAGTACTAACGGCTTTGTGTGCTTATTCCTGAGCAACTCCTCCTAACAGGTATAAGACACACTAATTTTCTAAAGTGTGGACTAGACTTGAATATGAGCTAATGTGGCCTACACAAATGTAAAGTGGTGTGTAACTGGTGTGTTTGGTGAACTTTATTATTTATTTATTTTTTGGGGGCTGAACTGACAACGGATAGAGCTGCAATCACACGGAGACCGTGCAGACAGCCGTAAACGGCGCTGCAAGGCCCAAAAACCCTCCTCTACTTTATCCTATGTAGTGTTTTTCCACAAATTAGCTGGAGACGGGTGGAAAGACACTAATAGGATTTTTTAAAATAAATTAGCAGCAGACTACACTACTTTGAAAAAAAAGAAAATTGATTTGGCGGTATGACGCAGTGAAAAACCCTGAGCTGCAGACAACCAGGCTACGGCTGCTCACAGACTACAGGGCGAGCTGCAGTCACACGGAGACCGTGCAGACAGCCGTAAACGGCGCTGCAAGGCCCAAAAACCCTCCTCTACTTTATCCTATGTAGTGTTTTTCCACAAATTAGCTGGAGACGGGTGGAAAGACACTAATAGGATTTTTTAAAATAAATTAGCAGCAGACTACACTACTTTGAAAAAAAAGAAAATTGATTTGGCGGTATGACGCAGTGAAAAACCCTGAGCTGGAGACAACCAGGCTATAGCTGCTCACAGATTACAGGGCGAGCTGCAGTCACACGGAGACCGTGCAGACAGCCGTAAACGGCGCTGCAAGGCCCAAAAACCCTCCTCTACTTTATCCTATGTAGTGTTTTTCCACAAATTAGCTGGAGACGGGTGGAAAGACACTAATAGGAATTTTTGGAAAAAATGTGCAGCAGCCTGCACTACTTCAAAAAAAAAAAAAAAAAGGACAGTATGAGGCAATGAACCACCCTCCCTGAACTGAATACAACCAGCTATGGATGGCCTATGTGGCTGCACTCAGACTAGAGAGTGGGCTGCACTCACACACACACACACACACAGACCTTGCAGATCGCTGTGAAAACAGCGCTACAAGGCAAAAGCAAGGTGAATAGTAGGTGAACACAGCGGTTGCTAAATTAGCCTTTGGAAAGCACAAAGAAGCAAATCGCTATCTCTAAACTGTCCCTCAGTCAGCAAACAGCGTCCTGTCACTAACTGAATTCACAGCAGAGTGATCGGAAAATGGCGCCAGCGACTTTTAAACTGCATCATGACATCATTTCAGCAGCCAATCACAGCCTTGCCAGTAGTTTCATGCCCTCCATGCTAAACAGGATGTGCCCACACTTGGAATCTTTCTCATTGGCTGAATTTCTGAATTTTGAATCATTGAACTTCCGATTCCGGTATCCGATACGCGCCAAGTATCGGAATCCCGGTATCGGAATTCCGATACCGCTAGTATCGGCCGATACCCGATACTTGCGGTATCGGAATGCTCAACACTAATCACAAACCGTAATCTGGTTTAACTCCCTGAAATCCAGACACGGGCGTAACCCGCTATCTTTCTTCTTAATGAAGAAGAACCCCAGTGCCACAGGCGAGGACGAAGGCCTGATGTGCCCTTTGCTCAGACTCTCAGCAATGTAGTCTTTTAAAGCTTGCCTCTCAGGACCAGAAATGTTAAACATCCTTGCTTTTGGCAATTTGGCCCCTGGTTTTAACCTAATAGTACAGTCACAGGGTCGATGTGGTGGCAATTCTGAGCAACCCTTCTCAGAGAACACATCCGTGAAATCCAGCAGTGACTCAGGAATGCTAGGAGTCACAGCGGACACACATGTGGCCAGGCAATTCTCCTGGCAGAATCCGCTCCACTGGATTATGTCCTGGGTTTTCCAGTCAATCACCGGGTTGTGCATAGATAACCATGGAAAACCCAGAACCATTTGTGCAGGAAGATTACTGAGCACCCTACATGTAACCTGCTCAAAATGTAGGACACCAATGTGGAGTTTCACCTCAGCCACAAACTCAGTAATCTCCCCCTGTGGGAGAGGAGCGGCATTGATGGTGACCACCCGGATAGGATGAGGCAGTTTTTCGATCCTGAACCCGGCTGTGCGCTCAAGCTCCTCATCAATGAGATTAGCAGAACCACTATCCACAAAAACTGTGATTGGCAGCTCTCTGCCAGCGACCATAACTCTTTAAGGGAGCATACATTGAGAGACCACCATGGAAGATATGCATAAGCTCAGATTGGCCTCTTTACACCCTCTGAGCTTTGTAGCTTTCCGCCGTTGCACTTTTCTTAGATAACAGAGGACAAGCATTTACATAATGCCCATTTTTACCACAGCAAAAACAGACTCCCTGCTTCCTGAGCGAGGGGGCTTGATAATGTGACACCTCTGCGATTTGCATAGGCTCCGTGGGCTCACCTGCAGCAACCTCACGTGCACCTACGCCCTCCCCCATAGGTGGCGTCTCTTGTTCCCCCTGACGCAAACGGCGATCAATGCGGATAACAAGACACATTGCAGACTCTAGAGAAGCAGGAGTCTCATACATCAGGAGGGCTTGTTTAACCCTTCTTGAAACCCCATGAATAAACTGACTCCGCAGCGCGGGGTCACTCCATTGTGTGTCTACCGCTCAGCGGTGAAATTCAGAACAGTAATCCTCCGCCATACGCTCCCCCTGGCGGAGAGAGCATATTTTAGATTCTGCTAGAGCCATTCTGTCAGGATCATCATAAATGAGCCCAAGAGCAGAAAAGAAACTCTCCACTGAGTTAAATGCAGCTGAATCAGATGGTAAAGAAAATGCCCATGCTTGGGGGTCCCCGTTCAGTAATGACATCACCAGGCCCACACGCTGAGCCTCATTACCTGAGGAGATCGGGCGCATACGAAAATATAATTTGCAAGCTTCACGAAAAATAACAAATTTACTGCATTCCCCAGCAAACCTCTCAGGTAAAGAGATCTTTGGCTTTGTAACTCTACCTGCAGTTTCAGCTTGCACATTAGATACTACTAGACCCTGTTGCTGAACCACCCCCTTCAACTCAGTGACCTGTAAGGACAGCGCCTCCAACTGGCGGGTTATGGAAGTCATGGGATCCATGGAATACAAAATTTTGGGGCAGATTAAAATGTCACTGGAGACTAGGTAAGCTAAGGCTGGTTACCCAGGCCCCTGTGATATCCCTCAGACTAGGGAAAACCCTGTCTGTCCCTCTCCCAGAATTTACACTAATGGTGTGCTTGTTTGGGCCACCAGGCCTGTCCCTGACTCCTGTTTCAGCCCTATGCTGAAACGACCACCCGCCACCCAGTGAATAGACCACACACCAACCCCCACAGAAAGCACAGACAAGGAAAACTAAAAAACGCACCATGCCGCAGACACACAGGAAAACACAATAATGTGCCCAGGGCAAAACAAATACAAATATAGGAAGGAGAAATATAACAAAGGATAATACACCACCAGATACGATATTTCTACTCTATGACCACCACTCCAGACCGGAATCACTAGGCACGAGGCACAAGCTATAATCGGTGACGCCCAAAGTCCAGCAATACTATTTAAAGGCCGTGGGCATGACCCAGCCTCCAACCTGAGTACCAGCTAGATTAACCCTGGATAAAAATCTAGCTGGCGCCACTGAGCGTATAGTGGACGAATGTGGAATTAACGCTGTCTGTCGGACGCCCTAGTGTGAATAGCATCCGACATGACAATGTGTGGTGATGGGGTGGGGGGGCGGGATTATGTGTGGTGATGGGGTGGGGGGTGGGATTATGTGTGGTGATGGGGTGGGGGGGCGGGATTATGTGTAGTGATGGGGTGGGGGGGCGGGATTATGTGTGGTGATGGGGTGGGGGGGTGGGATTATGTGTGGTGATGGGGTGGTGGGCAGGATTATGTGTGGTGATGGGGTGGGGGGCAGGATTATGTGTGGTGATGGGGTGGGGGGTGGGATTATGTGTGGTAATGTGGTGGGGGCGGGATTATGTGTGGTAATGTGGTAAGGGGGTGGGATTAACTGTGGTAATGTTATGGGGGTGGGTGTTAAGTGTGCTAATGTGGTGGGGGGCGGGATTATGTGTTGTAATGTGGTGGGGGGAGGGATTATGTGTGGTGATGGGGAGGGGGGGAGGTATTATGTGTGGTGATGTGGTGGGTGGTATTATGTGTGGTAATGTGGTGGGGGGTGATTATCGGTAGTAATGTGGTGGGGGGCGGGATTATGTGTGGTGATGTGGGGGGCGGGATTATTTGTGGTGATGTAATGGGGGGCGGGATCATGTGTGGTGTTGGGTGGGGGGCGAGATTATGTTTAGGAATGTGGTGGGAGGGCGGGATTATGTGTGGTGATGTGGTGGGGGGCGTGATTATGTGTGGTGATGTGGTGGGGGGCGGGATTATGTGTGGTGATGGGGTGGGGGGGCAGGATTATGTGGTAATGTTATGGGGGGTGGGTGTTAAGTGTGGTAATGTGGTGGGGGGCGGGATTATGTGTTGTAATGTGGTGGGGGAGGGATTATGTGTGGTGATGTGGTGGGGGGGCGGGATTATCTGTGGTAGTGTGGTGGGGGGAGGGATTATGTGTGGTGATGTGGTGGGGGGGCGGGATTATCTGTGGTAATGTGGTGGGGGGCGGGATTATGTGTGGTGATGTGGTGGGGGGTGGGATTATTTGTGGTAATGTGGTGAGAGGGTGGGATTATCTGTGGAAATGTTATGGGGGGCGGGTGTTAAGTGTGGTAATATGGTGGGGGGTGGGATTATGTGTTGTAATGTGGTGGGGGGCGGGATTATGTGTGGTGATGGGGTGGGGGGGCGGTATTATGTGTGGTAATGTGGTGGGGGGGTGATTATCAGTAGTAATGTGGTGGGAGGTGGGATTATGTGTGGTGATGTGGGGGGCGGGATTATTTGTGGTGATGTAATGGGGGGCGGGATCATGTGTGGTGATGGGTGGGGGGCGAGATTATGTTTACGAATGTGGTGGGAGGGCGGCATTATGTGTGGTGATGTGGTAGGAGGGCGTGATTATGTGTGGTGATGTGGTGGGGGAGCGGGATTATGTGTGGTGATGGGGTGGGGGGCAGGATTATGTAGTAATGTGGGGGGTGGGATTATGGGTAGTGATGTGGTGGGGGTGGGATTTTGTGTGGTGATGGGGTGGGGAGGCGGGATTATGTGTGGTGATAGGGTGGGGGAGCAGGATTATGTGTGATGATGGGGTGGGGGGCAGGATTATGTGTGGTGATTGGGTGGGGGGGCAGGATTATGTGTGGTGATGGGGTGGGGCGCGGGATTATGTGTGGTGATGGGGTTGGGGGCGGGATTATGTGTGGTAGTGTGGTGGGAACAGGATTATGTGTGGTAATGTGGTGAGGGGGCAGCATTATCTGTGGTAATGTTATGGGGGGTGGGTGTTAAGTATGGTGATGTGGGGGGCGGGATTATGTGTTGTAATGTGGTGGGGGGAGGGATTATGTGTGGTGATGTGGTGGGGGGGCAGGATTATCTGTGGTAATGTGGTGGGGGAGGGATTATGTGTGGTGATGTGGTGGGGGCGGGATTATCTGTGGTAATGTGGTGGGGGGCGGGATTATGTGTGGTGATGTGGTGGGGGGCAGGACTATGTGTGGTAATGTGGTGGGGGGGCGGGATTATCTGTGGTAATGTGGTGGGGGGCGGGATTATGTGTGGTGACGTGGTGGGGGCGGGATTATCTGTAGTAATGTGGTGGGGGGGCGAGATTATCTGTGGTAATGTGGTGGGGGGCGGGATTATGTGTGGTAATGTGGTGGGGGCGGGATTATGTGTGGTAATGGGGTGGGGGGTGGGATTATGTGTGGTAATGTGGTCGGGGGGCGAGATTATGTGTGGTGATGTGGTGGGGGCGGGATTATCTGTGGTAATGTGGTGGGGGGACGGTATTATCTGTGGTAATGTGGTGGGGGGGCGGGATTATCTGTGGTAATGTGGTGGGGGGCGGGATTATGTGTGGTAATGTGGTGGGGGCAGGATTTTGTGTGGTAATGTGGTGGGGGCGGGATTATGTGTGGTAATGGGGTTGGGGTGGGATTATGTGTGGTAATGTGGTCGGGGGTCGGCGGGATTATGTGTGGTAATGTGGTGGGGGGTGGGATTATGTGTGGTAATGTGGTGGGGGCGGGATTATGTGTGGTAATGTGATGGGGGGTGGGATTATGTGTGCTAAAGGGGTGGGTGGGCGGGATTATGTGTGGTGATGTGGTGGGGGGTGGGATTATGTGTGGCAATGTGTTAAGGGGGCGGGATTATGTGTGGTGATGTGGTGGGGGGGCGGGATTGTGTGGTGATGTTTTCGGGGCGAGATTATGTGTGGTGAAGTGTTGAAGGGGCGGGAATATGTGTGGTGATGTGGTGGGGGGCGGGATTATGTGTGGTAATGGGGTGGAGGGCGGGATTATGTGTGGTGATGTGTTGGGGGGGCGGAATTGTGTGTGGTGATGTGGGGGGGTGGGATTGTGTGATGTGTTGGGGGGCGAGATTATGTGTGGTGAAGTGTTGAAGGGGCGAGATTATGTGTGGTGATGTGGTGGGGGGTGGGATTATGTGTGGTAATGGGGTTTGGGCGGGATTATGTGTGGTGATGTGTTGGGGGACAGGATTGTTTGGTGATGTGTTGGGGGGCCAGATTATGTGTGGTGAAGTGTTAAAGGGGCGGAATTATGTGTGGTGATGTGGTGGGGGGCGGGATTATGTGTGGTGATGTGGTGGGGGGTGGGATTATGTGTGGTGATGTGGTGGGGGGCGGGATTTGTGGGGGTCAGGATTGTGTGTGGTGATGTGGTACAGATTGTGTGTGGTAATGTGGTGGGGCGGGATTGTGTGTGGTGATGTGGTGGGGGGCGGTGCTACTGTGCAGGGGGCGGGATTAGCGAGTAATCACGATGCCTCATATATATAGATACAGGCATACATATACAAGCATATATACACGCATATACCATGCATACTGTATATAGACATACATATACATACACACATACACCATGTACACATACAGGCATATACATACAATCCATATATAACCATACACACACATTCGGGGTAGGGTTGAGCGACTTTTATTTTTATAGGATCGGGTCAGGTTTCACGAAACCCGACTTTCTCAAAAGTCGGGTCGAGTGAAATCGGCCTATCCTATAAAAAAGTCGGGGTCGGCCGAAACACGAAACCCAATGCAGTGCAATGGGATACTATGGTTCCCAGGGTCTGAAGGAGAGGAAACTCTCCTTCAGGCCCTGGGATCCATATTAATGTGTAAAATAAAGAATTAAAATAAAAAATATTGATATACTCACCTCTCCGACGCAGCCTGGACCTTACCGCTGGTAACCGGCAGCCTTCTTTGCTTAAAATGAGCGCGTTCAGGGCCTTCCATGATGTCACGGCTTCTGATTGGTCGCGGCTGCCCATGTGACCGCCACGCGACCAATCACAAGCCGTGACGTAATTCTCAGGTCCTAAATTCCTAATTCTAGGAATTTAGGACCTGAGAATTACGTCACGGCTTGTGATTGGTCGCGTGGCGGTCACTTGGGCGGACGCGACCAATCACAAGCCGTGACATCAACAAAAGGTCCTGAATGCGCTCATTCTTAGGAAGGAAGGCTGCCGGAAAGAAGCCGAGGGTGAGTATATTCCTATTAGGTATATACTCACCCTCGGACGCGCCCTGCTTCTTTCCGGCAGCCTTCCTTCTTAAGAATGAGTGCGTTCAGGGCCTTAGATGACGTCACGGCTTGTGATTGGTCGTGGCCGCCCATGTGACCGCCACGCGACCAATCACAAGCCGTGACTTAATTCTCAGGTCCTAAATTCCTAGAATTAGGAATTTAGGACCTGAGAATTACGTCACGGCTTGTGATTGGTCGCGTGGCGGTCACATGGGCGGCCGCGACCAATCAGAAGCCGTGACGTCATGGAAGGCCCTGAACGCGCTCATTTTAAGCAAAGAAGGCTGCCGGTTACCAGCGGCGATGTCCAGGGGCCTCCGGAGATGTGAGTATATCAATATTTTTTATTTTAATTCTTTATTTTACACTTAAATGTGGATTCCGATACCGATTTCCGATATCGCAAACATATCGGAACTCGGTATCGGAATTCCGATACCAGATTCAGAAGATCGCCGACCTCATGGCCGACCCCACACAGGGGTCGGGTCGGGTTTCATGAAACCCGACTTTGCCAAAAGTCGGCGACTTCTGAAAATGGCCGACCCGTTTCGCTCAACCCTAATTCGGGGTGTTAGTACCCTACCTTGCCTTGTCTTTAGTCTAGCACAGGCTTTATTGAAGCACTGCACTTCTATACCCGGAAGCAGCAGTGCAGGGTGCGTGGAATGATGTCACTTTTAGCAGACGTGGCTGTGGCCGTGTCTGATTAGCTGTGATGCTGCTGGGCGTGCGACCCCTGCTGCTCTCCTGCTCCCTATCCTAGCTCTCCACTGTCCTGTGCATCGCGGCCGTTTCAACATTTAAAGGGCCCGCAACCTCTTTTTTTTCCCTTCCTCCCCTCTCCTGCTCTTCTCCAGGGGCCCACGGGGGAATTCCCCGCCACCCCGCCAGGCCAGTCCGACCCTGCTTGCATCATAAGCAAGTCCTTCCAGTCTCTATTCCCTTTCCATTTCTTCAGCTCTGTATTTAATCTGGTGAAGTCTTCTTTTTGTTGACTTTGGCTATTGTGAGTGTTCTAGATGCAGCAACTGTTGGGAAAACTTTTAATTCAACTGGAAAAGAGTTGTTTTGTTATCCACCACATTTGTTTTCTGTGCACTTCTGGGCCTTTATACATTATGAAGCTATTTAATTGTCTTTCATTTTCCACAAAGCTATACTGAGCCTGTTAATATTCACATTACTACTAGTGTTGAGCATTCCGATACCGCAAGTATCGGGTATCGGCCGATATTTGCGGTATCGGAATTCCGATACCGAGTTCCGATATTTACCGCGTATCGGATACCGGAATCGGAAGTTCCCAGAAATCAAACTGCACGAATTCAGCCAATAAGGAATGATTACAAGTGTGGGCACATCCTGTTCAGCATGGTGGGCATGTAACTACTGGCAAGGCTGTGATTGGCTGCTGATATGATGTCATGATGCACTATAAAAAACGCTGCCGCCATTTCTGGCTCACTCTGCTGTGAATTCAGTTAGGCATAGGACGCTGTGTTCTGACTGAGGGCCAGTTGAGATAGCGATTTGCTTCATTGTGCTTTTCCCAGGCTAATTTAGCAACCGCTGTGTGTTCACCTTGCTTTTGCCTTGCAGCGCTGTTTTCACAGCGATCTGCAAGGTTTCTGTGTGTGTGTGTGTGTGTGTGTGTGAATGCAGCCCACTCTGTAGTCTGTGTGCAGCCACAGCCGGTTGTATTCAGCTCAGGGTGGTTCACTGCCTCATACTGTTCTATCCATTGTCCTTTTTTGCAAATAGTGCAGGCTGCTGCACATTTTTTCAATTAATTCATATTAGTGGCTTTCCACCCGTATCCAGCTAAATTGTGGAAAAACACTACATAGGATAATGTAGAGGAGGTTTTTTGGGCCTTGCAGCGCCGTTTACGGCTGTCTGCACGGTCTCCTTGTGAGTGCAGCTCGCCCTGTAGTCTGTGTGCAGCCACAGCCGGTTGTATCCAGCTCAGGGTGTGTCACTGTCTCATACTGTAAAATACATTGTCCTTTTTCGCAAGTAGTGCAGGCTGCTGCACATTTTTTCAAAGAATTCCTATTAGTGGCTTTCCACCCGTGTCCAGCTAAATTGTGGAAAAACACTACATAGGATAACCCAGAGGAGTTTTTTTGGGCCTTGCAGGGCCGTTTACGGCTGTCTGCACTGTCTCCGTGTGAGTGCAGCTCGCCCTGTAGTCTGTGTGCAGCCACAGCCGGTTGTATCCAGCTCAGGGTGCGTCACTGCCTCATACCGTATAATACATTGTCCTTTTTTGCAAGTAGTGCAGGCTGCTGCACATTTTTTCAAATAATTCCTATTAGTGGCTTTCCACCCATATCTGTTGTGAAATTGGATTCTGGGCTCCCCCGGTGGCCACTTGTGGAATTGAACTTGTGTGCATCATCCCCTCTGTTCACCTGCTCCTATCAGGATGTGGGAGTCGCTATATTACCTTGCTCCTCTGTCAGTTTCTTGCCGGTCAACAATGTAATCAGCTAAGTTGGACTTTTGTCCTTGTGTGTTTTTGCATTTTGTTCCTGTTCACAGCTGCTGTTTCGTTACTGTGTCTGGAAAGCTCTTGTGATCGGAAATTGCCACTCTGGTGTTATGAGTTAATGCTAGAGTCTTAAAGGAATTTCTGGATGGTGTTTTTGATAGGGTTTTCTGCTGACCATGAAAGTGTCCTTTCTGTCTTCCTGCTATCTAGAAAGCGGACCTCGATTTTGCTAAACCTATTTTCATACTACGTTTGTCATTTCATCTAAAATCACCGCCAATATATGTGGGGGCCTCTGTCTGCCTTTTGGGAAAATTTCTCTAGAGGTGAGCCAGGACTGTCTTTTCCTCTGCTAGGATTAGGTAGTTCTCCGGCTGGCGCTGGGCATCTAGGGTTAAAAAACGTAGGCATGCTACCCGGCCACTTCTAGTTGTGCGGCAGGTTTAGTTCATGGTCAGTATAGTTTCCATCTTCCAAGAGCTAGTTCTCATATATGCTGGGCTATGTTCTCTCGCCATTGAGAATCGTGACAGTTTGACCGGCCCAAAAAAGGGTTAAATTACTGGCTGAGAAAGGAGAGAAAAAAGAAGTCTGCTACAATTTTTTTTTTTTTTCCTCTAGTTCTGAGTGTGCTCTTAATTGAATCACTTGCTAGTCTGCCTATACTGCAGCCTTCCTCTCTTTCTCTCCTTCTAATCCTTGAATGGCTCTGTGTTCACCTGTTTCAAATGGATCTTCAGAGTGTAGCTACAGGTTTGAATAATCTCGCCACAAAGGTACAAAATTTGCAAGATTTTGTTGTTCATGCACCTATGTCTGAGCCTAGAATTCCTTTGCCTGAATTCTTCTCGGGGAATAGATCTCACTTTCAAAATTTTAAAAATAATTGCAAATTGTTTTTGTCCCTGAAGTCTCGCTCTGCCGGAGACCCTGCACAGCAGGTCAGGATTGTAATTTCCTTGCTCCGGGGCGACCCTCAAGACTGGGCTTTTGCATTGGCACCAGGGGATCCTGCGTTGCTCAATGTGGATGCGTTTTTTCTGGCCTTGGGGTTGCTTTATGAGGAACCTCATTTAGAGCTTCAGGCGGAAAAGGCCTTGATGTCCTTGTCTCAGGGGCAAGATGAAGCTGAAATATACTGCCAAAAATTCCGCAAATGGTCTGTGCTTACTCAGTGGAATGAGTGCGCCCTGGCGGCGATTTTCAGAGAAGGTCTCTCTGATGCCATTAAGGATGTTATGGTGGGGTTCCCTGTGCCTGCGAGTCTGAATGAGTCCATGACGATGGCTATTCAGATCGATAGGCGTCTGCGGGAGCGCAAACCTGTGCACCATTTGGCGGTGTCTACTGAGAAAACGCCAGAAAATATGCAATGTGATAGAATTCTGTCCAGAAGCGAGCGGCAGAATTTTAGACGAAAAAATGGGTTGTGCTTCTATTGTGGTGATTCAACTCATGTTATATCAGCATGCTTTAAGCGTACTAAGAAGCCTGACAAGTCTGTTTCAATTAGCACTTTACAGTCTAAGTTTATTCTATCTGTGACCCTGATTTGTTCTTTGTCATCTATTACCGCGGACGCCTATGTCGACTCTGGCGCTGCTTTGAGTCTTATGGATTGGTCCTTTGCCAAACGCTGTGGGTATGATTTGGAGCCACTGGAGGCTCCAATACCTCTGAAAGGGATTGACTCCACCCCATTGGCTAGTAATAAACCACAATACTGGACACAAGTGACTATGCGTGTTAATCCGGATCACCAGGAGGTTATTCGCTTTCTGGTGCTGTATAATCTACATGATGTTTTGGTGCTGGGATTGCCATGGCTGCAATCTCATAACCCAGTCCTCGACTGGAGAGCTATGTCTGTGTTAAGCTGGGGATGTAAAGGAACTCATGGGGACGTACCTTTGGTTTCCATTTCATCATCTATTCCCTCTGAGATTCCTGAATTCTTGTCTGACTTTCGTGACGTTTTTGAAGAACCCAAGGTTGGTTCACTACCTCCGCACCGGGAGTGCGATTGTGCCATAGACTTGATTCCGGGTAGTAAATACCCTAAGGGTCGTTTATTTAATCTGTCTGTGCCTGAACACGCTGCTATGCGAGAATATATAAAGGAGTCCTTGGAAAAGGGACATATTCGTCCTTCGTCATCTCCCTTAGGAGCCGGTTTTTTCTTTGTGTCTAAGAAAGACGGCTCTTTGAGGCCGTGTATTGATTATCGACTTTTGAATAAAATCACGGTTAAATATCAATATCCGTTACCACTGCTTACTGATTTGTTTGCTCGTATAAAGGGGGCCAAGTGGTTCTCTAAGATTGATCTCCGTGGGGCGTATAATTTGGTGCGAATCAAGCAGGGGGATGAGTGGAAAACCGCATTTAATACGCCCGAGGGCCATTTTGAGTATTTGGTGATGCCTTTTGGTCTTTCAAATGCCCCTTCAGTCTTCCAGTCCTTTATGCATGACATTTTCCGCGATTATTTGGATAAATTTATGATTGTTTATCTGGATGATATTCTGATTTTTTCGGATGACTGGGACTCTCATGTCCAGCAGGTCAGGAGGGTTTTTCAGGTTTTGCGGTCTAATTCCTTGTGTGTGAAGGGTTCTAAGTGTGTTTTTGGGGTTCAAAAGATTTCTTTCTTGGGATACATTTTTTCCCCCTCTTCCATCGAGATGGATCCTGTCAAGGTTCAGGCTATTGGTGATTGGACGCAACCCTCTTCTCTTAAGAGTCTTCAGAAATTTTTGGGCTTTGCTAACTTTTATCGTCGATTTATTGCTGGTTTTTCTGATGTTGTAAAACCATTGACTGATTTGACTAAGAAGGGTGCTGATGTTGCTGATTGGTCCCCTGATGCTGTGGAGGCCTTTCGGGAGCTCAAGCGCCGCTTTTCTTCCGCCCCAGTGTTGCGTCAGCCTGATGTTGCTCTTCCTTTTCAGGTTGAGGTCGACGCTTCTGAAATCGGAGCTGGGGCGGTGTTGTCGCAGAGAAGTTCCGACTGCTCCGTGATGAGACCTTGTGCTTTTTTTTCCCGTAAATTTTCGCCCGCCGAGCGGAATTATGATATTGGGAATCGGGAGCTTTTGGCCATGAAGTGGGCTTTTGAGGAGTGGCGTCACTGGCTTGAGGGGGCCAGACATCAGGTGGTGGTATTGACTGACCACAAAAATTTAATTTACCTTGAGTCTGCCAGGCGCCTGAATCCTAGACAGGCGCGCTGGTCGTTGTTTTTCTCTCGGTTTAATTTTGTGGTGTCGTACCTACCGGGTTCTAAGAATGTTAAGGCGGATGCCCTTTCTAGGAGTTTTGAGCCTGACTCCCCTGGTAATTCTGAGCCCACAGGTATCCTTAAAGATGGAGTGATATTGTCTGCCGTTTCTCCAGACCTGCGGCGGGCCTTGCAGGAGTTTCAGGCGGATAGACCTGATCGTTGCCCACCTGGTAGACTGTTTGTTCCTGATGATTGGACCAGTAGAGTCATCTCTGAGGTTCATTCTTCTGCGTTGGCAGGTCATCCTGGAATCTTTGGTACCAGGGATTTGGTGGCAAGGTCCTTCTGGTGGCCTTCCCTGTCACGAGATGTGCGAGGCTTTGTGCAGTCTTGTGACGTTTGTGCTCGGGCCAAGCCTTGTTGTTCTCGGGCTAGTGGATTGTTGTTGCCCTTGCCTATCCCGAAGAGGCCTTGGACGCACATCTCGATGGATTTTATTTCGGATCTGCCTGTTTCTCGGAAGATGTCTGTCATCTGGGTGGTGTGTGACCGTTTCTCTAAGATGGTCCATCTGGTTCCCTTGCCTAAGTTGCCTTCTTCTTCCGAGTTGGTTCCTCTGTTTTTTCAAAATGTTGTTCGTTTGCATGGTATTCCTGAGAATATCGTTTCTGACAGAGGGACCCAATTCGTGTCTAGATTTTGGTGGGCATTCTGTGCTAGGATGGGCATAGATTTGTCTTTTTCGTCTGCTTTCCATCCTCAGACTAATGGCCAGACCGAGCGGACTAATCAGACCTTGGAGACATATTTGAGGTGTTTTGTGTCTGCGGATCAAGATGATTGGGTTGCTTTTTTGCCTTTGGCGGAGTTCGCCCTCAATAATCGGGCCAGCTCTGCCACCTTGGTGTCCCCGTTTTTCTGTAATTTGGGGTTTCATCCTCGATTTTTCTCCGGTCAAGTGGAATCTTCGGATTGTCCTGGAGTGGATGCTGTGGTGGAGAGGTTGCATCAGATTTGGGGGCAGGTGGTGGACAATTTGAAGTTGTCCCAGGAGAAGACTCAGCTTTTTGCCAACCGCCGTCGTCGTGTTGGTCCTCGGCTTTGTGTTGGGGACTTGGTGTGGTTGTCTTCTCGTTTTGTCCCTATGAGGGTTTCTTCTCCTAAGTTTAAGCCTCGGTTCATCGGCCCGTACAAGATATTGGAGATTCTTAACCCTGTGTCCTTCCGTTTGGACCTCCCTGCATCCTTTTCGATTCATAATGTTTTTCATCGGTCATTGTTGCGCAGGTATGAGGTACCGGTTGTGCCTTCCGTTGAGCCTCCTGCTCCGGTGTTGGTTGAGGGTGAGTTGGAGTACGTTGTGGAAAAGATCTTAGACTCTCGTGTTTCCAGACGGAGACTCCAGTATCTGGTCAAATGGAAGGGATACAGTCAGGAGGATAATTCTTGGGTCACTGCCTCTGATGTTCATGCCTCCGATCTTGTCCGTGCCTTTCATAGGGCTCATCCTGATCGCCCTGGTGGTTCTGGTGAGGGTTCGGTGCCCCCTCCTTGAGGGGGGGGTACTGTTGTGAAATTGGATTCTGGGCTCCCCCGGTGGCCACTTGTGGAATTGAACTTGTGTGCATCATCCCCTCTGTTCACCTGCTCCTATCAGGATGTGGGAGTCGCTATATTACCTTGCTCCTCTGTCAGTTTCTTGCCGGTCAACAATGTAATCAGAAGCCTTCTGTGCTTGTTCCTGCTACTAGACAACTCCCAGCTAAGTTGGACTTTTGTCCTTGTGTGTTTTTGCATTTTGTTCCTGTTCACAGCTGCTGTTTCGTTACTGTGTCTGGAAAGCTCTTGTGATCGGAAATTGCCACTCTGGTGTTATGAGTTAATGCTAGAGTCTTAAAGGAATTTCTGGATGGTGTTTTTGATAGGGTTTTCTGCTGACCATGAAAGTGTCCTTTCTGTCTTCCTGCTATCTAGAAAGCGGACCTCGATTTTGCTAAACCTATTTTCATACTACGTTTGTCATTTCATCTAAAATCACCGCCAATATATGTGGGGGCCTCTGTCTGCCTTTTGGGAAAATTTCTCTAGAGGTGAGCCAGGACTGTCTTTTCCTCTGCTAGGATTAGGTAGTTCTCCGGCTGGCGCTGGGCATCTAGGGTTAAAAAACGTAGGCATGCTACCCGGCCACTTCTAGTTGTGCGGCAGGTTTAGTTCATGGTCAGTATAGTTTCCATCTTCCAAGAGCTAGTTCTCATATATGCTGGGCTATGTTCTCTCGCCATTGAAAATCATGACACATATCCAGCTAAATTGTGGAAAAACACTACATAGGATAACCTAGAGGAGTTTTTTTGGGCCTTGCAGCGCTGTTTACGGCTGTCTGCATGGTCTCCGTGTGAGTGCAGCTCGCCCTGTAGTCTGTGTGCAGCCACAGCCGGTTGTATCCAGCTCAGGGTGCGTCACTGCCTCATACCGTAAAATACATTGTCCTTTTTTGCAAGTAGTGCAGGCTGCTGCACATTTTTTCAAAGAATTCCTATTAGTGGTTTTCTACCCGTATCCAGCTAAATTGTGGAAAAACACTACATAGGATAACCTAGAGGAGGTTTTTTGGGCCTTGCAGCGCCATTTACGGCTGTTTGCACGGTCTCCGTGTGAGTGCAGCTCTCCCTGTTGTCAGTTCTGCCAAAAAAATAAAATAAATAATAATAAAGTTTACCAAACACACCACTTTACAGTTGTGTAGGCCACATTAGCTCATATTAAAGTCTAGTCCACACTTTAGAAAATTAGTGTTTCTTATACCTGTTAGGAGCTGTTCAGGAATAAGCACACTAAGCCATTAGTACTTTTCTGCTTATCTTTATCAGTCAACCAAGATGAAGAAGGCAGGGAGTAATGCACGTGGGCATGGGCGCGGAGCAGGGAGAGGACGTGGGGATTCTGTGCCTGCTGCGGGCACCGGTGACTCATCATCACCCAGTTTAAGGAGGGAACAGTCCTTCATGCGCAGATTTGTCGGAGAGCGCCGTACACCGCTGCTGCGTGAAGACCAAATTGAAGCCGTTGTCGGATGGATGGCAGCTAACGCATCAACTTCAATTAGTGCCACATCCTCTCAGGCACAGAGCACTGGAGAGCATCCATCTGTCTCTTCACCACCTGCCAAATTGCCCAGGCAGTCAGAGAGCTCAGGACAGGAGCCGTCTCTACTTCTGTTCTCTGAATCTCTTGGCTTGGAAATAGGGGGCCAGCCAAGCAGCATTGGAGAAATGGAAGAAGAGGCAGTGTGCAGTGATGCGCAACAGGTTTTTCTCTCGGACTCTGAAGAGGCGGGTGGGCCAGTGCCTCCGGTCACCACACCGCAGCACGCATCTGATGATGACACTCAGGTGCCACTTTCTGGTGCTTGCTGTGCTGCCGAGACTACCCAGGAGGAGCAGTTGGTGGCAGAGGGTCGTGTAGATGATGAGGTCCTTGACCCATCATGGTGTGAGAAACAGGAAGGTAGTGGGAGCAGCTCTGAGCAAGAGATTCCCCGAACGGGCCAAAGAGGGAGAGGGAGGGGGAAGACTGCGGAGCCTGTAGCCTCCACTTCGGCACCCGTTAGGAGCATGTCTCTTCCAAAAGCCAAAAAGGGCGCTCCCAAGACTTGCAGTGCCTGGTCATTTTTTGACACAGTTGCAGATGACATTTGCTTTGTCAAATGCAAGGTGTGTCATCATAAAATCAAAAGAGGGAGAAATGTCGGCAACCTCAATACCTCAAATATGTGGAAACATGTGCGGACCAGGCACGCGGTGGAGTTACAAAAACACACTGAAGACCTAGGCCAACCAACAGCGGCAGCTACCACCTCTTCAGCTCATGTTGCCTCTTCCTCCAGCTCACACACAGCTGGTTCGGCTTCCTCCCAGGATCGCCATGGAAGAACCTCTGGCACTGTTGTCCAGAGACCCACTGTAATTCCACCCGCAGCACCACGTTCCCAGTCATCCTCACACTCCCAGCCCAGTCTACAGCCATCGGTAGTACAGGCATGGGAGAAAAGGCGGCCTTTCTCGGCAAACCACCCACGAGCACAGGCTCTGAATGCAGGCATTGCCAAACTTCTGTCACTGGAAATGCTGTCATTCAGGCTGGTGGAGACTGACAGCTTCCATGACTTGATGGCATTGGCAGTCCCACAGTACAATGTGCCCAGCCGCTTTTATTTCAGCAGGCAAGCCGTCCCTGCCCTGCACAAGCATGTGGAGGGACACATAAAACACGCACTACTGAACGCCGTCTGTAGCAAGGTCCACCTCACCACCGATGCATGGACCAGTCTGTTGTGAATTCTGTTTGTGGGCTCCCTCTGGTGGCTACTGGTGGTACTGGTTGACTTCTGTCTTCTATCTCCAGTGCACCTGTTCCCATCAGGAAATGGGAGTTTCCTATATAGTCTGGCTTCTCACTCATTTACTTGCCGGCGATCAATGTTACCAGAGCTCCTCTGTTACTTGCTACCTGCTCCAAGTCTGCTGAGTCAGATAAGTTTGATCATTTGTACCTTTTGTTCAGCGTGCATTTATATGAATCTTGCTGCTGGAAGCTCTAGTGAACTGAAATGACCACTCCGGTGTCATGAGTTGATACCGGAGTTTAAAGTCATTTCAGGATGGTATTTTGTAGGGTTTTTAGTTGACCGCGAAGTCCACTTTTGTATTTTCTGCTATCTAGTTAGTGGGCCTCTCTTTGCTGAACCTGTATTCATACTGCGTATGTGTTTTCTTCTTAACTAACCGTCATTATATGTTGGGGGCTACTATTACTTTGGGGTTTTCTCTGGAGGCAAGCCAGGTCTGTGTTTCCTCTATTAGGGGTAGCTAGATCTCCGGCTGGTGCGAGACGTCTAGGGATAAAACGCAGGTACGTTCCCCGGCCACTGGTAGTTGTGCGTTAGGTTCAGCATCGCGGTCAGCTTAGATTCCATCTTCCTAGAGCTAGTCCTGTTTTTGCCCATGTCCCTGCCATTGGGAATCATGACAGTATAGCCGGCCCGATGTGTTAAGTATTGGCTGAAGAAGGAGAGAAAAGAAGTCTCTGGCATTTTTTTTTTTTTTTTTCTCTGAAGTCTGTTTAGCCATAATTGCAGTCTGCTTCTTTCCCCTCCTCTTAATACCTGAATGGCTCAGATCTCAGCTGCTGAGAAATGGATATCCAGAGTTTAGCTTCAAATCTGAATAATCTTGCTTCTAAGGTTCAAAATATACAAGATTTCGTCATACATGCTCCTATGTCTGAACCTAAAATTCCTATACCAGAGTTTTTTTCTGGAGATAGATCTCGTTTTTTGAATTTTAAGCACAATTGTAAATTGTATCTTTCTCTGAGACCTCACTCCACTGGAAACCCTGCTCAGTAGGTTAAGATTGTTATTTCCTTGCTGCGGGGTGACCCCCAGAATTGGGCATTTGCATTGGCACCAGGGGATCCTGCGCTGCTCAATGTGGATGCGCTTTTTCTGGCGCTGGGGTTGCTCTATGAGGAACCGAATTTGGAGATTCAAGCTGAAAAGGCCTTGATAGCCCTCTCTCAAGGGCATGATGAAGCTGAAATATATTGTCAAAAGTTTTGTAAATGGTCTGTGCTTACTCAGTGGAATGAGTGCGCCCTGGCGGCGAATTTCAGAGAGGGTCTCTCTGACGCCGTTAAAGATGTCATGGTGGGGTTTCCTACGCCCACAGGTCTGAATGAGTCCATGACAATGGCTATTCAGATTGACCGGCGTTTGCGGGAGCGCAAACCTGTGCACCATTTGGCGTTGTCTTCTGAGCAGGCACCGGAGAATATGCAATGTGATAGAATTCTGTCCAGAAGTGAACGGCAGAATTATAGGCGTAAAAATGGGTTGTGTTTCTATTGTGGCGATTCTGCTCATGTTATATCAGCATGCTCTAAACGCACTAAAAGGGTTGATAAGTCTTTTGCAGTTAGCAACTTGCAGTCTAAGTTTCTTTTGTCTGTAACTTTGATTTGTTCGTTATCATCTATTAATGTGAATGCCTATGTGGACTCTGGGGCCGCCCTGAGTCTTATGGATTTGTCCTTTGCCAGGCGCTGGGGGTTTAGTCTAGAGTCTCTGGAAGTCCCTATTCCTTTGAAGGGTATTGACTCCACACCATTGGCTAGGAATAAACCTCAATACTGGACACAAGTGACTATGTGTATGACTCCAGACCATGAGGTGATTCGATTCCTTGTGTTGCATAATTTGCATGATGTCTTAGTGCTTGGATTGCCATGGTTACAAACTCACAACCCAGTTCTTGACTGGAAAACAATGTCCGTATTAAAGGGAACCTGTCACCACGTTTTTGGAAGATGGGATAAAAATAGCGTTAAATAGGGGCAGAGGTGGGCGTTACATTAGTGTGTGTGTTATGCGTTTATTACCCACCTAAGTTGCCGAAATAACTTTGCAAAGTCTCCGTTTTCGCCTGTCAATCAGGCTGGTCAGGTCACATGGGCGTGGTGTCTTCACCCAGATTTGGCGTAGTTTTCCGTTGGTGGCGTAGTGGTGTGCGCATGCCCAAAGTCCGGAATCCTCTTCCAGGGGATTTAAAATAGCGCGGTGTTCGTTATTGCATTGGTGATCGGTGGGCGCGGCCATCTTCCTTTGGCCGCGCGTGCGCAGAAGCGGCGCTCTGCTGGCCGCGGCTTCAGGAAAATGGCCGCGGGATGCCGCGCGTGCGCAGATGGATATCGCGGCGGCCATTTTCCTGAAGCCGCGGCCAGCAGAGCGCCGCTTCTGCGCACGCGCGGCCAAAGGAAGATGGCCGCGCCCACCGATCACCAATGCAATAACGAACACCGCGCTATTTTAAATCCCCTGGAAGAGGATTCCGGACTTTGGGCATGCGCACACCACTACGCCACCAACGGAAAACTACGCCAAATCTGGGGGAAGACAACGCCCATGCGACCTGACCAGCCTGATTGACAGGCGAAAACGGAGACTTTGCAAAGTTATTTCGGCAACTTAGGTGGGTAATAAACGCATAACACACACACTAATGTAACGCCCACCTCTGCCACTATTTAACGCTATTTTTATCCCATCTTCCAAAAACGTGGTGACAGGTTCCCTTTAAGCTGGGGATGTCAGGGGGTTCATGGGGGAGTACCTTTGGTTTCCATTGCTTCATCTACTCCCTCTGAGGTTCCGGCATTTTTGTCTGACTATTGTGATGTTTTTGAGAAGCCTAAACTTAGTTCGCTCCCTCCTCACAGGGATTGCGATTGTGCTATAGATTTGATTCCTGGCAGCAAATTTCCTAAAGGTCGTTTGTTCAATCTGTCTGTGCCAGAGCATGCTGCTATGCGAGAGTATGTTAAGGAGTCCTTGGAAAAGGGACATATTCGTCCATCCTCATCCCCTTTAGGAGCAGGTTTTTTTTTCGTGGGTAAAAAAGATGGTTCCCTGAGGCCTTGTATTGATTATCGGCTGTTGAATAAGATTACAGTCAAATATCAGTATCCTTTGCCACTTTTGACTGATTTGTTTGCTCGTATTAAGGGGGCAAGGTGGTTCTCTAAGATTGACCTTCGGGGTGCGTATAATTTGGTGCGGATTAAGCAGGGAGATGAGTGGAAAACTGCATTTAATATGCCCGAGGGCCATTTTGAGTATCTGGTAATGCCTTTTGGTCTTTCTAATGCCCCTTCAGTCTTTCAGTCCTTTATGCACAATATTTTCCGTGAATATCTGGATAAATTTATGATTGTGTATCTGGATGATATTTTGATTTTTTCTGATGACTGGGAGTCGCATGTTCAACAGGTCAGGAAGGTTTTTCAGGTCTTGCGGGCCAATTCTTCGTTTGTAAAGGGTTCAAAGTGTATTTTTGGGGTTCAGAAGATCTCTTTTTTGGGGTATATTATTTCCCCTTCTTCTATTGAGATGGATCCTGTCAAGGTTCGGGCTATTTGTGATTGGACGCAACCGACTTCCCTTAAGAGCCTTCAGAAATTCTTGGGCTTTGCTAATTTCTATCGTCGATTTATAACTGGTTTTTCAAGTGTCGTTAAGCCTCTAACGGATTTGACTAAGAAGGGTGCTCATGTTTCCAATTGGTCCTCGGCGGCTGTGGAGGCCTTTCGGGAGCTTAAGCACCGCTTTTCTTCTGCTCCTGTGTTGCGCCAACCTGATGTTTCACTTCCTTTTCAGGTCGAAGTTGATGCTTCAGAGATCGGAGCGGGGGCGGTTTTGTCACAGAGAAGTTCCGATTGCTCGGTGATGAGACCATGTGCGTTCTTTTCTCGAAAATTTTCGCCCGCCGAGCGAAATTATGATGTTGGTAATCGGGAACTCTTGGCTATGAAGTGGGCCTTTGAGGAGTGGCGTCATTGGCTTGAGGGTGCTAGGCATCAGGTGGTGGTCTTGACTGATCACAAGAATCTGATTTACCTTGAGTCAGCCAGGCGTCTGAATCCTAGACAGGCGCGCTGGTCGTTGTTTTTCTCCCGGTTTAATTTTGTGGTCTCATATCTACCAGGTTCAAAAAATGTGAAGGCAGATGCCCTTTCTAGGAGTTTTGAGCCTGACTCCCCTGGTGATTCTGAGCCTATGGGTATCCTTAAGGATGGGGTGATATTGTCTGCTGTCTCTCCAGACTTGCGACGTGCTTTGCAGGAGTTTCAAGTGGATAGGCCTGATCGTTGTCCGCCTGGGAGACTGTTTGTTCCAGATGAGTGGACCAGTAGAGTCATCTTGGAAGTTCATTCTTCTGTGTTGGCCGGCCACCCTGGAATCTTTGGTACCAGAGATTTGGTGGCCAGGTCCTTCTGGTGGCCTTCCTTGTCTCGGGATGTGCGTACTTTTGTACAGTCTTGTGATGTTTGTGCTCGGGCCAAGCCTTGTTGTTCTCGGGCTAGTGGATTGTTGTTTCTCTTGCCTATTCCGAAGAGGCCTTGGACGCACATCTCTATGGATTTTATTTCGGATCTCCCGGTTTCTCAGAAAATGACCGTCATCTGGGTGGTGTGTGACCGTTTTTCTAAAATGGTTCATTTGGTACCCTTGCCCAAGTTGCCTTCTTCATCGGAGTTGGTTCCTCTATTTTTTCAGAATGTGGTTCGTCTACATGGTATCCCGGATAACATCGTTTCTGACAGGGGATCCCAATTTGTGTCTAGATTTTGGCGGGCGTTCTGTGCCAGGATGGGCATTGATTTGTCTTTTTCGTCTGCTTTCCATCCTCAGACGAATGGCCAGACAGAGCGAACTAATCAGACCTTGGAGACTTATTTGAGGTGTTTTGTGTCTGCTGATCAGGATGACTGGGTCGCCTTTTTGCCGTTGGCGGAGTTTGCCCTTAATAATCGGGCTAGTTCTGCCACTCTGGTTTCTCCTTTCTTCTGCAATTTGGGGTTTCACCCTCGTTTTTCATCTGGTCAGGTGGAATCTTCGGATTGTCCTGGAGTGGACACTATGGTGGATAGATTGCACCAGATTTGGAGTCATGTGGTGGACAACTTGAAGTTGTCCCAGGAGAAGACTCAGCAGTTTGCTAATCGTCATCGTCGTGCTGGTAATCGTCTTCGCGTTGGGGACTTGGTGTGGTTATCTTCTCGTTTTGTCCCTATGAAGGTCTCTTCTCCTAAGTTTAAACCTCGGTTCATAGGTCCTTTTAAGATTTTGGAGATTCTTAATCCTGTATCATTTCGTTTGGACCTACCAGCATCTTTCACTATTCATAATGTCTTCCATCGGTCTTTGTTGCGGAGGTACGAGATACCGGTTGTTCCTTCTGTTGAGCCTCCTGCTCCTGTGCTGGTGCAGGGTGAATTGGAGTATGTTGTGGAGAAGATTTTGGACTCTCGCATTTCCAGACGGAGACTTCAATATTTGGTCAAATGGAAGGGATACGGTCAGGAGGATAATTCTTGGGTGACTGCCTCTGATGTTCATGCCTCTGATTTGGTTCGCGCCTTTCATAGGGCTCGTCCAGATCGCCCTGGTGGTTCTCATGAGGGTTCGGTGCCCCCTCCTCAAGGGGGGGGTACTGTTGTGAATTCTGTTTGTGGGCTCCCTCTGGTGGCTACTGGTGGTACTGGTTGACTTCTGTCTTCTATCTCCAGTGCACCTGTTCCCATCAGGAAATGGGAGTTTCCTATATAGTCTGGCTTCTCACTCATTTACTTGCCGGCGATCAATGTTACCAGAGCTCCTCTGTTACTTGCTACCTGCTCCAAGTCTGCTGAGTCAGATAAGTTTGATCATTTGTACCTTTTGTCCAGCGTGCATTTATATGAATCTTGCTGCTGGAAGCTCTAGTGAACTGAAATGACCACTCCGGTGTCATGAGTTGATACCGGAGTTTAAAGTCATTTCAGGATGGTATTTTGTAGGGTTTTTAGTTGACCGCGAAGTCCACTTTTGTATTTTCTGCTATCTAGTTAGTGGGCCTCTCTTTGCTGAACCTGTATTCATACTGCGTATGTGTTTTCTTCTTAACTAACCGTCATTATATGTTGGGGGCTACTATTACTTTGGGGTTTTCTCTGGAGGCAAGCCAGGTCTGTGTTTCCTCTATTAGGGGTAGCTATATCTCCGGCTGGTGCGAGACGTCTAGGGATAAAACGCAGGTACGTTCCCCGGCCACTGGTAGTTGTGCGTTAGGTTCAGCATCGTGGTCAGCTTAGATTCCATCTTCCTAGAGCTAGTCCTGTTTTTGCCCATGTCCCTGCCATTGGGAATCATGACACCAGTCACCATGGACAGGGGCGATACCTGTCCCTCACTGCCCATTGGGTTAATGTTGTTGAGCCAGGTACAGATCGTGCCAGTGGCGCAGGACGTGTCCTGCCCACTCCAAGGATTGCAAGAATCCAGTCTGTATGCATTGACTCCTCCTCATACACAAGTTCCTCAGAATCATTGCTGCAGGAGCCGTCACAGTCCACCTCCACATGGACCCGTGAACGTTTACCTGTTACAACCGACATGAGCACAGCCTTGGCCAAACGTCAACAGGCCATCTGGAAATTAATTTCTTTGGGGAATCGAAGCCACACAGCGCAGGAGCTCTGGAATGCCATCAAGCAGGAGAGCAAAATGTGGTTTGTGGCAGCGAATCTCCAGCCAGGCATGGTAGTGTGTGACAATGGCCGAAATCTGGTGGCAGCTCTGGGCCTCGGCAACCTCACTCACATCCCATGTCAGGCACATGTGCTCAACTTGGTCGTTCAGAATTTTTTGAGGGACTATCCGGATCTTGATGCACTGCTGCACAAGGTCCACCTAGAGTGTGCTCACTTGCGGCGTTCCAGCACGGCAAGATCGCGCATTGCAGCTCTGCAGCGCCGATTCCGCCTTCCGGAACATCGCATCATATGTGACCTACCTACCAGGTGGAATTCCACGTTACATATGTTGGAGCAGTTGTGTGAGCAGCAGCAAGCAGTAATGGAGTACCAGCTGCATCAGGCGCAAAGAAGTCGCACTCCGCGCCGTTCAGACTTCACAACCACAGAGTGGGCCACTATGAAGGACATCTGCCAGGTTTTGCATCCCTTCGATTATTCCACGCGGATGGCGAGTGCAGATGATGCACTAGTCAGCATGACTGTCCCCCTTATCTGCCTGCTTCAACAAACACTGCAAGCGCTAAGGGATGATGTTGTGGAAGAGGTGGAGGATGAGGAGTCACCATTTTCATCAGCTTCTGGACAGTCAGCGCCACGTGGTTCCTCAAAAAGGCGTAGGCAGGGGACACTTTGTGAAGAGGATGAGGAGGAGTCAATGGAGGAGGAAGACATCCGTCCAGAAGAGGGAGTTACACAATTGTCCAGTAGTCAGTGTGTACAGCGAGGGTGGGGTGATGACGATCGGGCAGAGATCATGCCTCAAGCAGGGGACAGCGTTTCTTGGCCATTTGGCAGTCTGCAGCACATGGTTGATTACATGCTGCAGTGCCTGAGAAACGACTGCTGCATCTCCCACATTCTCAACATGGCTGATTATTGGGTGTACACCCTCCTCGATCCTCGCTACCGGGACAATGTACAAAGCCTCATCACACCGTTGAACCGAGAGCGTAAAATGCGGGAGTACCAAGACACACTGGTGAATTCCATCATCTTCTCCAGTCCAACTGAGAGCAGTGCTGCTAGTGCTTTACAAAGCAGCTCAGTGCGTCAAGGCAGTGGAGGAGGCTCTGCACAAAGAGGGAGCAGAAGCAGTGCCTCTGCCCAAGGCAAGACCAGTATGGCCCAACTGTGGCACAGTTTTGTGTGCCAACCACAAATGTCTACACCATCACAGGCGGCTCCAGTCAGCAGGAGGCAACGGTTCCGTCAAATGGTGACAGACTACATGTCTTGCCCTCTTACTGTACTCCCAGGCAGCTCTTCCCCTTTCAAGTTTTGGGTCTCTAAGCTGGATACATGGCCAGAACTAAGCCAGTATGCATTGGAGGTGCTGGCTTGCCCTGCGGCTAGTGTATTATCGGAACGCGTCTTTAGTGCTGCAGGTGGTGTACTAACAGACCGTCGCATGTGACTATCCTCCGATAACGTTGACCGGCTTACTTTTCTGAAAATGAACCAGGCCTGGATCTCGCAGGAATTTGCCAATCCTCTTCCTGATTAAATAATTAGGTGACTATCTACAGTATCCAGGTCCCCTGTTGTGTTCATCTTTCTACCACCTGAACTTAAATTCCTGGGCTCCAACACCGCCAGTTGAGGCTCAGAAGTGCCGTCTGCACAGTCAAAACATACGACCCAGTGTTATTGGGTTTCAGTAATGTCAGCTGATCCCCAGCTGTGTAGCCGGCAATGTGTCCTGCGACCGCCACGCTGACACAACAACTGAAATTGAAGGGAACCTGTCCCCCCCCAGGCGTTTGTTACTGAAAGAGCCACCTTGTGCAGCAGTAATGCTGCACAAGGAAAAGGTAGCTATTTTAGTTTGGCTCCTTGCACACGCAGAACTTAACACTTATAAAATGTGTCCACTGATACCGTGAGACCGTCCTGGAGGTGGGACTTTCCTTCGTAATGAGACGCAGCACAGTTGTCATTCCTACCCCCTTGGTGCCGTGCGCCACCTCCTCAGCGTTGTTTGATTCTGTCCCGGAGCCTGCACTGTTATGTTATCCCTTTGTCAGGCACACTTAGCGCTGCCCGTCTTCTGACATAATTTGGTGTCAGGCTGGCCAATGGATAAGATAACAGCGCAGACTCCAGGACAGAATCAAACAACGCTGAGGAGGCGGCGCACGGCACAAAGGGGCTAGGAATGACGGCTGTGCTGCGTCCCATTACAAAGGAAAGTCCCACCTCCGGGACGGTCTCAGGGGACACATTTTATAAGTGTTTAGTTCTGTGTTTGCAAGGAGCATAATTAAAAGAGCCACCTTTTCCTTTTGCATCCTTAGTGCTGTACAAGATGGCTCTTTCAGCTACAAACGCCTTGGGGGGGGGTTAAAGGTTCCCTTTCGACTTGCTCCAATCAGGCTTCGGCCTACACTGTGTTCCTCTGCTCCTCCTGCTGTCCATGGGCTCCAACACCGCCAGTTGGTGCCTGGAAGTGCTGTCCGCACAGTCAACAGTCGCTCCTCTGTTATTGGGGTTCAGTAACGTCAGCTGCTCCCCTGCTGTGTGTGCGGCAATACCTCCAATCTGCTCCTCCTGCTGTCCCTGGGCTCTAACACAGCCAGTTGGTGCCTGGAAGTGCTGTCCGCACAGTTAACACTTGCTGCCATGTTATTGGGGTTCAGTAATGTCAGCTGCTCCCCTGCTGTGTTTCCGGCAACGTGTCATGCGACCGCCACGCTGGCACACTAACAGACATTTGCATGCCTCCAGTGCAGGCTTCGGCCTACACTCTGCTCCTCCTGCTGTCCCTGGGCTCCAACACTGCTGGTTGCTGCCCGGAAGTGCTGTTTGCACAGAGCCAAACACCTCGCCAATGTGTTAGTGGGGTTCAGTACCGCCTGCTGCTCCCCTGCTGTGTAGCCGGCAATGTGTCCTGCAACCGTCACGCTGACACAACAACTGAAATTGAAGCAAACCTGTCCCCCCCACAGGCGTTTGTTACTGAAAGAGCCACCTTGTGCAGCAGTAATGCTGCACAAGGAAAAGGTAGCTATTTTAGTTTAGCTCCTTGCACACGCAGAACTTAACACTTATAAAATGTGTCCACTGATACCGTAAAACCGTCCCGGAGGTGGGACTTTCCTTCGTAATGTGACACAGCACAGCCATCATTCCTACCCCCTTGGTGCTGTGCGCCGCCTCCTCAGCGTTGTTTGATTCTGTCCCGGAGCCTGCGCTGTTATGTTATCCCTTGGCCAGGGACACTTAGCGCTGCCCGTCTTCTGACAGCATTTGGTGTCAGGCTGGCTGCGCCTGTGTGGCCGCGCTGGCCAACATCCCGCCTCGCAGTGTCTTCTAATTTAATCACACTGCGGGCCTGGGATCCATGGGCATGCGCAGTGCATATCTTCACCTCAGGCTCTCACTCATCTCCCTCCACCTTCTTCAGACTGTGCGCCGTCAGCTGATCCCTAATAGCATGCCACGGCCGGGACGCCACACAGTCTGAAGAAGCCAGAGGGAGGGGAGTGAGAGGCGAGGATATGCAATGCGCATGCCCATGGATCCCAGGCCCGCAGTGGGATTACATTAGACGACACTGCGAGGCGGTATGTCGGCCAGCGCGGCCGCACAGGAGCAGTCAGCCTGAAAACAAATGATGTCAGAAGACGGGCAGCGCTAAGTGTGCCTGGCCAAGGGATAACATAACAGCGCAGGCTCCGGGACAGAATCAAACAACGCTGAGGAGGCGGCACACGGCACCAAGGGGGTAGGAATGACGGCTGTGCTGCGTCCCATTACAAAGGAAAGTCCCACCTCCGGGACAGTTTTACGGTGTGAGGGGACACATTTCATAAGTGTCTAGTTCAGCGTTAGCAAGGAGCATAATTAAAAGAGCCACCTTTTCCTTTTGCAGCATTAGTGCTGTGCAAGATGGCTCTTTCAGCAACAAACGCCTGGGGGGGTTAAAGGTTCCCTTTCAACTTGCTCCAGTGCAGGCTTCGGCCTACACTCTGCTCCTCCTGCTGTCCCTGGGCTCTAACACCGCCAGTTGGTGCCCGGAAGTGCTGGCTGCACAGAGAAAACACTCGCCACTGTGTCAGTGGTGTTAAGCAATGCCAGCTGTTCCCCCGCTGTGTAGCCGGCAACGTGTCCTGCAAATGCCACGCAGACACAACAGACTGAAAACTGCCTCCAGTGCAGGCTTCGGCCTACACTCTGCTCCCTCTCCTCCTGCTGTCCCTGGGCTCTAACACTGCCAGTTGGTGCCCGGAACTGCTGGCTGCACAAAGAAGAACACCAGCCAATGTGTCAGTGGGGTTCAGCAACGCCAGCTGTTCCACTGCTGTGTAGCCGGCAACGTGTCCTGCAAACTCCACGCAGACACAACAACTGAAATTGGAGGGAACCTGCCCCCCCCAGGCGTTTGTATGTTAAACAGCCACCTTGTACAGCAGTAATGCTGCATTTGTACAAGGTGGCTCATTCAGTTATTGTCCTTGCACACGTCGAACTCAACACGTATAAAATGTGTCCCCTGAGACCATTAAACCATCCCTGAGGTGTGACTTTCCTTTGTAATGACACGCAGCAACCCCCTTGGTATCGCTGCCCGTCTTCTGACATCATTGGTTGGCAGGCTGCGCCTCTGCGGCCGCCCTGCCCGACACAACGCCCCTCAGTGTCTTATTTATTTTGACTGCGAGGGTGTGATTGATGGGCATGAGCAGTGCATATCTTCGCCTGTCACTCATCTCCTTCAGCCTTCTTCAGACTGTGTGGCTTCATGGCCGTGGCATGCGATAAGGGATCAGCTGACGCCGCACAGTCTGAAGCAGGTGTAAGGACACGAGTGAGAGGCGACCATATTTACTGCGCAAGGCCATGAATCCCAGCCCCGCAGTGTGAATTAATGAAAAGACACTGCGGGGCTGGGATTCATGGGCATCGCGAACAACACCAGCCAACATGAAATGATGTCAGAAGACGGGCAGCACTAACAGCGCAGGGCCAAGGGATAACACAACAGCGCAGACTCCTGTGCAGCAAAATGCGATGCTCAGGAGGCCGCGCCAAGCACCAAGGTGGTTTTTTTGACAGCTGTGCTGCGTCTCATTAAGAAGGAAACTCACGCCTCCAAGACAGTTTTGACTGTATAAGGGGCTAAATTTTATACGTGTTTCATTCAGCGTGTGCAAGGAACAAAATTAAAAGAGCAACCTTTGACTTGTGCAGCATTACTGCTGCACAAGGTGGCTCTTCTAGTTTTTAACACCTGAGGAGGGTTAAAGGTTACCTTTAAAATTGGTTCAATTAGGCTTCAGCCTACACTCTGCTCCTCCTGCAGACCCTGGGCTCTAACACCGCCAGTTGGTGCCCGGAAGTGCTGGCTGCACACAGAAAAACACCCGCCAAATGTGTCAGTGGGGTTCAGCAATGCCAGCTGTTCCCCCACTGTGTAGCTGGCAACGTGTCCTACAAACGCCACGGAGACACAAAGCTGCCGCCAGTGCAGGCTTCGGCCTACACTCTGCTCCTCTGCTCCTCCTGGTGACCCTGGGCTCTAACACCGCCAGTTGCTGCCCGGAAGTGCTAGCTGCACAGAGAAAAACACCCGCCACTGTGTCAGTGGGGTTCAGCAACGACAGTTGTTCCCCTGCTGTGTAGCCGGCATCGTGTCCTGCAAACGCCACGCAGACACAACAGACTGAAAACTGCCTCCAGTGCAGGCTTCGGCCTACACTCTACTCCCACTCCTCCTGCTGTCCCTGGGCTCTAACACTGCCAGTTGGTGCTCGGAACTGCTGGTTGCACAGAGAAAAACACCAGCCAATGTGTCAGTGGGGTTCAGCAACGCCAGCTGTTCCCCTGCTGTGTAGCCGGCAATGTGTCCTGCAAACGCCACGCAGACACAACAAATGAAATTGAAGGGAACCTGCCCCCCCCCAGGCGTTTGTATGTTAAACAGCCACCTTGTACATCAGTAATGCTGCATTTGTACAAGGTGGCTCATTCAGTTATTGTCCTTGCACACGTCGAACTCAACACGTATAAAATGTGTCCCCTGAGACCATTAAACCGTCCCTGAGGTGTGACTTTCCTTTGTAATGAAACGCAGCAACCCCCTTGGTAGCGCTGCCCATCTTCTGAAATCATTGGTTGGCTGGCTGCGCCTCTGCGGCCGCCCTGCCCGACACAACGCCCCTCGGTGTCTTATTTATTTTGACTGCGAGGGTGTGATTGATGGGCATGAGCAGTGCATATGTTCGCCTGTCACTCATCTCCTTCCGCCTTCTTCAGACTGTGCGGCTTCATGGCCGTGGCATGCGATAAGGGATCAGTTGACGCCGCACAGTCTGAAGCAGATGTAAGGACACGAGTGAGAGGTGACCATATTTACTGTGCAAGGCCATGAATCCCAGGCCCGCAGTGTGAATTAATGAAAAAACACTGCGGAGCTGGGATTCATGGGCATCGCGAACCGCACCGGCCGACATGAAATGATGTCAGAAGACGGGCAGCTCTAACAGCGCAGGGCCAAGGGATAACACAACAGCGCACACTCCTGTGCAGCATAATGCGATGCTCAGGAGTCCGCGCCAAGCACCAAGGTGGTTTTTTTGACAGCTGTGCTGCGTCTCATTAAGAAGGCAACTCACGCCTCCAAGACAGTTTTGACTGTATAAGGGGCTAAATTTTATATGTGTTTCATTCAGCGTGTGCAAGGAACAAAATTAAAAGAGCAACCTTTGACTTGTGCAGCATTACTGCTGCACAAGGTGGCTCTTCTAGTTTTTAACACCTGAGGGGGGTTTAAAGGTTACCATTAAAATTGGTTTAATTAGGCTTCGGCCTACACTCTGCTCCTCCTGCAGACCCTGGGCTCTAACACCGCCAGTTGGTGCCCAGAAGTGCTGGCTGCACACAGAAAAACACCCGCCAAATGTGTCAGTGGGGTTCAGCAACGCCAGCTGTTCCCCTGCTGTGTAGCCGGCAATGTGTCCTGCAAACGCCACGCAGACACAACAAATGAAATTGAAGGGAACCTGCCCCCCCCCAGGCGTTTGTATGTTAAACAGCCACCTTGTACATCAGTAATGCTGCATTTGTACAAGGTGGCTCATTCAGTTATTGTCCTTGCACACGTCGAACTCAACACGTATAAAATGTGTCCCCTGAGACCATTAAACCGTCCCTGAGGTGTGACTTTCCTTTGTAATGAAACGCAGCAACCCCCTTGGTAGCGCTGCCCATCTTCTGAAATCATTGGTTGGCTGGCTGCGCCTCTGCGGCCGCCCTGCCCGACACAACGCCCCTCGGTGTCTTATTTATTTTGACTGCGAGGGTGTGATTGATGGGCATGAGCAGTGCATATGTTCGCCTGTCACTCATCTCCTTCCGCCTTCTTCAGACTGTGCGGCTTCATGGCCGTGGCATGCGATAAGGGATCAGTTGACGCCGCACAGTCTGAAGCAGATGTAAGGACACGAGTGAGAGGTGACCATATTTACTGTGCAAGGCCATGAATCCCAGGCCCGCAGTGTGAATTAATGAAAAAACACTGCGGAGCTGGGATTCATGGGCATCGCGAACCGCACCGGCCGACATGAAATGATGTCAGAAGACGGGCAGCTCTAACAGCGCAGGGCCAAGGGATAACACAACAGCGCACACTCCTGTGCAGCATAATGCGATGCTCAGGAGTCCGCGCCAAGCACCAAGGTGGTTTTTTTGACAGCTGTGCTGCGTCTCATTAAGAAGGCAACTCACGCCTCCAAGACAGTTTTGACTGTATAAGGGGCTAAATTTTATATGTGTTTCATTCAGCGTGTGCAAGGAACAAAATTAAAAGAGCAACCTTTGACTTGTGCAGCATTACTGCTGCACAAGGTGGCTCTTCTAGTTTTTAACACCTGAGGGGGGTTTAAAGGTTACCATTAAAATTGGTTTAATTAGGCTTCGGCCTACACTCTGCTCCTCCTGCAGACCCTGGGCTCTAACACCGCCAGTTGGTGCCCAGAAGTGCTGGCTGCACACAGAAAAACACCCGCCAAATGTGTCAGTGGGGTTCAGCAACGCCAGCTGTTCCCCTGCTGTGTAGCCGGCAATGTGTCCTGCAAACGCCACGCAGACACAACAAATGAAATTGAAGGGAACCTGCCCCCCCCCAGGCGTTTGTATGTTAAACAGCCACCTTGTACATCAGTAATGCTGCATTTGTACAAGGTGGCTCATTCAGTTATTGTCCTTGCACACGTCGAACTCAACACGTATAAAATGTGTCCCCTGAGACCATTAAACCGTCCCTGAGGTGTGACTTTCCTTTGTAATGAAACGCAGCAACCCCCTTGGTAGCGCTGCCCATCTTCTGAAATCATTGGTTGGCTGGCTGCGCCTCTGCGGCCGCCCTGCCCGACACAACGCCCCTCGGTGTCTTATTTATTTTGACTGCGAGGGTGTGATTGATGGGCATGAGCAGTGCATATGTTCGCCTGTCACTCATCTCCTTCCGCCTTCTTCAGACTGTGCGGCTTCATGGCCGTGGCATGCGATAAGGGATCAGTTGACGCCGCACAGTCTGAAGCAGATGTAAGGACACGAGTGAGAGGTGACCATATTTACTGTGCAAGGCCATGAATCCCAGGCCCGCAGTGTGAATTAATGAAAAAACACTGCGGAGCTGGGATTCATGGGCATCGCGAACCGCACCGGCCGACATGAAATGATGTCAGAAGACGGGCAGCTCTAACAGCGCAGGGCCAAGGGATAACACAACAGCGCACACTCCTGTGCAGCATAATGCGATGCTCAGGAGTCCGCGCCAAGCACCAAGGTGGTTTTTTTGACAGCTGTGCTGCGTCTCATTAAGAAGGCAACTCACGCCTCCAAGACAGTTTTGACTGTATAAGGGGCTAAATTTTATATGTGTTTCATTCAGCGTGTGCAAGGAACAAAATTAAAAGAGCAACCTTTGACTTGTGCAGCATTACTGCTGCACAAGGTGGCTCTTCTAGTTTTTAACACCTGAGGGGGGTTTAAAGGTTACCATTAAAATTGGTTTAATTAGGCTTCGGCCTACACTCTGCTCCTCCTGCAGACCCTGGGCTCTAACACCGCCAGTTGGTGCCCAGAAGTGCTGGCTGCACACAGAAAAACACCCGCCAAATGTGTCAGTGGGGTTCAGCAACGCCAGCTGTTCCCCCGCTGTGTAGCTGGCAACGTGTTTCTTGCAAACGCCACGCAGACACAAAGCTACCGCCAGTGCAGGCTTCGGCCTACACTCTGCTCCTCTGCTTCTCCTGGTGACCCTGGGCTCTAACACCGCCAGTTGCTGCCTGGAAGTGCTAGCTGCACAGAGAAAAACACCCGCCACTGTGTCAGTGGGATTCAGCAACGCCAGCTGTTCCCCTGCTGTGTAGCCGGCATCGTGTCCTGCAAACGCCACGCAGACACAACAGACTGAAAACTGCCTCCAGTGCAGGCTTCGGCCTACACTCTACTCCCTCTCCTCCTGCTGTCCCTGTGCTCTAACACTGCCAGTTGGTGCCCGGAACTGCTGGCTGCACAGAGAAAAACCCCAGCCAATGTGTCAGTGGGGTTCAGCAACACCAGCTGTTCCCCTGCTGTGTAGCCGGCTGTTATGGTCCCAATGGCAGGGGACCTCAGAGATTACCGCAAAGTCTGCAAAACATAAATACCAGCTCATAGGGAAGTGGTAACTAGGCTGACCATATACCTGATCCTAGCGCAAACACTAACAGCAGCCGGGGAACGTGCCTACGTTGATCCTAGACGTCTCGCGCCAGCCGGAGAACTAACTAACCCTATCAGGGAAAATAAGACCTCTCTTGCCTCCAGAGAAAAGACCCCAAAGTAATACAAGCCCCCAACAAATAATAACGGTGAGGTAAGAAGAAAAGACAAACGTAAGAATGAACTAGATTTAGCAAAGAGAGGCCCACTGACTAATAGCAGAATATAGTAAGAAGACTTATATGGTCAGCAAAAAACCCTGCAAAATATCCACGCTGAATATCCAAGAACCCCCAAACCGACTGACGGTGTGGGGGGAGAATATCAGCCCCCCTAGAGCTTCCAGCAATAACAGGAATCACATATTGTACAAGCTGGACAAAAAATATGAACAATGCAAAAGATCAAGAGTACGAAAGCAGGACTTAGCTTATCTTGCAAAGAACCAGGACCTGAAGACAGGAGCAAACAGAAGTGAACTGATTACAATGATGCCAGGCACTGGACTGAGAATCCAGGAAGTTTAAATAGCAACACCCCAGGCCTAACGAAGCAGGTGAGCACCAACCTGGTAAAAGACAATCCAAGTGCCAAATCACTAGTGACCACAAGAGGGAGCCAAAAAGTATAGTTCACAACAGTACCCCCCTTTAAGGAGGGGTCACCGAACCCTCACCAAGACCACCAGGGCGACCAGGATGAGCAGCGTGGAAGGCACGAACCAAATCCGCCGCATGAACATCAGAGGCGGCCACCCAGGAATTATCCTCCTGACCATAGCCCTTCCATTTGACCAAATACTGGAGCCTCCATCTAGAGAGATGAGAATCCAAGATTTTCTCCACCACGTACTCCAACTCGCCCTCAACCAACACCGGAGCAGGAGGCTCAACAGCAGGAACCACAGGCACAACGTACCGCCGTAACAAAGACCTATGGAACACGTTGTGAATGGCAAACGACACCGGAAGATCCAAACGAAAAGAAACCGGGTTAAGAACTTCCAAAATTTTATAAGGACCAATAAAGCGAGGCTTAAACTTAGGAGAGGAAACCTTCAGAGGGACATACCGAGAAGACAACCAAACCAAATCCCCAACACGAAGTCGGGGGCCCACACCGCGGCGGCGGTTGGCAAAACGCTGAGCCTTCTCCTGTGACAACTTCAAGTTGTCCACCACATGATTCCAAATCCGCTGCAACCTATCCACCACGGAATCCACCCCAGGACAGTCAGAAGACTCAACATGACCCGAGGAGAAACGAGGATGAAAACCAGAGTTGCAGAAGAATGGCGAAACCAAAGTAGCGGAACTAGCCCGATTATTAAGGGCAAACTCCGCCAATGGCAAGAAGGTCACCCAATCATCCTGGTCCGCAGAAACAAAACATCTCAAATAAGCCTCCAGTGTCTGATTAGTTCGCTCCATTTGACCATTAGTCTGAGGATGGAAGGCAGATGAAAACGACAAATCAATGCCCATCTTAGCACAAAAAGATCGCCAGAATCTGGACACAAACTGGGATCCTCTGTCGGACTTGATTTTCTCCGGAATGCCATGTAAACGAACCACATTCTGAAAAAACAAAGGAACCAGATCAGAAGAGGAAGGCAACTTAGGCAAGGGTACCAAATGGACCATCTTGGAAAAACAATCACACACCACCCAGATGACAGACATTCCCCGAGACACCGGAAGATCAGAAATGAAATCCATGGAAATGTGCGTCCAAGGCCTCTTCGGGACGGGCAAGGGCAAAAGCAACCCGCTAGCACGAGAACAACAAGGCTTAGCCCGAGCACAAGTCCCACAGGACTGCACAAATGACCGCACATCCCGTGACAAGGAAGGCCACCAAAAGGACCAAGCCACCAAATCTCGGGTACCAAAAATTCCCGGATGCCCTGCCAACACCGAGGAATGAACCTCGGAAATGACTCTGCTGGTCCATTTATCAGGAACAAACAGTCTGTCGGGTGGACACGAGTCAGGTCTACCAGCCTGAAATCTCTGCAACACACGTCGCAAATCCGGAGATATGGCCGACACGATCACTCCCTCTTTAAGAATACCAGCTGGCTCCGAGACTCCAGGAGAGTCAGGCACAAAGCTCCTAGAGAGAGCATCAGCCTTAACATTCTTCGAACCAGGTAGGTATGAGACCACAAAGTCAAAACGAGAGAAAAACAATGACCAACGAGCCTGTCTAGGATTCAGGTGCTTAGCAGACTTGAGATACATCAGATTTTTGTGATCAGTCAAGACCACCACACGATGCTTAGCACCCTCGAGCCAATGACGCCACTCCTCAAATGCCCACTTCATGGCCAACAACTCCCGATTACCAACATCATAGTTCCGCTCAGCAGGCGAAAACTTCCTAGAGAAAAAGGCACATGGTCTCATCACAGAACAACCAGAGCCTCTCTGCGACAAAACAGCCCCAGCACCGATCTCAGAAGCATCCACTTCAACCTGAAAGGGAAGTGAGACATCAGGCTGGCACAAAACAGGCGCCGAAGTAAACCGGCGCTTCAGCTCCTGGAAGGCCTCCACGGCTGCAGGAGCCCAATTAGCCACATCAGAACCTTTCTTGGTCATATCCGTCAAAGGTTTAACAACGCTAGAAAAATTAGCGATAAAGCGACGGTAGAAATTAGCGAACCCCAAGAACTTCTGAAGACTCTTAACAGACGTGGGCTGAGTCCAATCATGAATAGCTCGGACCTTGACTGGGTCCATCTCCACGGCAGAAGGGGAGAAAATAAAACCCAAAAAGGAAACCTTCTGCACTCCAAAGAGACACTTTGAGCCCTTCACAAACAAAGCGTTATCACGCAAAACCTGAAACACCATCCTGACCTGCTTTACATGAGAATCCCAATCATCCGAGAAAACTAGAATATCATCAAGATACACAATCAAAAATTTATCCAGATACTTCCGGAAGATATCATGCATAAAGGACTGAAACACTGAAGGGGCATTAGAGAGCCCAAAGGGCATCACCAAGTATTCAAAATGACCTTCGGGCGTATTGAATGCAGTTTTCCATTCATCTCCCTGCCTAATGCGCCCAAGGTTGTACGCACCACGAAGATCTATCTTGGTGAACCACTTGGCGCCCTTAATCCGAGCAAACAAGTCTGACAATAGCGGCAACGGATACTGAAACTTAACAGTGATTTTATTCAGAAGCCGATAGTCTATGCAAGGTCTCAAAGACCCGTCTTTCTTGGCCACAAAAAAGAATCCCGCACCGAGAGGGGAAGAGGATGGACGAATATGCCCCTTCTCCAAAGACTCCTTGACATAAGAACGCATCGCGGCATGCTCAGGTACAGACAAATTAAATAATCGTCCCTTAGGAAATTTACTGCCAGGAATCAAATCTATAGCGCAGTCACAGTCCCTATGAGGAGGAAGAGCACTGGACCTGGACTCACTGAATACATCCTGATAATCACACAAATACTCAGGAACTTCTGAAGGAGTAGAAGTAGCAATAGACACCGGCGGAGAATCGCAATGAATTCCCTGACAACCCCAACTTGAGACAGACATAGCCTTCCAATCCAAAACAGGATTATGGGTCTGTAACCATGGCAGACCTAAAACGACCAAATCATTCATTTTATGCAGAACAAGAAAACGAATCACCTCCCGATGTTCAGGAGTCATGCACATGGTCACTTGTGTCCAATACTGCAGTTTATTTTCCGCCAGTGGCGTAGCATCAATTCCTCTGAGAGGAATCGGAACCTTTAAAGGCTCCAGGACAAAACCGCAGCGCGTGGCAAACGACAAGTCCATAAGACTCAGGGCAGCACCTGAATCCACAAATGCCATAACAGGGTAGGAAGACAATGAACAAATTAAAGTCACAGACAAAATAAATTTAGGCTGCAAATTACCAATGGTGACAGGACTGACAACCTTGGTTAGGCGTTTAGAGCATGCTGATATAACATGTGTAGAATCACCACAGTAAAAACACAGCCCATTCTGACGTCTATGATTTTGTCGTTCGGTTCTAGTCAGGATTCTATCGCATTGCATTGAGACAGGTGTCTGTTCAGACAACACCGCCAGAGGTTTAGCGGATTTGCACTCCCGCAAATGCTGATCAATCTGAATAGCCAGTGCCATAGAATCATTCAGACTTGTAGGAATTGTAAAACCCACCATCACATTCTTAATGGCTTCAGAAAGGCCATTTCTGAAATTTGCGGCCAGAGCACATTCATTCTATCGAGTAAGCACGGACCATTTCCGAAATTTTTGGCAGTACACCTCAGCTTCATCCTGGCCCTGAGAGATGGCCAGTAGAGCTTTTTCTGCCTAAATTTCAAGATTAGGCTCCTCATAAAGCAATCCGAGCGCCAGAAAAAACACATCAACATCCGCCAATGCAGGATCTCCTGGCGCTAACGAGAAAGCCCAATCCTGAGGGTCGCCACGCAAGAAGGCGATAATAATTTTGACTTGCTGAGCTGAATCTCCAGACGAACGAGGTTTCAAAGATAGAAACAATGTACAATTATTCCTAAAATTCCTAAATTTAAATTGATCTCCAGAGAACAGCTCAGGAATAGGTATCTTAGGCTCTGACATAGGACTGCTAACAACAAAATCCTGAATGCCCTGCACACGTGCAGCAAGCTGATCCACACTAGTAATCAAGGTCTGAACATTCATGTCTGCAGCAAAGCTTCAAGCCACTCAGAGATAAAGGGGAGGAAGAAAGAAAAAAAAAAAAAAACTCAGAACTTCTTTTCTTTTAATCCCACTTCAGCAATGCATTAACTATTTATAGGCCTAGCATGCTGTTATGGTCCCAATGGCAGGGGACCTCAGAGATTACCGCAAAGTCTGCAAAACATAAAAACCAGCTCATAGGGAAGTGGTAACTAGGCTGACCATATACCTGATCCTAGCGCAAACACTAACAGCAGCCGGGGAACGTGCCTACGTTGATCCTAGACGTCTCGCGCCAGCCGGAGAACTAACTAACCCAATCAGGGAAAATAAGACCTCTCTTGCCTCCAGAGAAAAGACCCCAAAGTAATACAAGCCCCCAACAAATAATAACGGGGAGGTAAGAAGAAAAGACAAACGTAAGAATGAACTAGATTTAGCAAAGAGAGGCCCACTGACTAATAGCAGAATATAGTAAGAATACTTATATGGTCAGCAAAAAACCCTGCAAAATATCCACGCTGAATATCCAAGAACCCCCAAACCGACTGACGGTGTGGGGGGAGAATATCAGCCCCCCTAGAGCTTCCAGCAATAACAGGAATCACATATTGTACAAGCTGGACAAAAAATATGAACAATGCAAAAGATCAAGAGTACGAAAGCAGGACTTAGCTTATCTTGCAAAGAACCAGGACCTGAAGACAGGAGCAAACAGAAGTGAACTGATTACAACGATGCCAGGCACTGGACTGAGAATCCAGGAAGTTTAAATAGCAACACCCCAGGCCTAACGAAGCAGGTGAGCACCAACCTGGTAAAAGACAATCCAAGTGCCAAATCACTAGTGACCACAAGAGGGAGCCAAAAAGTATAGTTCACAACAGCCGGCAATGTGTCCTGCAAACGCCACGCAGACACAAAGCTGCCTCCAGTGCAGGCTTCGGCCCACACTCTGCTCCCCCTGCTGACCCTTTGCTCCAACACCGCTAGTTGGGGCTCTAGGAAGACAATCTTGAATAGGTCCCCATCCTGGTTCCAGTACTGTCAGCTGGTTCCGGGTAGAGCCTTTGGCTTAGGTGCCTGTTATGAACTGGTGGCCTAGGAGCAGCATGAGATGTACTCTGGAGAAGGTGGTACCTGTACTGACCGCAGACCCTGAACTTAACACCGCAACTAGAAGTAGCCGTGGAATGTACCTATCACTCCCTAGACATCTCGACACAGCCAGAGGACTAATTACCCCTAGAGATAGAAAAGGGAAAACTATCTTGCCTCAGAGAAAATCCCCAAAGGATAGACAGCCCCCCACAAATATTGACTGTGAGAAGAGAGGGAAATAACATACGCAGACTGAAATCAGAATTTAGCAAAGGAGGCCACTTCCAGCTAAATAGAAAGGATAGGACAGAGTACTATGCGGTCAGTATTAAAACACTAGAAAATATCCACCACAGAAAATACAAAAATCTCCACATCCAACTAAAGGCATGGATAGTATATCTGCATCTCCAGAGATACCAGCTTGGCTGAACAAATCCTTATACAGACCAAGCTGGACAAGACAAAACATGGAAAATAACTAGAACGATAAGGCCCACAGCATGTGGACTGCAGAAAAACAAAGCTAGCACTTATCTTTGTTGAAATGAACAGCAAGCAAGAGAGACCAGGCAGGGAAGTGAATCCTCCAGGAAACAATGGACAACTGGCACTAACTAAAGGGTCAAGCAAGACTAAATAGCCCAGTCAGAATTGCAATAAGTGGACACACCTGATGAATGTTGCGATCCAAAGACAGCAGCACTACCACTTATAACCACCGGAGGGAGCCCAAGAGCAGAGTTCACAACAGGTGCCTCCTTCTGGGTATCCGAGTTCCACCAACATCAGGTGGTACTTGGTAGTGCTTTCAGGCACGGGTACCTCCTGCTTAGTAACTGGGTTCCAGTAACGTCAGCTGGTCCTCGGTAGTTCCATTGGCTCTGGGACCTTCGGCTACCCATCCGGGTTCCAGTACCGTCAGCTGGTTCTCGGCAGTGTCTTTTGCTCTTGTACCTTCTGCTCCCCATCCTGGTTCCAGTACTGTCAGCTGGTTCCGGGCAGAGCCTTTGGCTTAGGTGCCTCCTTCTGGGTATCCGAGTTCCACCAACGTCAGGTGGTCCTTGGTAGTGCTTTCTGGCACGGGTACCTCCTGCTTAGTAACCGGGTTCCAGTAATGTCAGCTGGTCCTCGGTAGTTCCATTGGCTCTTAGACCTTCGGGTAGCCATCCGAGTTCGAGTTCCATCAGCTGGTTCTAGGCATTTTCTCAGCCTTCTTGTACCTTCTGCTACATTTCCAAGTTCAAGACCCTAAAGACGACGGCCCGGAACACCACCCCTAAGATGACGACGACACCAGAGACGACAACCACTGAGATGACGACGACCCTGGAGATGATGACCCTGAAGACCACCCCGATGACGACGACGACGACCCCGGAGACGACGACCCCGGAGATGACGACCCTGGAGATGACGACATGGAAGACCGAGAAGCAGAAGAACAAGAGGCTGCAGAACAAAGAGCAGAAGAACATTAAGCATAACACTAAATATCAGAGCAAAAGATATTGTCTAAATTATAAGCAGAAGAAGACTAAGCAGTGTATGGGGGTGAGTCCGTTCCTCCTCGTGGTGCCCCTGGATAAAGTTTGATGCTGCAGGCCAAACTGAACGTGGACAAATGTAACTCTTTTGTGACAGGCAGAACGGAAGGTGTAATCTTCAAACTTTTATAGATAACAACTACAGGAATGTCTGTCACAAATAAGAATATGATGAAGAAGTAGAATATGAAGAAGAATAATAGTTGAATAAAAAGAATATGAAGAATGTAACAAAAAAAATAATAGGTAGAAGATGAAGAAGAAGTTGATGTCAAAGATGCTGATGATGATGAAGAAGAAAGTGTGGGAGAAGTAAAAAAAAAGGTGAAGGCCGTGGAAGTTGTGAAACATCAATTTCTGAAAAAAATAAAAAAATTCTTAACATAGTCAATATCTTTGTAACTCCGAACATCTTAAAAAAAAAATAAAATTCCTGCTATTCTATTTGATTGGGCTAAACCTCTATGCCTTTAATGTCTCCGCCACCTCCCCCAATACATCCTACATTATTCTTAGTTGTTTTCCTTCATGTAGAATGAACCTACAAGAAAAGAAAGGGTTTATTTTAATTCCGATATTTTCATCCCATTGACTTGCATTGGTATCGGGTATCGGTATCGGCGAGATCCAATATTTTGCCGGTATCGGCCGATCCAATCCGATACCGATACTTTCCGATATCGGAAGGTATCGCTCAACACTAATTACTACCTATATATTGTAACCCCATCAGTTGGTTCTTTCCTTTTAAGAATTTAAGCATAGTTGATTTGGTTAAACATTTTTATGTGTCTCTCAACTCTTTGGACTTCACATTGAAAGTTAACAGCATCATATTTCAAATGTAAAATCTACTTTGAGATACACTCCAGAAATTTCAACGTTATACGTTATACGTTATATTGCTTTATCTAAAATAATGTTGGAGGAATCAGTAATGCATTGTGGAGGTTCTGTGTAAGCTGAGGCTGTATCACAACATCTAAAATTAATTTGTCTTTGCTATTCTCTGGAAAAAAAAGTATAATTGGCAGAAAAATACATTAGAAGCACACTACAATGTAGATTAAAGTGGACTTAAAATTAAGCAACACAGAACAATGTACTGGCTACACAAACACCCACAGCTCCAGTGCGGTCTTTCCATCATATGAACTGATGGCATGATCAGTGGACTTCTGAGCATTTTCACAATTTGTGTTAGTCAAACTTCTGGCGTTCATAATCATTTTTATATGGCAAGGTGACCAAGAGCACAACTGTGGGTTGCAAATTTATAAGGGGAACCATTAAAGGTAGAAATTAGTGGATCTTTTTAAATTTAATTTTGCTGACTTTGACGAATTTTCCACAAAAACTTGATACACGGCCAATAAATTCATGTGATCTCAACACTGAGAAGCGCAAAATTGATCATAAAATACAACTAGAGGAGAGGAAAAAGAGAGCGAGCCATAAGACCTTACACTTTACAAGAAAGGATTCCGCTAACCTTAAGAGCTTGCACTCTACAGGAGAGCGAGAAAACACCACACTAATATTAAGAGCTTACACTCTATAGGAGAGAGGACCACACTGACCATAAAACTTTACACTCTACAGGAGAAAAAGAGGACATCACTGACATAAGAGCTTAAACGCTACAGAATAGAGAGAGGACCACGCTGACCATAAGAGCTTAAATTCCATAAGAGAGAGAGAGGACACCGCTGAGCATAAGTCCTTACACACAACAGGAGAAAGAATTCTGCTCACCCTGCACACGTTGCTGATTTTCCTGTTTTTTTTTGTGTTTTTTTGCTATAAAAACACTATAAAACCGCAAAATAAAAGCATACAATATGCATCCCATCATTTAGAATGAATTCCACAATTTTTGTGCACATGATGCGTTTTTTTCCACAAAAAAAACGCATCGCGGTAAAAAAAGCAGCATGTTCATTAATTTTGCGGGGCTTTTTTTGGATTTCCCACTATAAAATGCATTGGGAAATGTCCGGAAAAAAAAGGCACCAAAAACGAGGCAAAAACGCATGCAGATTTCTTGCAGAAAATTTCAGTTTTTTCTCAGGAATTTTCTGCAAGAAATCCTGAACGTGTGCACATAGCCTTAAGCTTAACTTGATTTGGCCTTCACTGACATTTCCTGCATGATAAATAGCAAGGGTTTAATTCATTTTCACAAGAGTCAAACCAACGCTAATCATAAAATGATAGCATATTCTATTGAAACAACCTCATACAGATTCATGGAACTAATGGAATTGATTTTCAGTTTCAAAAGTTTCCACAATATATTTGCCACATATAAACATATACTGTAAAGCTTGCCTCTCTTAAAGCATGAGATTTATAAGATGTGGTTAGTTCTCTTAGTTGTTTGGAATAAACCTCCCTACCGAAGACCTTCAAACATTTTAGGCTAGTTTCACATTTGCGTTAGAATCCGCAGCGTTTAATCTGCATCTGCAAGTGCTGGAAAAGCGCATATAAACGCGTACAAACGCGGCGTTTTTTAGACGCATGCGGGAACACATGCGGTTTAAAAAACACCGTGTTTGCATGCTTTTAGATGCGTTTTTTTCTGCGCTTGCGTTTTTGGTGCGCATGATGACAAATTTTACAGGAGAAAAATCTAGATAACCAGACACCGCCAAAGGGACTACAGAGGGCGTGTATTATGGGATATCTTTATATAGACACTTGAACAGCTGAAATCTTCCGATTTTGCTCCTGTATCCTGTGTCATGATGGATCTTTGCATGGAGAGCTTTTATTTCAACCTGGATTTAAGCATCAAGCTGTTTCTTGCCTGTGCATTTGCTTGAGAGCAAGACAGAAATCGCGAAAGATGGAGAAGGAGACGGCGTAGGCTTTTTTGGAGACACCCCATTATTGAACTACGTGAGAGCCGTGGAGCCTACCACATGCTATATGGCGAGCTTAAGGCCAACCCGGACAAATTCCCGGAATATACAAGGATGTCGCAAGACTCGTTCCAGGATTTGCTTGCTCGTGTCCAAGGAGCCATACGGAGACAGGACACCCAGCTCCGTAGAGCGATTCCACCAGAGGAACGTCTGCTGGTTACATTAAGGTAGGTAACAAATCTAAACCAATGGCAGTGCTAATTTTGGATGTTCTGACATGTTTTTTTTTTTGTATTTTCCTTTATGTCTTTAGCATAACAACACCATAAATAGAATTGATTGTAATTTTTTTTTTTCTTCCAGATTTCTGGCAACCAGAGAGAGTTTATCCTCCCCCCAGTTCCAATACCGGCTTGGAATATCCACCCTGTTGGGAATAGTTGTGGACACCTGCCGGGCTTTGTGGAATGTACTCCGGGGTGAGTTTATACCCCTACCCACCTTGGACATGTGGATTGGAATTGCGGAAAAATTCTGGAGTGTGTGTGATTTCCCCAACTGTTTAGGAGCGGAGGATGGAAAGCACATCTGCATTATCAAACCAGCCAATAGAGGATCGGAGTACTTCAACTATAAAAAATATTTTTCTGTTGTGCTCATGGAAATAGACGATGCGGACTGTTGCTTCATCGTCGTGGACATTGAAGCTTTTGGCCGTGACTTTCAAGAACTCGGATATGGGCCTCTGTGTGTATGGCAAAAATGTTAATTTTCCACGGCCACAACCTCTCCCCAACACTCAAGGTCCACCGATGCCATTTGTTATGGTTGGGGATGAGGCCTTTCAGATGTGCCAAAACCTACTGAAGCCATATTCCAGTCGTGACTTGAACCATACTAAAAGGATCTTTAACTACAGACTGACCAGGGCATGAAGAACTGTAGAGTGTACCTTTGGAATTCTAGTCTCAAAATGGCGCATTCTTGCATCAGCCATTAATCTAAAAATGGAGACAGTCGACGAGGTGGTCAAAGCCTGTGTGGTTCTGCATAATTACATAATGGCTAAGGAGCGTCCCAACATTGAACTGGATGAACCAGTTGCACTCCCACTGCCCGATTACCAGCATCACCCGCTGCGGTCAACAGCTGAAGTTGGCCACATGCGGAACCAATTTGCTGCCTTTTTTGATTCTGATATTGGGCGTGTGTCATGGCAGGACAATGTTGTGTAAATGTCCTGTTGGGATTTTATCTGTACCAGTTATTTTCTTACATGTTGCTAATGTTTCTCGTTAATAAACTTTATTTTTTGGTGTCTTGACCGTGTCTCCTATGTCTTCTTCAAACCAAGGCTGTCCTCACACTGACTGTATTTGGTCTGTATTTCATATCAGTATTTTTAATCTAAAACCAGGAGTGGGTGATAAAAGCTGAGGTGCTAGATATGTTATTATTATAATTTTCCTCTTAACATTTTCCTCTAATTCTTGCAATCATTGATTTGACTTACTGATATAAAATACTGACCATATACTGTTAATGTGACAACAGCCATGTTGTTTTAAAGGTTGTTGATGTCATTGCTTCCTGATTCTGTTCTGCAGTATCCATTGGACACAGACTGAAGAGACAATGACTGTCATACAAAACAGATCTATACTCATCAAGTCAGGTGTCATAAATAATGAATTCATGATGCACATAGCCTCATGAATTCACTATTTCTGACACATGTACAGGTGAGCATAGATATGCCGTGTATGACTGCCATCGTCCCTTCACTTTGTGTGAAATAGATTACGTACACAGAAGAGAAAATGGAGGTTATACAAGGCAGTTCATTACTCACCAGGTCAGGTGTCCTAAAACTAATGAGTTTGTGGACACCTGACCTGTTGAGTATAGTTCTGCATTTTATTTCCGCCATTTTCTCTTCACTCTGCAACACTAGTCACAGTCTAAGCAGAATGAGGAGATTAAGGAGAAAATACAAGTATAAATATTTTGGCCCACCTCATATCTCTATACTAAAGACACACAAAGCTGCAGTCTTTTATTTGCTAACTACTGGAGCTATGATATGGCCAAAAAATTAAGTGTTCAGCGCACGGTGTGTGTTGATGGTGGCGAAATACACAAGTAAACCACACATAATTGGGGGCAAAAAACAATATTATTTATTTTGTTACAGACAAAATTTTTATTTACTGCGCCTGCTTGGGGTAGAGTGATGTAAACGGGGGGTGTGAAGCAGTGAGGCCTGGCTAACCATGGACGACGCAGAGGTGGCAGGAGAAGGGGCAATGAAACTAGTGGGGTCTGGTAGTTTGGGGATAGGGCTTGACACATGAGAGGCTTGAGACGCACTGGAAGGGTGAGACAAACCTGACATTACAGACACACTGGGAGGTGAAGAGGAATATTAAGAGTCCGCTGTTTTTTTTTTCCTTTCTGGCATTGCCAGGTTTTGTAAGGCTTGGTGGGCTCATATGTCGTGGCATGGTCATGGTGGGTAACCTGTCAGGGTCCGGCTGCACTGTGTCAGAGTCCATAGTGCTTGGAGAGCATGCAGCCATGCCAGAGTCCATAGTGCTCAAAGAGCGTGCAGCCATGCCAGAGTCCATAGTGCTCGTAGAGTGTGCAGCCATGCCAGAGTCCATAGTGCTCATAGAGCGTGCAGCCATGCCAGAGTCCATAGTGCTCAAAGAGCGTGCAGCCATGCCAGAGTCCATAGTGCTCGTAGAGTGTGCAGCCATGCCAGAGTCCATAGTGCTCATAGAGCATGCAGCCATGCCAGAGTCCATAGTGCTCTTAGAGCATGCAGCCATGCCAGAGTCCATAGTACTCGTAGAGCATGCAGCCATGCCAGAGTCCATAGTGCTCATAGAGAATGCAGCCATGCCAGAGTCCATAGTGCTCATAGAGCGTGCAGCCATGCCAGAGTCCATAGCGCTTGTAGAGTGGAAGCCCATGCCTGGGTCCTGCTGCATCGTGGTGGTGGCGGTACGGAAGGCCATGCCTGGGTCCTGCTGCATCGTGGTGGTGGCGGTATGGAAGGCCATGCCTGGGTCCTGCTGCATCGTGGTGGTGGCGGTACTGAAGGCCATGCCTGGGTCCTGCTGCATCGTGGTGGTGGTGGTACGGAAGGCCATGCCTGGGTCCTGCTGCATCGTGGTGGTGGCGGTACTGAAGGCCATGCCTGAGTCCTGCTGCATCGTGGTGGTGGCGGTACGTAAGGCCATGCCTGGGTCCTGCTGCATCATGGTGGAGGCGGTACGGAAGGCCATGCTTGGGTCCTGCTGCATCGTGGTGGTGGTGGTATGGAAGGCCATGCCTGGGTCCTGCTGCATCATGGTGTCAGTGGAGGAGGCCCAAGCAGGAGCAGCGGTTTTCATGGTGGTGGCGGTGGGCTGTCCAACAGCACTCAGCATGGTGGTGGTGCTGTACTGGTGTCCAGCAGTGCTAGGAATAGAGGTGGCTCTGCAGTGGTATGCAGCCGAGGTCGACATTGAGGTTAATCGTGATAGTGAAGGCACAGGTGCATATGCCACCACTGTCTGCTGAAAATACCGACTCTGCTGCATAGCCTGCACGTAAGCTGCATTGCAGGCCTGCATGACACTAAGCTGGAGATCAGGTGTAAGGTGTTCCGGCATGCCCTGCTCAATTTGGTTAAAAAAAGATGTGCTGGCCTCTGGAGGTCGGCTTTTAGTTGGTCAAGGCTTTTGGTGACCTCCTGGATACGTGTATTCATGTGGCTAAGGGAAATATCCATTCGGTCACCCAAAGCCTTGAGTCCTTCGTGAAAAACCGAGCTCAAGTGCAAAAATTCAGGCATGAGGGACCTGTCCGATGCCCTCTGCCGCTGCCATGAGGAGCCCCCAAAAAAAGGTGCAGTGGCAGAGGACTGGGAAAGGGGAAGACCTGATGGACCAGCTTCCTGGTCTCCAGTTTGTGTGGCAGGCCCACTTGCTGCAGCGCTGCTGGATGGCTGGGATGGGTCTGTGGCTGTCTGATGAAGGACCGAGAAATGGCTGAGAAATGGCATGAATAAGGAAAGTCAAGATACAAAAGGATTGCAGAAGAAAAATGTAAAGAAATAGGAATGTAAAGAAAGGAAGATTCAAGAATACTAAAGTAAGGATACAGTAAACAGTCAGTCTTGTATAAGTACACGCTGCCGCCTTGCCACCCGACCGTGACTCTGCTGCTCCTGCCCAGTCTCTGCTGCAGTAGAAGTGCTCTAAAAAAATGAAAAACAAAAATTGTCATATGTGTAGATGTGACAGTGAATACTTACCAATCTGAGGAGGTGAGTACTCACTTCACTGACATGTTCTACTTCAGAAGGTCCAGGACGTTGCTCCTCATCAGAAGAAGAAGACATTCTGATGCATGCAGAAATAAAGAAATGGCAGAAATTAGGACATGTAGAGACATAAAATAGAAAATAAAGGCATTGGCTAGGATATACTCACATTGTTCAGAGGCTTGTTGCTCCAAGGTGCTGTGGTCTGTCTGCTCTGCTTGGCTGTCTGCTGAGTAGTGACCTGCAAATGTCCACTACCTCCCTTTATCACCTTGTATGTGGGGGGTGGCTTATCAGTATCTAGACATATTTTTCTCTGGTGCAACGCATGCATTCACGAACGCAAGCAAACGCATGTGCTGGTAAACGCATGCGTTCACATAGACAGCAATGCGTTTTTCTGGTGCATTCCTTACGCAATCGACCGCATACGTTTACTACTACAATTACTACATGTAGCATTTCCGCGACAAACCGCAGACAACGAAACGACGCATGCGTCGTCAAACGTGGCAAAAAGCAACCGATCGCAGATGCATGCATCCCTAATTTTAAAGATAGGAATACACAACGCATGCGGATATTTGCGGAAGAAACGCTGCGGACACAACCGCAAATGTGATACTGGCCTAAGAGAATTGATGCTGTTTTGAGGACAAAGGGTGATCACACCAAACTTTAATTTAATTTGTCTTTTAGTTTATTTGCTTTTGATTTTTCTTCATTGACAAAAATAAACTGACACTTCTCTTTTTGAAAGCATTCAGACTTTCCAGACTTTTTTCTACACCTGTCTAAAATTTGACACATTACTGCTAAAAATCTGTTTGATTTTTTTTGTTTTTTTGTTTTTTTTTGCAATCATGACACAACGCTAACATAACAAAATGGTGCTTTGCATATTATTAAAACAGTATAACACTAAGATATTTGATGTGAATATTTTAAAATCTGTATTTTTGCGTATAAAATGCAAGCTTTAGATAATTAACAACTAATTAATATTTTTTGTCAAACACTAATCATATTACCCACTCATGCTGTAAATGTTACTCTGCATTTACAGGTGCTTAGGACACATTAATAGCAAGGCTGTGTTTAGATATAACAGATTTCAAGATTTACGATGCTTATGGATTACAATAACATTTATCACATGTCTAAAAAAAATCTGAGCAAAATTCAAGTTATTTATATTTTCAAGTGCTTATCATATGTCATTATTAAATGTTTCCCGCAAAAAAATCTGAGACTAATCTGTTGTCATATCTAATGCAAAATCTGCACTGGTAAGACTATTCCACATTTTAGCTCATTCCAGTTTTTTAAGTACTAATTTAAAGAAATTATAATGTGTTGAGTTTTATTACTTTAGTCTGCTATATTTTTTAAGTATTTGAATTTAAATACCAGTAATATGACTTCGAACATACTGTATGCAAGCTTGTTACATAAGGTGGGCTTTTGAATATGTTTTTCATGCTCTCTGTGACCTCATTCTACATATCCTTACACTCCTTTGAAATATGGTGATGAGGTGAAAAAGAAAATATCAAGCAGCTAGGTATTTGAATAGCAAGCTGCTGTTGTGTGAAAACTTTCCTTGACTGCAGGTCACAAAGGAATTATTAGCTGGATGCAGTCCACCTCTCAGCACCCAAATTCAGTCTGTTCTGCTTCATCTAATGTCTAACGCCAAGCTATTGAAATCAATTGTGGAGTTTTAATCTTAAAATTGGCAGCAACTTTTGGAAAGATTACCTCTGACTGTGTCATGCAAGGAGAATGAAAAGCCATTTCGGCTAATGCAAAATTCTTCCTGAAAAGTATTAAGCTTTGGAAATATGTGTTCTAAACATGTTTACTGGTCCAGGCAATTTTGTTTGCATGGTTACAAAAAAAAAAAAAAATAATAATTGTCTCCCTAATTTTGATCTATTGATTATGCAACATTGATATCTTTATAATCTTCATATTTCTAAGTGTTTTCTGAAGCACAAGGAATGTAGCCATTGTATTGCAGAAATCAACATATTTCCAATCTATTTCTTTATCAGTGATTATGCGAATTACGGTCAACTCAGTGAGATCACCGCTAGCACCGTGAGAAAAAGTATCACAGTGAAGTATTGTGCTCAGTGAGTTCACCGCAGTTTACCATAACAAATTTCTCACTTTGCTAGTGGTGATCTCACTGAGGTCAATGCCGTTCAAGTCCCCTCTCACTGCAGCTTATTCTCCTTGCTTCTCAGCATGAATGGTCTCATGATGCCATCTGCATGATACTGAAGAGCACATGTTGCACAGATGATTGCGGCGTGGGACAGTATGGATTCTTTCCATTTCAGACTAGTGAGGGATGTGTTTTTTTTCTATTTTTTATGTTTTTACAGAGGGCAAGGGCGTAAGGGATTAGGCATTAAGGTGAGTATAAGTATGCTTTTTCTAAATAAATGTGTAAAACGGTGTGGACTTTTATTTGAAATAAAGAGTTTTTTTCAGGCTGTGTGTTTGTTTCCAAACTTTTACTATGGGGTTAGCAATGGGGGCGCCTTATAGATTGATGCCTATGTCCTTTGTATAAAAAAGAAAAAAAATAAACAACTATATCCCTCATCTGTCCGAAGTGCAGCTAATCCATAATGTCCCATGACGATCTCCCTGTCATCCAGCTTACACTGACAGGAGCAATTACACTGAGCTGCTGTAAGAAAGTCCACAGGAGTTCAAAGCTGAATCCCGGAAAATTTACTTAAGGCACTGCTCGCTGTGTGAATAAGTTCTCACACAGCAGTGCTGTAAGTGAGGTTACTGGGGTTCAGGTTTGAAGTCTGGTGAACTTTCTTACAGGAGCTCAGTGCTTGACACTGACAGGAATTTCTTCCTTCTGTCAGTGTAAGCCGAACCCCGGTAACCTCACTTATGGCATCGTTGTGTGAGAACATATTCAGGCAGCAAATGGTGCAGTAAGTAAGTTCTCCGCGGTTCAGCTCTGAACACCGGTGAACTTTCTCACAGGAGCTCATCGCTAGTCTAAGCCGGATGATGGGGAGAACGGTCACTAATGTGACTGCTCTCCAAATAATCCAAATCATCCGCACATTATGGATTAGCTGCACTTCAGATAGGTGAGTGATATGGTTGCTTATTTATTTATTTTTTTTACAGGAGACATGGGCATTGGTGGATTAAGCGTAAGGTGAATAAGTATATGGCTGTTTATTATTTTCTGATTTTTTTTTACAGACAATGGCTTCAATGGAATTGGCATAATGTGAGAATGAATTTGTTTTTTATTTTCATTTCAACTATAAGGAGTCTGTCATTTATTTCAATTAAAGAATTTTATTTTGGCCGTGTGTTTATTTCAAAACTTACTATGAGGTTACTAATGGATGCCTCTCCAATACTATCTTGTGGGCTTGATGTCATTAGCCAAAAAATAGATGACATCAACCTCAAAACTATTACCCCACTTGTTACTACCACAGGGCAAGTGGGAGACTTTGGGCAAAGCACGAGAATTGGCGCATTTCATATATGCACATTTTCTGTGGAATCTATGGGCTGTTATTTTTAGGCTGGGAGTTTCAAAATCCATGGCCCCATACCAGCTTGAGAACACCAGCCCCACCTGTCTGCTTTGGCTTGACAGTCATTTGCTGGAAAAATTAGCAGATGCCATGTAGAATTTGGAGAGCAGTGGGAAACACCTACAAGTGACACCATTTTGGAACCTAGAACCCTCAGGGAACTAATCTAGAAGTGTGGTGAGCACCTTGAACCCTCAGGTGCTTCATAGAAGTTTGCTTGGAGATTTAGTTTTCATTGCCGCAGCTGAATGATTTACATATGTTAGCCAGCATAAGTACATGTGGGGGTTGCCTGGTTGCTAGGGAATCCCCACATGTAATCAAGCTGGCTAAGAGATGTAAATCATTCAGCTGAGGTGAGGAAAACTAAATCTCCGAGCACTAAAAAATACTCGGAGGTCACCCGAGCGTGCTTGGGAAATCTCGAGTAACGAGTATATTCGCTCATCACTATTTATAACGTTAAGCTGTGAAAACAAAGAAATCACATTTTCCAACAAAAATGTTTTTTTGCCCCAAATTTTGCATTTTCACAAGAGTAATGGGAGAAATTGCACCATACAATTTGTTGTGCAATTTCTTTTTAGTTCCCCAATACACTATATGTGGACAAAAACTACTATTTTTGTGCATGGCACGGCTTGGAAAGGAAAGAGCACCATTTGACTTTTTGAATTCTTAATTTTCTGGAATAATTAGCGGACACCATGTCATGTTTGGAGAGTCCTTGATGTGCCTAAGCAGTGGAAACCTCCCACAAGTGACCCGATTTTCAAAACCAGACCCCTCAGGGAAATTATCTAGATGTCAGGTGAGCGCCTTGAACAGAAGTTCAAGGTGTATCTTCACAAAAGTTTATAACATTGAGCCAAGAATATATAAAAATCACATTTTTCCCACAAAACTGTATTTTATCCCCAAATGTTGCATTTTTATAATGGTAACTGGAAGAACTGCACAACACAATTTGCTGTGCAATTTGTCCTGAGAACGCAGATACCCAATATACATTTAAGTTTTTGAATAAAAAATTTGCTGGAATAATTAGCTGACACCATGTTATGTTTGCAGTGCCCTTAATGTGTTTAAACAGTGGAAAGCCCCCACAAGTGATTCCATTTTGGAAACTAGACCCCTCAGGAAATTTATGTATCTAGATGTGTAGTGAGTACCTTGATCCCACAGGCGCTTCACAGAATTTTACAACATTGATCTGTGACAATGAAAAAAATATGTTTTCCCCACAAAAAAAATGTTGTTATAGCCCAAATTTTTTTCATTTTTGCAATTATAGAAGAAAATGAACCCCCAAATTTGTTGTGTAATTTCTCCTGAGTACGCCAATACCCCATAAAGCCATATTGACCATATTGGAGTTCAGATTTTGCTGGACTAGTTTGAGGGTGCCATGTTACATTGGCAGAGCCCCTGAGGTCCCAGAACAGCAGAACCCCATAAAAGACCCAATTTTACAAACTAAACCTCTCAATGAATTCATCTAGGGGTACAGTGATCATATTGAGACCACAGGTGGGTCACAGAATTGTATACCATTCAGCAGTAAAGAAAAAAAATTACATTTTTACCACCAAAATTTTGTTGTAACCCAAAATTTTACATTTTCATACTGGGAAATGGGTAAAAATTGCAGTAACATTTGACCCACAATTTCTGCTGAATGTAGACATAGCCCATATGTGTCTGTACTAGTGATGAGCAAATAGTGAAATATTCGTATACAGTAAAATGACAGCAGGAGCCGACAGGATAGAATAGACAGATTACATACAGTATAATGTGTACACATAGAATAGATAAATACATGTCAGTGGCACACACATACATAGATAGAAGAAAAATCAGCAATTCAGCAGCCACATACTGTAAAATCACAGAGTGACAAGCTAGAATAGATTGGATAGAATAGATATATACACATAGAATAGATAGATATATAGATGTCAGTGACACACACACATACATATATATGTATATATATTACATAGATACATCGATAGAAGAAAAATTCAGCAGCCACGTACTGTAAAATCACAGCAGGAACTGACAGCACAAATTAGATGTATATGTATTTAATTATTAAAAGATTATTTTTCAGAAAAAAAATTGTGTCGGCTCCAGCATAATTTTCTTAACCAGCAGAGGGAAAGCTGATGGCTGGGGACAGATGTTTATAGCCTAGGAATGGGGTAATACCCATGGAGCTTCCCAGGCTAATATCAGTTCACAGCTGTATATTTAGCCTTTACTGGCTATTAAAATGTGAGACCCCTCAAAAAATGACTTAGGGTCCACCTATAAAGGCTAGGTAGACAGCTCCAGGCTGATATTAATAGTCTCAGAAGGGGCTATGGAAACTGTAATCCGGCTAAAAAACATCAGCTGTCAGCCGCCCCAGAAAAGACTCATCTTAAAGTGGGGTGACAGTCGAGGGGTTGATGTCATCTTTGTATTTTCAGGTGACATCAAGTCCAGAGGTTAGTAATGAAAAGGTGTCAATAAGCCACCCCCTTTGCTAACTCCAAAGTCATATTGTATACACACCCATAAAATAGTCCTTAAATTGAAAGAATGACAGACTTCTTTAACAAATCTTAATTAAACCAAACTTACAACATCGCTCATTCTACCGAAGCCATTGTTTTCTGCAAAAGAGTTAAAATAAAAACATTGTCTCATGGTGAACTCGTAGTACCTGTCTGATGTCATCACGAGCGTGAGAAAGTTGTTCCCAGTGCCGTCAGAAAGGTCCTGGGAGTTCACAGCTAATTAACTCACTTCACCTATCTGAAGTCAGCGTGAACACTAATAGAAATTTCCCCACGGCACTCGCGCTAATATCAAAATGGTACAGAAGATGTCAGTGTCCCTGTGTGCATTACTTACGTCACAAGTGTGGAAACTGTTTGCCGCCCATATGCCGCATCAGTACCACACGGCGGGTGCCAGAAAAGCAGCGGTACAGCGCTGTTCCCTGTTGCCAGGTACTGAAGATGACTCTCATCATCCTACCCTGCTAAGCACCTTGGGAAAAAATTAGTGAATTCGCTGTTCAAGCTCAGTGACTTCACCACAGATCACAGTGATGTCAATGACCTTGAACTGAGGTGACCCCATCATTGACTTTTTCCCACAGTGTTGAGGTCACAGCACTTTAACCTGGCTGGAAACACAGCCTCAGTTACCGGATGTAACATTGATGATGTCATTGCTAGTCACTGACACTGCGCTCGCAGCAGTTCAGTCACCAGTGGTCTCAGTCCGGACGGTCGCATCATGGCACCATTCAGGTTGACAACTATTTCCAAGACATGAATTACGGCGTGGGACAGAATGACGGAGAGGTTAGGGATTTTGTTATTTTTTCTTTTTGTTTTATTGCAGAAGACGAGGGATTCAGTGGAACTTTGCATTAGATGAGTATAACTGTGTTTGTTATTTTTAAATAAAAATTTAAATCTGTGTTTTGTTTTATTTCTAACAAAAAACTTTATTCTGGCTGTGTGTTTATTTACAATACAACTATAGGATTAGTAATGTATAGGTGTCTTATAGATGCCTATCCACTAGTTATCCATGAGCTTGATGTCACTTAACAGTACAAAGATGACATCAACCCCACAAATATGAACCCCACTTGCCACCGCTACAGGGCAAGTGGGAAGAGCCAGGCAAATCACCAGAATTGGTGCATCTAATAGATGCACCTTTTCTGGGCAGCTGCAGGCTGCTTTTTTTAGGCTGGGGGTCAATATCCATGGCCCCTTACCATCCTGAGAATACCAGCCCCCTGCTGTCTGCTTTAGAAAAGCTGGCTTTCAGAAATGGGGGGAACCCCACACCATTTTGTAATTATTTATTTAAATAATTAAAAAATAGGTGTGGGGACCCCTTTATTCTTGATATCCAGACTTGCTAAAGCTGACAGCTGAGGGTTGCAGCCCTCAACTGTGAGTTTTGCCTGGCTGGTTATCAAAAATACAGGGGAACCGATGCTGTTTTTTTATTATTTATTTATAGCACAAGAGCCAGCTGATGAATACTCCCATCAGCCACTCTTGCTCCCTCTGTTATTAGCAGCAGTATGCACAGGATGATGGGAGCTATAGTCCCATCAGCTAACACCAGTAACCAGAAGTGAATTTTATACCTCTGACCACAGCTTCAGACTCACGCTATCTTTTGACAGAGTGGAAACCGCTGCTCTATCATCGGCGGGGATGGATTCACTGCCAATCATGGACATGACAGCGGAACAAACACCCGGTGTTCGGGGCAGCCAATCACAGTAATGCCACATCAGAAATGGTTCTGGCATTACTGTCATTGGCAAGCAAGCCCAGCATGTTCATTGACTGCAAATAAAGTGGCAAACATGCTGAGCAGGTCACTTGAATATATCTATAAGCGAATAGCAAATTACACGCAGAGTAACGTATAACTTGAATAGTGTACTATTCGTGCATCTAACGAATAGTGCCAAATATATTTGCTCATCACCAGTCTGTACAGTACTGCTTGGCCACACGGCGAAGTTCGGGAGGGACTGAGCTCTATTTGCCTCCTGGAGCTCAGATTTTCCTAGAACAGTTTGCCAACTCCATAAAGAGAGCCCGTAAGTGCTAGAAAAGCAGAATCCCCCTCAAGTGACCTCAATTTGGAAATTATACCCCACTGGTAATTTGTTGACAGGTGTAGTAACCATTTTGACTTCTTGTTTTCCGGAAACAAGAAGCAGAGGATGTTGCTGAGTGAAAATTACAATTTGTCATTGTAGTAAGGCTACGTTCACACTAGCGTTGTGCGCCGCTGCGTTGGCGACGCAACGCACAACGCACGCAAAAACGCGTCAAAACGCACGCAAAAACGCTGCGTTTTGCGACGCATGCGTCGTTTTTTGCCGAAAATCGGACGCAAGAAAAATGCAACTTGTTGCGTTTTCTTGGTCCGACGCTTGCGGCAAAAAAGACGCATGTGTCGCACAACGCAACAAAAAAAACGCATGCGTCCCCCATGTTAAGTATAGGGGCGCATGACGCATGCGTCGCCGCTGCGTCGCCGACGCAAACCCGACGCACATTAGCTTAACGCTAATGTGAACGTAGCCTAACCAGTGCATTTTAGTGACCAGTACGTTGCAGTGGCCAGTATATTGTGGCCAGTTCATGCACCTATAAATTAGTTGAGCTTTCTTTGCTTCAGAAATGCCAAACAAGTGGATGCTAAATGTGGTTTAGGCACACTGGAGCCCATAAGGGAGGGGACATTTGGATATGGGAGCACATAATTCGCTGGATTTATTTGGGGGGACGAGGAGCCTTTTTGCTTTTCTAGAGCCTTTGTACTACCAATGGAAGCCTCTATACTTCCATTTACAGATGACGACCTGAATGGGGACTTGCTTTTTTGTGGATTGAGTTGAAGCTTTTATAAGGATCATTTTACATAACATTTTGGATGACATTTATCCTGCATTCTACGCTGACGACTTACATCAGGGTTTCCATCTAAATCTCCAGCTGATGTGATTCAGATGAAACTTTTGATGGATCCATTCATTGAGGCAGCAGATTTACCTCTCTTCAGTGATGTCCTTTTTTTCAGAGGTGCACAAAACTGTGACCAACGGCACTTTAATGCACGCCTAAAAAGATGGACACCTCCGGATCAGAAGCCAGATGATGTCCACAATTCCTACATCTGCCTCATTATTGTGAATCTTCCACTGGGGGTTACGTCTGAATCATGTATTTCAGAGATTTACATTGAAATCCGATGTAAGCGCTCAGAATAGAATGTAGGATAGATATGCACCGAGGTGCCTTACTGCGATCTTTGGGATGCAGAGTGAACAAATGAAAAGCAGGTGAAGAAGTGGTTATAATTATTTTCTACACCATTCCTCGTGCAGTATACGTGATTAGATTATTTTATTCTTCAGGTTGATGCGATTACAGCAATACCAGATTCATACAGTATCTATTTTTATGTGTGGCTGCTCTCACACACTGAAAGATTTTTTCATCGCCAAATTTTGAGAGCTCTAATTTTTCCATATTTTCGCCAGCAGAGTCAAGTATGGGTAGGTTTTTTGGGGACAGGTTGGCATTTTTATTGGTACCATTTTTGGCCACATTACATTTTTTGAACGCTTTCTATTCTGATTTTTGGGATGCAGAATGAACAAAAACCAGCAATTCAGGAGTTTTTCTTTTGTCATTCCACATGTGGTAAAATTGATAAGGCAGCTTTATTTCTTGGGTCAGTATGATTACAGTGATACCACACTGCTTTATTCAAAGTGATGTAGCTTATTTATTTTTCCACTGATGGAGCGGTATTTTGGCTTGTTTTATTGTGGGGCAAGATGACATTTCCAGAGATACCATATTTATTTACATTCGTCTTTTTCGTCTCATTTTATTCCAATTTTTGTTCCACAGTGTGATGATAAAGCATCATTTTTTGCCTAGTTTTTTTTTATGGTGTTCACTAATGGGCTGAGTGGGAGAGTTTTATAGGTTGGGTCCTTCTGGACGGGGCAATTTGTTTCTTTGTTTTTTTCATACAAATTTTTTTATGTGTACAATATATTTTTTTATTATTATTTTGTGATTTAAAAAAAATATTTGTACTATTTTTTTTTCACTTTTTTAACTTTATTTAACTTTTTTACCTTTTTACACTATGGGACTTTCACTTTTTACCGTCTGATTGCTTATAATGCATAGTAATGCAGGAGCTTTGCTATGATTCATAAACTGTCAGTACTGCACTGACAGACAAGCTGGCCGCACCATAATCTGAGCATTATTGAAAAAAAAATCATTGGATTGCCATACCCCCAGATGATAAGGGGGAAGTATTGTTGTATTAGACAGTTTGGCCTACCATGCCAAATGTGTGCATATTTTGAGTGATGGTCAAACATATGAGAAATTAAAAAAGGACCCAACTAATTTATATATTTTGGAATTGGGAAATTAACCTTCATGGGTCATCGGGAACGTATTCTTAATAAAAGGAAATTTGAATATATCTACACCGGGACATCACGGATGGCTGCGTTCTATTGTTTTCCAATTTATTCAGCTATGTGGACTATCATAGTCCTGCTAAAAGATAGAAAACCTACCATCCAGATTTTACAGGCTGTAGAATGGACAGAAGGCTATATTTTGGGCACCCTTGATGTCTCTTCAATCTACACAGTTATTGCAAACAATAAAGGATGAGAAATGGCACAATTAGTGTTGAGCGATACCTTCCGATATTTGAAAGTATCGATATTGGATTGTATCGGCCGATATCCGAAAAATATCGGATATCGCTGATACCGATACACGATACCAATACAAGTCAATGGGACACAAATATCGGAAGTGATCCTGGATGGTTCCCAGGGTCTGAAGGAGAGGAAACTCTCCTTCAGGCCCTGGGATCCATATTCATGTGTAAAATAAAGAATAAAAATAAAAAATAGGGATATACTCACCCTCTGACGCGTCCTGGTTGTAACCGCTGCAACCGGCAGCCTCCGTTCCTAAGAATGAGCGAGTAAAGGACCTTCAATGACGTCGCGGCTTGTGATTGGTCACATGAGCGGTCACGTGAGCGGTTACGCGACCAATCACAAGACCGCGACGTCATCGCAGGTCCTTCACTCGCTCATTCTTAGGAACGGAGGCTGCCGGTTGCAGCGGTTACAACCAGGGCGTGTCAGAGGGTGAGTATATCCCTATTTTTAATTTTTATTCTTTATTTTACACATGAATATGCATCCCGATCCCGATTCCCGATATCGCAAAAATATCGGAACTCGGTTTCGGAATTCCAATACCGCAAATATCGGCCGATACCCGATACTTGCGGTATCAGAATGCTCAACACTAGGCACAATACATCCTCTCAATGTGTGGCAAATATCAGCTCAAGCAAATTGAGTTCATTACAGAGAACATATGATTCATATTGTCACATAACCACTTTGTATACAACAATGATGTGTATCGTCAATTGTGTGGGGACCACTATGAGGACCATGTTGGCCCCAAATTATGCCAACCTCTACAGGTCCTTCTCAAAAAATTAGCATATAGTGTTAAATTTCATTATTTACCATAATGTAATGATTACAATTAAACTTTCATATATTATAGATTCATTATCCACCAACTGAAATTTGTCAGGTCTTTTATTGTTTTAATAATGATGATTTTGGCATACAACTCCTGATAACCCAAAAAACCTGTCTCAATAAATTAGCATATTTCACCCGTCCAATCAAATAAAAGTGTTTTTTAATAACAAACAAAAAAAACATCAAATAATAATGTTCAGTTATGCACTCAATACTTGGTCGGGAATCCTTTGGCAGAAATGACTGCTTCAATGCGGCGTGGCATGGAGGCAATCAGCCTGTGACACTGCTGAGATGTTATGGAGGCCCAGGATGCTTCAATAGCGGCCTTAAGCTCATCCAGAGTGTTGGGTCTTGCGTCTCTCAACTTTCTCTTCACAATATCCCACAGATTCTCTATGGGGTTCAGGTCAGGAGAGTTGGCAGGCCAATTGAGCACAGTAATACCATGGTCAGTAAACCATTTACCAGTGGTTTTGGCACTGTGAGCAGGTGCCAGGAAGCATGAAGTGCTCCAAAATCTCCTGATAGCTAGCTGCATTGACCCTGCCCTTGATGAAACACAGTGGACCAACACCAGCAGCTGACATGGCACCCCACACCATCACTGACTGGGTACTTGACACTGGACTTCAGGCATTTTGGCATTTCCTTCTCCCCAGTCTTCCTCCAGACTCTGGCACCTTGATTTCCGAATGACATGCAAAATTTGCTTATATCAGAAAAAAGTACTTGGGACCACTTAGCAACAGTCCAGTGCTGCTTCTCTGTAGCCCAGGTCAGGTGCTTCTGCCGCTGTTTATGGTTCAAAAGTGGCTTTACCTGGGGAATGCGGCACCTGTAGCCCATTTCCTGCACACGCCTGTGCACGGTGGCTCTGGATGTTTCCACACCAGACTCAGTCCACTGCTTCCTCAGGTTCCCCAAGGTCTGGAATCGGTCCTTCTCCACAATCTTCCTCAGGGTCCGGTCACCTCTTCTCGTTGTACAGCGTTTTCTGCCACATTGTTTCCTTCCAACAGACTTACCATTGAGGTGCCTTGATACAGCACTCTGGGAACAGCCTATTTGTTGAGAAAGTTCTTTCTGGGTCTTACCCTCTTGCTTGAGGGTGTCAATGATGGCCTTCTTGACATCTGTCAGGTCGCTAGTCTTACCCATGATGGGGGTTTTGAGTAATGAACCAGGCAGGGAGTTTTTAAAAGCCTCAGGTATCTTTTGCATGTGTTTAGAGTTAATTAGTTGATTCAGAAGATTAGGGTAATAGGTCGTTTAGAGAACCTTTTCTTGATATGCTAATTTATTGAGACAGGTTTTTTGGGTTATCAGGAGTTGTAGGCCAAAATCATCAGTATTAAAACAATAAAAGACCTGACAAATTTCAGTTGGTGGATAATGAATCTATAATATATGAAAGTTTAATTGTAATCATTACATTATGGTAAATAATGAAATTTAACACTATATGCTAATTTTTTGAGAAGGACCTGTATATGGGTGGGAATCACACACCATCTACTCTGGAGGAGTACTGCGGGGTGACCTGGCCCTTTGGCGGTGCTTTATTGATGACATCATTTTTATTTGGAAGTACACAGAGGAATTCCTTAATCAATTCTTTAATAATATTAATACTAATGAAATTTACTTGAAATTTACACCTACATATAGTATATCAAATGTGAATTTATTTGGACTAAAGATTTTTATTGAAAATAATACTCTTTGCACAAAATTCTATGGCAAACAAGTGGATTCAAATAGTTACTTTAATATTAAAGGCTGTCATCTTCTGTTGTGGCTGGTGAATATACCTAAAAGCCAGTTCACAAGAGTGCCACGTAACTGTACATATGAAAAATACTTTTTTGAAGAGGCCGATTTCCTAAAGCAAAAATTTTATAATAGAGGATACAAAAAGAAAATTTGTGGCAAATAATCGGCTATAACCCAAAACTATAACAAGCCACAACTCATGGCTGGTCCATATAGACGAACTAATCATGAGTGCACAACTAAAGAAAAAAAAAAATATTCTCATTTTTATACAATATAACACACATATTCTTTAAAAAACAAACAAACATTTTAAACCATTTTTGGCCTGTACTAAAGTAAGATCCCACCAAATGGGAATTCATCCCAAACAAACCCAAATTTGTTTTCTGTAAAGCTCAAAACTTGGGTAACCTGATAGTCCCAACTGTGCAAAATAACAAAGAAAATAAAAATAACAACATATACAGTATAAAAATATAAGAATGACCAGTGTTATAGAAGACAAACTTTTTTTGTACATATCTAGGGGGTTTTCAGATGCGGCTATTGTTATGGCTGCAAAAACACCCTAAGAAGTCCAAAATTTTTCAAAGAAATTGTGAACCCAGGCAATACCAAAACTTTTCCAATTAATGCTTTTATAGCACGTCAAGTGAGGGGAGTAATTTACACTATTATCTGCCCCTTTGGGAAGATATCATCATCATCATCATTACTATCATCATTACTAAATGTGCCCTTTCAACATGCATGAGGGAGCATTTTTATAACATTAAAGGAGGCTTTAAAGGATACCCTCTATCCTGCCATGTTTTTGATCAAACACAACCAATCCACTACAAATCTTTTTGAGGTTGGAATATGTTCCTAGAAATTGGAGGGGAGGGATCATCTAATGTTAATGTCTCGTATGGAATCCAAGTGTACAGGTCCTTCTCAAAAAATTAGCATATAGTGTTAAATTTCATTATTTACCATAATGTAATGATTACAATTAAACTTTCATATATTATAGATTCATTATCCACCAACTGAAATTTGTCATGTCTTTTATTGTTTTAATACTGATGATTTTGGCATACAACTCCTGATAACCCAAAAAAACCTGTCTCAATAAATTAGCATATCAAGAAAAGATTCTCTAAATGACCTATTACCCTAATCTTCTGAATCAACTAATTAACTCTAAACACATGCAAAAGATACCTGAGGCTTTTAAAAACTCCCTGCCTGGTTCATTACTCAAAACCCCCATCATGGGTAAGACTAGCGAATTGACAGATGTCAAGAAGGCCATCATTGACACCCTCAAGCAAGAGGGTAAGACCCAGAAAGAAATTTCTCAACAAATAGGCTGTTCCCAGAGTGCTGTATCAAGGCACCTCAATGGTAAGTCTGTTGGAAGGAAACAATGTGGCAGAAAACGCTGTACAACGAGAAGAGGTGACCGGAACCTGAGGAAGCAGTGGACTGAGTCTGGTGTGGAAACATCCAGAGCCACCTTGCGCAGGCGTGTGCAGGAAATGGGCTACAGGTGCCGCATTCCCCAGGTAAAGCCACTTTTGAACCATAAACAGCGGCAGAAGCGCCTGACCTGGGCTACAGAGAAGCAGCACTGGACTGTTGCTAAGTGGTCCCAAGTACTTTTTTCTGATGAAAGCAAATTTTGCATGTCATTCGGAAATCAAGGTGCCAGAGTCTGGAGGAAGACTGGGGAGAAGGAAATGCCAAAATGCCTGAAGTCCAGTGTCAAGTACCCACAGTCAGTGATGGTGTGGGGTGCCATGTCAGCTGCTGGTGTTGGTCCACTGTGTTTCATCAAGGGCAGGGTCAATGCAGCTAGCTATCAGGAGATTTTGGAGCACTTCATGCTTCCATCGGCTGAAATGCTTTATGGAGATGAAGATTTCATTTTTCAGCACGACCTGGCACCTGCTCACAGTGCCACCAAAACCACTGGTAAATGGTTTACTGACCATGGTATTACTGTGCTCAATTGGCCTGCCAACTCTCCTGACCTGAACCCCATAGAGAATCTGTGGGATATTGTGAAGAGAAAGTTGAGAGACGCAAGACCCAACACTCTGGATGAGCTTAAGGCCGCTATTGAAGCATCCTGGGCCTCCATAACATCTCAGCAGTGTCACAGGCTGATTGCCTCCATGCCACGCCGCATTGAAGCAGTCATTTCTGCCAAAGGATTCCCGACCAAGTATTGAGTGCATAACTGAACATTATTATTTGATGGTTTTTTTGTTTGGTATTAAAAAACACTTTTATTTGATTGGTCGGGTCAAATATGCTAATTTATTGAGACAGGTTTTTTGGGTTATCAGGAGTTGTATGCCAAAATCATCAGTATTAAAACAATAAAAGACCTGACAAATTTCAGTTGGTGGATAATGAATCTATAGTATATGAAAGTTTAATTGTAATCATTACATTATGGTAAATAATGAAATTTAACACTATATGCTAATTTTTTGAGAAGGACCTGTATTTTTAATTTAAACAATCTGGTCCCCAATGGATTAAATTATGATATTGAATTATTTGCTTTTCATTAAGCATGCAAAAATTGAGGGTCACCGTGCTCTGTTATTTATTTATTTCATTTTTTCTGCACGTTAACTTTATTTTAATTCAATTATTTTTATTGATATTTTCATTGATTTTTTTTAACAATAAATATTGTCTTATATAATATATGTAATATTTGTATTATTTTGTATGTTACTGCATTCATTTTTTATACATTAATGGGGGCACTGATATTGACCAATAGAAGGCTTTTGGAACTACAGGCTGTAATCTGTATGGGAGTAAAATCTTCTCAACACCCTCTGATGAAAGAGACACCTCTATTTCTAAAAAGCATAAGGGAAGTGCTGCACTTGAGGTTACGTACACAAAGTTGTATGATGTCACACGTCGTCTGCTCCCACATGCGGTCCAGCAGGAGCTTCAGGTGAGCCACCAGCCGGGACTCCCTGAATGCTTCTTCCGCATCCTATGCCCATTGTCAGAACTCGAATCCAGCAACTCTTGTGCCCAGACGGCAGCTTTCTCTCTGAGCTATTCAGCTCACTGGACAGTTCCTTGCTAACCCAGATAATAGTACCTGTGTTGTTTCTGATTGGCTCCACCCTGAGTTCCTGATTGACTCCACCCTGAGTTCCTGATTGGCTCCACCCTGATTGAATATACTATTTAAACCTGGCATTGAACTTACTTCCTTGCAAGATTATTGTGCTTCCAGCCCTTTAATTAAGCTTTCCTTTCACCTGCTGCTACTGTGTACCAATCTTTGGCTATTCCTGACAATGCAACCTGCTGATCCTCTAACTATACTGCTGTTACCAACCATGTACCGAATCCTGGCTATTGCTGACTATGCAACCTGCTGATCCTTTAACTATATTGCTGCTTCCGTGTACTGACGCCAGGCTATTCTTGACTACGCAAACTTGCTGATCCTTTAACTATACTGATACTCCTGTGTACCGGCCCTTTGCTATTCCTGTCTACACTACCTGCCAGTTCTTCCCCTAGTGGTTGAAATACCACTAATCCAACCCAGGTACCTGTAGTGTTCAGCCTGTGCATCACACCTTACATCGGAATTAACATTGGACTATTGCACTCACAGTGAATTACCATGTATATGTAATTCAAGCATGTGTAACCTATGTGAGGTCTTTATTATGGACTATTTTGTCTCTTTCCGGTGGATTTTAATATTATTGCATCAATATTACCTACATGCTATTTATCTGTATAGTACCCTCTGTGCAATAACATTTATACTCTAAAAAGCTGTTATACATCAGGCACGTTGTGTATGGTTTTATACACTAGTATGTTTCTTTTGCTTTTTTACTTTTTACCCCCACTACAGTAATTCATCTATACAACCTGGTTGGTTTTATTGCAATTTCCATTTCATTTTTGTAACCTTTTTGGGCTCCTTTTATTTGACTGTAATCGTGCAGTATATCAACTGAAGGAGGTACACTGGAAATATGGTTACAATTGTTTAGTTATCCATCACTTTTCTACAGCATTTTTCCCCGTCAATTGTTTGTTTTTTAAATGTCCTTCTCTTATCATGGTACTATCATCCGCATATATACATCTAGTGCAGTGACACTTTTGTGTCTACTTTTGGGATTGTTATTTCTCTCCTTCAAGGAGATCCTCAATCCTTGGCCTTTTCACTTCCATCACAGTCACTTTCTCTCCAGTCAGTTGATGGGTTTTTTGAGGCTGTAGGCCTCGTGTATGAGGATTTGAACTGTGTCTGAACTGTGCAGAAATTCTGCTCATAGTTCCTTAGATGAGCCACTGACACCCGGTGGAATGATACTGCTCTTAGGAGTCAGTTTTGTCAGGGCCTGTCTAAAAGACTAAAAGACCCACTAGCACCTTAGGAGACTCTTGAGTCATTGGAGGTCACCATGGCTCAGGCCATACAAATTGATAGATGCCTCAGTGGTAGACCTCCTGTGACTCCACTCCCCATGGTACTCCCTAAAACAGAGGATCTCCCTGTGTGCTTTGAAGAACAGTTAGGAGAGGCCTCTCCTCAGTCTGTTATGGTTCACCACAAAACAGAATTGTGTTATTTACGTAGTCAAAAGGGTCTTTTTTTGGAGTCTTTCCTTCTTTACCTAAAGCACAAACAGTCTTTGGAAAAACTTCTAACCCCAGGTTGTGTGGAGGATAACAACCTGGGTGTATGTATCTCCTCCACATCTGTATCTCAGTTTTTCTTACCCATAGAAGTGGTTATTGGTATGAAAACTCAGAAAACATTCGTGCTCTTGGATATCAGGAGCTAATCTGGTTTATCCTCGGTTCGCATGGGACCTTGGTCTTTCCAGTAGTACTCTGGTGAATACTTTCAATTGATTCTGCATCTTTCGATCAGGGAAATTGGTGCATGGTGTGAACGTACGCATAGGGGTTCTTCACGGGAGTTCTTTACAAGGATCTCATTTCTTGTTATATCTAGGAAAGACTCACAACTCCTATTGTGTTGGGTCTTCCCTGGTTGACTAAGCATAATCCGGTCATATTCTGGCAGGCCAGAGCAATTATTAAGTCGAAATATTTTTTTTCAAAATAATTACCTAGGTGCTAATGTCACACACAGTGTGGGAAAGATTAAGTGCAACATGAAAGGATGAGGGGAAAGAAGCCCAAACACTAGTAAATGCGGGAGTGGAGACCCCTAGGCAGATCTTATAACACCCTGCCTACCCTGCCATCCCTATATTGGTTCCTCACCAATTGCTGAGCAGGAAACCTAAGCCCTGTATATCCCTAGAGATAGGCCCTGCATAGGGAGGGGTAATGTGCACTCTTCAGTCCCCACTGATAACTAAAGACAACAAGGTAGGCAAACAAGGAGAGAGTAACTTAGCTTGAGCAGATTCCAGAAACATCACACCAAACGTCCTCCAAGAGCAACAGAAGAAGTTAGCCGACAGCTACAGCTCCAAGCCTTCACAAGGGAAAACGTGAAAGACACCGGCAACTTCCTGAAGCAGTCTGGGAATTTATAAATACCAAGATCCGTGTGTGTAAATTAGAGCAGGAGGGAGGTTGCCACTGGGTTCAACAGTCAGAAGAATTAAGAAGGTGTCTGCAATGCCAAACACAGAGACCTTCTGCAGTCAGATGTAGAGCAACTGTCTGTTGCATCTGACACGCCCGTAACAGCTACTATCTCTTAGCGTCTCCATTAAATTCACTACATCTTTCCTGTCTGATTTTGAGGAAGTGTTCTCGAAAAGGGGTGTCAAGAACTGCCTCCTGATTGTGTGTATGTCTGCCCTGGGATTAAGAATGTCAAAGCAGATGCTTTGTCTTGGAGTTTCCCTGGGTGTGGCAGTGCTGATAATGCTTTCTCTATTTTGCAAAAAGGAGTGATCATCTACACAGTGAGTTCTGAACTTGAGGGTGAGGTATTGAGGGTTCAGGAGGAAGCCCCTGCTGGTCCTTCAGGGAAATTGTTTGTACTTGTTCATCTGCGTATGAAATTTTGAAGGCACATTATGACTTGGCTCTGGCTGGTCACCCAGATAGTAAGGCAACCTTGGACCTCCTTTCTCACCGATTTTGGTGGCCAAGATTGCGTAGGCATGTAGCTGGCTTTGTGTCTTCATGTTGTGTGCGTGTCCAAGACCCCGCATACTTGTCCATCTGGAGCTCTTTTGCCATTGACCATTCCTGACCGACCATGGACTCATTTATCCATGAATTTCAATACAAATCTTTCTTCGTCCTCTGGTAAAACTGTTATCTTAGTTATGGTAGCTAGGTTTAGTAAAATTGTGCATTTTATTGCTTTACCTGTGCCCCCTAACACCAGAACACTGGCTCAGGTGTTTTTCACTGAGATCCTGAAGCTTCACTGGTTTCCTTCCAATTTTATTGTCAGATTGGTACACCCAATTTGTTTCTAAATTTTGGAGGGTGTTTTGTTTATGGATGTATCTATCTTTTTCTTTGGCATTCCATCCTCAAACTAACAGTTAGACTGAATGCCTAAACCAAAGTTTGGAGACTTACTTCAGATGTTTTGCGTCAGATAACCAGGAGGATTGGTCTTCTTTTCTACTACTAGCTAAGTTTGCGTTAATCAATCCTTGTAGTGGTAAGTAGCCATTTTTTGGTGCATATCTTTACCATCCACAGTTTTGTACCTTCAGTAAAGATGAGTCTTTGAAGGTTCCTGGGGAGGAACAATTCTACGCTTCTCATCTATGTGGGAAGGGTTTCAGAATAATTTAAAGATCATGGGGGGAAAATACAAATGTATGGCTAATAGGAAACATCTGTCAGGTCTTGACCTAGAAATGAATGATTTAGTATGGCTATCCACCAAAAATATTAAACTGAAAGTTCCTTCTTTGAAATTAGGTCCTAGGTTTTTTGGTCCTTAAAAGGTGGTTGCCGTAATCAACTCTGTAGCTTTTGGTTTCAACCTTCCGCCGATTCTTAAGGTCCATAATATTTTTCTCAGGTCTTTGCTCAAAAAATTGGTTGAGCCTGTGGAACCGTCACCTTTACTGCTGCAACCGGTTATTGTTGATGGCAATTTACAATTTCAGGTACTGAAAACTATTGATTCCCTTATGGTTCACCATTCTGTACAGTACCTGGTACATTGGAAGGATATGTTCAAGAGGAGAAGATGTGGGTGCTGATATCTGAAGTTAATGCCTGTAGGTTGATGCAATCCTTTTATTTGGCCCATCTGGGTAAACCTTGTCCCGAAGGTCCTGGGGACCAGGTTGATACTGTCATGAGTGTGTCATACCAACCTGAGAGATCTGGAAATAGAAGACCACTGCATATTGTGAATCGTAGATCTTCCATTTAGCCTGTGTGTTTGAATCTCATATTAAAATAATTTGGTATCTTTTGGCGCTGAAGAGGCTAATGACCCTTTCTATGCTGGTCAGAAACATGCAGCTCCATTCCAGCTGCATCTGATCTGGTTGTAAACACTTCCTATAAAACCTGGCTAGACACTCACTATTTTGCCAGTGAAAGCTCTGATCCTTGCTCTTAGGAGACACTGTGCTGAATAAGAGTTTGTTGTTGCTATAGGAGATTTGTCTTCCTGTGCAGTGTGATGAAGCTAAGTGTTTTGTAGAGAAGTTGTTGTAGAAGTGTTCTGTTGTACATTTAGTTTATTCCTCCATTTTCCTATCCTCCTTTCTCCTTACTATTGATGGCTTGTGATTTTGTATGTTAGAGTGTTTCTGCTATCCCTGTTTTGTCTTGTATGTCTTGTTCACGTTACATTTCTGACCCAGGCTCCATTGCATGGTGGAGGGGACACATAAGGGATTAGCAGGAGCATAATGATCTCAGAGACTCGGGCCTTTCTACCATCAAGAGTACCCCCGGGACAGGTATAGTTAGGGCCCCAGTTCCATGGACAGTTTGAGGCCCTCCTACCTTACCTAAGACCATCACAGCGTGACAAGTTTATAACATTGAGCCATGAAAATGAAAAAATATATTTTTTTTTCAAAAAAATGTTCTTTTAACACAGTTTTTTAAATAAGGGTAACAGGAGAAAATGGATCCAAAAAATTGTTGTACAATTTCTTCTGAGTACGCCGATACCCCATTTGTGGGGGAAAACCACTTTTTGGGCTTATGGTAGGGAAGGAATGACGGTTTGGTTTGGAGCGCAGACTTTAATGAATGATCTGTGCACCATCTCATGTTTGGAAAGCCCTTGATGTGCCTACTCAGTATAAACTCCCCCATGTGATACCAATTTTTTGAAACCACTCCCCTCAAGGAATTTAGATGTGTGGTCAGCACTTTCAACCTCCAGGTGTTTCACAGAAATCTATAACTGGGGAACTGGATCAGGGATTGAGAAACTGCTGCTGCTGTGATCACAAATCAGTCACACAGCCAACACACAGCCCAGATTGCAGGAGACACAGCACTGAATCACGGGAGACAGATGGCAGGAGGATCACACTAGCCATCAATTAATTTTTTCCCTCTCTTAGGTAACACAGAGGAGGTAAACAACCACTCTGCACGCCAACTCTGAGGTATAGATGACATGCACAGTGGTGATTGCTGTTTCAGATTAACCTGTTTAGTGCTGATTGGTCAGTAACTATTCTTTAGTTAATCATCGTCAAAGGGGTTAATCAGGTAAGGTGACGCTGTAATCTCCCCATCCATTGTGACTGCTGTGATTGGACTGTCTCAGACAACACCAATCACAGCATGTCACGTGTTTCTTTTTTTTTAACAACTTTATCGTCACGTCGCTGTGATTGGCTGGTCAGAATTGATCAGTCAATCGCAGACAGCAATCGTCGATCGGGGTGTGGCAGGGCGATGTGCAGGGATGGCCTGCCGTCAGAGACAGCAGCCATGTTAGCTCGAACACTGCGCGATACAGCCCGCTGACTGGAAATAGCATCACTGTATGTATACCGTGCATGTTATGAAGGAGTTAATAAACCAAGGCTAGATTACATAGATCAGACTTTACTAAACCTATGGATTAAGCGACAATATATCAGGTTTTCTACATATGTTTACTTCCAATGGCGACCAGCTACTTCAATAATCTGTAATATAATTTCAGATAAAATTAAGTATAAAGGAAAATACCTATAAATATGCCCTAGTTATTGGAATCCAACCTCTTAAAAAATAGCTTGAAGACAGAAATGAAATGAATGGTTTGGCTTAAAGGGACACTGTCACCCCCTCCAACCATTATAAACTAAAAGAGCCACCTTGTGCAGCAGTAATGCTGCATTCTAACAAGGTGGCTCTTTTAGTTTGTTGTGCAGTTATAGCCAAAATAAAGCATTTTATAATTTCACCAAAATACCTCTCTTTAGCCCTGAATGCAGGTCTTAACCCCCCTGCTGCACACGCCACACTGCCGTCACTCAAGGCTTCTTCGGCGCCGGGTGCCGCCCCCTCCGCGCTGTTTTCAAATCAAATCTGGCGCCTGCGCTGTTTTGTTCTGCCTGGGGCAGGCGCAGTGAATGCTGCCCGTCTGACCTCAGATGCAGTCTCGCAGACTGCGCCTGTGCGGCCACCCAGCTTGTGAATCCTAGCCCCACACTGTGCATAATGCATAACACACTGCGGCAGAAGCCGCACGTTAAAAAAATAAGACAGGTAAGGCAAGGAGATGACTGGCAGTGTAGGGCCAGCAACAACAGCAACACTACAGTACATTACATTACATGATAGACTGGGAGTAGATGTTCAGCTGAATATGCTTCAGCAATTACCCTTTGATTCCATGTCATCTACTTATGGAGATACGTAGTTCTTAGTCAATGTGTGCCAGGAAGCCCATGGCTGATTTTCCAGTTAGGAGCCACTAAATATCCGATAGTTACCTTCACATATAATGTATACACTAGATCAATTTGTATATGTTGAAATAGGAGGAACATCGGAAGGCAGAGTTAGCTAGAAAAAGATAAAGGCTTGAGAAAGTTCTGCATCCAGGACCGAAATGTCGCCACATGGGCCAATAAAGAGCACCTTACAATTGCTATATGGAGTGCTGCTTCAACTTTTTTTGACTCTAGAAAAAGATAAAGGATATGAATGCTCAAATAAAATCTAACTGATATTTCTATTTAATAATAAACACAATTATCAAATTATTATTTAAAACTGTCTATTTTCCTGACTAATAATATTCCATTATTAATATATTTTGGGGAAAAAAGAAGAGAAGACATCTAATTGTGACCTAGACTGGAGTCTACAATATATTGCTAATACCTTGTCAGAATAAAGGAGACAATACATTTTGTAAGATTTTTCCTATTATTCTCAAGAAGAACAGAAATTAGTCCTACGGTAATTAAAAAATGAGCTATATCATTTTATAAAAATGGTGACATCAAACTGACAACCAAATCAATGTTTGATTAATACTGCCACCACATTGGCTGCATAAAAGTTGGTGATTGTATAGCCACAGTATGGTATTATTTCTATAGTATTATTAATATTGATATCATTAAACATCATGAAACAGTGACCCACGGGCCACACCATGCCCTTACCTACTGTCCATCCCTCACTGGCACTCGCTGTCACCTCTATCCACATCCTTGGGATGGAGACAACAGTGAATACATTGGTGGAGGAGGGGGATATAGGCTCCATTTTCCACCAATCAGTGTGTAAGACAGCAGGTGTGTCAGCTATGCACTGAGGAGAGTCATTGCATCGGAGAGAGCAGAGTGCCAGGTGAATGGGAGCGAATTGAGTATGTGTTGTTTGCTTATTTTCATGTGTTTGGGATGTTTGAATGTGTATAGGAGGCTATGTGGGGCTCATGCTGTATTTGTGAGGCAATATGAGGCTCACATTGTACATAGGAGGCTTTGTGGGACTTACACTGTATACGCAAGGCTAGGTGGGGCTCATGCTGTATATTTTGGGCTAATTGAGGGCTCCTGCTCTATATGGGAGACAAAATTGGGCTCACACAGTGCATAGTAATCTATGTGGAGCCTCATACTGTATATTGGAGGAAATGGGGGTTCATATTGTACATAGGAGACTATGTCGGGGCTCATGCAACATATCAGAAGCTATCTAGGGTTCCTGCTGTATATGAGGCTATATGGGGGCTCATGCTTTATATAGGAGACTATGTGAGGGATTACATTGTTTATAAGAGTCTTTGTGTGGGGCTCATACTGTATATAGGAGGCTATGTGGAGGGTCACATTGTATATTGGATGACATATGGGTGTCTCATACTGTATATAGGAGGCTACATGGGGTTTGTAGGTGAGTCACAGAGACTGCCCAGTACTAGGGTTGAGCGACTTTCATTTTTTTAAGATCGAGTAGGGTTTTGGGAAACCCGATTTTGTCCAGAGTCGAGTCGAGTGCAGTCGGCCGATTATCGCTAAAAGTCGGGGATCGACCGAAACACGAAACCCAATGCAAGTCAATGGGGAAGCATAGTCGGCAGTGAGTGGAGGCCAGGAAAACACCTACAGTGCCCATTTTAATGCCAAAAACATCCATTCTTGTTTCTGAAGCTTGCCAATCTTAATTAACTGTATAATAATAGTTGGGCATAGGGAATTGGGGGAAAGTTGTGGGGGGAGTAGGGCTGGCTCAAGTTTTTCGTGGGCCCAGGAAATGCGGACTACGTCACGGCGGTGTTGCAGGGAAAGGTAAGTATTTAAACGTTGCAAGTGCTGTGATCCTGAGCAAGCAGGGGGGGGCCCACTCGTTCGCATTGGCACTGGCACAGGGCCCCTCAAAGTACGGCGGTGTGTTTGCATGGCGGGGGCGCCTCCCACCAGCAGCGACACTTTTGCGTACTCTGAGGGGCCCTGTGCCAGTGACGTCGCCAACGAGTATGCCCCCCCACCTGATGAAGGAACCTGCACTTTCATCTGCACCTTCCTCTTTGTCCCTGTGTAAGGTGGTATAACATGCGGGAAGGGGAACCTTACTTTCAGCAGGGTCAGATTCTGGCTGTGTAGAGTACAAGGGGAATGTAGTGGTCTAGGTCAATGTACCAGCAGACTCATTTAGCAGTGGCTGGGCAATGGGCAGGATGAGGAGGAAACAGATATAGGGCCAAAGAATAAAGTAGGCTAAATGCAGTTCAAAATTGGTAACAGGACTAAACAGGCGGCATTGCTTTGTTCAGTGGAGTAGCAAACCCAAGAGCAGCAGACACTGTTTCAAGGGCCTAACCACACTAGTAGGCCAAATGCAGTTTAATATCTGATAGTATAGGGCGAAAGCCAGAATGTGGAAGCTCAGCTTTGTTCAGTTGAGGACAACACCAGGGAGGGGCAGACACCTTTAGTAGGCCGGAAAAGCCTATTGCTTTTTTTAAAATGGTAATTTGGAGCAGAAGGTTGAAGCTCAGCTTTATTTAGTTGAGGACAACACCAGGCAGGGGCACACAGACAGACACCTTTAGTAGGCCGGAAAAGCCTATTGCATTTTTTAAAATGGTAATTTGGAGCAGAAGGTTGAAGCTCAGCTTTATTTAGTTGAGGGCAACACCAGGCAGGGGCACACAGACAGACACCTTTAGTAGGCCGGAAAAGCCTATTGCATTTTTTAAAATGGTAATTTGGAGCAGAAGGTTGAAGCTCAGCTTTATTTAGTTGAGGACAACACCAGGCAGGGGAACACAGACAGACACCTTTAGTAGGCCGGAAAAGCCTATTGCATTTTTTAAAATGGTAATTTGGAGCAGAAGGTTGAAGCTCAGCTTTATTTAGTTGAGGACAACACCAGGCAGGGGAACACAGACAGACACCTTTAGTAGGCCGGAAAAGCCTATTGCATTTTTTAAAATGGTAATTTGGAGCAGAAGGTTGAAGCTCAGCTTTATTTAGTTGAGGACAACACCAGGCAGGGGAACACAGACAGACACCTTTAGTAGGCCGGAAAAGCCTATTGCATTTTTTAAAATGGTAATTTGGAGCAGAAGGTTGAAGCTCAGCTTTATTTAGTTGAGGACAACACCAGGCAGGGGCACACAGACAGACACCGTTAGTAGGCCGGAAAAGCCTATTGCATTTTTTAAAATGGTAATTTGGAGCAGAAGGTTGAAGCTCAGCTTTATTTAGTTGAGGGCAACACCAGGGAGGGGCAGAAGCCGTTAGTAGGCCCTAACCACCATTTTTTTTTTTAAAAACCACTTAATGAGAGCCGGAAGGTTGAAGCTCAGCTTTATTTAGTTGAGGACAACACCAGGCAGGGGCACACAGACAGACACCTTTAGTAGGCCGGAAAAGCCTATTGCATTTTTTAAAATGGTAATTTGGAGCAGAAGGTTGAAGCTCAGCTTTATTTAGTTGAGGACAACACCAGGCAGGGGAACACAGACAGACACCTTTAGTAGGCCGGAAAAGCCTATTGCATTTTTTAAAATGGTAATTTGGAGCAGAAGGTTGAAGCTCAGCTTTATTTAGTTGAGGGCAACACCAGGGAGGGGCAGAAGCCGTTAGTAGGCCCTAACCACCATTTTTTTTTTTAAAAACCACTTAATGAGAGCCGGAAGGTTGAAGCTCAGCTTTATTTAGTTGAGGACAACACCAGGCAGGGGCACACAGACAGACACCTTTAGTAGGCCGGAAAAGCCTATTGCATTTTTTAAAATGGTAATTTGGAGCAGAAGGTTGAAGCTCAGCTTTATTTAGTTGAGGACAACACCAGGCAGGGGCACACAGACAGACACCTTTAGTAGGCCGGAAAAGCCTATTGCATTTTTTAAAATGGTAATTTGGAGCAGAAGGTTGAAGCTCAGCTTTATTTAGTTGAGGACAACACCAGGCAGGGGAACACAGACAGACACCTTTAGTAGGCCGGAAAAGCCTATTGCATTTTTTAAAATGGTAATTTGGAGCAGAAGGTTGAAGCTCAGCTTTATTTAGTTGAGGACAACACCAGGCAGGGGCACACAGACAGACACCTTTAGTAGGCCGGAAAAGCCTATTGCATTTTTTAAAATGGTAATTTGGAGCAGAAGGTTGAAGCTCAGCTTTATTTAGTTGAGGACAACACCAGGCAGGGGAACACAGACAGACACCTTTAGTAGGCCGGAAAAGCCTATTGCATTTTTTAAAATGGTAATTTGGAGCAGAAGGTTGAAGCTCAGCTTTATTTAGTTGAGGACAACACCAGGCAGGGGCACACAGACAGACACCTTTAGTAGGCCGGAAAAGCCTATTGCATTTTTTAAAATGGTAATTTGGAGCAGAAGGTTGAAGCTCAGCTTTATTTAGTTGAGGACAACACCAGGCAGGGGAACACAGACAGACACCTTTAGTAGGCCGGAAAAGCCTATTGCATTTTTTAAAATGGTAATTTGGAGCAGAAGGTTGAAGCTCAGCTTTATTTAGTTGAGGACAACACCAGGCAGGGGCACACAGACAGACACCTTTAGTAGGCCGGAAAAGCCTATTGCATTTTTTAAAATGGTAATTTGGAGCAGAAGGTTGAAGCTCAGCTTTATTTAGTTGAGGACAACACCAGGCAGGGGAACACAGACAGACACCTTTAGTAGGCCGGAAAAGCCTATTGCATTTTTTAAAATGGTAATTTGGAGCAGAAGGTTGAAGCTCAGCTTTATTTAGTTGAGGGCAACACCAGGGAGGGGCAGAAGCCGTTAGTAGGCCCTAACCAAAGTTGAAGGCCAAATGCAGTTTAATTTCTGATACTATAGGCCGAAAGCCAGAAGGGGGAAGCTCCGATTTAGACAGTGGAGGACAATTTGAATTAGGGACTGCAGACAGACTTAGTAGGCTGTCCCCTGTGGACCATGCATCCACCACATTAACCCATTGCGCCGTAATGGACACGTAATCTTCCGTGGCCATGCCTACAGGTCCATGCGTCTGTTGTCAGGTGCACCTTTGTACTCACAGATTGCCAGAGTGCATGGACAATGCGGTCTTCTACATGCTGGTGGAGGGTTGGGATGGCTTTTCTCGCAAAAGAAGTGTCGACTGGTTAGCTTGTAGCGTGGTACAGCGTAGTCCATCATGGCCTTATTAATAGTAAATAAAATATATAACTAGGCTCTATGAACTTTTAAATAGGTTCCAGGGGTACACGGGCAGCATTGGTGTGGTCAGTGGAGGAGTATTGCAAGTAGGGGCTGCAGACAGGCTATCAAAGGCCTAAAATACCAAACAGTAGGCACTCATGGCAGTTTTACATCGGTTACATGGATACACAGGCAGGCACTCCAGGCAGCATTGTGGTCAGTGGAGGAGTATTGCAAGTAGGGGCCGCAGACAGGCTATCAAAGGCCTAAAATAACAAACAGTAGGCAGTCATGGCAGTTTTACATCGGTTACATGGATACACAGGCAGGCACTCCAGGCAGCATTGTGGTCAGTGGAGGAGTATTGCAAGTAGGGGCCGCAGACAGGCTATCAAAGGCCTAAAATAACAAACAGTAGGCAGTCATGGCAGTTTTACATCGGTTACATGGATACACAGGCAGGCACTCCAGGCAGCATTGTGGTCAGTGGAGGAGTATTGCAAGTAGGGGCCGCAGACAGGCTATCAAAGGCCTAAAATAACAAACAGTAGGCACTCATGGCAGTTTTACATCGGTTACATGGATACACAGGCAGGCACTCCAGGCAGCATTGTGGTCAGTGGAGGAGTATTGCAAGTAGGGGCTGCAGACAGGCTATCAAAGGCCTAAAATACCAAACAGTAGGCACTCATGGCAGTTTTACATCGGTTACATGGATACACAGGCAGGCACTCCAGGCAGCATTGTGGTCAGTGGAGGAGTATTGCAAGTAGGGGCCGCAGACAGGCTATCAAAGGCCTAAAATAACAAACAGTAGGCAGTCATGGCAGTTTTACATCGGTTACATGGATACACAGGCAGGCACTCCAGGCAGCATTGTGGTCAGTGGAGGAGTATTGCAAGTAGGGGCCGCAGACAGGCTATCAAAGGCCTAAAATAACAAACAGTAGGCAGTCATGGCAGTTTTACATCGGTTACATGGATACACAGGCAGGCACTCCAGGCAGCATTGTGGTCAGTGGAGGAGTATTGCAAGTAGGGGCCGCAGACAGGCTATCAAAGGCCTAAAATAACAAACAGTAGGCACTCATGGCAGTTTTACATCGGTTACATGGATACACAGGCAGGCACTCCAGGCAGCATTGTGGTCAGTGGAGGAGTATTGCAAGTAGGGGCTGCAGACAGGCTATCAAAGGCCTAAAATACCAAACAGTAGGCACTCATGGCAGTTTTACATCGGTTACATGGATACACAGGCAGGCACTCCAGGCAGCATTGTGGTCAGTGGAGGAGTATTGCAAGTAGGGGCCGCAGACAGGCTATCAAAGGCCTAAAATAACAAACAGTAGGCAGTCATGGCAGTTTTACATCGGTTACATGGATACACAGGCAGGCACTCCAGGCAGCATTGTGGTCAGTGGAGGAGTATTGCAAGTAGGGGCCGCAGACAGGCTATCAAAGGCCTAAAATAACAAACAGTAGGCACTCATGGCAGTTTTACATCGGTTACATGGATACACAGGCAGGCACTCCAGGCAGCATTGTGGTCAGTGGAGGAGTATTGCAAGTAGGGGCCGCAGACAGGCTATCAAAGGCCTAAAATAACAAACAGTAGGCACTCATGGCAGTTTTACATCGGTTACATGGATACACAGGCAGGCACTCCAGGCAGCATTGTGGTCAGTGGAGGAGTATTGCAAGTAGGGGCCGCAGACAGGCTATCAAAGGCCTAAAATAACAAACAGTAGGCAGTCATGGCAGTTTTACATCGGTTACATGGATACACAGGCAGGCACTCCAGGCAGCATTGTGGTCAGTGGAGGAGTATTGCAAGTAGGGGCCGCAGACAGGCTATCAAAGGCCTAAAATAACAAACAGTAGGCACTCATGGCAGTTTTACATCGGTTACATGGATACACAGGCAGGCACTCCAGGCAGCATTGTGGTCAGTGGAGGAGTATTGCAAGTAGGGGCCGCAGACAGGCTATCAAAGGCCTAAAATAACAAACAGTAGGCACTCATGGCAGTTTTACATCGGTTACATGGATACACAGGCAGGCACTCCAGGCAGCATTGTGGTCAGTGGAGGAGTATTGCAAGTAGGGGCTGCAGACAGGCTATCAAAGGCCTAAAATACCAAACAGTAGGCACTCATGGCAGTTTTACATCGGTTACATGGATACACAGGCAGGCACTCCAGGCAGCATTGTGGTCAGTGGAGGAGTATTGCAAGTAGGGGCCGCAGACAGGCTATCAAAGGCCTAAAATAACAAACAGTAGGCAGTCATGGCAGTTTTACATCGGTTACATGGATACACAGGCAGGCACTCCAGGCAGCATTGTGGTCAGTGGAGGAGTATTGCAAGTAGGGGCCGCAGACAGGCTATCAAAGGCCTAAAATAACAAACAGTAGGCAGTCATGGCAGTTTTACATCGGTTACATGGATACACAGGCAGCTAGGTGGTGAGTGGAGGAGTATTTAAAGTAAGGACCGCAGACAGGCTATCAAAGGCCTAACATAACAAACAATAGGCTCATGGCAGTTTTACAGCGGTTACATGGATAGACGGGCAGGCAGCTTGGTGGTGAGTGGAGGAGTATTTAAAGTAGGGACCGCAGACAGGCTATCAAAGGCCTAACATAACAAACAATAGGCTCATGGCAGTTTTACAGCGGTTACATGGATACACGGGCAGGCAGCTTGGTGGTGAGTGGAGGAGTATTTAAAGTAGGGACCGCAGACAGGCTTCAAAGGCCTAACATAAGAAAATGGGCTGGCTGTAGGCACTTTATAATTGGTTCCAGGGGTACACGGGCAGCAGTGGTCTGGCCAGTGGAGGACTAGTGGAAGGAGGGACCGCAGACAGGCTTCAAAGGCCTAAAATAAAAAAATGGGCTGGCTGTAGGCACTTTATAATTGGTTCCAGGGGTACACGGGCAGCAGTGGTCTGGCCAGTGGAGGACTAGTGGAAGGAGGGACCGCAGACAGGCTTCAAAGGCCTAACATAAAAAAATGGGCTGGCTGTAGGCACTTTATAATTGGTTCCAGGGGTACACGGGCAGCAGTAGTCTGGCCAGTGGAGGACTAGTGGAAGGAGGGACCGCAGACAGGCTTCAAAGGCCTAACATAAAAAAATGGGCTGGCTGTAGGCATTTTATAATTGGTTCCAGGGGTACACGGGCAGCAGTGGTCTGGTCAGTGGAGGACTAGTGGAAGGAGGGACCGCAGACAGGCTTCAAAGGCCTAACATAAAAAAATGGGCTGGCTGTAGGCACTTTATAATTGGTTCCAGGGGTACACGGGCAGCAGTGGTCTGGCCAGTGGAGGACTAGTGGAAGGAGGGACCGCAGACAGGCTTCAAAGGCCTAACATAAAAAAATGGGCTGGCTGTAGGCACTTTATAATTGGTTCCAGGGGTACACGGGCAGCAGTGGTCTGGTCAGTGGAGGACTAGTGGAAGGAGGGACCGCAGACAGGCTTCAAAGGCCTAACATAAAAAAATGGGCTGGCTGTAGGCACTTTATAATTGGTTCCAGGGGTACACGGGCAGCAGTGGTCTGGCCAGTGGAGGACTAGTGGAAGGAGGGACCGCAGACAGGCTTCAAAGGCCTAAAATAAAAAAATGGGCTGGCTGTAGGCACTTTATAATTGGTTCCAGGGGTACACGGGCAGCAGTGGTCTGGCCAGTGGAGGACTAGTGGAAGGAGGGACCGCAGACAGGCTTCAAAGGCCTAACATAAAAAAATGGGCTGGCTGTAGGCACTTTATAATTGGTTCCAGGGGTACACGGGCAGCAGTGGTCTGGCCAGTGGAGGACTAGTGGAAGGAGGGACCGCAGACAGGCTTCAAAGGCCTAACATAAAAAAATGGGCTGGCTGTAGGCACTTTATAATTGGTTCCAGGGGTACACGGGCAGCAGTGGTCTGGCCAGTGGAGGACTAGTGGAAGGAGGGACCGCAGACAGGCTTCAAAGGCCTAACATAAAAAAATGGGCTGGCTGTAGGCACTTTATAATTGGTTCCAGGGGTACACGGGCAGCAGTGGTCTGGCCAGTGGAGGACTAGTGGAAGGAGGGACCGCAGACAGGCTTCAAAGGCCTAACATAAAAAAATGGGCTGGCTGTAGGCACTTTATAATTGGTTCCAGGGGTACACGGGCAGCAGTGGTCTGGCCAGTGGAGGACTAGTGGAAGGAGGGACCGCAGACAGGCTTCAAAGGCCTAACATAAAAAAATGGGCTGGCTGTAGGCACTTTATAATTGGTTCCAGGGGTACACGGGCAGCAGTGGTCTGGCCAGTGGAGGACTAGTGGAAGGAGGGACCGCAGACAGGCTTCAAAGGCCTAACATAAAAAAATGGGCTGGCTGTAGGCACTTTATAATTGGTTCCAGGGGTACACGGGCAGCAGTGGTCTGGTCAGTGGAGGACTAGTGGAAGGAGGGACCGCAGACAGGCTTCAAAGGCCTAACATAAAAAAATGGGCTGGCTGTAGGCACTTTATAATTGGTTCCAGGGGTACACGGGCAGCAGTGGTCTGGCCAGTGGAGGACTAGTGGAAGGAGGGACCGCAGACAGGCTTCAAAGGCCTAAAATAAAAAAATGGGCTGGCTGTAGGCACTTTATAATTGGTTCCAGGGGTACACGGGCAGCAGTGGTCTGGCCAGTGGAGGACTAGTGGAAGGAGGGACCGCAGACAGGCTTCAAAGGCCTAACATAAAAAAATGGGCTGGCTGTAGGCACTTTATAATTGGTTCCAGGGGTACACGGGCAGCAGTGGTCTGGCCAGTGGAGGACTAGTGGAAGGAGGGACCGCAGACAGGCTTCAAAGGCCTAACATAAAAAAATGGGCTGGCTGTAGGCACTTTATAATTGGTTCCAGGGGTACACGGGCAGCAGTGGTCTGGCCAGTGGAGGACTAGTGGAAGGAGGGACCGCAGACAGGCTTCAAAGGCCTAACATAAAAAAATGGGCTGGCTGTAGGCACTTTATAATTGGTTCCAGGGGTACACGGGCAGCAGTGGTCTGGCCAGTGGAGGACTAGTGGAAGGAGGGACCGCAGACAGGCTTCAAAGGCCTAACATAAAAAAATGGGCTGGCTGTAGGCACTTTATAATTGGTTCCAGGGGTACACGGGCAGCAGTGGTCTGGCCAGTGGAGGACTAGTGGAAGGAGGGACCGCAGACAGGCTTCAAAGGCCTAACATAAAAAAATGGGCTGGCTGTAGGCACTTTATAATTGGTTCCAGGGGTACACGGGCAGCAGTGGTCTGGCCAGTGGAGGACTAGTGGAAGGAGGGACCGCAGACAGGCTTCAAAGGCCTAAAATAACAAACAATAGGCTCATGGCAGTTTTACAGCGGTTACATGGATACACGGGCAGCTTGGTGGTGAGTGGAGGAGTAGTGCAAGGAGTGTCTGTCCCAGTACTCCCAAAATATAAATAGATGTTAATGTCTCGCAAAACAACCAAAACAAAAAAAAAGGTGGCATACTTAGGTACAGGGGTGGGCTCATCTGCTGAGTTTCTGACATAGTAATTTGGCAGTAACTATTTAATGGTGCCAATATAGGACACAGACACAGACTACTTTAAGTTGCATCATAGATGTCTACAAATTTGTATTGTCAGTGCCAGACATTGAATGATGTCAGCGAATAGACTAAAGATTGGTGGAGCTGTGCGACATAATTTTGCACGTGGTAGAGCACATTTTGAGCTGGGGTAGGGGGGAACTCTCTTGAGGCCGGCGGGACCGCCCCAGGGCCCCTCATGTTACAACGGTGTGTCTGACGTTGGGTGCGCACCACCACCGCCAGAGACACTACATTGTACTATGAGGGACCCAGTAGCAATGCCGTCAACCAAAAGCGAGCACACCCACCTCTTCAGACAAACAGCAGTCTCACGGGTGCTTGCGCCAAGTCGCGATACCACGGCCCCGTGTGGGGAGTTTTGCCATTTAGGGAGGTGTAAACATGTCGTATGCTGTACAATCAGCTGCAGCAAATTAGACATTAGAAAAGTAATTCACAGGCAAGAGCTTTTCATAGGAAAGCTAGGTGTCGGCCGGGCAAGGTGGGGCAAAAGATTTCGAAATCCAGTTGTGGTTCATTTTAATGAATGTTAGATCGTCAACATTTTGGGTAGCCAGACGAGTCCTTTTTTCGGTTAATATTGAACCTGCAGCACTGAATACTCTTTCTGATAGGACACTTGCTGCCGGGCAAGCAAGCTCCTGCAATGCATATTCTGCCAATTCTGGCCAGGTGTCTAATTTGGAGGCCCAGTAATCAAATGGGAATGACGGTTGAGGGAGAACATCGATAAGGGATGAAAAATAGTTAGTAACCATACTGGACAAATGTTGTCTCCTGTCACTTTCAATTGATGCAGCAGTACCTGTCCTGTCTGCGGTCATAGCAAAATCACTCCACAACCTGGTCAGAAAACCCCTCTGTCCAACGCCACTTCTGATGTGTGCACCCCTAACACTCCTAGTCTGCTGCCCCCTGGAGCTCGTGTGAGAACGATCACGTGCGCTGTGTGCTGGGAATGCCTGAAGCAAACGGTCAACAAGAGTTGATTGTTTGGTTGCTAATATTAGTTCCAAGTTCTCATGTGGCATAATATTTTGCAATTTGCCTTTATAGCGTGGATCAAGGAGGCAGGCCAACCAGTAATCGTCATCGTTCATCATTTTCGTAATGCGTGTGTCCCTTTTTAGGATACGTAAGGCATAATCCGCCATGTGGGCCAAAGTTCCAGTTGTCAAATCTCCGGTTGTGATTGGTTGAGGGGCAGTTGCAGGCAAATCTACGTCACTTGTGTCCCTCAAAAAACCAGAACCCGGCCGTGACACGCAACCAATTTCCTGTGCCCCCGGGAAAGGTTCGGCATTAAAAATATACTCATCCCCATCATCCTCCTCGTCCTCCACCTCCTCTTCGCCCGCTACCTCGTCCTGTACACTGCCCTGACCAGACAATGGCTGACTGTCATCAAGGCTTTCCTCTTCCTCTGGTGCAGACGCCTGCTCCTTTATGTGCGTCAAACTTTGCATCAGCAGACGCATTAGGGGGATGCTCATGCTTATTACGGCGTTGTCTGCACTAACCAGCCGTGTGCATTCCTCAAAACACTGAAGGACTTGACACATGTCTTGTATCTTAGACCACTGCACACCTGACAACTCCATGTCTGCCATCCTACTGCCTGCCCGTGTATCCTCCCACAAATAAATAACAGCACGCCTCTGTTCGCACAGTCTCTGAAGCATGTGCAGTGTTGAGTTCCACCTTGTTGCAACGTCTATGATTAGGCGATGCTGGGGAAGGTTCAAAGACCGCTGATAGGTCTGCATACGGCTGGCGTGTACAGGCGAACGTCGGATATGTGAGCAAAGTGCACGCACTTTGAGGAGCAGGTCGGAGAACCCAGGATAAGTTTTCAATAAGCACTGCACCACCAGGTTTAAGGTGTGAGCCAGGCAAGGAATGTGTTTCAGTTGGGAAAGGGAGATGGCAGCCATGAAATTCCTTCCGTTATCACTCACTACCTTGCCTGCCTCAAGATCTACTGTGCCCAGCCACGACTGCGTTTCTTGTTGCAAGAACTCGGACAGAACTTCCGCGGTGTGTCTGTTGTCGCCCAAGCACTTCATAGCCAATACAGCCTGCTGATGCTTGGCAGTAGCTGGCCCATAATGGGACAACTGGTGTGCAACAGTGTCATCTGCCGATGGAGTGGTTGGCAGACTGCGTTCTGTGGAAGAGCTGTAGCTTCTGCAGGAGGACGAGGAGGAGGAGGAGGAGGGGGTGCGAACACCTACAGCCAACTGTTTCCTAGACCGTGGGCTAGGCACAACTGTCCCTAAATTGATGTCGCCTGTGGACCCTGCATCCACCACATTCACCCAGTGTGCCGTGATGGACACATAACGTCCCTGGCCATGCCTACTGGTCCATGCATCTGTAGTCAGGTGCACCTTTGTACTCACAGATTGCCTGAGTGCATGGACGATGCGCTGTTTAACATGCTGGTGCAGGGCTGGGATGGCTTTTCTGGAAAAAAAGTGTCGACTGGGTAGCTCGTATCGTGGTTCAGCGTACTCCATCAGGGCTTTGAAAGCTTCGCTTTCAACTAACCGGTAGGGCATCATCTCTAACGAGATTAGTCTAGCTATGTGGGCGTTAAAACACTGTGTACGCGGATGCGAGGATAAGTACTTCCTTTTTCTAACCAGAGTCTCATGTAGGGTGAGCTGGACTGGAGAGCTGGAGATCGTGGAACTTTCGGGTGTGCCGGTGTACATGGCAGACTGAGAGACGGTTGGAGACGGTATTGTTTCCGCCGGTGCCCTAGATGCAATATTTCCTCCTACAAAACTGGTGATTCCCTGACCCTGACTGCTTTTGGCTGGCAAAGAAACCTGCACAGATACTGCCGGTGGTGCGGAAAATGGTGTCCTTACAGTGACGGAAGGGATGTTGCGTTGCTGACTAGCTTCATTGGCCGAGGGTGCTACAACCTTGAGGGACGTTTGGTAGTTAGTCCAGGCTTGAAAATGCATGGTGGTTAAGTGTCTATGCATGCAACTAGTATTTAGACTTTTCAGATTCTGACCTCTGCTTAAGCTAGTTGAACATTTTTGACAGATGACTTTGCGCTGATCAGTTGGATGTTGTTTAAAAAAATGCCAGACTGCACTCTTCCTAGACTCGGATCCCTTTTCAGGGATTGCAGACTGAGCTTTAACCGGATGGCAACGCTGTGCTCCAACAGGTTTTGGCTTTGACACGCGTTTTGGGCCAGATACGGGCCCGGCAGATGGAACCTGTTGCGATGTTGATGCCTGCTGCGGACCCTCCTCCACCTCCGCTTCTGAACTACTGCCGCCTGCACCCTGTTCCCCCAATGGCTGCCAATCGGGGTCAATAACTGGGTCATCTATTACCTCCTCTTCGAGCTCGTGTGCAACTTCGTCTGTGTCACTGTGTCGGTCGGTGGTATAGCGTTCGTGGCGGGGCAACATAGTCTCATCAGGGTCTGATTGTGGATCTGTACCCTGAGAGGGCAATGTGGTGGTCTGAGTCAAAGGAGCAGCATAGTACTCTGGCTGTGGCTGTGCATCAGTGCACTCCATGTCAGAATATACTTGTAATGGGCATGGCCTGTTAAATGTTTCACTTTCTAAGCCAGGGACGGTATGTGTAAAGAGCTCCATGGAGTGACCCGTTGTGTCGCCTGCTGCATCCTTCTCTCTTGTTGTAGTTTTTGCTGAGGAGGACAAGGAAGCGACTTGTCCCTGACCGTGAACATCCACAAGCGACGCGCTGCTTTTACATTTACCAGTTTCGGAAGAGGAGGCAAAAGAGCTAGAGGCTGAGTCTGCAATGTAAGCCAAAACTTGCTGTTGCTGCTCCGCCTTTAAAAGCGGTTTTCCTACTCCCAGAAAAGAGAGCGTTCGAGGCCTTGTGTAGCCTGACGACGAAACTGGCTCCACAGCTCCAGACTTAGGTGGAATATTTTTATCCCCACGACCACCTGATGCTCCACTACCACTACCATCATTACCAGCTGACAATGAACGCCCACGACGACCTCTTGCACCAGACTTCCTCATTGTTTTAAAATCTTAACCAAAGTAACTTTATTTGTTGCTGTCAAACAACTTACACGGTGAGCTATAACTTCAGTATGATTTCAATATCCCTTAACAGGTTGGTGAGACCACAAGGAAAATCAGGCACAATGTTACACACTCTGTTTTCTGTGGCACAAAATCACAGAGATGACACACACGCAGGACTGTCACTCAAGCACTAATGTCAATATTAATCTCCCACCTAATTTATTTATTTTTTTTTCTCAGGGAGACTTTAGAAACCAAATAATATTAAAAAAAAAAAAAAAAAAAAAGGCTTTCTATGGCCCACAATTAGAGAGAGAGAGGTGGCACACCCAGGAGTCAAGACTGGCGCACAAGCTGAAAGGGCAATATTACTCTCCCACTGTTTTTTTAATTTTTTTTTTTATTTCAGGGAGACTTTAGAAACCAAATAATATTAAAAAAACAAAAAAAAAAATAGCCTTTCTATGGCCCACTGAATGAGAGAGAGAGGTGGCACACCCAGGAGTCAAGACTGGCACACAAGCTGAAAGGGCAATATTACTCTCCCACTGTTTTTTTATGTTTTTTTTTTTTTTAAGGGAGACTTTAGAAACCAAATAATAAGAAAAAAAATAAATAAATAAATAGGCTTTCTATAGCCCACTGAATGAGAGATAGCACACACAGCAGTGGCACACAAGCCCTGACTGAGGCCAATATTTTTCTCCCACTGATTGATGTAGTGTTTTTGTGTTGAGGTAGATTTTAGAACACAAATCAAGGAAAAAAAAAAAATGCTTTCTATGGCCCACTGAATGAGAGAGAGGTGGCACACCCAGGAGTCAAGACTGGCACACAAGCTGAAAGGGCAATATTACTCTCCCACTGTTTTTTTATGTATTTTTTGTTTTTTAAGGGAGACTTTAGAAACCCAATAATATTTAAAAAAAAAAATAAATAGGCTTTCTATGGCCCACTGAATGAGAGGGAGAGAGGTGGCACACCCAGGAGTCAAGACTGGCACACAAGCTGAAAGGGCAATATTACTCTCCCACTGTTTTTTTATGTTTTTTTTTTTTTTTTCAGGGAGACTTTAGAAACCAAATAATATTAAAAAAACCAAAAAAAAAATAGCCTTTCTATGGCCCACTGAATGAGAGAGAGAGGTGGCACACCCAGGAGTCAAGACTGGCACACAAGCTGAAAGGGCAATATTACTCTCCCACTGTTTTTTTATGTTTTTTTTTTTTTTAAGGGAGACTTTAGAAACCCAATAATATTTAAAAAAATAAATAAATAGGCTTTCTATGGCCCACTGAATGAGAGGGAGAGAGGTGGCACACCCAGGAGTCAAGACTGGCACACAAGCTGAAAGGGCAATATTACTCTCCCACTGTTTTTTTATGTTTTTTTTTTTTTTTTCAGGGAGACTTTAGAAACCAAATAATAAGAAAAAAAATAAATAAATAAATAGGCTTTCTATAGCCCACTGAATGAGAGATAGCACACACAGCAGTGGCACACAAGCCCTGACTGAGGCCAATATTTTTCTCCCACTGATTGATGTAGTGTTTTTGTGTTGAGGTAGATTTTAGAACACAAATCAAGGAAAAAAAAAAAAAATGCTTTCTATGGCCCGCTGAATGAGAGAGAGGTGGCACACCCAGGAGTCAAGACTGGCACACAAGCTGAAAGGGCAATATTACTCTCCCACTGTTTTTTTATGTATTTTTTGTTTTTTAAGGGAGACTTTAGAAACCCAATAATATTTAAAAAAAAAAATAAATAGGCTTTCTATGGCCCACTGAATGAGAGGGAGAGAGGTGGCACACCCAGGAGTCAAGACTGGCACACAAGCTGAAAGGGCAATATTACTCTCCCACTGTTTTTTTAGGTATTTTTTTTTTTTCAGGGAGACTTTAGAAACCAAATAATATAAAAAAAAAATAAATAATAAATAGGCTTTCTATAGCCCACTGAATGAGAGATAGCACACACAGCAGTGGCACACAAGCCCTGACTGAGGCCAATATTTTTCTCCCACTGATTGATGTAGTGTTTTTGTGTTGAGGTAGAATTTAGAACACAAATCACGGAAAAAATAAATAGGCTTTCTATGGCCCACTCAGTGAGAGATGGCACACACAGGGATGGCACTGTAGCAGAAATGCCAATCTTAATCTCCCACAAAAAAAACAAAAAAAAAACAGGGACTGTCCTACAATTACTATCTCCCTGCAGTAATCTAAGCCAGGTATGGCAGGCAGCAATAGGAGTGGACTGATGCACAAATTAAATAAAAAGTGTGGACAAACAAAAAAGATAGCTGTGCAGAAAGGAAGGAACAAGAGGATATGTGCTTTGAAAAAAGCAGTTGGTTTCCACAGTGGCGTACACACAGCAATACAGCTATCACGGAGCCTTCTAGGGCAGCCCAATGAGCTACAGCGCTGAGGGGAAAAAAAAAAAAAAATAGCTTCCACAGTCCCTGCACACCGAAGGTGGTGTTGGACAGTGGAAATCGCTGCAGCACAAGCGGTTTGGTGGTTAGTGGACCCTGCCTAACGCTCTCCCTGCTTCTGACGAAGCGGCAGCAACCTGTCCCTAAGCTCAGATCAGCAGCAGTAAGATGGCGGTCGGCGGGAACGCCCCTTTATAGCCCCTGTGACGCCGCAGACAGCAAGCCAATCACTGCAATGCCCTTCTCTAAGATGGTGGGGACCAGGATCTATGTCATCACGCTGCCCACACTCTGCGTTCACCTTCATTGGCTGAGAAATGGCGCTTTTCGCGTCATTGAAACGCGACTTTGGCGCGAAAGTCGCGTACCGCATGGCCGACAAGCACAGGGGTCGGATCGGGTTTCATGAGACGCCGACTTAGCCAAAAGTCGGCGACTTTTGAAAATGATCGACCCGTTTCGCTCAACCCTACCCAGTACCCCAAACACGTCCCAGTTAAGTGATTACTTTATTGATCTGTAAATATTGTCATGTATACCTTATTTGTCTGGATATGTTCATGTTGTCCTGTATGCTACTATTTGTAAATAGAATGTCAGGGAAAGCATAGTACCTAACTTGGTCCACTAGAGAGAGAACATTAGGATTAGCTAGTTTAACCCTGTTAATAGTTAACATAGGAGGAGCTAACTGTGGGTAAGTCAGAGAGCATCCGGCATTTTAGAGAGTAGTGCCTTAGAGCCCAGACAGGGCGGGCAGCTCTGCAATGTTTGTCAGCTAGAAGCCAGCCATCCAAGGCCAGCAGGCCAGAAAGTGCAGCAGCTCAGCAACGCAGGTGGCTCTATCATGTGGCCGCTTACTAGGTGGGCAGATGCCCTTATGTCTGCGATGAAACGGACAAGGGAACCCCTAAAAGTAGTGAAGCTGGACAGTGAGGACGCTGTGGTCCCAGACAAGACGACACGACCCAGGAACATGCTGAAGGACATGAGAGAGAGCACAGGGAAAGTGAAGGATATAAGCTGTGTAAAACCCTATGTCGATGCTGTAATTGATTTGGACATGCTGAGGAAGGAAACTAGTAAAGTTAATCATTTAAAGTTGGAACTTCAATCTGTCTCTATTTGTGTGCAATCATCGGGATTGACCCTACAACAGACCAGAGGCGGCCCTGATGGCTTGGAGAATAGAGAGACAGGAATGCTGACAAAGGGACATTGTATTCATGTGGCGGGAGACCAGGGCGCATTTAAACAAGTACTCTCAGCAACAACTATGGCCCTGGCTCCCCTTACAGGGCTCATATTGTATATAGGAGGTGATGTGGGGGCTTATACTGTATATAGGAGGCTATGAGGTGGTTAGGATTAAGTTGTATATGGGTGGCAATGTGGGGCTCATGCTGTATATGGAAGGTAATGTGGGGCTCATGATGTATATGGGAGGCAATGTGGGGGCTTATGCTGCATTGGAGGCTATATGGAGCTCATGCTGTAAATAGGAGGCTATATGTGTTAGGGGTCAAGTTCCCATTTCTGCCCAGGGGGAATCTCGAACCATCTCCGCTGCAGTCTCCCATTCTTCTCCAGCCGCAGTGGAGCCTGCTCAGCGGAGACGTCGGTCCCAGTGTCTGGCTCAGCCTGATATGGTGCGGATGGTTACTGCTTCCTCTCCAGGCTCAGCCATTGTAGCCAGTACTGGTCAGCGGTGAGCAGACGTCTCTGGGACTAAGTCCTCTCATTGGAGGTCGGGGGGTCACATGCTCAGGTACTACAGTAGCTCCCATTGGTCCTCTAGGAAGGTCCTGAAATGGCTCAGGTACTGTAGCAGCTCCCGTTGGTCCTCTAGGAAGGTCCTGTAGTTGCTGCAGCTATAAAAGGTTTGCATGGCCGCACGATCATGCGCTAGTATCAACTATGTTAAGTGTTCTGTCCCAGTGTGGTCATGTGTATTTGGTTTCAGGGTTCGGCTGAAATAAGCCCCTAGAATTCCGGCACCTCCAGTGAGGAGTTTTGTGTGAGTGGATTCAGGGCCCGGCTGAAATATGCCCCTAGAATACCGGCACCTCCGGTGAGGAGTTTTGCGTGTGCTATTCTGACTCCATGACCACTGTTCACTCTATTTGGTAGCTGTGCTCCTCTGTGAGGTTAACAGGGCACAGCGTTCTCTTGTCTCAGGTGACTCTGTGAAGTAACAGAGTTCACTTATACCGCCATATAGTAGCATCAGTTACTAGCAGCGGGTTTTATTCCTGCACAGTGGACCCTGGGTTGCGAACGCACCTATTACTCTATAAATATATATTTGGTGCGTTCTGCCAAATCCTAACAATATGTTGGTTCATTCTGCATATGGGAGACTATGTGTTGGCTCATACTGTATACTGGGGGCTATGTGAGTCTCATTATATTTAGAGAGGCTATATGGGAGTTCATACTGTATATAGGGGCAGTGTAGGGGATCATGCTGTATATAGGGGCTATGAAGTGGCTCATACTGTTTATAAGGGGCTATGTAGGGGTTCATACTATTTATATGTGGGCTATGATGGAGTTTGCGCTGTTTATAGGGAGATATGTGGGGCCCATACTGTATATACGAGGCTATGTGGGAACTAAAATTATATATAGAGGGCTATATGGGGTCCATGCTGTACAAATGAGCCTATGTGGGGGGTCAAACTGTATATAGGGGCTAAGTGAATACTCATCCTATATAGAGAGGATATTTGAGGGCCCATACTGTATATAGATGGCTATGTGAGGGCTCATACTGTATATAGAGAGGTTTTGTCAGGCTCCTACTGTATATAGGAGACTATGTGAGGGCTCACACTGTATATAGAGAGGTTATGTGAGGGCTCATACTGTGCATAGGAGGCTATGCAAGGGCACATACTGTATACAGAGGGGCTATGTTGGGCTAACACTGTGTATAGGGTCTGTGTGTAGGTTCATATAATATATATGGTGATGCTAGCATACTTTATTCTGCTCAATAATAAGTGATACAATTAATATTCATATAATATAAAATAATTATAATTAATATGTTATACTTATTATTAAAATTGAGCAGAATTATTTTCAGCCTATTGGCTCAGCCCCTCACAGCAGTCATGGTCTTTCATGTGACCCCTCATGAGAATTAATTGCCGCACCCCGCTCTATAATATCTGCTGATATGACGGTAATGGCTCATACTCACTTGCGAGAAACTTGGATGAGTCTCTAACGGCAATACCCGGCACGGCACCTGGCACAGAGGAGCGGAGCGTGCGGCTGCATGTATTCCTATGCGGCTGCACACTCCAATCTGCATCGCCGGGTATTAACATGCGAGACTCATCCGAGTTTCGTGCAAGTGAGTATGAGCCCTTACTCTGTTTCAATACGCATGGTATAAGCATAATGTATCTGTCCATTGTTATAGTACCATATCTCTATGTAATATAATTGTTCATCTCTATTGGAGCCGTTATGGATGCAGATAGGTGCATAGTATATTACATTCGACATTGACATTTTATAAGCATGATGCATTGAGCTGTTCTCTAATATTATGCATTAAAATGGCCACATAGGTTAGAGTACACCTATTAACTAATTTGCTATTGGCAAACCTGTGTGCTCAACCATATGCCAGCGTTGTCAGCGTGTCACCAGTATTGTGTATCGTTGCTAGCTGTCCCTCACTCGGTGACTTGCTGACTACAGTGAGCAGGATAATTGTGTTGGTCTATATCTATAGTCAGGATAGATAGATGTCCCAATGCAGGTTTGACAGATAACCCATCTTCATCCGGAAGCAGAGCCCACCGGATAAGTAGCTTCTTTATAGATTAGGTTTTGATTGACATCATGAGCAATCAATCAATTTTGTCCCCACTGAGGCATGTATATTTGACAAAGTAAAAGAGTCATTACATTCACAAGGATTCTCAATTGAGTTAGTTACAGGCTATAATGTATTTCATTAAATCTAGGTATATAAAAGTAATTCTACTAGATATATTGTTGAATATTGTACCCTATTATATTTTATCTCAGTTTAGATGATTATTTTATGACTGGAATGTTATTAATAAAGACTTTACATGTATATGTATGTACTGTATATTGTTAGTATTAGATATATTGTTAGCTCTAAATGCCTATAACCTTTGTAATGGAGATTCTTCTCCCCTTATTTGTTATACAGAACACTAATTATCATTACTAAGGATAAATTAAAAGCAAATTTAATAAGTTCATTAAGTGGGAAACTCTGGCGGACTTTTAATAATAGCAGTTGTTAAAGAATTGCCGTTTCACTGAATATCAAAACAAGATGATTTCATAATTGGCCGTTAATATAAAAAAAGCTGCCAAAATTAAAATTCACATTCAATACTTGTGGGTTTACTGAATTCCTCTTAAAAATTCACGCATTCACATTTCAATAAAATTAAGTCATAATCTCCACCGTTCAAACTATTCTCAACTTTGCATATTGCCCAACTACCCAGCTGAGTCCAAGCATGACTGTGTAGTAGTTTAAAGTATTATACACAATATTGCCCACAGATGCTTCAGAGCTATTGTTTGGACCGAGAATTCAGCAACAACTCATATTTGAACCAAAAACAGTCTAGAGTATAATCCAAAATATTCAATTTTATTAGGAACAATCACATAAAAATATAAATATAAATAATGCAATCCAGAGGCTGGTTGGCTACACTCTAAGGAACATACTGGCTAGGTAATTGAAATATATGTAAAGTACATAGTGCAAATACATGTAAACATTTCATGTGCAAAAACAGCAAATTGCTTTAGAATCCTTCAAAAATCACCAAGAAAGTAAATAAAAAAAAATAATTTTTAAATTCCCAAGGGGGGGGGGGGGGTCATATATTAAGTGTTGCATGCCTTGAAATTATGAGGTCAGAAAACAATTGCTGATGCTACCCCTTATTCATGGCTTTATCACTAACACTTTCTGTGTAAATACCAAGTGAATTAAGTGTGGCAGTAAATATTGGATGAATAGATAAAGAGTGTGAACATTTTTAGTGTCCTCTGATTAATGTCTGGTCCATTGTTGTGATGCCCCCACCAGAAGGTCTGAGGAGCACATTTCTTAATTGATGTATAAAGACATAAATCCATGAGACACATTCATTCCTGCTCTGAATGTTTCTAAGGTCATCATAAGTATTGTTTTCTATTTTGAATACAAACTTATGAGGACCTTTGACAATCCCAAGAAAGACCAGACTTCAAGAAAAGAGTACAAGTTAATTAAATGAATGTAAGAAGGTATAGAGAACAGAGATGCCTGCTCCTCCTAGTGAAAGTTGAGACTGTCATGGATTCAGTATAGTTGGAAGCCATGGATTAGCTTGAAGATAACTCAGAGAGATGGGATTAGTTAGGAGAATAGGAGAATTGTAAGGAGTCTGAAGATGAGGAGAAGCAGATGCTGCTAGGAACTGTCATATTAGCAGATTAGAATATGACTGGTTTGAAAGTAGGAAATATATATATCTTGGTACCGTGTTAGCCAGTAGATAGAAAATTTTTTAGAATTGAGAGTCCTCAGTGGTTGATACCTTTTAATGGCTAACTGAAAAGATGGTAACAAATTGCAAGCTTTCGAGACTACACAGGTCTCTTCATCAGGCATATGTTGTGGATAAACTTGGCACACACGTGGTCAAATGAAAGTGAGATTTAATTGAAAGAGAGTACATACAATATTGATGTTTCGGTCTCAGATTAGACCTTCATCAATGTACCTCTCAGAGTATTTCACAGATTGACGTACTAATGGGAGATTAATCCCTCTGCTTGTGGCTGGTACAGCTATAAATAGCAGGCTACACTTGGTGCCGGTGCTGTGCTATGCGGACGCGGCATCCACCGCTCGTCCTGAGTGTCACAACATAAGTACGGTTTGGGCACCTACTTGTGCACCACAATTTATAGTAGTGCCTACGGCTATCTTCCACACTCTTCATCAGGCATAGACCTGTGTCTATGCCTGATGAAGAGACCTGTGTAGTCTCGAAAGCTTGCAATTTGTTACCATCTTTTCAGTTAGCCATTAAAAGGTATCAACCACTGAGGACTCTCAATTCTAAACATTTTTCTGGTTTGAAAGTAGAAATTTGGCACATCCAAACTGGGATAGCCCATGACTGCCCCTTCAGATACAAAGTTATAGGAAAGAAGATTTATCTGTATGTTAACACTAAGTATGCATTTTTCTCTGCTTTGTTAAAACTAATTGTACTCTGGGAATAACCCTTTAAGGGGTTTATTGCCAAAAGTCGACTTAGGAGTTTGGCTGTGAAATAAATTAGCTTTTTTTTTTATAGAAAAAAAGTTTTTTTTTTACCTTGTATTCTTAAATCTGATTTGCATAACAACATAAAATATGCCTGTAAATGTAAAGAGGGTAGATAAATTCAATGATGGTTTACTCCAGGGAAATAACACACCTCTAATGGTCATTCAACACTGTAATATAGACATTCACATTCCTCTCAACAGAACCAACTACACGCTAGATTAATATGGCTATAGCCTTTAATCCATCGTCAATTATTTTAATTTTGCTTAGTGTTGTGAAGCCAAACACTGCAATATGCTTGAAGCATCATGAAACATGGTTAAATACATGACCTTTTTAAAATGTCAAGAATCATTTCAGCCCTCTGGCAGAATACATGAAGGTGTGAGTCACAGCATTTGGCTGCTAAATTAGTTATTTTGCACGGAAGTAGATGCAGTGGATTGAAAAGTATTACAATTGATTAAAGTTTAAAAGTACAATGTACTGCATATCCCGCTTTTATGGTTAAAATTCTATTAGTAGACACTGAAGAACTAAACACATGGGATAATTTATTAGTTATTTTATTTTATAAGGAGTAGTGGATGTTTATATAGTACAAGGAGTGTCACGTCATAAGGGCAGGACAGGTGGAAATGATGTGGAAGTGCTGGCTAGGGTTTTGGCACATGCGCCAAAATAACAGTCTATGCCTATGGTCAAAATGGCCGTCAACAACATTGCATGGGCATGATAATTGACATTCACTCAGTGAGGGAATATAAATGTGGCAGGTATTTGTAATATTGACCTGGGGTTAAACAAAAATATTGACAACTAGCCAAAAAGAACTGCTGTAGAGTGTTGCTTAATAAAGGTGCATTGATTAGTAGTGAATTTGTGTAAAAATAAAAACAATCATGCAAACATATGTCAAGCAGATATTTAATGCAAATATATAAATATAAATGTAAATAGAAATATAATAATGTTGGTTATGATGAACAATAAATACTTTTAAATATTAATAATAATTTGGGGATATATTTACTGAGTTGACTAGAGAATGTCATTTTGCATTGATGTGGGCTTCCCTTTAATGCTCTGGAGCTATAATATCCTATGGACAATTATACCTTGTACAGTGGGGGTCAGTACCTGGGTCTTCAGAAATCAGCAGTTCCCAGTGAACCATAGTAGAGTTATTTTCCAATTGTAGAGTCACTGGTTAAATCTCTGTCTTATATAGAGTTTATTTTCCTATGATCAGCGGAGACCTATCTCTATCTCCTATAGAGTGAAAGCTCTTATGGTCAGTAGGGTCATCTCTCTATCTCCTATAGAGTGAAAGCTCTTATGGTCAGTAGGGTCCTCTGTCTCCTGTAGAGTGTAAGCTCTTATGGTCAGTAGGGTCCTCCCTCTATCTCCTGTAGTGTGTAAGCTCTTATGGTCAGCAGGGTCCTCTCTCTATATCTTATAGAGTGTAAGCTCTTATGATCAGCAGGGTCCTCTCTCTATCTCCTGTAGAGTGTAAGCTCTTATGGTCAGTAGGGTCCTCTCTCTATCTCCTGTAGTGTGTAAGCTCTTATGGTCAGCAGGGTCCTCTCTCTATATCTTATAGAGTGTAAGCTCTTATTCTCAGCAGGGTCTTCTCTCTCTTTCCTGTAGGGTGTAAGCTCTTATGGTCAGCAGGGTCCTCTCTCTATATCTTATAGAGTGTAAGCTCTTATGATCAGCAGGGTCCACTCTCTCTTCTGTAGAGTATAAGCTCTTATTCTCAGCAGGGTCCTCTCTCTATCTCCTATAGAGTGTAAGCTCTTATGATCAGCAGGGTCCTCTCTCTATCTCCTATAGAGTGTAAGCTCTTATGATCAGCAGGGTTCTCTCTCTCTTCTGTAGAGTGTAAGCGCTTATGGTCAGCAGGGTTCTCTCTCTCTCTTCTGTAAAGTATAAGCTCTTATGGTCAGCAGGGTCCTCTCTCTATCTTCTATACAGTGTAAGCTCTTATGATCAGCAGGGTTCTCTCTCTTCTGTAGAGTGTAAGCGCTTATGGTCAGCAGGGTTCTCTCTCTCTTCTGTAAAGTATAAGCTCTTATGGTCAGCAGGGTCCTCTCTCTCTTTCCTGTAGGGTGTAAACTCTTATGGTCAGCAGGGTCCTCTCTCTCTTCTGTAGAGTGTAAGCTCTTATGTTCAGTAGTGTCCTCTCTTTATCTCGCCTGTAAATTGTAAGCTCTTATGGTCAGCGGGGTTCTTTCTCTTTTACTTTATTATCTCCCCATGTATATTTTATGTACAATTACAAGCCTTCCAGTAGTTTACTTACTTATACATCGCCATTAACTCCACAGCACTTTACAGTATGGAAATTCATGCAAATTTTTTTACCAAGAATCAAATTGTGTGAGAAAAGTCGTTGAATTTTGAATTTCACTAAATTCCTCATCTCTACAGTTGACCCAAAATGTAAGTGCAGGTAGTGCTAAGGTGGTAAATGTGTATATAAATCAAGAGCTACCATATATACTCGAGTATAAGCCGAGATTTTCAGCCCAAATTTTTGGGCTGAAAGTGCCCCTCTCGGCTTATACTCGAGTCATGATCGGTGGTGGGGTCGGCGGGTGAGGACTGTCATATACTCACCTAGTTCCGGCGTTCCTGGCGCTCCCCCTGCCCGTCCCACGGTCTCCGGGTGCCGCAGCCTCTTCCCCTGAGCGGTCACGTGGGACCGCTCATTAGAGAAATGAATAGGCTGCTCCACCTCCCATAGGGGCGGAGCCGCCTATTCATTTCTCTAATGAAGCGGTGCCGGTGACCGCTGATAGAGGAAGAGGCTGCAGCACCCGGAGACCAGCTGTCCGGGGGAAGGAGTGGGACGCCGGGAGCAGGTAAGTATCGCATATTCACCTGTCCACGATCCACCCGCCGGGCGTCGCGCCATCTTCCCGGCGTCTCTCCGCACTGACTGTGCAGGTCAGAGGGCGCGATGACGCATATAGTGTGCGCGCCGCCCTCTGCCTGATCAGTCAGTGCAGAGAGACGCCGGGACTGGACGCCGAGGAGCTGCAAGCAAGACAGGTGAGTATGTCGTTTTTTGTTTTTTTTATTGCAGCAGCAGCAATGGCACAGATTTATGTGGAGTATCTATGGGGCAACGGTGCAGAGCACTATATGGCACAGCTATGGGGCAACGGTGCAGAGCACTATATGGCACGGCTATCTATGGGGCAACGGTGCGGAACACTATATGGCACAGCTATGGGGCAACGGTGCAGAGCACTATATGGCACAGCTATGGGGCAACGGTGCAGAGCACTATATGGCACAGCTATCTATGGGGCAACGGTGCAGAGCACTATATGGCACAGCTATCTTTGGGGCAACGGTGCGGAACACTATATGGCACAGCTATGGGGCAACGGTGCAGAGCACTATATGGCACAGCTATGGGGCAACGGTGCAGAGCATTATATATATGGCACAGCTATGGGGCAACGGTGCAGAGCATTATATATATGGCACAGCTATCTATGGGGCAACGGTGCAGAGCATTATATATGGCACAGCTTTATGTGGAGCATCTATGGGGCCATAATGAACGGTATGGAGCATCTATTTTTAATTTTGAAATTCACCGGTACCTGCTGCATTTTCCACCCTAGGCTTATACTCGAGTCAATACGTTTTCCCAGTTTTTTGTGGCAAAATTAGGGGGGTCGGCTTATACTCGGGTCGGCTTATACTCGAGTATATACGGTATATATTGATACGATTGACTAATCACAATATGAAAAAAAATGATACAACTGAAAGAAATAATAGGAAAGGGATGACAATCAAAATGACAATAGTGAAAAATAAATGTACATAATAATAGTAATAGTAATTAAAACATTATTGGATTATGAACAAAATTTGCCCAAAATGTAATATGCATGTATACTAAAGTGCTAGTTGATTTTGCGACTTGAAAAATGTGTTCAATTAATGTATACACATGACTGACCTATGGAAATATAACATGCAGGTTACACTATTGAAATGCTACACATAAAAATAAATAAATGTATATATACAGTATGTAAAATTGACACATTAGAAGTAGTGCATATTGCGGAATAGAAAATACACTGTACAATACAAAAGAGCAATAAATATATGTGCATGAGTCCATGCACAAAATATTCAGATATTTATAATGCATGCTAAAAAAAATATTGTATTGAATTGCTGTATGCTTAATTAAAAAACAATAATAACTAGAAGGAAATAAATTAATACCTGAATGTGAAGGATTTAATAGCTGTAGGTATCATATAACTGCAAAAGATATAATGAATGGGAGTTAAAGTCCATAATAATGTTATTACTGAAAGGAAATGTCCACTCCCAATTTTGAAAAAAACGTCATGTTATGTCTTGACAGATGGATGCTGACCTAGAACTCCATAGTAACAATTATTATTTATTATTATTTACAATAAAAATGTAGAAGAATCAAAGAAATAAAAAATGAAAAAACAGCTATGAAGAACAATTACCAACACTTTCATAAATAAACTCCTAACCTCCTATTGCCAAAATTATGGCAGAAAAGCATGAAAACCCAAATTTTCATTAAGTCCACAATGGGCCAGCACACCCAATCTATATATCCATGTGCATTCGAGCTAAACCTCCCTTTTTTCCTACATCTCCACATCTAATCACTAGTATTTTCTTTCAAATTCTTTAAGACATAGTAATCTTGAATCATAATTGATGAAATTATTTAAAATGTTTAGGAACTATTTTCAAGTATGTCAGATCATTTGTTAATGCGGCTTTTTCTATATCTCTCACATGCTCTCTAACTCTCAAGCAGAGTTCCCCTGTAGTATGGCCAATGTAGATTTTCCTGCAAAAATGAACAGCATAATACACTACTGCCATTGAGGTACATGAAAGGTGATGTTTGATTTTGTATTATGTCTGTCAGAGGCCATAGGCTTAAAAATGCTACCTAGAACAGATTTACTTGCAGATTTGGGGCAGATTTAAACCCTTTCCTTACCGTAGACGTACCCAGTACGTCTTTGTCGGTAAGTACCTAGGACGTACTGGATAGGTCGAGCCTGAAACACTGATATCCAGCCTATGATTGGTGCTGTAAGAGCACTGATCATAGGCTGGAACCTAGCAACCATGACGTCACCAGGATCAGCTCTGATTCGTGTTATTGGACAATAAAATTGATCACATCAATCAGAGTGCACAAGCGTGATCTAACCTCACATTGACCACCCGGTACTTCCTCATTCTAGCTTCAGATGTGTACAGGGCAGTCATATGTCACGCTGGGCTGGGCTTTATTGTGCCACAGACTTTTTAAAGCCTGTGCCATCACAGCTGGTGTTCCTACTGCAGCTGAAGAAGAAAGAAGAAAGTGGACATTCCTGATCCATTTCTGATCTTTCCTAATCCACCCCAATCTCCCTCTCCCCACTTTCCTACCCCTTCCCCCCTTTTTCCTCTGTAACCAACTCCCAACTGCACCATTCTTCCACTGAGCACTAATCAGTACTTGATCGTTTTTTGCCAGGTTTTTTCTTTTTCCTTCATCCTGCAGCCGCTGAGTGCTGATCAGTGAATCAAATCAATGATCTGCACTTGTGCTCACTGTTTTCCAGGACTTTATTTGCACTGTCTCTTTTTTCTCCCCCCGCCTTTGCACCACCTCTGTCCGTGCATTCTGCAGCTGCCGAGCGCTAATCAGCAACACAAGTAACTGATCCGCACTTGTGCTCGCTATTTTCCACAACTTTTTTTCCCTATTTTTTCTCTCCCTGTCTTGCTACCACAGCCGAGCCACTGACCAGACTCACACTACTAATTAGCATCCATGCACGCTTTTGGCAAGAACTATTATTTTAGCTTTTTTGCACCATATGCGCGCGTGCGTCCTACAGCCGTCGAGCGCTGGTTGATGGCTAACATCACTGACTGGCCTCCAGTTGTTTTTTTTTTCATGTGTGAAAAAAGAATGGAATAATAAATACTTTAGAATAGTTGATAGGACTAGGTTATGGACAGTAAAAATAAACTGTAGTAATCGGCATCTACTGCAGTGATTTTTAGTTTAGTGTCAGACTGTAAGGCGGAAAAAAGCACAAAAAAATTAGATTAGTTGAGAAGATTAGATTAGGGACAGTAAAAATATACTGTAGTAATCTGTGTCTACTACAGTATTTTTTACTGAATTGAGTCAGGGTTAGTGTCAGATTGTAAAGCAGAAAAAAGAAGCAAAAAAATAGTTTGAATTAGTCAAAAGGATTAAACCGGGGACAGTAAAAATATACCATAGTATCCATCACCTACTACAGTATTTTTTAATGAATTTAGTTAGGTTTAGTCAGATAGTGAGGAAAAAAAGGATCACATCTGTACGTGTGTCCTACAGTCGTCGACAGCTGATCAGCAACACATCACTGATCGACCTCCAGTTGTTGGGACTTTTTCTTGTGCGAAAAAGACTAAAAAAAATTATTTAGATTAGGGACAGTAAAAATATACTGTATTAATCAGCATCTACTCTACAACAGTGTTTTTTTACTAAATTTAGTCATAGTTAGTGTTAGATAGCAAAGCGGAAAAAAAGAATCACATCCGTGCATGCATCCTACGGCCGTCAAGCTTTGATCAGCGACACATCACTGATAGACCTCCGGTTGGAATCTTTTTTCATTTTTTTTTGTGGAAAAAGAACTAAAAAAATTATTTGGATTAGTTGGTAGGATTAGATTAGATTAGATTTTTTTCTCTTCTAAATACAAAAGTTTACACCAAGTACTCACGAACACACACCTGCATAAAGTTTGGTATACAGAAAAATACCTGATACGTGAAAAAATATCTTCCCACTTATCTCAAACACAGTATTCAGTGGAGGAGACATATGCCTTCCTTGCTTTCAACAATTATGGTAAGGCAGAGGATCTGACCTTCCTTTATTTTTCCTCCTCCTCTTCTCCAGTTGATACCAAACCACCAGGAAGATGCCCAAGGACAGACTGGTGTTAAGGCCCCGTCTCACATAGCGAGATCGCTAGCGAGATCGCTGCTGAGTCACAAGTTTTGTGACGCAACAGCGACCTCCATAGCGATCTCGCTATGTGTGACACGTACCAGCGATCAGGCCCCTGCTGTGAGATCGCTGGTCGTGTCGGAATGGCCTGGACCTTTTTTCGGTCGTTGAGGCCCCGCTGACATCGTTGAATCGGTGTGTGTGACACCGATCCAGCGATGTCTTCACTGGTAACCAGGGTAAACATCGGGTTACTAAGCGCAGGGCCGCGCTTAGTAACCCGATGTTTACCCTGGTTACCAGCGTAAATGTAATAAAAAAAAACAATACATACTCGCCTTCTGATGTCCGTCAGGTCCCTTGCCGTCTGCTTCCTGCTCTGACTGACTGCCGGCCGTACAGTGAGAAGTGAGAGCACAGCAGTGACGTCACCGCTGCGCTCTGCTCTCACTGTACGGCCGGATCTCAGTCAGAGCAGGAAGCGGACGGCAAGGGACCTGACGGACACCGAAAGGCGAGTATGTACTGTTTGTTTTTTTTGGTAACCAGGGTAAACATCGGGTTACTAAGCGCAGCCCTGCGCTTAGTAACCCGATGTTTACCCTGGTTACCCGGGTGCTGCAGGGGGACTTCGGCATAGATGAAGACAGTTTCAACGATGCCGAAGTCGTTCCCCTGATCGTTGGTCGCTGGAGAGAGCTGTCTGTGTGACAGCTCCCCAGCGACCACACAGTGACTTACCAACGATCACAGCCAGGTCGTATCGCTGGTCGTGATCGTTGGTAAATCGCTTAGTGAGACGGGGCCTCTAGGTGTTGAGTTCCTGCTTCTGCATAGGGGGAATCTCATACCATCTCTGCTGCGGTCTCCCATTCTTCTCCAGCCACAGTGGAGCCTGCTCAGCAGAGACATTGGTCCCAGCATCTAGCTCAGGCTGATACTGGGCAACTGGTTACTACTGCTCTTCCAGGCTCTGTCCTTGTAGCCAGCAATGTTCAGCAGCGAGCAGGTCTTTCTGGACTAAGTCCTCCTTTTTCCATACTGAGCATGCCCACAGGTCGACCTCCTATTGGAGGGCGGGGGCACATGCTCAGGTCCTGTTGCTGCTCGTTTTGGACCATCTGGAAAGTCTTGTAGCACTGCCGCTATGAAAGGTTTGCATGGCCGCTCGGCCATGCGCTAGTGTACACTTGTAAACGTGTGTGTGTTGATGTGTGAAAGTCGCTCTTTAATCATCCCCTCCCTTGTGTTTGACTGCTCGCGTAAGGTGGATGATTGCTATCTAGCGCCCGACTTAGATATCTGCACTCGAACACACAAAACAGTCTAATTGCTGTGACAGCCAGTGCGGTGCCGTGTGATATCACAGCGCTTTCCTGACCCAAGTCTGGGTGGTTAGTGGCGTTCGCCAGAGCTGCACTGCACACACTCTCGTGCATCTAAATTATTTTTTCAGTCACTCTGACACCCCAGTTGCAGTGTCGAGTGCAAGAGGTCTAGATGAACTCTAATCCCGAGTCTTGGGATAGAGTTCTGTGACTCCTTGCTTGCGCTCTTTGTGCGGTACTGCGGCCCTGTGATGCAACAGGGTTCGCTTTCTTCATACTGGGTGACGTTAACCCGTATGTGAATCCATATTGTACTGCTATGCAGTCCGTCATTACTCAGCAGCAGGTTCCATCTCTGCGCGGTGGACCCCGGGCTGCAAATGCACCTTATACTATCTTTCTAATTATTTGGTGCGTTCCGCTAGCCCTAACAACTAGTGTTGAGCATTCCAATACCGCAAGTATCGGGTATCGGCCGATATTTGCGGTATCGGAATTCCGATACCGAGATCCGATACTTTTGTTGTATCGGGAATCGGTATCGGGATCGATATAATGTGTAAAATAAAGAATTAAAATAAAAAATATTGATATACTCACCTCTCCGAAGCAGCCTGCACCTTACCGAGGGAACCGGCAGCCTTCTTTGCTTAAAATGCGCGCGTTTACTGCCTTCCGTGATGTTTACTGCCTTTTCCTCTCCTTCAGACCCTGGGAACCATCAGGGATACCGTCCGATACTTGAGTCCCATTGACTTGTATTGGTATCGGGTATCAGTATCGGATTAGATCTGATACTTTGCTGGTATCGGCCGATACTTTCCGATACCGATACTTTCAAGTATCGGACGGTATCGCTCAACACTACTAACAACTGGTCTCACAGAAATAGTTTTTTTCCAAGTCTTTTTCTCAGAGGACTTTGTAAACTTCACAGGCCAAGATAAATTTGTATGGCCAGCAATTTTTGGCACAAAAGCACCCTTCATCATTTTCTAACTGGGCCCCTGTAGACATGGAAGTAATTGTGTAGTTTTGTGGCCTGGTTCTTCACATGGTTAGTGAAGAAGCCATAAGTTCAGCAATATTGGAGTGTACCCCAGGGTACACCCACAGGTTTAACGTTTATAACCCCCCTGAATGCCTCCCTGTCCTGGGAATGAGAGGGAAAATTGTGTGGGATTTGGTGCACCCACTGCTAGATCGAGGTTATTATTTCTAGGTAGATAACTTTTATACCAGCATCCCACTCTTCAAGCCCATCTCTGGTACTGCCCACAAAAATCAGAGGGGTCTCCCTAAGACGCTAATTGGGCAGCAGCTCAGAAAGGGTGAGAGAAGAGCCCAATGTAGTGACAACATGCTGGGGGTCAAGTACAAGGACAAGAGGAATGTCCTTTACTTGGCCACCATGCATAGTGATGGCAGCACCCCCACCACTGCACGAGGTGCCTCCACACAGGTTCACAAGCCAAACTGTGTACTGGGTTATATCAAAAACATGGGGGAGCTGATCTCGCTAATCAATTCATTATGCTATGCCTTCAATTGGACTGATCTGGGGAAGGACCCTGATTTCCAGACATTATCTCTAAATATTACCAATTTGCATAAATCTTTAACCAAGATATGGTGGAAGAATATAAGTAAGAGGGTATTACACTGCGAGGCCTACATATACAGATATTTCCATCTTGGGAAGCTACCCCTGACTTCCAAAATACTTGGGAAGCAGGTTTGGCCAAATGTTCTACCATTCTAATAGACATGCTTATTGAACATGACCAGATTTTACTCAATAAAATTAAAGAGGAAATTAAGAAATGTGAGACTAAACTAACTAGTTTTGATAAGGTGGTCCCCTTTCAACAAAAATTGAAAATCACAATTGATCAATTTAAACAGGAAATAATTACTAGGAAAAGAAGTAAATTTCAGAGGGATAATATGGATTTCAGTAGGGGTAGAGCCTATAAGTTGATACATCAGGGTAACATGCGCCATATGCCAAGAGAATCTAAACAAGTGAATGAGCCTTTATTGAGAAGTGAACTTTCATCCAGCAATTTTTTTTGTTCTCCGACCCCAGCGAGGCAGAGGGCGCTGCAGAAAGGGACGAAGGCAGAGTACAACCACACAAAAGGAAAGGCCGACTGCAGAGGAATTGGTCACCAACGTTCAGAAGGGAGACCAGAGACGATGACCAATTTGAGTGACGATACAAGTTCACAAGATAACCTGCAAATAATCAATCTTTCATCATATGAGTTATCGGATTTGTAAGTGCTCTCTAGAGGCTTATCCTTCTCTCCCATGAATACGCTTAACAAATCTGTCCTTATTAAGGACCTGTCACTTTTTTGTCATCAACATCAACTAACTTTTAAATTGTTATATCGCCAACCACCTCTCTTAGAATCATTTACTGACAATGAGAAACAAGTATTCATGGATCTCCTTGAACTATTGCAAGAAAATGAAATGGTGGACACCAAACGCAAATTTTCTAGATGGTTACCCTCTCAAGGCACACCATCCTTCTCCTTGTTTCCTGCTGTCCAGATCTTGTTCGATAAGATATGCAAGGACATCAATAATTTGAAATTGGACCCCAATAGTAATAATTTCAGCAGGGATGAAAGGAGGGCATTACAGAACTTGAAGAGCAATAAGAAATTTGTGATTCCTGAGGCGGACAAAGGAGGAAATGTTGTCCTCTGGCCTCACAAACAATATGTAAGGGAAATAACTCCAGGGGGGTTGTTATGTTCTGTCTCCTTCTGACCCCACAACTTTTTTCAAGGATAAAATTGATAATCTCATCAACATGGCACTGCAAAACAGTATCGTGACGAAAAGGGAAGTCTCCAATTATTCCAACCTTCTACGCCCTACCAAAAGTACATAAATCTCTCGTTGAACCACCAGGTAGGCCCATTGTTTCTGGGATTGGCAGTTTGTCCGAACGTCCCTGCATATATATTGATCATTTTTACAACCGTTAGTTTCATCCCTGAATTCCTTTACTCGAGGCTCGTCACATTTCATGCAAATATTGGAGGATTTACACCTACCAAAGAACATTTACCTTGTCAGCTTAGATGTGGAATATCTCTATACTCGTATTTCACATTATCTTGTTATCTTGGCATGCAGACTGTAAAATATTTCCTTGACAAGAATACCAGCAGAGATGTGGAACACGACACATTTCTGTTGGAACTGTTACATTTCATCTTAGATAAAAATTATTTTGTATTCAACAGGAAATATTACAGACAAACATCTGGCAGAGTGATGGGTGCCCGCTGAACACCATCTTACGCCAGCCTTTTTCTTGGATGGTGGGAAGAGCTAACAGTGTACAAACATGAGGCCTTCCAAACAAAAACTCTAATTTGGCAACGCTACATTGATGATATTCTTCTATTTTGGACAGGTTCCCTTGATGAATACATGGAATTCATAAATGATCTTAATTGTAACATTTTTAACATTAAACTTACATCTGTCTTTTCAGAATCTGCAATCAATTTTTTAGATCTCAAATTGTCAATTGACAACTCTCATATCGCCTGTAGAATCTTTTGAAAAATGACAGCTATGAATAGCCTCTTACACTTTACAAGTTTCCACCCTCAACACCTGAAAAATGAGATCTCAAAGGGCCAATTTCTTCACCTGAGGTGAAACTGCAGTTCCGACATGGAATTTACCAAACAATCAAGAGATCTTACTACCCGTTTCAAAGATAGGAGCTATCCCCAAAAAGTGATCTCAAGGGCATATCAACATGCCCTCATCAAGGATAGACCCAGTCTATTTACAAAAATGGTACGTGAAGCTTTTCACTCTTTACATCTAATCACCACATACAATAACCAATGGTCTGATATTCGGGGCATCTTAACGAAAAACTGGGATATTCTCCTGAGTGATAAGAAGATCACCTCTCTTGTCTCTACCTCTCCCAGCTTGGTAGCTAGAAGAGCCAAAATTTGAGAGATGACTTATGTCATACCCATTACCAACGACCAACTATTAAGTTAAATACGGGTATGAAAATCTATGGTTCCTACCCTTGTGGAAACTGCAACATTTGTCAATTCATGATTGCACAAGATGGATACTCGATTCCAACTTTGTCTTTTCAGATTCGTCCCAGGGAATTTTTCAATTGCAAGTCACGGAATCTCATTTATGCAATTTTCTGTAATTGCTTTAAAATTTAAGTGGGAGAAACAATGCAGGAAATAAGGAGAAGGATGCAGTAACATTTATCCAACATGTCTACGGCCTGTAAGGACCGGGAAAAGAATAAAATGTTATCTTCAGTGACCTCACATTTTTTGGATGTACATGGTAGAAATACCACTGGATTTAAAGTCATGGGCCTTGAAAGTGTCCATACAAATATCAGGGGGGGGAAATGTCACAAACCTCCTCCTTCGATGTGAGTCCAAATGGATCTATGAACTTCAAAGTCAGTCGCCTAGAGGCTTAAATGAAGACTTATTGTTTACAGGCTTTTATAAACAATTCTGATTTGCTTATGGACACATCTTTTTGATCTTGTGCAATATATATACTAATTTTGACACCTGGTTTGCGATTATATAAAGTGTTCATTTGGTTTACTTTTTGCCAATAATTTTCCAGCACTTAGTACAGTGATGACTCTGTGGATTTATCCCACTGGCCCTGGCAAGTTATGGCCTTTTCTTCCTTATATGTAGTTAATTGACTCCGATATCTACCCATATACTCGATTTGGGTCCTATCCTGTTGTGGACTGTCAGATCTGATCCTATTGTATGATGCCAAATAAATCCTATTGGATTTTATTCATTAAACCATTTGCCCCTTTGGGCTGAGATTATTTGTCGGACATTTTTTTAAATTATCTTTCAGATATATTGAATTAGGAATGTCATACTCTAATGGGATCAGCTCCCTTCTACTTTTGTATTTGATATAGTTGTTTTGTCAAAACCAACTATAGGGGATTAAAGATATTTATTCTCACAGATACTTCAATGGCATGGCTTCTAATCTGCATCACAGCATATGAATGCTATGCCCACGTGCAGGTTCTTACTGCATACATTCAGGGCAAATTCCCTATGTCTTGGGCAGTTTTCTGGTCCCATACAATCGAGGACCATGCAGCACCTTAAATTGACTGTTTTTCATCCATTCCCGCAAGGGATTTCATTGGGAGGCCTACTATAGCGGCATTACTTCTGCCAACTATACTTTGTGCATACACGGATGCTATCTACGTCCATGGGCATCTCATTTTATGATATGTCATCATGCCGGCACTTCACCATAATTAGCTTGATTAGCCTGATCTATATATAACCAGATCTCCTTAGACAACATAAGAAAACCTTTATATACACTCCCGCATACTTGACTATGGAGGATCCATACAGGGCTGGACTGGATATCGGACACTTCTGGCAAATGCCAGAAGGGCCAGTGCCTCTAATGGGCCACTCAGTCACCTCCCTCTTCAGCAGGCACATCAGGCAGCATTCGCTTGCCCTGCACACAGAATCACGCTGCAGTGCACTGATGAAACCAGCAGGACCAGGGGGGACGGCTCTGTGCTGTTCTGTGCAGCCCCCTCCCTTGTCCCTGCTGATTTCATTTCTGCTGCATGATCATGTTCACAAGCAGGGGGCGCTGTGCAGGTCCCTGTGCAGAAGTTGTAGGCCTCCCGGCACTGTACTGTACCATAGAGTTGTACAAGTGAAGGCCAGCCATCCTAGTATTGCAGACACACATGATGGGAGGGTGGACGTCACCTGCGAGCTGCCGGGATGAGAGGAGCTTCTGTGATGAGGTCAGCCACCAGAGCAGGGGGCCGGGGCTGAAGGTCGCTGGCAGGGTCCGATCTTACCTTGTGGTATCTGCAGTGGAGCTGAGGCAGGTGAGATTTATTGCACAGCTTGAAGCTTGACACAGATCTGGTCGTGCTGTCAGTGGGGTCAACAGCTCCAGCGTGGCCTGATCTGTGTGTAAGAAAAAACTGCAGCAATAACTCACAGCAGACAGCTGTATACAGGATCATAGGCTGATCACTCCTGAGCCTGGCTGCAGGACATCATACACTGCATATACATACAGAGCCACCATACATTATATCATGTATGTCCTGTAGCCAGGTCCAGGAGCGATCAGTCAGTGCATATATCTTAGTATACACAGTGTATAGGAGAATATGTCACTGACATATCCTATACTGTGTGCACAGACATCTGATCTTATATACAGGATAATCTGTGATGATATAAGACCTGATGTCTACATACATAGTCTAATATATAACACTAGCTGAAGAGCCTGGCGTTGCCCGGGCATAGTAAGTAACTGCCGTCCCGCTCTCTCCCTCTGCAGCCCCACTCTCCACTCTGTTGTGAACTCCGTTTTCAGGCTCCCTCTTGTGGTCACAGATGGTATTGTGTGACTTTGGTTTTTTGGCTCCCCCTGGTGGTTTGGTTTATTATCCTGCGGGTCTGCTGGATCAGCTGCCTCGTTATTCACCAGGGAGGCTCCTATTTAGCTCTGCTTCACTTCCACTTGTTGCCGGCTGTCAATGTATTCAATGCTATTCTGATTACTCCTGATTATCTTGTTTTCTGCCTCTTCAGGATAAGCTAAGTTCTGTTTGAATATTTTTTGCTCATCTGCCTGCAATATGATTTCTGTGTATGATGAGTCTAGTCCAGCTTGCTACCATGTGATTTCTTTTTGCTGGTAAGCTCTGGGGTACGGAGTTGCTTCCCTCGCACCGTTAGTTGGTGCGGGGGCTCGAGCAATCTCTGTGTGGATATTTTGAATAGGGTTTTTTATTGACCGCACAGTTTCCTTCCTATTTTCTGCTATCTAGTATTAGCGGGCCTCATTTGCTAAATCTGATTTCATCTCTGCGTTTGTGCTTTCCCCTTAACTCACTGTTAATATTTGTGGGGGGCTATTCTATATCTTTGGGGTCATTCCACTGAGGCAAGTGAGGACTTACTTTCCCTCCAGGAATAGTCAGTTTCTCAGGCCGTGACGAGGCATCTAGGATTTTTAGGTAACGTTCCACGGCTGCCTATAGTTGTTTGCGGATAGGATCAGGTTGCGGTCAATCTAGTTACCACTTCCCCAGAGCTAGTAGTCTGTTCAGTTACTTAGCTAGTCCGACCTGCGATCCTTGCCACTAGGATCATAACAGTACAGCCGGCCTATAAAGTGTTAATTGCATGGCAGAAGCAGGAGAAAAGAAGCTTGGAGATTTTTTTTTTTTTTTTGCTGCCATGTGTCTAGCTGCTGTGTGTCTGGCTTCTCTCCTCCTCTTAATCTTGGTGAGGCTCTGAGTTCAGCTGCTGATATGGATATCCAGAGTTTAGCCTCCAGTGTGGATCATCTTGCTGCAAGGGTACAAAGTATTCAGGATTTTGTTGTGCACAGTCCTATGTCAGAGCCTAGAATACCTATTCCGGAGTTGTTTTCTGGAGATAGATCTAGGTTCCTGAATTTTAAGAACAATTGCAAGTTGTTTCTTTCTTTGAAACCTCGTTCCTCTGGGGATTCTGTTCAGCAAGTTAAGATTATTATTTCTTTCTTGCGTGGCGATCCTCAAGATTGGGCTTTCGCATTGGCTCCAGGGGATCCTGCATTGCTCAGTGTGGATGCGTTTCGATTGCTCTATGAGGAACCTAATCTTGAGAACCAGGCTGAAAAAGCGTTGTTGGCCCTCTCTCAGGGGCAAGATGATGCAGAGGTGTACTGCCAGAAATTTCGGAAATGGTCGGTGCTTACTCAATGGAATGAGTGTGCCCTGGCTGCAAATTTCAGAAAAGGTCTTTCTGAAGCCATTAAGAATGTCATGGTGGGGTTCCCTACGCCTGCAGGTCTGAATGAGTCAATGACCCTGGCCATTCAGATTGATCGGCGTTTGCGGGAGCGCAAACCTGCGCACCATTTGGCGGTGTCTTCTGAACAGACACCTGAGTCTATGCAATGTGATAGAATTCTGACCAGAAGTGAACGGCAAAATTATAGACGGCAAAATGGGTTGTGCTTTTACTGTGGTGACTCAGCTCATGTTATCTCAGCATGCTCTAAGCGCACAAAAAAGATTGATAAATCTGTCACCATCGGTACTTTACAGCCTAAGTTTATTTTGTCTGTTACCCTGATTTGTTCCCTGTCATCTTACCCGGTTATGGCTTTTGTGGATTCAGGTGCTGCCCTGAGTCTGATGGATTTGTCATTTGCCAGGCGCTGTGGTTTTGTTTTGGAGCCTTTAAAATTCCCTATTCCACTAAGGGGAATTGATGCTACACCATTGGCTACGAATAAACCTCAGTACTGGACACAAGTGACCATGTGCATGATTCCTGTTCATCAGGAGGTGATTCGCTTTCTTGTATTGCATAATTTGCATGATGTTGTCATGTTGGGCCTGCCATGGTTGCAGACTCATAATCCAGTCCTGGATTGGAAAGCAATGTCTGTGTCAAGTTGGGGTTGTCAGGGAATTCATGGCGACGCTCCTGTGGTGTCAATTGCTTCATCCACTCCTTCTGAGGTCCCTGCGTTTTTGTCAGATTACCAGGATGTATTTGATGAGCCCAAACTCAGTTCTCTACCTCCTCATAGGGATTGTGATTGTGCTATAAATTTGATTCCTGGTAGTAAGTTTCCTAAGGGACGACTTTTCAATTTGTCAGTGCCGGAGCATGCTGCTATGCGGAGTTATATAAAGGAGTCTTTGGAGAAAGGACTTATTCGCCCCTCCTCCTCCCCTCTTGGTGCGAGGTTCTTTTTTGTGGCTAAGAAGGATGGTTCCTTGAGACCTTGTATTGATTATCGCCTTCTAAACAAAATCACGGTCAAATTTCAGTATCCTTTGCCATTGTTATCTGATCTGTTTGCTCGCATTAGGGGGTCTAGTTGGTTCACCAAGATAGATCTTCGTGGTGCGTATAACCTTGTGCGTATTAAGCAGGGTGATGAATGGAAAACTGCATTTAATACGCCCGAAGGCCATTTTGAGTACTTGGTGATGCTTTTTGGACTTTCTAACGCTCCTTCTGTCTTTCAGTCCTTTATGCACGACATCTTCCGCGAATATCTGGATAAATTTATGATTGTGTATCTGGATGATATTCTGTTTTTTTCGGATGATTGGGAGTCCCATGTTAAGCAGGTCAGGATGGTGTTTCAGGTCCTGCGTGCCAATGCTTTATTTGTGAAGGGCTCAAAATGTCTTTTTGGAGTCCAGAAGGTCTCTTTTTTGGGTTTCATTTTTTCTCCTTCTGCTATTGAGATGGACCCAGTCAAGGTTCAGGCTATTCATGACTGGACTCAGCCTACATCTGTTAAGAGTCTTCAGAAGTTCTTGGGTTTTGCTAATTTTTACCGTCGCTTCATCGCTAATTTTTCTGGTGTTGTTAAGCCATTGACGGATTTGACCAAGAAGGGTTCTGATGTTACTAATTGGTCTCCTGCAGCTGTGGAGGCCTTTCGGGAGCTGAAGCGCCGGTTTTCTTCGGCTCCGGTCTTATGTCAGCCAGACGTCTCCCTTCCTTTCCAGGTCGAGGTTGATGCTTCTGAGATTGGAGCGGGGGCTGTTTTGTCGCAGAGAAGCTCTGATGGCTCTGTGATGAAGCCATGTGCTTTCTTTTCAAGAAAGTTTTCGCCTGCCGAGCGGAATTATGATGTTGGTAATCGGAAGTTGTTGGCTATGAAGTGGGCATTTGAGGAGTGGCGACATTGGCTCGAGGGAGCTAAGCATCATGTGGTGGTCTTGACTGATCACAAGAATTTGATTTATCTCGAGTCGGCCAAGCGGCTGAATCCTAGACAGGCTCGTTGGTCGTTGTTTTTCTCTCGTTTTGATTTCGTGGTCTCATACCTGCCTGGTTCGAAGAATGTGAAGGCTGATGCTCTTTCTAGGAGTTTTGTGCCTGACTCTCCTGGTGATTCAGAGCCAGCTGGTATCCTCAGAGAAGGGGTGATTTTGTCTGCCATCTCCCCAGATTTGCGACGAGTGCTGCAGGAGTTTCAGGTGGATAGACGTGACCGTTGTCCACCGGAGAGACTGTTTGTCCCGGATAGATGGACCAGCAGAGTTATTTCCGAGGTTCATTCTTCGGTGTTGGCAGGCCATCCTGGGATTTTTGGTACCAGAGATTTGGTGGCTAGGTCCTTCTGGTGGCCTTCCTTGTCGCGGGATGTGCGTTCCTTTGTGCAGTCTTGTGGAATTTGTGCTCGGGCTAAGCCTTGCTGTTCTCGTGCCAGTGGCTTGTTGTTGTCTTTGCCTGTCCCGAAGAGGCCTTGGACGCACATTTCCATTGATTTTATTTCAGATCTCCCTGTCTCTCAGGGAATGTCGGTCATTTGGGTGGTGTGTGATCGTTTTTCTAAAATGGTCCATTTGGTGCCCTTGCCTAAGTTGCCTTCCTCCTCCGAGTTGGTTCCTCTGTTTTTTCAAAATGTGGTTCATTTGCACGGGATCCCTGAAAATATTGTTTCCGACAGAGGATCCCAGTTTGTGTCTAGATTTTGGCGGACCTTTTGTGCTAAGATGGGCATTAATTTGTCTTTTTCGTCAGCCTTTCATCCTCAGACGAATGGCCAAACCGAGCGCACTAATCAGACTTTGGAAACCTATTTAAGATGTTTTGTTTCTGCTGATCAGGACGACTGGGTGACTTTTTTGCCATTGGCCGAGTTTGCCCTTAATAATCGGGCTAGTTCTGCTACTTTGGTTTCGCCTTTTTTTTGTAATTCAGGGTTTCATCCTCGTTTTTCCTCGGGTCAGGTGGAGTCTTCTGACTGTCCTGGAGTGGATGTTGTGGTGGATAGGTTGCATCAGATTTGGAATCATGTGGTGGACAATTTGAAGCTGTCACAAGAGAAGGCTCAGCGCTTTGCCAACCGCCGTTGCTGTGTGGGTCCCCGACTTCGCGTTGGGGATTTGGTGTGGTTGTCTTCTCACTTTCTTCCTATGAAGGTCTCCTCTCCTAAGTTTAAGCCTCGGTTTATCGGTCCTTATAAGATTTTGGAAGTCCTTAACCCTGTGTCATTTCGTTTGGACCTCCCGGCATCGTTTGCTATTCATAATGTGTTCCATCGGTCGTTGTTGCGGAGGTATGTGGTGCCTGTGGTTCCTTCGGTTGAGCCTCCTGCCCCTGTGCTGGTTGAGGGAGAATTGGAATACGTGGTGGAGAAGATCTTGGATTCTCGTATTTCTAGACGGAGGCTTCAGTATTTGGTTAAGTGGAAAGGCTATGGTCAGGAGGATAATTCCTGGGTTGTCGCCTCTGATGTTCATGCGGCCGATTTGGTTCGTGCCTTCCATGTGGCTCACCCTGATCGCCCTGGGGGTTTTGATGAGGGTTCGGTGACCCCTCCTCAAGGGGGGGGTACTGTTGTGAACTCCGTTTTCAGGCTCCCTCTTGTGGTCACAGATGGTATTGTGTGACTTTGGTTTTTTGGCTACCCCTGGTGGTTTGGTTTATTATCCTGCGGGTCTGCTGGATCAGTTGCCTCGTTATTCACCAGGGAGGCTCCTATTTAGCTCTGCTTCACTTCCACTTGTTGCCGGCTGTCAATGTATTCAGTGCTATTCTGATTACTCCTGATTATCTCGTTTTCTGCCTCTTCAGGATAAGCTAAGTTCTGTTTGAATATTTTTTGCTCATCTACCTGCAATATGATTTCTGTGTATGATGAGTCTAGTCCAGCTTGCTAACATGTGATTTCTTTTTGCTGGTAAGCTCTGGGGTACGGAGTTGCTTCCCCACACCGTTAGTTGGTGCGGGGGCTCGAGCAATCTCTGCGTGGATATTTTGAATAGGGTTTTTATTGACTGCACAGTTTCCTTCCTATTTTCTGCTATCTAGTATTAGCGGGCCTCATTTGCTAAATCTGATTTCATCTCTGCATTTGTGCTTTCCCCTTAACTCACCGTTAATATTTGTGGGGGGCTATTCTATATCTTTGGGGTCATTCCACTGAGGCAAGTGAGGACTTACTTTCCCTCCAGGAATAGTCAGTTTCTCAGGCCGTGACGAGACGTCTAGGATTTTTAGGTAACGTTCCACGGCTGCCTATAGTTGTTTGCGGATAGGATCAGGTTGCGGTCAATCTAGTTACCACTTCCCCAGAGCTAGTAGTCTGTTCAGTTACTTAGCTAGTCCGACCTGCGATCCTTGCCACTAGGATCATAACACCACTCACCGTCCTGCTTTGTTCCTCCGAAGCCCAGCTCTCCACCCACCATCCCGCTTTCTCCCTCAGCAGCTCTGCAGCCCCGCTGTCTCCCTCCGCAGCCCAGCTATCCATCCACCGTCACGCTCTCTCCTTCTGCAGCCCCACTCTGCAATCACCGTCCTGCATTCTCCCTCTACAGCCACGCTCTCCCCCTCAGCAGCCCCGCTCTCCACTGGCCGACCCGCTGTCTCCCTCCACAGCTCCGCTCTCCAATGTCCATCCGGCGCTCTCCATCCACAGCCCCACTCCACTCGCTGTTCCACTCTCCACTCGCCGTCCCTCTCTGCAATCGCCGTCCTGCTCTCCACCCACCGTCCCGCTCTCCATTCATCCAGCCACATGAGGTCTGGCATTGTCCTGCATTAGGAGGAACCCAGGGCCAACTGCACCAGCATATGGTCTCACAAGGGATCTGAGGATCTCATCTCGGTACCTTGTGGCAGTCAGGTTGCCTCTGGCGAGCACATGGAGGGCTGTGCGACCCTCCAAAGAAATGCCACCCTACACCATTACTGAACCACTGCCAAACCGGTCATGCTGAAGGATCTTGCAGGCAGCAGATCGCTTTCCAGGGCATCTCCAGACTCTTTCACGTCTGTCACATGTGCTCAGTGTGAACCTGCTTTCATCTGTGAAGAGCACAGGGCGCCAGTGGCGAATTTGCCAATCCTGGTGTTCTGTGGCAAATGAAAAGCCTGTTGGACTGCACAACCCCCATCTGTGGACATCGGGCACTCAGACCATCCATCTCTCATGTCTCCCTTTTTCCTATGGATTGTAAGCTTGCGAACAAGGACCTCATTCCTATTGGTATCTATTTTGAACTGTGATTTTTGTTATGCTGTAATGTCCATCGTCTGTACAAATCCCCCCTATAATTTGTAAAGCACTGCGGAATATGTTGGCGCTATATAAATAAAATTATTATTATTATCCTTATGGAGTCGGTTTCTAACTGTTTGTGCAGACACATGCACATTTGTGGCGTACTGGAGGTCATTTTGCAGGGCTCTGGCAGTCTTCATCCTGTTCCTCCTTGCACAAAGGCTGAGGTAGCAGTCCTGCTGCTGGGTTGTTGCCCTCCTACGGCCCCCTCCATGTCTCCTGGTGTCCTGGCCTGTCTCCTGGTAGCGCCTCAAGCCTCTGAACACTACGCTGACAGACACAGCAAACCTTCTTGCCACAGCACATTGATGTGCCATCCTGGATGAGCTGCACTACCTGAGCCACTTGTGTGGGTTGTAGAGTCCGTTTCATGCTACCACGAGTATGGAAGCACAACCAACATTCAAAAGTGACCAAAACATCAGCCAGAAAGCATTGGTACTGAGATGATTTACTTGGAGTTATATTCTGTTGTTTAAGTGTTTTTTGAGCAGTGTATAGAGCTGTACTGTGATCTCTTATATGTTCTGCAGAGCTAATATCTACCAGTATATGGTCACGATATGGCGGTAACACAAATCTTGGCCTTTGTAGAGATTTTTTGATGGCTTAGTGGTTAGCACTGTTGCTTTGCAGCACTGGGGTCCTGAGTTGAAATCCTACTAAGGACAACATCTGCAAGGAGTTTGAATGTTCTCCCCCGTGTTTACATGGGTTTCTTTCGGGTACTCTGGTTTTCTCCCACACACCAATGACTCATAGGGAATGTAGATTGTGAGCCCCAATGGGGACAGTAAAGATAACATCTGTAAAGTGCTGTGGAATTAATGGCGCTATATCAGTGAGTAAAATAAATACCGGTAGATACATATTAGCTCAGTGGGTATATGACTCTTTGCATCATTGTCCATCAGCTATATGAAGATGCCGCAGCATCATCTTCATTATCTATGAGACCCAGCTCTGTGTGTAAAATAGCAGCTTTGCCCGATCCTGCACCTAAGAGCAATAAAAAGGACTGAGCTGCAATACTGGGCACAGATCTATGTTATATAGTCGTGTTACACTCCCCTCACTTCTTGTGACCTATAGGTACACATAGATATTACATATTCACCATGTGACAAGTGGGCCTGTGTACCTTCAAATGCCAGGGCTGAATTTTAGTCCCAGTCCAGCCCTGGATCCATACCATAATACCTGCTCTACATGCCTATTTGTAAGATTATTGGGCAAATATATTTTGGGTTAGGCTATTATTTTAGCTTCAAGTATTTACTTGCGCCGCACAATTTAGAAATAACAGTCTTTGATTCTCCTCTTTAGAAGGAAGTACTTCTGTAATTTTATGTATATACTGCTATTTTTCCTCTACCATCATGGCAGTTTGTGACATCAAGGTTTTGGCCTTTTGATTTGAGTCCTTGAAGGGATATAATCCTCTATCTGTAAGAGATTAAGCTCACGCTTGCATTATAACCTCTTTGACATTTGACTTCTGGGAAAATACTTTATATTATTGGCTAGCATTTTCAGCCTTTGTATCTTGTGGTTCCATTCTGCTTTATACCCACCATCTTAGGCTTGTTGATACAAGAGACTGCATTGCGCCTTTATTCTACCTTACCGATACGGCAGCATTCAACAGCGAGATTGTTGCTATCCAGAGCATGTGCAGTCTTTACTTCACCTGCTGCCCTATTGTAATAATAATAATAATCTTTATTTTTATATAGCGCTAACATATTCTGCAGCGCTTTACAGGTTGCACACATTATCATCGCTGTCCCTGTTGGGGCTCACAATCTAAATTCCCTATCAGTATGTCTTTGGAATGTGGGAGGAAACTGGAGAACCCGGAGGAAACCCAGGCAAACAAGGAGAGAACATAAAAACTCTTTGCAGATGTCCTTGGTGGGGTTTGAACCCAGGACTTCAGGGCTGCAAGGCTGCTGTGCTAACCACTGCGCCACCACTGCACCGCCGTGCTACCCCTATTGTGTAGTAACACGCTTGCGCAACAGCATCTCTGGCTGCTGTGAAGTTACTAATTTGACGCATGCGCAGTTCCTTGTTCATGTGTCATCTCATTATGGGCTTCTACACCTGCGCACTAGCACTCCTGTTCGTGGCAGTGTCACTGCTGGCCTCATTTCCGGACAACTCGGCGTCGCTCTCAGCTGATATGGATCTTCTGGTTTCGGTATGTCAAATTAACTACAGCAGTGTACTTGAGCCTTCACATCCGCCCCTGACGAAGCCACCGTGTGTGTTGCCCTATGGACCCTCGTTACCTCCACTGACACTTGATTTGGTCGTGCTCAATAGGTATCGCCTGCATTCACCCTCATTGTAAGGGCAAGCTTAGCAATAATATTTTCATTATCGTCCTAGTTTATGCAGTTTTTTGACATTTATAACTGTATTATAGGTTTATACTAGGTTTGAGACTTTTTCTGTGATAGACAGTTCATTTGTGGACATGTGATATTTAACCTCTAATATTTACCAGCTTTTAAGCATTCATCCCATGTCTATGATATTGTTTGGAATGCGGTTCCTACATTTGGGACCTCCTTATAATTGATGTACCTTGCGTGAGCTATTGTGAATGGGCATCAATAGGATGAGTTTTCGTCTGTACAAATAACCCTATCACCTAATGTCTAAAATTGACCTTTCTTGGGACATCCATTTTTTGCATAAGGGTTCTTATGTGGTCATGGCTATATGCAGATTAAATCACCTGTATATATATATATATATATATATATATATATATATTTATATTTCTGCTGATCACAGCACAGCCAAAAATGTTTTGAAATCGTACACACTACAAATTTGCACACAGTATTTTTACTGTGATCAGGTGAACCCTAAAGGTACCTTCACACGAAGCGACACTGCAGCGAAAGCGACAACGGTGCCGATCGCTGCAGCGTCGCTGTTTGATCGCTGGGGAGCTGTCACACAGACCGCTCTCCAGCGACCAACGATGCCGAGGTCCCGGGGTAACCAGGGTAAACATCGGGTTGCTAAGCGCAGGGCCGCGCTTAGTAACTCGATGTTTACCCTGGTTACCAGCGTAAAAGTAAAAAAAACAAACAGTACATGCTCACCTGCGCGTCCCCCAGCGTCTGCTTCCTGACACTGACTGAGCTCCGGCCCTAACAGCAGAGCGGTGACGTCACCGCTGTGCTTTCACTTTCACTTTAGGGCCGGCGCTCAGTAAGTGTCAGGAAGCAGACGCTGGGGGACGCGCAGGTGAGCATGTACTGTTTGTTTTTTTTACTTTTACGCTGGTAACCAGGGTAAACATCGGGTTACTAAGCGCGGCCCTGCGCTTGGTAACCCGATGTTTACCCTGGTTACCAGTGTAAAATATCGCTGGTATCGTTGCTTTTGCTTTCAAACACAACGATACACGGCGATCGGACGACCAAATAAAGTTCTGGACTTTATTCAGCGACCAGCGACATCACAGCAGGATCCTGATCGCTGCTGCGTGTCAAACTAAACGATATCGCTAGCCAGGACGCTGCAACGTCACGGATCGCTAGCGATATCGTTACAAAGTCGTTTCGTGTGAAGGTACCTTAACTGTGAATAAGTTATTTGCTTAGAGGGTGGCAACAGCCCCCTTCGACACTCCCTACCAGGTGTCAACACAAATTGTATTATTTGTTCTTTTGACCAGTGTGTATTTGAGTGATTTACATATAATTTATGTTTTTAAAGTTGTTTTTTGTACACTTGAATAAAGTATTTAATTATATGTCTCTTTTGGTTATCTCCGACATAGCATGTTCTTTCCTTCTATATACTCCTTCAATTGGACCACATCGTCTTGAAGCCTCGTGAGGATTTACTGCTTTATGTGGTGTTTTGTGCCTACTCATAGAACAACATAGCAAGGTGAAAGCAATATCTCATCGCTTTGGAATGTTTTTTATTCCATTTTATTTTCTTATACTTCACTTAGCACCCTCTCTCCAGCAAGTCATTTGCACCATTTCATCTATTAAATGTATTTATTATATTGTCATGGCAATCTTTTGCATAGATAAGTATGTACCTTGTACTTCGTTGTAGTCAGGGTCTAATGTTGCAGACACCTACCTTCTTCCAATGTCTAGCTTTATTCTTACATAATCTAGTTCTCATTGTATTCTGCTATCTTCTGTTGAACTCTGGTAAAGAATTAGATTTTCATCTACTGTTTTGCACTTATAAAAGTATTTCAGTATCAATAAATCTCACCAGAAAACTTCACACTTGCCTCTTATATGGAGCTCACACTATCTGATGCTTCTGGATTGAAATATTAGTTAAGTACTTACACAGCAAGTTAAGTTCTTGTGGTATCCCAAAGTAGGGTACCACAAAAAGTTCACAGTTGTCTTTTATCACAAATGGTTTTATATGACCTTTATTGCACTATTTATATGCGAAACATAGACTCATGTTTGCACTAATATGCTCAGTATAATACTGGGTTAACAATATGTTAAACTGGTAAAGTGAGAGGGTGTTTGCAAGGAAATTTCTTAAAACAAAATATATCTGACCACATCAGCTCGCTACATGTACAGCTGCACCCGTAAGAGGATGGAGTCAGAGTGTGTGTGAAGTTATTTTGTAAGGAACTGACAAAAAAGTGTGTGAGGGGAGATGCCCGGCAGACATGTTGTGATGGTATGGAGGTAAGGAGATAAGAGATGTACCTGGACCTCATTATCCTCTGCAAACATAGAGTCTAAAGAAGCCGAGGAAACAGGAAGGAGAGAGTCCATAACTCCCCTTTATAGAGCACTAGTGATGAGTAGTGTTGAGCATTCCGATACCGCAAGTATCGGGTATCGGCCGATACTTGCGGGTATCGGAATTCCGATACCGAGATCCGATACTTTTGTGGTATCGGGTATCGGTATCGAAACAACATTAATGTAAAAATGTGTAAAAGAGAGAATTAAAATAAAAAATATTGCTATACTTACCTCTCCGACGCAGCCTGCACCTTACCGAGGGAAGCGGCAGCGTTCTTTGTTTAAAATTCGCGCTTTTCTTTCCTTATGTGAAGTCCCGGCTTGTGATTGGTTGCGTGCCGCCCATGTGACCGCAACGCAACCAATCACAGCAAGCCGTGACGTAATTTCAGGTCATTCAGTATTTTAAAATTACGCTCCGGCTATGTGATTGGTTGCGTCGCAGTCACATGGGCGACGCAACCAATCACAGCAAGCCGTGACGTAATTTCAGGTCATTCAGTATTTTAAAATTACGTCCCGGCTTTGTGATTGGTTGCGTCGCAGTCACATGGACGACGCAACCAATCACAAGCCGTGACGTCACGGGAGGCTGGACACCCGCGCATTTTAAAATGCGCGCGTGTCCAGCCTCCCGTGACGTCCCGGCTTGTGATTGGTTGCGTCGCTGTCAACCAATCACAAGCCGGGAGGCTGGACACGCGCGCATTTTAAAATGGCTTCCCGGCTTGTGATTGGTTGACAGCGACGCAACCAATCACAAGCCGGGACGTCACGGGAGGCTGGACTCGCGCGAATTTTAAAATGCGCGCGTGTCCAGCCTCCCGGCTTGTGATTGGTTGACAGCGACGCAACCAATCACAAGCCGGGACGTCACGGGAGGCTGGACTCCCGTGACGTCACGGCTTGTGATTGGTTGCGTCGCCCATGTGACTACGACGCATCCAATCACAAAGCCGGGACGTAATTTTAAAATCCTTAAGGACCTGAAATTACGTCACGGCTTGCTGTGATTGGTTGCGTCGCCCATGTGACTGCGACGCAACCAATCACAAAGCCGGAGCGTAATTTTAAAATACTGAATGACCTGAAATTACGTCACGGCTTGCTGTGATTGGTTGCGTTGCGGTCACATGGGCGGCACGCAACCAATCACAAGCCGGGACTTCACGTAAGGAAAGAAAAGCGCGAATTTTAAGCAAACAACGCTGCCGGTTCCCTCGGAGAGGTGAGTATAGCAATATTTTTTATTTTAATTCTTTATTTTACACATTAATATGGTTCCCAGGGCCTGAAGGAGAGTTTCCTCTCCTTCAGACCCTGGGAACCATCAGGAATACCGTCCGATACTTGAGTCCCATTGACTTGTATTGGTATCGGGTATCGGTATCGGATTGGATCCGATACTTTGCCGGTATCGGCCGATACTTTCCGATACCGATACTTTCAAGTATCGGACGGTATCGCTCAACACTAGTGATGAGCGATTATACTCGTTACTCGAGATTTCCCGAGCACGCTTGGGTGTCCTCCGGGTATTTTTTAGTGCTCGGAGATTTAGTTTTCATCACCTCAGCTGAATGATTTACAGCTATTAGCCAGGCTAAGTACATGTGGGGGTTGCCTTGTTGCTAGGGAATCCCCACATGTAATCAAGCTGGCTAATAGCTGTAAATCATTCAGCTGAGGCAAAGAAAACTAAATCTCTGAGCACTAAAAATACTCGGAGGACACCCAAGTGTGCTCGGGACATCTTGAGTAACGAGTATATTCGCTCATCACTACAGAGCACCAAAATCTCAGCTGCAGTCAGCATGGACAATTATCATACAACTGAGGAATCTGTACACTGCTATGTCGGCCACTGCTATAGCAGAGAGGTATCTACTGCACAACACAAGATATTTCATACTTATATGACAAAGCCTGAACTATTACTATGGGCATATAGGCAATAGACTGCTGAAAAAGTGATACCTGTACAACTCATATCAGATGCCTTGTTGTTATGAAAACTTTTCTCAGTGTATATAATTGACATTTTTCAGGCTATAGAGAGGATATTGCCTGGAAGATAACTCTGCCTCCAGAGATAATTTGACATGAAGGGGAGTTACCAATGTAACTTCCTTCATGTAACATTTACCAATTTAATATGTAATGGTTACCAGTGTGATATGTAATGGTTACCAGTAGGGTTGAGCGAAACGGGTCGTTCATTTTCAAAAGTCGCCGAATTTTGGCAAAGTCGGCGTCTCATGAAACCGAGCCGATCCCAGCGTTGCATCGGCCATGCGGTACGCGACTTTCGCGCCAAAGTCGCGTTTCAATGACGCGAAAAGCGCCATTTCTCAGCCAATGAAGGTGAACGCAGAGTGTGGGCAGCGTGATTACATAGGTCCTGGTCCTCACCATCTTAGAGAAGGGCATTGCAGTGATTGGCTTGCTGTCTGCGGCGTCACAGGGGCTATAAAGGGGCGTTCCCGCCGACCGCCATCTCACTGCTACTGCTCTGAGCTTAGGGAGAGGTTGCTGTCGCTTCATTAGAAGCAGGGAGAGCGTTAGGCAGGGTCCATTAACCACCAAACCGCTTGTGCTGTAGCGATTTCCACTGTCCAACACCACCTTCGGTGTGCAGGGACAGTGGAAGCTACATTTTTTTTTTTCTCTCAGCGCTGTAGCTCATTGGGCTGCCCTAGAAGGCTCCCTGATAGCTGTATTGCTGTGTGTACGCCACTGTGCAAACCAACTGCTTTTTTCAAAGCACATATCCTCTTGTTCCTTCCTTTCTGCACAGCTATCTTTTTTGTTTGTCCACACTTTTTATTTAATTTGTGCATCAGTCCACTCCTTATTGCTGCCTGCCATACCTGGCTGAGATTACTGCAGGGAGATAGTAATTGTAGGACAGTTTTTTTTTTTGTTTTTTTTTGTGGGAGATTAAGATTGGCATTTCTGCTAGAGTGCCATCCCTGTGTGTGCCATCTCTCACTCAGTGGGCCATAGAAAGCCTATTAATTTTTTTGCTTGATTTGGGTTCTAAAATCTACCTGAAAAAAAATCACTACATCAATCAGTGGGAGATTAATATTGCCCTTTCTGCTTGTGTGCCACTCCTGACTCCTGTGTGTGCCATCTCTCACTCAGTGGGCCATAGAAAGCCTATTAATTTTTTTGCTTGATTTGGGTTCTAAAATCTACCTGAAAAAAAATCACTACATCAATCAGTGGGAGAAAAATATTGGCCTCAGTCAGGGCTTGTGTGCCACTCCTGACTCCTGTGTGTGCCATCTCTCACTCAGTGGGCCATAGAAGGCCTATTAATTTTTTTGCTTGATTTGGGTTCTAAAATCTACCTGAAAAAAAACACTACATCAATCAGTGGGAGAAAAATATTGGCCTCAGTCAGGGCTTGTGTGCCACTCCTGACTCCTGTGTGTGCCGTCTCTCACTCAGTGGGCCATAGAAAGCCTATTAATTTTTTTGCTTGATTTGGGTTCTAAAATCTACCTGAAAAAAAATCACTACATCAATCAGTGGGAGAAAAATATTGGCCTCAGTCAGGGCTTGTGTGCCACTCCTGACTCCTGTGTGTGCCGTCTCTCACTCAGTGGGCCATAGAAAGCCTATTAATTTTTTTGCTTGATTTGGGTTCTAAAATCTACCTGAAAAAAAATCACTACATCAATCAGTGGGAGAAAAACATTGGCCTCAGTCAGGGCTTGTGTGCCACTCCTGACTCCTGTGTGTGCCATCTCTCACTCAGTGGGCCATAGAAAGCCTATTAATTTTTTTGCTTGATTTGGGTTCTAAAATCTACCTGAAAAAAAAACACTACATCAATCAGTGGGAGAAAAATATTGGCCTCAGTCAGGGCTTGTGTGCCACTCCTGACTCCTGTGTGTGCCGTCTCTCACTCAGTGGGCCATAGAAAGCCTATTAATTTTTTTGCTTGATTTGGGTTCTAAAATCTACCTGAAAAAAAAACACTACATCAATCAGTGGGAGAAAAATATTGGCCTCAGTCAGGGCTTGTGTGCCACTCCTGACTCCTGTGTGTGCCATCTCTCACTCAGTGGGCCATAGAAAGCCTATTAATTTTTTTGCTTGATTTGGGTTCTAAAATCTACCTGAAAAAAATATCACTACATCAATCAGTGGGAGAAAAATATTGGCCTCAGTCAGGGCTTGTGTGCCACTCCTGACTCCTGTGTGTGCCATCTCTCACTCAGTGGGCCATAGAAAGCCTATTAATTTTTTTGCTTGATTTGGGTTCTAAAATCTACCTGAAAAAAAATCACTACATCAATCAGTGGGAGACTAATATTGCCCTTTCTGCTTGTGTGCCACTCCTGACTCCTGTGTGTGCCATCTCTCACTCAGTGGGCCATAGAAAGCCTATTTATTTTTTATTATTTTGTTTCTAAAGTCTCCCTGAAAAAGAAAAAAAAAATAAAACAGTGGGAGATTAATATTGCCCTTTCTGCTTGTGTGCCACTCCTGACTCCTGTGTGTGCCATCTCTCACTCAGTGGGCCATAGAAAGCCTATTTATTTTTTATTATTTGGTTTCTAAAGTCTCCCTGAAAAAGAAAAAAAAAAGAAAACCGTGAGAGATTAATATTGACATTTGTGCTTGAGTGACAGTCCTGCGTGTGTGGCATCTCTGTGATTTGGTGCCACAGAAAACAGAGTGTGTAACATTGTGCCTGATTTTCCTTGTGGTCTCACCAACCTGTTAAGGGATATTGAAATCATACTGAAGTTATAGGTCACCGTGTAAGTTGTTTGACAGCAACAAATAAAGTTACTTTGGTTAAGTTTTTAAAACAATGAGGAAGTCCGGTGCAAGAGGTCGTCGTGTCCGTGGGCGTTCATTGTCAGCTGGTAATGATGGTAGTGGTAGTGGAGCATCAGGTGGTCGTGGGGATAAAAATATTCCACCTAAGTCTGGAGCTGTGGAGCCAGTTTCGTCGTCTGGCTCCACAAGGCCTCGAACGCTCTCTTTTCTGGGAGTACGAAAACCGCTTTTAAAGGCGGAGCAGCAACAGCAAGTTTTGGCTTACATTGCAGACTCAGCCTCTAGCTCTTTTACCTCCTCTTCTGAAACTGGTAAATGTAAAAGCAGCACGTCGCTTGTGGATGTTCACGGTCAGGGACAAGTCGCTTCCTTGTCCTCTTCAGCAAAAACTACAACAAGAGAGAAGGATGCAGCAGGCGACACAACGGGTTACTCCATGGAGCTCTTTACACATACCGTCCCTGGCTTAGAAAGTGAAACACTTAACAGGCCATGCCCATTACAAGTAGATTCTGACATGGAGTGCACTGATGCACAGCCACAGCCAGAGTACTATGCTGATCCTTTGACTCAGACCACCACATTGCCCTCTCAGGGTACTGATCCACAATCAGACCCTGATGAGACTATGTTGCCCCGCCACGAACGCTATACCACCGACCGACACAGTGACACAGACGAAGTTGCACACGAGCTCGAAGAGGAGGTAATAGATGACCCAGTTGTTGACCCCGATTGGCAGCCATTGGGGGAACAGGGTGCAGGCGGCAGTAGTTCAGAAGTGGAGGTGGAGGAGGGGCCGCAGCAGGCATCAACATCGCAACAGGTTCCATCTGCCGGGCACGTATCTGGCCCAAAACGCGTGTCAAAGCCAAAACCTGTTGGAGGACAGCATGGCCATCCGGTTAAAGCTCAGTCTGCAATCCCTGAAAAGGGATCCGATGCTAGGAAGAGTGCAGTCTGGCATTTTTTTAAACAACATCCAATTGATCAGCGCAAAGTCATCTGTCAAAAATGTTCAACTAGCTTAAGCAGAGGTCAGAATCTGAAAAGTCTCAATACTAGTTGCATGCATAGACACTTAACCACCATGCATTTTCAAGCCTGGACTAACTACCAAATGTCCCTTAAGGTTGTAGCACCCTCGGCCAATGAAGCTAGTCAGCAACGCAACATCCCTTCCATCACTGTAAGGCCACCATTTTCCGCACCACCGGCAGTATCTGTGCAGGTTTCTTTGCCATCCAAAAGCAGTCAGGGTCAGGGAATCACCAGTTTTGTAGGAGGAAATATTGCATCTAGGGCACCGGCGGAAACAATACCGTCTCCAACCGTCTCTCAGTCTGCCATGTCCACCGACACACCCGAAATTTCCACGATCTCCAGCTCTCCAGTCCAGCTCACACTACATGAGACTCTGGTTAGAAAAAGGAAGTACTTATCCTCGCATCCGCGTACACAGGGTTTTAACGCCCACATAGCTAGACTAATCTCGTTAGAGATGATGCCCTACCGGTTAGTTGAAAGCGAAGCTTTCAAAGCCCTGATGTAGTACGCTGAACCACAATACGAGCTACCCAGTCGACACTTTTTTTCCAGAAAAGCCATCCCAGCCCTGCACCAGCATGTTAAACAGCGCATCGTCCATGCACTCAGGCAATCTGTGAGTACAAAGGTGCACCTGACTACAGATGCATGGACCAGTAGGCATGGCCAGGGACGTTATGTGTCCATCACGGCACACTGGGTGAATGTGGTGGATGCAGGGTCCACAGGGGACATCAATTTCGGGACAGTTGTGCCTAGCCCACGGTCTAGGAAACAGTTGGCTGTAGGCATTCGCACCCCCTCCTCCTCCTCCTCGTCCTCCTGCAGAAGCTACAGCTCTTCCACAGACCGCAGTCGGCCAACCACTCCATCGGCAGATGACACTGTTGCACACCAGTGGTCCCATTATGGGCCAGCTACTGGCAAGCGTCAGCAGGCTGTATTGGCTATGAAGTGTTTGGGCGACAACAGACACACCGCGGAAGTTCTGTCCGAGTTCTTGCAACAAGAAACGCAGTCGTGGCTGGGCACAGTAGATCTTGAGGCAGGCAAGGTAGTGAGTGATAACGGAAGGAATTTCATGGCTGCCATCTCCCTTTCCCAACTGAAACACATTCCTTGCCTTGCTCACACCTTAAACCTGGTGGTGCAGTGCTTATTGAAAACTTATCCTGGGTTCTCCGACCTGCTCCTCAAAGTGCGTGGACTTTGCTCACATATCCGACGTTCGCCTGTACACTCCAGCCGTATGCAGACCTATCAGCGGTCTTTGAACCTTCCCCAGCATCGCCTAATCATAGACGTTGCAACAAGGTGGAACTCAACACTGCACATGCTTCAGAGACTATGCCAACAGAGGCGGGCTGTTATGTTTTTGTGGGAGGATACACATACATGGGCAGGCAGTAGGATGGCAGACATGGAGTTGTCTGGTGTGCAGTGGTCGAAGATACAAGACATGTGTCAAGTCCTTCAGTGTTTTGAGGAATGCACACGGCTGGTTAGTGCAGACAATGCCATAATAAGCATGAGCATCCCCCTAATGTGTCTGCTGATGCAAAGTTTGACGCACATAAAGGATCATGTAAAATAACTTGGCACACACGTGATCTGATGCTTGGTGTGATTTAATAAGAAGAGAGTACTCTCTTCTTATTAAATCACACCAAGCATCAGATCACGTGTGTGCCAAGTTATTTTACAAGATTATATGGTTTGGGCACCTACTTGCGCACCACCCTTAAATAGTAGTGCCTACGGTCAATTTCGCACATAAAGGATCAGGCGTCTGCACCAGAGGAAGAGGAAAGCCTTGATGACAGTCAGCCACTGTCTGGTCAGGGCAGTGTACAGGACGAGTTAGCGGGCGAAGAGGAGGTGGAGGACGAGGAGGATGATGGGGATGAGTATATTTTTAATGAGGAAGCTTTCCCGGGGGCACTGGAAATTGGTTGCGTGGCAAGGCCGGGTTCTGGTTTTTTGAGGGACACAAGGGAAGTAGATTTGCCTGAAACTGCCCCTCAACCAATCACAACCGGAGATTTGACAACTGGAACTTTGGCCCACATGGCGGATTATGCCTTACGTATCCTAAAAAGGGACACACGCATTACGAAAATGATGAACGATGACGATTACTGGTTGGCCTGCCTCCTTGATCCACGCTATAAAGGCAAATTGCAAAATATTATGCCACATGAGAACTTGGAACTAATATTAGCAACCAAACAATCAACTCTTGTTGACCGTTTGCTTCAGGCATTCCCAGCACACAGCGCACGTGATCGTTCTCACACGAGCTCCAGGGGCCAGCAGACTAGGAGTGTTAGGGGTGCACACATCAGAAGTGGCGTTGGACAGAGGGGTATTCTGACCAGGTTGTGGAGTGATTTTGCTATGACCGCAGACAGGACAGGTACTGCTGCATCAATTGAAAGTGACAGGCGACAACATTTGTCCAGTATGGTTACTAACTATTTTTCATCCCTTATCGATGTTATCCCTCAACCGTCATTCCCATTTGATTACTGGGCATCAAAATTAGACACCTGGCCAGAATTGGCAGAATATGCATTGCAGGAGCTTGCTTGCCCGGCAGCAAGTGTCCTATCAGAAAGAGTATTCAGTGCTGCAGGTTCAATATTAACCGAAAAAAGGACTCGTCTGGCTACCCAAAATGTTGACGATCTAACATTCATTAAAATGAACCACAACTGGATTTCGAAATCTTTTGCCCCACCTTGCCCGGCCGACACCTAGCTTTCCTATGAAAAGCTCTTGCCTGTGGACTACTGTGAATTACTTTTCTAATGTCTAATTTTCTGCAGCTGATTGTCCAGCATACGACATGTTTACACCTCCCTAAATGGCCAAACTCCCCACACGGGGCCGTGGTATCGCGACTTGGCGCAAGCACCCGTTAGACTGCTGTTTGTCTGAAGAGGTGGGTGTGCTTGCTTTTGGTCGACGGCATTGCTACTGGGTCCCTCATAGTACAATAAAGTGTCTCTGGCGGTGGTGGTGCGCACCCAACGTCAGACACACTGTTGTAACATGAGGGGCCCTGGGCCTGTACCGCCGGCCACAAGAGAGTTCACCCACCCCCAGGTCAAACATTGCTCTACCACTTCCACAGTTATCTCTCACACTTCCACCAATGTTTAGTCTATGCGCTGACATCCTTCCATACCTGCCACTGACAATACCATTGTGTTGACATGTATGATGGTACTTAACATAGTCAGGGGCAGTGTCCTCTATTTACCACAGTAAATACTTTGCGCTAAATTAGTAGGTCTGAAACAACGCAGAGGATCCCACCCCTGAACCTAATGATTGCACCCTTTAGTGTTTTTGTTTTTTTTTAATGCGAGACATTCACATTTAATTGTTGTTTTTGACTACTAACTGGCAGACACTCATTACAATCGGCCTCCGTTGACCAGACCACTGCTGCCCGTGTACCCCTGGAAACAATTATAAAGTGCCTACAGCCAGCCCATTTTATTATGTTAGGCCTTCGAAGCCTGTCTGTGGTCCCTCCTTCCACTAGGCCTCCACTGACCAGACCACTGCTGCCCGTGTACCCCTGGAACCAATTATAAAGTGCCTACAGCCAGCCCATTTTATTGTGTTAGGCCTTCGAAGCCTGTCTGCGGTCTCTCCTTCCACTAGGCCTCCACTGACCAGACCACTGCTGCCCGTGTACCCCTGGAACCAATTATAAAGTGCCTACAGCCAGCCCATTTTATTGTGTTAGGCCTTCGAAGCCTGTCTGCAGTCCCTCCTTCCACTAGGCCTCCACTGACCAGACCACTGCTGCCCGTGTACCCTTGGAAACAATTATAAAGTGCCTACAGCCAGCCCATTTTATTATGTTAGGCCTTCGAAGCCTGTCTGTGGTCCCTCCTTCCACTAGGCCTCCACTGACCAGACCACTGCTGCCCATGTATCCTTGGAAACAATTATAAAGTGCCTACAGCCAGCCCATTTTATTATGTTAGGCCTTCGAAGCTTGTCTGTGGTCCCTCCTTCCACTAGGCCTCCACTGACCAGACCACTGCTGCCCGTGTACCCCTGGAACCAATTATAAAGTGCCTACAGCCAGCCCATTTTATTGTGTTAGGCCTTCGAAGCCTGTCTGCGGTCTCTCCTTCCACTAGGCCTCCACTGACCAGACCACTGCTGCCCGTGTACCCCTGGAACCAATTATAAAGTGCCTACAGCCAGCCCATTTTATTGTGTTAGGCCTTCGAAGCCTGTCTGCGGTCCCTCCTTCCACTAGGCCTCCACTGACCAGACCACTGCTGCCCGTGTACCCCTGGAACCAATTATAAAGTGCCTACAGCCAGCCCATTTTATTGTGTTAGGCCTTCAAAGCCTGTCTGCGGTCCCTCCTTCCACTAGGCCTCCACTGACCAGACCACTGCTGCCCGTGTACCCCTGGAACCTATTTTACAGTGCCTACAGCCAGCCCATTTTATTATGTTAGGCCTTCGAAGCCTGTCTGCGGTCCCTCCTTCCACTAGGCCTCCACTGACCAGACCACTGCTGCCCGTGTACCCCTGGAACCTATTTTACAGTGCCTACAGCCAGCCCATTTTATTATGTTAGGCCTTCGAAGCCTGTCTGCGGTCCCTCCTTCCACTAGGCCTCCACTGACCAGACCACTGCTGCCCGTGTACCCTTGGAAACAATTATAAAGTGCCTACAGCCAGCCCATTTTATTGTATTAGGCCTTCGAAGCCTGTCTGCGGTCCCTCCTTCCACTAGGCCTCCACTGACCAGACCACTGCTGCCCGTGTACCCCTGGAACCTATTTTACAGTGCCTACAGCCAGCCCATTTTATTATGTTAGGCCTTCGAAGCCTGTCTGCGGTCCCTCCTTCCACTAGGCCTCCACTGACCAGACCACTGCTGCCCATGTACCCTTGGAAACAATTATAAAGTGCCTACAGCCAGCCCATTTTATTGTGTTAGGCCTTCGAAGCCTGTCTGCGGTCCCTCCTTCCACTAGGCCTCCACTGACCAGACCACTGCTGCCCGTGTACCCCTGGAACCTATTTTACAGTGCCTACAGCCAGCCCATTTTATTATGTTAGGCCTTCGAAGCCTGTCTGCGGTCCCTCCTTCCACTAGGCCTCCACTGACCAGACCACTGCTGCCCGTGTACCCCTGCTGGAACCAATTATAAAGTGCCTACAGCCAGCCCATTTTATAATGTTAGGCCTTCGAAGCCTGTCTGCGGTCCCTCCTTCCACTAGGCCTCCACTGACCAGACCACTGCTGCCCGTGTACCCCTGGAACCTAATTTACAGTGCATAGAGCCTATTTTTATTTTTTTTTTAATATTAATAAAGCCATGATGGAATACGCTGTACCACGCTATGAGCTACCCAGTTGACAATTCTTTTGCGAGAAAAGCCATCCCACCCCTCCACCAGCATGTTAACCCCTTCACCCCCGGAGCTTTTTCCGTTTTTCCGTTTTCGTTTTTCGCTCCCCTCCTTCCCAGAGCCATAACTTTTTTATTTTTCCGTCAATTTGGCCATGTGAGGGCTTATTTTTTGCGGGACGAGTTGTACTTTTGAACGACATCATTGGTTTTAGCATGTCGTGTACTAGAAAACGGGAAAAAAATTCCAAGTGCAGTGAAATTGCAAAAAAAGTGCAATCCCACACTTGTTTTTTGCTTGCCTATTTTGCTAGGTTCACTAAATGCTAAAACTGACCTGCCATTATGATTCTCCAGGTCACTACGAGTTCATAGACACCTAACATGACTAGGTTATTTTTCACCTAAGTGGTGAAAAAAAATTCCAAACTTTGCAAAAAACAAAACAAAACAAAATTGCGCCATTTTCCGATACTCGTAGCGTCTCCATTTTTCGTGATCTGGGGTCAGGTGAGGGCTTATTTTTTGCGTGCCGAGCTGGCATTTTTAATGATAGCATTTTGGTGTAGATACGTTCTTTTGATCGCCCGTTATTGCATTTTAATGCAATGTCGTGGCGACCAAAAAAACGTAAATCTGGCGTTTCGAATTTTTTTCTCATTACGCCATTTAGCGATCAGGTTAATGCTTTTTTTTAATTGATAGATCGGGCGATTCTGAACGCGGCGATACCAAATATGTGTAGGTTTTTGGTTTTTTTTATTGATTTATTTTGATTGGGGCGAAAGGGGGGTGATTTAAACTTTTATGTTTTTTTTATTTTTTTCACATTTTTAAAAACTTTTTTTTTTTACTTTTGCCATGCTTCTATAGCCTCCATGGGAGGCTAGAAGCAGGCACAGCCCGATCGGCTCTGCTACATAACAGCGATCATCAGATCGCTGTTATGTAGCTAAAATGCAGGTGTGCTGTGAGCGCCGACCACAGGGGGGCGCTCACAGCCACCGGCAATCAGTAACCATAGAGGTCTCAAGGACCTCTATGGTTACAATGGAGGAGCATCGCCGACCCCCGATCATGTGACAGGGGTCGGCGATGCGCTCATATCCGGCCGCACGGCCGGATGCGGTAGTTAAATGCCGCTGTCTGCGCTTGACAGCGGCATTTAACTAGTTAATAGCGGCGGGTGATCGCGATTTCACCCGCCGCTATTGCGCGCACATGTCAGCTGTAAAAAACAGCTGACATGTCGCGACTTTGATGTGCGCTCACCGCCGGAGCGCACATCAAAGCGGGGGTCCCGACATGTGACGTACTATACCGTCACATGTCGGGAAGGGGTTAAAGACCGCATTGTCCTTGCATTCTGTCAATCTGTGAGTCCAAAGGTACACCTGACAACAGACACATGGACCTGTAGGCATGACCACGGAAAGTTACGTGTCCTTTGTGGCGCAATGGGTTAATGTATTGGATGCATGGTCCACACAGGGGACAGCCTGCTAAGTCTGTCTGCAGTCCCTAATTCAAGTTGTCCTCAACTGAATACAGCTGAGCTTCTACCTTCTGGCTCTGATTAACTGCTGTTTTTTAAAAAATTGGTGGTTCCGGCCTACTAACGGTGTCTGCCCCTCCCTGGTGTTGTCCTCAACTGAATAAAGCTGAGCTTCTACCTTCTGGCTCTGATTAACTGCTGTTTTTTTTAAAATTGGTGGTTCCGGCCTACTAACGGTGTCTGCCCCTCCCTGGTGTTGCCCTCAACTGAATAAAGCTGAGCTTCTACCTTCTGGCTCTGATTAACTGCTGTTTTTTTAAAAATTGGTGGTTCCGGCCTACTAACGGTGTCTGCCCCTCCCTGGTGTTGCCCTCAACTGAATAAAGCTGAGCTTCTACCTTCTGGCTCTGATTAACTGCTGTTTTTTTAAAAATTGGTGGTTCCGGCCTACTAACGGTGTCTGCCCCTGCCTGGTGTTGTCCTCAACTGAATAAAGCTGAGCTTCTACCTTCTGGCTTTCGGCCTATACTATCAGATATTAAACTGCATTTGGCCTACTAGTGTGGTTGGGCCCTTGAAACAGTGTCTGCTGCTCTTGGGTTTGCTGCTCCACTGAACAAAGCAATGCCGCCTGTTTAGTCCTGTTACCAATTTTGAACTGCATTTAGCCTACTTTATTCTTTGGCCCTATATCTGTTTCCTCTTCATCCTGCCCATTGCCCAGCCACTGCTAGATGAGTCTGCTGGTACATTGACCTAGACCACTACATTCCCCTTGCACTCTACACAGCCAGAATCTGACCCTGCTGAAAGTAAGGTTCCCCTTCCCGCATGTTATACCACCTTACACAGGGACAAAGAGGAAGGTGCAGATGAAAGTGCAGGTTCCTTCATCAGGTGGGGGGGGCATACTCGTTGGCGACGTCACTGGCACAGGGCCCCTCAGAGTATGCAAAAGTGTCGCTGCTGGTGGGAGGCGCCCCCGCCATGCAAACACACCGCCGTACTTTGAGGGGCCCTGTGCCAGTGCCAATGCGAACGAGTGGGCCCCCCCTGCTTGCTCAGGATCACAGCACTTGCAACGTTGAAATACTTACCTCTCCCTGCTCCACCGCCGTGACGTAGTCCGCGTTTCCTGGGCCCACGAAAAACTTGAGCCAGCCCTACTCCCCCCACAACTTTTGCCAAATGACCCCCAATTTCCAATGCCCAACTATTATTATAAAGTTAATTAAGATTGACAAGCTTCAGAAACAAGAATGGATGTTTTTGGCATTAAAATGGGCACTGTAGGTGTTTTCCTGGCCTCCACTCACTGCCGACTATGCTTCCCCATTGACTTGCATTGGGTTTCGTGTTTCGGTCGATCCCCGACTTTTAGCGATAATCGGCCGACTGCACTCGACTCGACTCTGGACAAAGTTGGGTTTCACAAAACCCGACTCGATCTTAAAAAAATGAAAGTCGCTCAACCCTAGTTACCAGTATTACAAGTGTGCTGTGTAATGGCCGCTCTCTGCTTTCCTGATCTTACTGCAGAGCTGTGTGTGATTATACCTGACACATCTGCGGGTTCCGCTCAGCTTCAGCTCACAGGCAGAAAGGCTGTAATATTGTTACAATACAGCAGAGCTCAGAGAGCTGCAAAAAATGTGTTTGCAAGAAGACAAATTTAATTTCTCCTGTTCTGTGTTAGTTACTAGAGTTGAGCGACTTTTACTTTTTTAGGATCGAGTCGGGTTTCGCGAAACCCGACTTTGTCAAAAGTCGGGTTGGGTGAAATCGGCCGATTATTGCGAAAAGTCAGGGGCCGACTGAAACACGAAACCCAATGCAAGTCAATGGGGAATCAAAGTCGGCAGTGAGTGGAGGACAGGAAAACACCTACAGTGCCCATTTTAATGCCAAAAACATCAATTCTTATTACTGAAACTTGTCAATCTTAATTTACTTTATAATAGTTAGGCATTGAAAACTGGGGGTCATTTGGCTAAAGTTGTGGGGGGGTAGGGCTGGCTCAAGATTTTCGTGGGCCCAGGAAATACGTCACGGCGGTGGAGTAGGGAGAGGTAAGTATTTCAACTTTGGAAGTGCTGTGATCCTGAGCAAGCAGTGGAGACCCACTCGTTGGCATTGGCACTGGCACAGGGCCCCTCAAAGTACGGCGGTGTGTTTGACGGCGGGGGCGCCTCCCACCGGCAGAGACACTTTTGCATACTATGAGGGGCCCTGTGCCAGTGACGTCGCCAACGAGTATGCCCCCCCACCTGATGAAGGAACCTGCACTTTGATCTGCACCTTCCTCTTTGTCCCCGTGTAAGGTGGTATAGTATGCGGGAAGGGGAACCTGACTTTCAGCAGGGTCAGATTCTGGCTGTATAGAGTGCAAGGGGAATGTAGTGGTCTGGGTCAATGTACCAGCAGACTCATCTAGCAGTGGTTGGGCAATGGGCAGGATGAGAAGGAAACACAGTTAATAGGCCCAAATAATAAAGTAGGCTAAATGCAGTTCAAATGTGGTAACAGGACTAAACAGGCGGCACTGCTTTGTTCAGTGGAGGAGAACAACAAGCAGCGGCAGACAACGTTAGTAGGCCCAACCAAACAAGTAGGCCAAATTAAGTTTAATATCCAAAACAGGATGAAAATTGAGGCTCAGCTTTGTTCAGTGGAGGAGAAAAGCAAGGAGCGGCAGACACCTTTAGTAGGTCCAACCAAACAAGTAGGCCAAATGCAGTTTAATATTTGATATAGGCTGAAAATTGAATCTCAGCTTTGTTCAGTGGAGGAGAAAAGCAATCAGCGGCAGACACTGTTAGTAGGCCCAACCAAACAAGTAGGCCAAATGCAGTTTAATATTCAAAACAGGAGTAAACAGGCGGCATAGCTTTGTGCAGTGGAGGACAACTGTAATGGGAGGCTAACACAGTTAGTAGGCCCCAAAAAGTAAGTAGGCTAAATGCAGTTCAAAATTGGTAACAGGAGTAAACAGGCGGCATACCTTTGTGCAGTGGAGGACAGCTGAAATGAGTGGCGCAGACACAGTTTGTAGGCCCACATTAAAAAAATTGGCTCCAAGCAGTTCAAAAATGGAAACAGGAGTAAACTGGCGGCATAGGTTTGTTCAGCGGAGGACGATTGTAATGAGTGGCGCAGACAGACTTAGTAGGCCTAAAATATAAAAGTAGGCTCAATGCAGTTTAAAATTGGTTACAGGGGTACACAGGCGGCATAGCTTTGTTCAGTGGAAGACAACTGTAAGGAGTGGCTGACACAGTTAGTAGGCCAAAATAATAAAATGAGGTAAATGTCTGCCAAAAAAAATGTCATTAATAAACAGGTGGCATAGCTAGGTACAGGGGTGGGCTCCTCTGCTGAGTAGCAGACAGTGGTAGTTGGCGCAAAGTATTAACTGGTCTAAATGGAGGCCAGGGCCCCTGTATATTTTAACTATCATCTATCATTTCAACAAATTGGTATTGGCAGTGCCATTGAAGGATTTAACAGCACAGACTAAACAGTGGTGGAGCCGGGAGAGGTAAGTTTTGCAAGTGGTAGAGCACTGTTCGAGCTGGGGGGAACACTCTCTCGTGGGCGGCGGTACTGGCACAGGGCCCATTATATTATGACGGTGTGTCTGACGTTGGTTGTGCACCACCACCGTCAGAGACACTTCATTGTACTATGAGGGACCCTGTGCCAGTGCCGTCGCCCAAGAGTGGGCACACCCACCTGTCCAGGCAAACGGCACTCGCAAGGGTGCTTGCGCTAGGTGGTGACCACGGCCCTGTGGGGGGAGTCAGCCCATTTAGGGAGGTAAAAAAATGGCCTATGGTGGACATTCAGCAGCTGCAAATGGAGGAATAGGAGCAGTCAGTAACAGGAGGCCAAAAGCAAGACATTTTTCAGGCAAGCTACGTGTCAGCAGGGGAAGGTGCGGCAAAATAATTTGAAATCCATGATTGGTTCATTTTAATGAAGGTTAGATCATCAACATTTTGGGTAGCCAGATGAGTCCTTTTTTCGGTCAGTATTGAACCAGCAGAACTGAAGACTCTTTCTGATAGCACACTAGCATCTGGGCAAGCAAGCTCCTGTAATGCATATTCTGCCAATTTAGGCCAGGTGTCTATTTTAGATGCCCAGTAATCAAAGGGGAATGACCTGTGAGGGAGAACATCGATAAGGGAGGAAAAATAGTTCGTAACCATACTGGACAAATGCTGTCTCCTGTCACTTTGAATTGATGCAGCAGTACCTGTCGTGTCTGCGGTCATTGCGAAATCACTCCACAACCTGATCATAAAACCCCTCCGTCCAACGCCACTTCTGATTTGTGCACCTCTAACACCTCTGCCATGTTGCCCCTTACAGCTCGTGTGAGAACCATCACCGCCGCTGTGTGCTGGGAATGCCTGAACAAAATGGTCTACAAGAGTTGCTTTTTTGGTAGCCAATATTTGCTCAAGGTTCTCATGTGGCATGATATTTTGTAATTTCCCTTCATATCGTGGATCCAGGAGGCAGGCCAACCAGTAATCGTCATCGGTCATCATTTTTATAATGTGGGGGTCCCTTTTTAGGATACGCAAGGCAAAATCAGCCATGTGGGCAAATGTTCCAGGTGTCAATTCACTGCTTGTGCTGGGTTGAGAAGCACTTTCTTGCAAATCAACATCACTTGTCTCCTGCAAAAACTCTGTACCTGACCTTGCAACGCCACCAGTTTCTATTGCCCCCTGGGAAGCATCCTCCCATAAATATTCATCCCCATCATCCTCCTCCTCCTCGTCTTCATCCACCACCTCGTCCAGGAGAGTTCCCAGAGCAGACAATGGCTGACTGTCATCAAGGCTTCCCTCATCCTCGGCTGCAGACGCCTGCTCCTTAATGTGCGTCAAACTTTGCATCAGCAGACGCATTAGTGGGATGCTCATGCTTATGATGGCGTTGTCTGCACTTACCAGCCATGTGCATTCCTCAAAACACTGAAGGACTTGACAGAGGTCTTGTAGCTTCGACAACTGCACACCTGACAACTCCATGTCTGCCATCAAACTGCCTGTACGTGTATCCTCCCACAAATACATTACAGCACGCCTCTGTTTGCACAGCCTCTGAAGCCTGTGCAGTGTGGAGTTCCACCTTGTTGCAACGTCGATTATTAGGCTGTGCTGGCAAGCTTCAGCGTTCGCTGATGGTTCTGCATACGGCTGGAGTGTATGGGCGACCGGCGAATGTGCAAGCAAAGTCTTCGCACCTTCAGGAGCAGGGCTGGTAACCCCGGATAACTTTTCAGGAAGCCCTGCACCACCAAGTTCAAGGTGTGAGCCAGGCAAGGTATGTGTTTCAGTTCTGAAAGGGCTATGGCAGCCATAAAATTCCTTCCATTATCACTAGGTAGTCACCTTGCCTGCCTCAAGATGTACACTGCCCAGCCATGACTGAGTTTCTTGCTGTAAGTACTCGGCCAGTACTTCCGCGGTGTGTCTGTTGTCGCCCAAACACTTCATTTCCAACACAGCCTGCTGATGCTTACCACTAGCTGTTTCATAATGTGACACCTCGTGTGCAACACTGGCTGCTGCGGATGGAGTGGTAGGGCGACTGCGCTCTGTGGACGAGCTTTCACATCTGGAGGAGAAGGAAGAGGAGGAGAAGGGGTGTCGAACGCCTACTGCCAACTGTTTCCTAGACCGTGGGCTAGGCAGAACTGTCCCACTATGGCTGTCCCCTGTGGACCCTGCATCCACCACATTAACCCAGTGAGCCATGATGGACATGTAATGTCCCTGGCCATGCCTACTGGTCCATGCATCTGTTGTGAGGTGCACCTTTCTACTGACTGATTGCCGGAGTGCATGGACAATGCGGTCTTTGACATGCTGGTGGAGGGCTGGGATGGCTTTTCTCGCAAAGAAGTGTCGACTGGGTAGGTCATAGCGTGGTACTGCATAGGCCATCAGGGCTTTGAAAGCTTTGCTTTCAACTAACCGGTAGGGCATCATCTCTAACGAGATTAGTCTAGCAATGTGGGCATTCAAACCCTGTGTACGCGGATGAGAGGACGAGTACTTCCTTTTCCTAATGAGAGTCTCTTGTAGGGTGAGCTGGACTGGAGAGCTGCATATGGTGGAACTAACGGTGGTGGCGGTGGTGGACATGGTGGATTGAGAGAGGGTTGGTGATGGTATTCTCGATGTTGGCCTACATACAGTGTTTCCTACCAATAACCTTGTGATTCCCTGACTGCTTTGGCCTTGCGACGATACCTCCACATTTGCTGCTGGTGGTGTCCTAACTGGTGGGCTTACAGTGAGGGAAGCAATGTAGTGTTGCTGACTACCTTCATTCTGAGCGGGTGCACCAACGGTACGGGACGTTCGGTAGTTGGTCCAGGCTTTCAAGTGCATGCTGGTTAAATGTCTATGCATGCACGTTGTATTTAAATTTTGGACATTCTTCCCTCTGCTAAAGGTCTTTGAGCATTTCATACAGATAAATTTGCACTGATCATTCGGATCTTGGTTAAAAAACTCCCACACTGCACTCTTCCTACTATCGAATACCTTTTCAGGCATTGCACGCTGTGCTACTTTAACCGGATGGCCACGCTGTCCTAAAAGTGTTTTGGGTTTTGTCAAACGTTTTTGGCCAGATACGGGCCTGCCAGATGAAAGTTGTTGCAATGTAGATGCCTGCTGCGGATTATCCTCCTCCGCTTCAGAGCTACTGCCAGTGGCACCCTGATCCCCCAATGGCTGCCAATCTGGGTCAACAACTGGGTCATCTATCACCTCCTCTTCAATGTCATGTGCACCTTCCCCTGTGTCACCGCGTAAGGTGCTATAGCGTTCTGGACGGGGCACCATAGTCTCATCAGGGTCACATTCTGGCTCAGTACACTGCGAGGGCAATGTAGTGATCTGAGTCAATGGAACAGCATAATAATCTAGCTGTGGCTGTGCATCTGTGCACTCAATGTCCAATTCTTCTTGTAATGGGCTGTTAACTATTTCCCTTTCTAACCCTGGCACGGTATGAGTAAAGAGCTCCATGGAGTAAACTGTAGTGTCGCCTGCTGCATCCTTCACTTTTGCTTTGGGTGAAGGACACAAGGAAGCAACTTGTTCCTGACCAGGAACATCCACTGACGACTCGCTGCTTTTTAATTTGGAACTTTCGGAAGAGGAGGCGAAAGAGCTAGAGGCTGAGTCAGCAAGGAAAGCCAAAACTTTTTCCTGCTGCTCCGGCTTTAAAAGCGGTTTTCCAACTCCCAGATAAGGGAGCCTTTGAGGCCTTATGTAGCCAGAAGATGACGCTGGCTCAACAACTCGAGCCATAGGTGCTATTTTGCTTTTCCCACTACCACCAGATGCTCCACCACCACCACCATCATTACCAGCTGGCAACGACCGCCCACGGCCTCTTCCACCAGACTTCCTCATTTTTGGGAAAATGTAACCAAACTAACAACCGCTATATGGTACTGTAAAACAAGGTAGAAGGTGTATATAAACTTGTTGGCAATTTAAATCTCCCTTTCTTTGGGGGGGAGACTGGAGCAAAAAACAAGCCCTGTGTATTACACTATACAATGTAAGTGGCAGAATGAGGCTGGAAGATATACGACAAACAGAACTGACATATATAAACTTGTTGGCAATTAAAATCTCCCTTTTTTTGGGGGGGAGACTGGAGCAAAAAACAGGCCCTGTGTATTACCCTATACAATGTAAGTGGCAGAACATGGCTGGCAGATATACGACAAACAGAACTGACGTAGATCCACTTAGTGGCAATTTAAATCTCCCTTTTTTTTGGGGGGGGAGACTGGAGCAAAAAACAGGCCCTGTGTATTACACTATACAATGTAAGTGGCAGAATGAGGCTGGAAGATATACGACAAACAGAACTGACGTATATAAACTTGTTGGCAATTAAAATCTCCCTTTTTTGGGGGAGAAGACTGGAGCAAAAAACAGACACTGTGTATTACCCTATACAATGTAAGTGGCAGAACGTGGCTGGAAGATATACGACAAACAGAACTGACGTATATGAACTTGTTTGGCAATTTAAATCTCCTTTTTCTGGGGGGAGACTGGAGCAAAAACAGGCCCTGTGTATTACACTATACAATGTAAGTGGCAGAACGTGGCTGGAAGATATACGACAAACAGAACCAATGTATATGAACTTGTTGGCAATTTAAATCTCCCTTTTTTGGGGGGGAGACTGGAGCAAAAAACAGGCCCTGTGTACTACACTACACAATGTAAGTGGCAGAACGTGGCTGGAAGATATATATATATATATATATATATATATATATATATATATATATATATATATATATATATATATATATATAAAAAGACTGTACTACAATTTCAATCTCCCTACAATGATCTCAGGACAAGTATGGCAGCCAGCAATAAAAAGGACTGCTGCACACAAAAGTGTGGACAAATAAACAATAGAACTGTGCAGAAAGGAGCAACAGGATTTTTGCTTTTAAAAAAGCAGTTGGTTTGCACAGCGGCGTACAAACAGCAATGCAGCTATCAGGGAGCCTTATAAGCTACAGAGCTGAAGCACAAAGATCTAGCCTCCACTGTCCCTGCAAAGAAAAGGTGGTGTTGGACAGTGGAAATCGCTACAGCACAAGCGGTTTGGGGGTTAATCTTTCCTCCCTAACTATATCCCTGCTTCTGACGAAGCTGCAGCAACCTCTCCCTATGCTCAGATCGGCAGAAGTAAGATGGCGGTCGGCGTGCACGCCCCTTTATAGCCCCTGTGACGCCGCAGAAAGCAAACCAATCACTGTCATGCCCTTCTCTAAGATGGTGGGGACCGAGACCTATGTCATCACGCTGCCCACACTCTGCGTCCTCCTTCATTGGCTGAGAAATGGCGCTGAACGCATCATATGAAACGCAACTTTGGCGCAAAGATCGCCGACCTCATGGCCGATCCCACACTAGGATCGGGTCGGGTTTCATGAAACCCGACTTTGCCGAAAGTCGGCGATTTTTGAATTTGTCCGATCCGTTTCGCTCAACCCTATTAGTTACTTGTCTAGCTGATAACTTTCCCTTTTATTTAAAATAAGCTCTGGGAGAAGAGTTATTTTCCAGTTACCATCCTCCCCCTAGCCTTGAAGAGATAATTTACATAAGGTGTTAAGGTACCTTCACACTAAACTATATCGCTAGCGATCCGTGACGTTGCAGCGTCCTGGCTAGCGATATCGTTGAGTTTGACAGGCAGCAGCGATCAGGATCCTGCTGTGATATCGCTGGTCGTTTAGGAAAGTTCAGAACTTTATTTGGTCGTCAGATCGGCGTGTATCGTTGTGTTTGACAGCAAAAGCAATGATGCCAGCAATGTTTTACAATGGTAACCAGGGTAAATATCGGGTTACTAAGCGCAGGGCCGCGCTTAGTAACCCGATGTTTACCCTGGTTACCATCGTAAAAGTAAAAAAAACAAACAGTACATACTCACCCTCTGATGTCCGTCACGTCCCTCGCCGTCCGCTTCCTGCACTGACTGAGCGCCGGCCGTAAAGTGAAAGCACAGCGGTGACGTCACCGCTCTGCTGTTAGGGCCGGCGCTCAGTCAGTGCAGGGAAGCGGACGCCAGGGGACGCGAAGGTAAGTATGTACTGTTTGTTTTTTTACATTTTACACTGGTAACCAGGGTAAACATCGGGTTACTAAGCGCGGCCCTGCGCTTAGCAACCCGATGTTTACCCTGGTTACCCGGGGACATCGGCATCGTTGGTCGCTGGAGAGCTGTCTGTGTGACAGCTCTCCAGCGACCAAACAGCGACGCTGCAGCGATCGGGATCGTTGTCTGTATCGCTGCAGCGTCGTTTAGTGTGAAGGTACCTTAAGAAGATGATTTCTTAACAACACATCTGATATCAGGCGTGCGGACATAACCCTCCTCAGCAGTCTATAACCTAATTGTGGAACACCCGCCAGGGCCGTGGGGTACTCGGTACTGGGTCCGGTACTTAAAGGGGATGACACGGTGGCGGCGACCCGGTCCGTGGCCCTGGGCACCCAAGTAAAAGGGAATGTCCTTAAAGGGGTTCTGAATAAAGTTTGTGTTCATGAAGCCACCTGTGGTTCTCGATCAGAGGTGACCGACGCTGCTTAAAAGAGGTCCTCTGGGGTGATGTTATGGCAGCTAAGATGGTATAGCTTCCCACGGGTGAAGCTGGGTCCCCAGTTCTCCCGGTGTATAGATGGAGATGTTGGGTAGTGTAGAAAGAAACGGAGGACACAGGTTTGCAGTCTCTTTACCTGGTTTACTGAAGACTTCAGGCAGCCACAGTCCAGGGTACCAGATCACAGGGCAGGCAGGGTCCGGCTGGCTTGGAAGCGAGTTCAGAGTCCCCTTTACCAAGTGGAGTTAGAAGCCTTCCTACTAGTGCTATGGTGTAGTCCCTTGCTGCCTGTGGCTTCTGTCAAGGTCCTCACTGTTCTCTCTGCCCTCCTTAAAGGTGGGACACTAACCCGTATGAGAGGTGACTCGAGCCTTTTTACAGAGTCTCTATCATGACACGAGCTCTATGCACCACTGTGTCTCCAGGTATTAAGGCTGACAGGTGACATGTAGTCCAGCTGTCCTGCTGGTTTCTGCTGCGAGTCTTGGAGTCCCTCACAACCTCGGTCTTCCGGCTACCGGTGTCTGCGCTCTGTAGGGAGGTAGCTCAATTGCAGCTGTCCTCCCCAGTTCTCACTCTCCTGTGCTTCACTTCTCCAACATGCTCTCTACAATCCGTTCGTCTTTCTCTTTCTCTTTTCCAGGAGCTGCAGCACCCTCGTGGCTGCATTGCTCCTTCAGTCCTTCTGACTCTCACTGTCTGACTGCTCTCTTCTCTGTCTCTCTGACAGACTGACCAACTTTTCTTCCACACCAGAATATATATAGGGGAGCCACCCACAAGCTGGATCAGCGCTCCCACTTCTGGCCTGGAGTGTGAACATGTTGCCAAAGGAAAGGAAGTTGCCTAATAATTAGGCACACCTTATATAGGGTTTTGATGTCATTAGACAACACCCCTCCTCATTACAGAGATGCACATCACCTGATTTACTTAATTGGTAGTTGGCTCTCAAGCCTGAACAGCTTGGAGTAGGACAACATGTATAAAAAGTATGATGTGATCAAAATACAACTTGCCTAATAATTCTGCACGCAGTGTATTTGGAATTTCATGCAAACTAAAACCAGAATGGTCCAGGACATTGCATACTGTGTGTGGCTTATGGATCTGAAAACTGAAAAACAATGGGTAACTGCAATGTATTATATCATTACTTTTGCACCTTGGTTTGGGGGATTCTACTAATGTATCTGATTAGACAACCGAATCAATTAGATCTCATCTAGAGATGGGCAAATAAATTAAAGTCGAATTTAATTCTATTTGAATTTTATAAACTATGCAGTTCCCGTATGATGCATGGCTATTTAGTGATGAGCATGACCTAAAGTACACATGGAACGAAAGGTTCAAAGAAAAAACACAAATAATATCAACAGTACAGATAGATATATGGGATAAGCATACTTTTTTTCTGTATAATTAAAGATAGATTTATGACAGTGAAAAATGCATTTTAAGTTTAATTGCAGTGTATATAAAATGATAACAGATTAGATTGAACTGCTATCAGGGGCACTATGACATTAGAGAAGAATTTATGACTGTGCTTCAGTTAATCCAGTAATGAATGCAAATGTATACTGACATGACATGTGGGGACAACATACTGTTTTCCCAAACCATTAAATTTATAAATAAAGTGTGGCTATATTGGTCACTGATATTTTTTTCTTATCTTCTTCATGACCGCCCTCTTCAGATATACGTTGGCGCTTGCTGGGCTTTGTGCAGCGCTGTAGTTTATCAATGGTGGGCGGTCTAGCAGCGCTCAGGACCCCCAGGGTCCTGCAAGCACTGCGTTTCCTGTGCAGAGTGGTAGATCTGACAGGTGACATAATCGGTACTTGATTAGATCAGGTCCCAATGATTGTAACCCTTTGCTATCTTCTAGATGCCAGGATCGCAGCATTTAAAAGATAGCAGAGGGAGACCCCTGCTATACTCACCTCTCCGAAGCACCCTGTGATGAGATCTGATCACATCGCAGGGGATCCCGCGTTGTCCCGGCAGCTGGAGGTCATGTGATGACCTCTGGGTCTGCTAGTTATGGTGGCTTGTTAGGTAGGCTCAGCCAGCAGCTAAGTCTAACAAGCGATCTTCCTGTGTAAAACTGACAGGTCTCTTGCAATGCAAAACATGTGTATTGCATTGTAATAGACCAGTGATCAGACAAATAAAAATTGAAGTCCCATACAGGGACTAAGTAAAAAAGTTAATAAAAAGTAAAAAAAAAATGTTTTAAAACTATAAAAAAATCACAAAATAAATAAATAAAAAGAAAAAATATTAAACCAATAAATACATATATACAGTATATATATATATATATATATATATATATATATATATATATATATATATATATATATATATATATATATATATATATATATATATATATGTGTGTTTGTGTGTAGAAACAAAAAAGTACACAAATTTGATATCGCCGCGTCCGGAATGAGCCAACCTATAAAACAGTCACATTTGTTCACTCCTTCGGTGCACACCGCAAAAAGAATAAAAAACGGAGCAAAAACCTTTGCTTTTTTATCATGCCGCCGAACAAAAAGTAGAATAAAAGGTCAAATCAAAATACAAATGGTAGCGAGGAAAAGGTCATCTTATCCAGCAAAAAACAAACTGCCACACAGCTCCAACAGCAGACAAAAAAAAAGTTATAGCTTTCAGAATAAAGCGATGCAAAAACAATTATTTTATTTTATAAAAATGTGGTATCTCTGTAATCGTACTCACCCGAAGAATAAAGCTGCCTTATTAATTTTACTACACACGGAACGTCATTAAAAAAAGACAATTCCTGAATTCATGGTGTTTGATCAATCTGTCTCCCAAAAATCAGAATAAAAGCAATCAAAAAATGTCATGTGCCTGAAAATGGTACCAATAAAAATACATACATAGTAACATAGTTATTAAGGTTGAAGGAAGACTTTAAGTCCATCTAGTTCCACCCATAGCCTAACCTAACATGCCCTAACATGTTGATCCAGAGGAAGGCAAATAAAAACCCAGGTGGCAAATAGTAAGCTCCACATTGGGGAAAAAAATTCCTTCACGACTCCACATATGGCAATCAGACTAGTTCCCTGGATCAACGCCCTATCAAGGAATCTAGTATATATAACCTGTAACATTATACTTTTCAAGAAAGGCATCCAGTCCCTTCTTAAATTTAAGTAATGAATCACTCATTACAACATCATACAGCAGAGAGTTCCATAGTCTCACTGCTCTTACAATAAAAATGTCAGCTCTATCCGCAGAAAACAAGCCATCACATAACTCTGTTGGCCGAAATATGGAAAAATTACAGCTCTCAAAATATATTGATGCAAAAACTTGTTTTTGCAATAAAAAGTGTCTTTTAATGTGTGACAGCAGCCAAACATAAAAACCCAATCTGGTATCGCTGTAATCGCACCAACCTGAAGAATAAAGTCACCTAATCACTTTTACCACATGACGAACGGTGTAAAAAATAAATAAAAACAATTCTTCACATGCTGCTGATTTTTTCATTCTGCCTCCAAAAGTTCGCAGTAAGGCTTGGCGCACATTTATCCCACGCACTGTTCTGAGAGCTTACTTGGGGTTTCCGTCTAAATCTCTGAAATAGGTGATTCAGATGGAATACCCAATAGAAGATTGCCCATAATAAGGCAGATGGAGGCACTGTGGGCGCCATAAGACATGTATTCTGGAGGTGTCTGTCTTTTTAGTCCTTCATAAAAGCACAGTCAGCCAGTTTTTTGCACCTCTGAAAAGAAGGACACCACTGATCAGAGCCCAGATAGAGTCCAGAGTAAATTTGTTGAAATATCAAATATCAACAATCACATACACTCACCGGCCACTTTATTAGGTACACCATGCTAGTAACGGGTTGGACCCCCTTTTGCCTTCAGAACTGCCTCAATTCTTCGTGGCATAGATTCAACAAGGTGCTGGAAGCATTCCTCAGAGATTTTGGTCCATATTGACATGATGGCATCACAAAGTTGCCGCAGATTTGTCGGCTGCACATCCCAAAGATGCTCCATACAAGGCAGGATGGATCCATGCTTTCATGTTGTTTACGCCAAATTCTGACCCTACCATCCGAATGTCACAGCAGAAATCGAGACTCATCAGACCAAGCAACGTTTTTCCAATCTTCTACTGTCCAATTTCGATGAGCTTGTACAAATTGTAGCCTCAGTTTCCTGTTCTTAGCTGAAAGGAGTGGTACCCGGTGTGGTCTTCTGCTGCTGTAGCCCATCTGCCTCAAAGTTCGACGCACTGTGCGTTCAGAGATGCTCTTAGGCCTACCTTGGTTGTAACGGGTGGCGATTTGAGTCACTGTTGCCTTTATATCAGCTCGAACCAGTCTGCCCATTCTCCTCTGACCTCTGGCATCAACAAGGCATTTCCGCCCACAGAACTGCCGCTCACTGGATTTTTTTTCTTTTTCGGACCATTCTCTGTAAACCCTAGAGATGGTTGTGCGTGAAAATCCCAGTAGATCAGCAGTTTCTGAAATACTCAGACCAGCCCTTCTGGCACCAACAACCATGCCACGTTCAAAGGCACTCAAATCACCTTTCTTCCCCATACTGATGCTCGGTTTGAACTGCAGGAGATTGTCTTGACCATGTCTACATGCCTAAATGCACTGAGTTGCCGCCATGTGATTGGCTGATTAGAAATTAAGTGTTAACAAGAAGTTGGACAGGTGTACCTAATAAAGTGGCCAGTGAGTGTATATATGCACCATTGACATAAATAGTATCCAAAAATAGCATAACCCTACAAATGAAGGGGGAATAAAGTTGGCTGTGTATCAGAAAAAAACGATGGGGCCAAAAAAATCTTAAAGACTTGCTGACACGTAGCCACTATGTGGCACCACACAGATCGCCATTCTCGGATAGAGCAGGCCCAAGATGGGGTATTTTTCAATGTGGTGACTGCTCTGCATGTCAATGTGTGGAAAGAGCATTTACATTTGACAATAGTGATGCCACTCGGACGTATAAGATAACACACCATATCTCATGTACAACAGGCATGGTAATTTACTATGCATACTGCCCGTGCAAACTTATCTACATAGGTATGACCACTCGTCAACTAAAAGTCAGGACTCTGGAACACATGAGGGATATCAGAAATGCGGCTTCGGTCCAAAACACCACAATACTCAAAACTATCCCTAGGCACTTTAGGAACCATCATGGTAGTAATCCTAAATTAGGCATACGAGGAGGTGATTACAAGAAGGAACTCCTAAAAAGGGAGGCTAGGTGCATAGTCTGCCTCGATACAGTCACCCCAAAGGGCCTCAAATGAATCTTTAAGCTTCAAATCCTTTTTATAAATAGCACAAATTGTAATATGGTGTGTTTATATGTATTTTAACTGTTTTGTCTTGTTCTAATGGATTTCATGTCTAATTCTGTAGTTCTTCCATACCTAATATGATACAATTATGGCCTTATGAGGAATTCTTTGAGAATAACATCTATATCTATTGCAGTTTTATCACCACAGAGCTGTCACTCTAAACTAATGACATGAGAATTTGATGACCATGAGATTCTGATGAGAAAGGATATAAAGAAACTATATATGATACGGAAGTCTATTCATCATAACATCTCATTATGAAAGGAAGTGAGTACCTTATACCAAGCTTGAACAGTTTACAGTTTACTTTATTTGCAAGTGAGGACCTCGTGACATGCGGATGTCCTATAACTTATATCAACCTATTTCGAAACTTATATATATATGTGTTTGCGCTAAAGGTTTATATTGCCCCGAACATACAAAAAACTAACTCCAAGATTAGCCTAAAAATAAGATGCATGTCATTACCTTCCTAAAAATGAGTCCTGTAGTCCTCATACTATGCTGCAATCCATCCGCAGGTCCTTACAAGTCGCTATATCCAGATGTCCAAAAGATGCATATATGTTCCCATAAAAACAGTCCTATATGCGTGAAGATTCCAAAACTGCGGACAATGGGTGTATTACCCGTCCCGGCCGGTGACAGGCACCCACTTGTCCTGTAGATGATTCCTGGCGTTTTCCTGATAGCGCACGCTTCAGCGTACACTTGCCGGCGAGGTGCAGTGAAGCTGCAGGACCTCGCGTGACGTCACAAACACGTGATGCCTCACGTGTTCGGCTAACGGATCTTTACAGAGCGCACCTTAGACCACAATCCTATTTCGAAACTTGGACGTACAACTATGTATGTAATAGAATGAGATGTGAGATTGTATTTAGTTTAAAGAGTTATGTCGTTAGAATGATGTGACATACTGTATATAATATGCTCTGCTCATATAAGATTCTTGTGGTGCTGCAACTTAGATTAATCTTAATTCATCTATAGCTACATATTCCCTTGGGTGGGGTATCTTAGGGACTTAGATAAAGGCAGATAATTCCTGCTTTGATATAGGTCCTTTTTTGCTTATTTTGCCACTTATGTAGATACTTACACTAATACGTTGGGGCCAGAAGGCTGGAGCGCGCACCGAGCATGCGCTGCCTCTCGGTGAGGTGGGCGGTAGCTCTATATGGCGTCGTGTCGGCATGGTTACGGATCCGGTCATGTGACCGGGTCATGTGCCCATGTGACGCGTCCCTTGAGCGCCGCCCCCCTCCCCGCGAAGCAACATGGCGGATGTGCGCCGCCCACAACCAGGACAGAAGCATGTAATCACAATTTAGTATAAATAGCTGGGCAAACACTCTATTCACCAACCTCCTGACGAAACTGCAGGGGCAGTGAAACGCGCGTCGAGGTGCGCTACGGGTCCACCATCCAGGGCTACACCACGACTGCAGGTATCTTATGAGCTCTAATGATGTATTTTAACCTCTCTATGGGGTGACTATGTGGCAGGTATTATACCTCTGTGCCACCACATACTAGCCCTATTATGCTTTAGGGCTGAGCACTCTTTAGTTGATATAGGTTATACAAAGCTATTGTCTTGCTTTGCTTATATTTGGGCAGGAATTTATATCTACCATTAGGATGTGCCCTCGTGTTTGGTAAAAGATAAATGTGATCCCAAACGTTATGGGATTCAAATAAAAGCTTCCATTTAATCCACAAAAAAATCAAGTACTCACTCAGGTCTGTCATCTGTTAACGGCTTCCATGTTACTGCTAGTACAAAGACTCTGGAAAAGCGTTATGGCTACTCACCCCCATAAAAGAAATTCTGCGCTCCCAAATTCAAATGCTCCCTCCCTTCTGAGCCCCACAGTGTAGCTAAACCTCATATACTGTATCATCCACGTGTTTGGCATTTCTGTAGTGATGAGAGCCTGCCTAATTTATGGGAGCATGTTTTCAGAAACACGGTGTTAGGACTGGTGAAACATACCAAATATAAATAAGAGGCGATATCAGATGCGTTCGCAGTCCGGGGTCTACTGTGCAGAGAAGACACCTGCTGCTCGGTAATGGCGGACTATATGGCGGTATTAAGAGAAGATACACATGGGTTAGCTTCACCCGGTATGAAGGAAGCAAGCCTTGTTGCATCACAGGGCCGTGATACCGCACAGGGAGCGCAAGAAAGGAGTCACAGAACTCTGCCCCAACACTCAGGGTCAGAGTCCCTCGAGACCTCTTGCGCTGGAAACCGCTACAGTGGTGTCAGGAGTAAACTAAACTTAAAATAGATTTAGCACACTGGGTGCATGCAGCGCTGCTCTGACGAACACCACTAACTACCCTTACTAGGGACAGGTAAGCGCACTGGTTACGCACGGTGCCGCACTGGATAACACTGCGGTTAGACACTATAGATTGTGCTTGGTGCTGGATGGCACCAACTGGCGCTAGACAGCTCCATCATTCACGAGCATTCATCAACACTAGGGATGGGAATGATTTGGAGCTTTCACCAGAACAGGCATACATCCACATATACACACACACACACACACACACACACACACACACACACACACACAATAACTGATTTATACTAGCGCATGGCCATGCGGGGCTTTTATAGCTGCAGCTCTCCAGGACCTTCCTAGTGATCCAATAGGTGCAGCTACCGGATCTGAGCATGTGATCCCCGACCTCCAATGAGAGGTCGACCCGTGGGCATTCTCAGTAGGGGAAAAGCAGGACATAGCCCCTGGAATGCCTCCTTGCCACTGATCTGTACTGGTTATGATGGCTGAGCCTGGAAAGGCAGCAGTAACCAAGCGCACAGTGTCAGCTTGAGCCAGACGCTGGGATCGACGTCTCTGCTGAGCATGTTGTGTCTGGATGAGAATGGGAGACCGCAGCGGACATGGTTCAAGATTCCCCCTGTGCAGCGGTGGGAACTCGACACCTAACACACGGGCTGGGCATAATGTACTGGTGACTGCAACGTACTGGTCGCTACAACCTACTGATCACTACAACGGCAGTTTGCATTTTTCACTCAGCAACATCCACTGCTGCCTGTTTCTGGAATACATTTATGGAGTCAAAATCATCACTACACTTGTAGATAAATTCCTAAAGGGGTATAATTCCCAAACTGGGGTCACGTGAGGGGAGATTTTGCTTTTCTGGCATTTAGGGGTTCTTTACATAGAGTCTGAAAACTATTCTAGAATAATTTATTCTGCAAGAGTCAAATAGCGCTCAGTCCCTCCAGAGTCTTGCTGTGTGGCAAAGCAGTACTGTACAACCACAAATGGGGTTTTGTCAAGTTCAGAAGAAATTGTATAACACATTTTGGCACCATTTTGACCCATTTCCCAGTGTAAAAATGTAAAATATGGGGCTAAAACAATTTTTTTGTGGTAAAAATGTAATTATTTTTTCTTCACTGCTCAATGGTATCAAATTCTGTCATACACGTATGGTGTTAATATGATCACTGTACCCCTAGATGAACTCATTGAGAAGTGTAGTTTGTAAAAATGGCATCAATTACCGGGGTTTCTGCTGTTCAGGCACCTCAGGGGCTCTGCCAATGTGACATGCACGCTCAAACCAATGCAGCAAAACCTGCACTGTAAAATGGAGCTCCTTCCCTTTCATGCCCTACCGTGCTCCCAGTTGTTTTCCACCACATACTGGGTATTAATAGGAAAAATTGGCGCTCACTCAGGATAATAAGGGAGCGAGGTGCAGGTGTAGTGGGCTATGTAGAGCCCCACGTACACTGAGAATATAGTACACCGCACACTCTGTATGTGTATTGCAATAGTGAAAATGTATTAACAAACAGCTATGAGATGTGAAAGCGACCAGAGGTAAAAATATCCTTTTTGTTGCTCATATGTGTATTGTCATGTGACCTAGCTACCTTGGCCTTTTCTTCCCTGTGATTGTGATAACGCCTATACCCCCTGCCTCGCAGAGGTACGCGGTGTTACCTATATTATGCTGATCATGATCTCAATTACTACATTTGATTTCCTTTATTTGCTCTTGTTTTTTTCCCCCTTTTTTTTGTTTTTATCCAAGTTGGGATCCTATTTATTTACGTTGAATATTGTTTATTGTATATTCTGTGTACTTGTGTATTTTATTTTTGTTTTTTTTCTAGCGATTGTATGATTAAGGCCCTGGTAGGGCCGAAACGTCATAATTACCTCTGGTTGCTTTCACATCTCATAGCTGTTTGTTAATAAATTTTTACTATTGCAATACACATGCAGAGTGTGCGGTGTACTATATTCTCAACATACTGGGTATTGGCATACTCAGGCTCAATTGCACAACAATCTTTGGGGTCCATTTTTTCTTGCTTTACTTGTGAAAGTAAAAAAGGGAGGCTAAAATAGCAATTTTGTGGTAAAAATATTTTTTTTATTTTGACGGCTCAATATTATAAAATTCTGTGAAGCCACTGAAGGTTGAAGGTGCTCACCAGACATCTAGATAAATTCCATGAGGGGTCTAGTTTCCAAAATGGGGTCACTTGTTGGGGGTTTCCACTGTTTAGGTATGTCAGGGGCTCTCCAAACGCAACATGGTGTCCGCTTTCGATTCCAGACAATTCTCCAAAAGTCAACTAGCGCTCCTTCCCATACAGTAGTATTCCCCAACATATGGGGTATTGGTGTGCTCAGGAGAAACTTCACAACAAACTGTATGGAGCAATTTCACCTTTTAACCTTATGAAAATGCTAAATATAGAGCTAAAAAGATTTATTTGGGAAAAATGTTATTTTTTTTATTTCCTTGGCTCTACGTTATAAACTTCTGTGAAGCACCTGTGGGTTCAAGGTGCTCAATACACATCTAGATAAGTTCCATAAGGGGTTTAGTTTCCAGTATGGTGTCACTTGTTGGGGGTTTCCATTGTTTAGGCACATCAGAGGCTCTCCAAACGCAACATGACAACCACGAATTATTCCAGTATATTTTAATAAGTCAAATGGGCTCCTTCCTTTCCGAGCTATGCTGTGTGCCAAACAGTAGATTTCCCCCACATGTGGGGTATTGGCATGCTTAGGAGTAATTGTAAAACAAAATGCATAGTCCATTTTCTTTTCTTGGGAAAGTAAAAAAATTAGGTCTAAAGGAAAATTTTTGTGAATGAAAGTAAATGTTTTTTTTTCCTTCCACTTTCCATTCATTCCTGTGAAGCACCTGAAGGGTTAATAAACTTCTTGAATGTGACTTTGGGTACTGTGAGGGGTGCAGTTTTTAGGATGGTGTCACTTTTGGGTCTTTTCTTTCATATAGAACCCTCAAAGTCACTTCAAATGTGAGGTGGTCCCTTAAAAAAAGGATTTTGCAAAATTTGTTGAAAAAATGAAAAATCGCTGGTCAACTTGTAACCCTTAAAACTTCCTAACAAAAAAAACTGTGGTTCAAAAATTATGCTGATGTAAAGTAGACATGTGGCAAATGTTATTTATTAACTATTTTGTGTGATGTGACTCTCTGATTTAAGGGCATAAAAATTAGAAGTTTAAAAATTTATACATTTTCAAGATTTTCACCAAATTTCTGTTTTTATCAAAGAAATTTTACCACTATCATAAAGTACAATATGTCACAAGAAAACAGTCTCAGAATCACTAGGATCTGTTGAAGCATTCCAGAGTTATTGCCTCATAAAGTTTCGGTGGTCAGAATTGTAAAAATTGGCCCGGTCACGAAGACAAAAACAGGCACGAAGGGTTAAATGTCAAAAACTTAATTTTGCACATTTTGACTTGTTTGCTTATTATTCTCACTTTAATAGATTAAAATAAACAGTGAAGATGAGAAAATGTACTTTTTTCATTTAGGTACATAATAATTCTGCACACGTAGATATTCTCCTGATATTCTCCTGAAAAAGATATTCTCACATTTACATTCTTAAATATTCAGGTTTCAGGTTTATTAACCTTTTAGATTAACTGAGAGAACTGTAGGTGTTCACTAATAAAATTAATCGTCAAAAATACAAAATTGTCTAATAATTAGAAAACACAGTGTACTACCCACCTGTAGGACACAGGCAAACAATTTACTCAAGAGTGTACAACTCCTTTAATGATCAGCATGATGGCATTATTCTGTTACTATGTGGTGGTATTATGTAGTTATGGTATGGCGGTATAATCTTAATCAATATTGGTAATATTATATTGGTCTTTTAATAAATCTTGATTTCCATTATATCTCAATTATCATCCATTGCAATGCATTTGCTATGGATGCCTTAAGCCTTCGACTTCCCTTTGGAAGGAGCCAACTTCCTAACTCTTTACTTTGCCTCTATATTTACTGTATTACTCAAATACTGCCAGAAATTCCAAGGTACTGATTTTTCCTTTATGTTCAGGATATACTGCACCAGTTCAACCTTTAATCAAGAAGGAATGAAAATAAAGCAACTAGTAATCATAAAGCAGTCTATCTTGCAAAATGGGTGATTTATTCTGAATTTTATATAAAGGATTTAATTACTTTTTTTTTCAGAACTCCCTAATTAAACATTAGTATGTTAAGCTGTCTTGAAATATATGCAAAAGCTTAAATAAAATATCAAGCGAATTAATGGTATTAATGTTATTAAAAAGAAAATATAACTGAAGCACATTTCTTGAAAATTATTAAATTATTATTTCCCTTATTCATATTAAAGACATAATTTAGCAGTAAAAATTGATATAATTAATGTCTAATCAATAACATTGCAACTTATTTCTGTGATTTTTAGGAGTCTGGAATAATTCCACAAAGGAAGTAAATCTGATGTTAAAATGTATTACTTGCATATACCTATATAGTGAAAGGCAGGGTAGTGACGTAGGACGCAGAGCAGTGAGAAGGCTGGCGCCATTAGTCTTCTGGTTGTTAAGGAGAGAGCAGCACTACATAGTGACAGAGATAGAGTTGTGATGGTGAGAGAAGGCCTAGGCTGGATGTGCCATCCTATGGAAGAAAAGACTGGTGGCTTGGTGGAGAAGGTGACCGGGTCTCTGCAGACAGATGGGAGATGGAATGGAAGTCAGAGGCCAGACCCCTTGCCCTGGCTTGGTTTTCAGCCCGCAGTAAGGCTAAGCAACTAGAAGCTTTATTCCAGTGAGTCTCCTATCACCCACAAAACCGACCCCGTACTTCCGCAAAGGTGATTAATATCACTAAGGCAAGGTAGATCGCTGACATGATCAAAGATAAGAAAAAAAGAGAGAGATGGCTGCAAGCCCAGCTGGACAGCCATGGAGGTTAGGACTTAGTCCAAAACATGTCGAAAGGAATGATTCTCTTTTTTTTGACGAAGAGAGAAGGTACGACTTTCTGGAGGAGGAGCGATCTAAACACACCGTCTATGAGAATGCTCGTTCCACGCAGTGCGGCCCCCTCCTATGCCCAAAGTCTGGAGAATGGGTCCAGTTTTTTAAGGAATGGTCCACAGAGGTCGTTTGTGGTGACTGTTTCTAGACTAAGGATAGGGCCAGAAGCCAAAGAACTGTTCCCGGGTGAGAGTGGATGGTAACATAACCGCAAGTATGTTTACAATTCACTTGTGTTGAGTGAGGCCATGTACATCAATGTCGCTAGAAGTATGCAAATTACATACTTGCAGTCATATGACCACTCGCTTACGGCATGGGAGAAACTTTACAACATGCAGTATGAAAGCTGTATAGATACAGATTCAAGTTTGCAACCATATAAAGTGGGTACAGACTTCCATCACAATCCTGAACAACCCATTAAATTATAAAATTTAGCACTGTAGCATTCCCAATTCTAACTACCGTACTCATAATATTATCACTGTCAGGATTCGGCTCTGCTTGTCAGTTCCAGGGGTCATCACATGACCACTTGTGATTTTCATACTTGCAATCATGTGCAAACTTGCTTATCCTGCTTCTTTCATTTAAGCGGGCGCTGTAGTTTTTCAGTGAACATTGAGAGAATTGTGAAGAGCATCAAATCAGTGCATGACTGTGTGTAAATTGAATATTTGCGTGATGACTACTCAAACTGTGCTTTCTCATAGTTAAAGGGGTTGTCTGGGCTTTCTGTATAATTTATGTGTGTACCTACGATGCAGAATGCTGACAGTATGTATTATACTCCCTGTCAGCATTCTGCATGGTGTCCTATGTATCACACACTCATGTGAGCAGCTCTTTCCTGATTCTGGAGGAGCTGCTGACTCATCTAATAATGTTTTCCTGTGTGGCAAAGACTAGCTGGTGATATTCCAGCATCTCCATGCAGCAGACAGTGCGAGGCAGCAGGGGAATAGTTCAGCTGATTGGACAAACCATGAAGGAAATGGCTTCTACAAAGGTGTGTATAATGTGCTGTTTGCATCCCTCCCCATCCAACCCTCTCTCACCCATCCACACACACATCACTATAGCCTATAGTTTACATACCCAGGCAGAATTTTTGCTTTCTTAGCCTTTTTTTCAGAGAATATGAATGAGAACACCAAAACAATTTCTCTACTCATTGTTAGTGGTTGGTGAAGCCATTTATTGTCAAACTACTGTGTTTTCTCTTTTTAAATCATAATGACAACCCAAAACATCCAAATGACCCTGATCAAAAGTTCACGCACCATGGTGATTTTGGCCTGATAACATGCATAGAAGTTGACACAAATGAGTTTGAATGGCTACTAAAGGTAACATCCTCACCTGTTACCTGTTTACTTGTAATCAGTGTGTGTGCATAAAAGCTGAGTGAGTTTCTTGAATCCAGACAGGCTCTTGCATCTTTCATCCAGCCATTGACATTTCTGGATTGTGAGTCATGGGGAAAGCAAAATAATTGTCATTGGATCTATGGAAAAAGGTAGTTGAACTGTATAAAACAGGAAAGGGATACAAAAAGGCTTCAAACTGTGATTAACAAATGGAAAATCAGGGGCTCTGTAAAAAAGAAACCAAGGTCACGTAGACCAACAAAAATGTCATCCACAACTGCCTGGAAAATTGTTCAGGATGCAAAGAAAGAAACACAAATAGCATCAGCTGAAATACTGGACTCTCTGAAAACCAGCAATATGGCTGTTTCACAATAAGGAGACACTTGAAGAAAAATGGGCTGCATGGTCGAGTTGCCAGAAGAAAGTCGTTACTGCACAAATGCCACAAAGTATCTCTCCTACAATATGCAAAACAGCACAAAGACAAGCCTCAAAACTTCTCGAACAAGGTAATTTGGAGTGATGACACCAAAATTAAACTTTTTGGCTACAACCATAAACGTTACATTTGGAGAGAGGTCAACATGGCCTATGATGAAGGGAACAGCATTCCTACTGTAAGCACGGAGGTGGATCGCTGATGTTTTTGGGATGTGTGAGCTACAAAGGCACAGGAAACTTGGTCAAAGTTGAAGGAAAGATGAATGCAGCACGTTATCAGCAAATACTGGAGGCAAATTTGCACTCATCAGCCCAGAAGCTGCGCATGGGACATACTTGGACGTTCCAACATGACAACAATCCAAAACACAAGGGCAAGTCAAGCTGTCATTGGTTACAGTAGAACAAAGTTAACGTTCAGGAGTGCTAATCTCAGTTTCCTGACCTTACTATCATTGATCCACTCTGGAAAGATCTCAAGCGCGTAGTTCATGCTAGACAGCTCAGCAATGTACAGGAACTGGAGGCTTTTTGTCAAGAAAAGTGGGCAGCTTTAACATCTGAGAAAATGAAGAACCTCTTCCAGAACTACTACAAAAGACTTCATGCTGTCGTTGATGTTAGAGGGGGCAATACACGGTATTAAGAAATGGGGTATGTGAACTTTTGATCAGGGTCATTTGGATGTTTTAGGTTGTCACTATGATTTAAAAAGAGAAAACACAGTAGTTTGACCCAATAGCTTCACCCAACCGCTAGCCATGAGTGGAGAAAAAGTTATGGTATTATCATTCATTCATTCATATTCTCTGAAAAAAAGGCCAACAAAGCAAAAATTCTGCCTGGGTATGTAAACTTTTGAGCACAACTGTATGTAGATACACACACACACCCACACACACACACACTTACTTACACTCTTGCACACACACATCACAATAGACTTTACTTCACATTTCGCATATGTCAGGGGTGATATGGAGACATGCAAGACTATCACCACTGTGGACGTGGTGTAGAGTGGAGTGATTGTGCTGCTTTCCACAAATGAGGACAATGCTCTGTTATTTCCAATACTGGAGTGATGACAGAGGTCAGTGCAGGGGCAGATACTGACAGCCAATGAGTGTACAGGGGTCGGTGGAGGGCAGTGCTGGACACTGAGGCTTGGCATGCCAGTTCTCGCTTTGAGATTAGATATGGTAATACAACACAGGGAACTGTCAAATATGCTAGTGCCGCAGGTAAAAAAAAAAGTGGGTGCAGGGAATGAAGTGAAATTCAGGAGGAACATAAGGCAGAAACAAAAAAAAATGTATAGGGGTGTTGTATATTACAATATAGCACAGAATTGCTTAAAAAGAAACTGGATTTCATGGTTATAAAACCCCTTTAAAGTGCTCCTGTGAGTTTCTTTTAATCCCAACATGTGCATCGCATAGGCTTCCTCAGCTGGTACCTCTACCAATTTGTATTTTTATGATCTATGCTAATGACCAGAAAACAATATTAGGGCTCATTTCCGCATGCGAGACATACGTCCGTGTCTCGCAGGTTAAAACCCTCTTCTGGCACCGGCACTCCAGAGCAGAGCGTGCGGCCGCACAGCAACACATGGAGCTGCACGCTCCGCTCCCAAGTGCCGGCGCCAGAAGAGGGTTTTAACCTACGAGACACGGACATATGTCTCGCATATGGAAATGAGCCCTAATAGTGGAATATCCCTTTAAAGTTAAAAAGAAAAAATAACAAGACAATGGTATAAGTGGAGGCTGTTAAATAAAGCACAGTGCTACAGTGCCTTGGGAAAGTCTTCTGCTCCCTGGAAATTTTCAACCTTTTCCCACATATCATGCTTCAAACATAAAGATGCCAAATGTAAATTTTTGGTGAAGAATCAACAACAAGTGGAACACAGTTGTGAAGTTGAACGAAATTTATTGGTTATTTTTAATTTTTGTGGAAAATCAAAACTGAAAAGTGGGGCGTGCCATATTATTCGGCCCCTTTAATTTAATACTTTGTTGTGCCGCCTTTTGCTGCGATTACAGCTGGAAGTCGCTTGGGGTATGTCTCTATCAGTTTTGTACATCGAGAGACTGAAATTCTTGCCCATTCTTCCTTGGCAAACACCTCGAGCTCAGTGAGGTTTGATGAAGATGGTTTGTGAACAGCAGTTTTCAGCTCTTTCCACAGATTCTTGATTGGATTGAGGTCTGGACTTTGACTTGGCCATTCTAACACCTGGATACATTTATTTGTGAACCATTCCATTGTAGATTTTGCTTTATGTTTGGGATCATTGTCTTGTTGGAAGACAAATCTCCATCCCAGTCTCAGGTCTTTTGCAGACTCCAACAGGATTTCTTCAAGAATGGTCCTGTATTTGGCTCCATCCATCTTCCCATAAATTTCAACCATCTTCCCTGTCTCTGCTCAAGAAAAGCAGGCCCAAACCATGATGCTGACACCACCATGTTTGACAAAAGGGATGGTGTGTTCAGGATGATGAGCTGTGTTGCCTTTACGCCAAACATATCACTTGGCATTGTTGCCAAAAAGTTCAATTTTGATTTCATCTGACCAGAGCACCTTCTTCCACATGTTTGGTTTGCCTCCCAGGTGGCTTGTTGCAAACTTTAAATGTCACTTCTTTGAGAAATGGCTATCTTCTTTCCACTCTTCCATAAAGGCCAGATTTGTGCAGTGTACGACTGATTGTTGTCCTATGGCCAGACTGTCCAACCTCAGCTGTAGGTCTTTGCAGTTTATCCACAGTGATCATGGGCCTCTTGGCTGCATCTCTGATCAGTCTTCTCCTTTTTTGAGATGAAAGTTTTGAGGGACGGCCGGGTCTTGGTAGATTTGCAGTGGTATGATACTCCTTCCATTTCAATATGATCACTTGCACAGTGCTCCTTGGGATGTTTAAAGTTTTGGAAATCATTTTGTATCCAAATCTGACTTTAAACTTCTCCATAACAGTATCACAGACCTGCCTGTTTTGTTCCTTGGTCTTCATGATGCGCTCTGTGCTTCATACAGAACCGTGAGATTATCACAGAGCAGGTGCATTTATACGGAGACTTGATTACACACAGGTGGATTATATTTATCATCATTAGGCATTTAGGACAACATTGAATCATTCAGAGATCCACAATGAACTTCTGGAGTGAGTGTGCTCCACTGAAAGTAAAGGGGCCGAATAATATTGCATGCCCCACTTTTCAGTTTTTGAATTTCCACCAAAATTGAAAATAACCAATAAATTTCGTTCAACTTCACAATTGTGTTCCACTTGTTGTTGATTCTTCACCAAAAATTTACATTTGGTGTCTTTATGTTTTAAGCATGATATGTGGGAAAAAGTTGAAAAGTTCCAGGGAGCTGAATACTTTCTCAAGGCACTGTATACGCAAGATGATATGGTACCAAAAAAATGAGAAAGTAATTTGCTGTAGTAGATAGAAATGGGTGGACACCTGGATGTTTGGGTAAAGTGGGTTCTGCCAAACAATTACAAAAAGTTTGGCTCCGGGTATCGAAGTTCACCGGGAGAATTTCTCTGCAATGATTTTGAACTGTGGTGAACTTGCCTCTGAACTATGAGACTTTCTCATGGTGTTAGCAGGGATCTCCCAAGGTCACCACAGTTCATCCCTGCTGGGAATCCAGCCTCAGTGACTGGCAGTAACCTCGAAGATGTCACCGCTAGTCTGTGCTCGCAGCAGCTCATTCACCAATGGTTCTTAGACTGGACTGTCGCATCTTGGCACTATCCAGGCTGAAAACTATTTATGATATACAAAAAGAAAAATAATCAGCTCACCCACAAGAATCCAAATGTTGTGAAGACATCCGAGCAAGGATAAACGTCCAGTCAATGACGTAGTAAATGACAGAAAACTTGAAAAAATCCAGCTCCAGGAGAAAGAAATATGTTTAGTTAAAATCCAAATTTTAATTTGAATAACATGATAAAAATTAGGGTTGAGCGACTTTTATTTTTATAGGATCGGGTCGAGTTTGACGAAACCTGACTTTCTCAAAAGTCGGGTCGAGTGAAATCGGCCGATCCTATAAAAAAGTCGGGATCAGCCGAAACACGAAACCCAATGCAGTGCAATGGGATACTATGGTTCCCAGGGTCTGAAGGAGAAGAAACTCTCCATCAGGCCCTGGGATCCATATTAATGTGTAAAATAAACATCCTTTTGGATTTTCATGGAGACCTGCTGCTACGGTTATGCCTGCATGGGAGTTGTGACCTAGGTTCACAACTTCAATAGGTGAGCACATTCCCTACTAAGGACTGTATTCATTCATATACAGTGTGACACATTGGGGGCGCCTTGTTGTTTTTTTTTTTCCGTTTTTTTTTTCCTTTAAAATAAAGAATCAAAATAAAAAATATTGATATACTCACCCTCGGACGCGCCCTGGTACTAACTGGCAGCCTTCCTTCCTAAGAATGAGCACGTGAATGACCTGCGGTGATGTCGCGGCTTGTGATTGGTCGCGTGAGCGGTCACATGGGCGGTCGCGACCAATCACAAGCCGCGACGTCATCTAAGGTCCTTCACGCGCTCTTTCTTAGGAAGGAAGGCTGCCGGAAAGAAGCAGGGCGCGTCCGAGGGTGAGTATATTCCTATTAGGTATATACTCATCCTCGGACGCACCCTGCTTCTTTCCGGCAGCCTTCCTTCCTAAGAATGAGCGCCTGATGGACCTTAGATGACGTCGCGGCTTGTGATTGGTCGCGACCGCCCATGTGACCGCTCACGCGACCAATCACAAGCCGCGACGTCACCGCAGGTCATTCACGCACTCATTCTTAGGAAGGAAGGCTGCCAGTTAGTACCAGGGCGCGTCCGAGGGTGAGTACATCAATATTTTTTATTTTGATTCTTTATTTTACACTTAAATATGGATTCCGATACCGATTCCCGATATCGCAAACATATCGGAACTCGGTATCGGAATTCCGATACCAGATTCAGAAGATCGCCGACCTCATGGGCGACCCCACACAGGGGTCGGGTTTCATGAAACCCGACTTTGCCAAAAGTCGGCGACTTCTGAAAATGGCCGACTGTTTTGCTCAACCCTAATAAAAATCCCAATAACAAGTGGCTGAAAAGAGGATCACATAACAGCCCTCACTGAACGTGCAGCGCCCCAGAGTCCTGGTCGTTGCAGTACTATGGCTCCGCCACTAAGGGGGGCTATGGTACGTCTGATGGCACTGAAGGAGTTCATCTGACCAGGTATCACAGACACCAATACATTTCACAGCCGGGCCTCCAGGGGGAGCTAAGGGTTCTATTCATTAGGCCACTCCTCACATACTGGTAAAACTGGGGGTCAGGCAGGAAGTTAGAGAGAAAGCTGACTGGGTTGGAACCAGGCAACACCTTGTGGCAGAGGGTGTTGTGGGGGAAGATTCGGTAGGGTCCCTGTCAGGGGTGGGATCCTGACAGAGGCCTGGCAATTGGAGAGAACGTAACGGGACCGTGCCTGCTCAGTATAGCGGCGGTGCCCAAGGAAGGATTGGAAGCGAGATAGATTGTGCTGAGTGAGAAACGAGATCAAAGCAAGAGGAGAAATACCAGTAGGAGTCCTGCTGTAAGACCGAGGCAACATCCTACTGAGGCGCACAACCGGCGGCCGGAACGCCGAGGAAGTATTTATATATCTAGCTCCAAGCAATACTTCAAACCAACGGCAGGACAGTCAGTCTCAGGCGGGCTGTCTCATATACATCACCTATGAAGACATGGGGGGCGCACTAGGAGAGGGGCGACTCTAGGGTCCCGTAAGAGCTCCGAGCCTACTCGTCATACGGGTGCCGTCCAAACCATAACACCGGGAGGGACGGAGGAGAAGAACATCATCCGAACGAGTTGTGAGGGAACATAAGAAACAGACACAACAGTTGTGGGGACTTTCCGTAAGCACAGCAGGGAAGGACCACAACACATAGCGCTAGCAGGAAGGCACAGATTTCCACCTGCAAAGAGAACTCTGGAGGTGCCATTGGACCGGCCGGACTTGCGCAGCCTGGTTATCCGGAATCCGGACTGAGGACCCAGAGATCTTCATAAAGAGGTAAAGAGACTGCAACCTGGTGTCCTCGTTATTTACTGCACCGCACCACCACCACCGTCCTCACCTATCATTCTCTGTACATCGCCTCCCCACCAGCAGGGTCACGGACCGGGCCTAGCCACCGTGACAACCCCAGAGCAGAGACTCAGAGGCCCGGTACCGGGTACCCCTCGGCCCTGCGGCGGTGGGGGTGCTGCAAACGCGTTTTAAACACTATTGTGTTCTTAGTTTTCGGTATACAGAGGGAGGTGCAAATACTTGCTATAAATGAGATGAAACAGGTGGTGAAATAATTAACACATGAAAACAAATGGAACACTCCAAAAATAAAAAAAAAGTGTGAGAAAAAAAACAAACAAACAAGGAATATGCACAAATAAAGACAAAATATAAAAAATATATACATAGAATAAAAAGCAAAAGACAACAATAAGACATACACTGCATGAATACATAAAAAAAAAATATATATATAGACTTTTTTTACATGAGACAGTAATACTTTAATTTCTCTATTATTTTTATTTCCGATACGACAAACAACCACTTTAATAATGCAACATCATCTCTTTTCTAAGGTTCAAACCAGAAGGTGCTCGAGTATTAAGGCATAGAATCCAGAAAGCCTCCCTGTCTCGTAAAATTTTTTCTCCATTGCCGCCCCGTATATTCCTATGAATGTGTTCGATTGCAAAAACCTTCATTGATGTAGTATGTTGTGGGCTTGTATGAATTGATTGGAGGCACTGGAAACATGTCTAAGGGTGGGCTGGGCAACATCATATAGATGTTCTCGAAATCTATCTATAAGTTGGCGTATTGTAGATCCAACATATAATAGACCACAAGATACGCATTCTATAATATAAATTACGTTGTCTGAATTACAATTAATAAAATCCTTAATATTGTATTCTTTTTAATTGTTTGCTCTCACAAAAGTTGCTGTTTTTTTTGCGTGTAAACAAGTTTTGCATGGAAAAGAACCACATTTAAAAATTACTTGTTAGTGATATTTATATACATATATTTTTTTTTCTTGGATCACTTGAGATTTTGTTATTTATTCACTTTTTTTATTTTTTATTTTTTTTGTTACAAATGGATTTACTCATTGACTCCTCTAGGCAGGAACGTGCCTCCCTGGTGTTTCAATCAGTTAATATAACCACAGACACTTCTCCGGACATTCTGAATGCTATGCTTTCCATAAAGAAATTGTTGCTTAATGAAACCCGTATATGGTGGGACTATACTACCCTTGAGAATTATTTATCACAAAATATTATTCCAAGAGATTTACGTACAGTACAGACCAAAAGTTTGGACACACCTTCTCATCTAAAGATTTTTCTGTATTTTCATGACTATGAAAACTGTAAATTCACACTGAAGGCATCAAAACTATGAATTAACACATGAGGAATTAAATACTTAACAAAAAAGTGTGAAACAACTGAAATTATGTCTTATATTCTAGGTTCTTCAAAGTAGCCACCTTTTGCTTTGATGACTGCTTTGCACACTCTTGGCATTCTTTTGATGAGCTTCAAGAGATAGTCATTGGGAATGGTTTTCACTTCACAGGTGTGCCCTGTCCGGTTTATTAAGTGGGATTTCTTGCCTTACAAATGGGGTTGGGACCATCAGTTCTGCTGTGCAGAAGTCTGGTGGATACACAGCTGATTGTCCTACTGAATAGACTGTTAGAATTTGTATTATGGCAATAAAAAAGCAGCTAAGTAAAGAAAAACGAGTGGCCATCATTACTTTAAGAAATGAAGGTCAGTCAGTCTGAAAATTTGGGAAAACTTTGAAAGTGTCCCCAACTGCAGTGGCAAAAACCATCAAGCGCTACAAAGAAACTGGCTCACATGAGGACTGCCCCAGGAAAGGAAGATCTCTGCTTCTGAGGATAAGTTTATCTGAGTCACCAGCCTCAGAATTCGCAGGTTAACAGCAGCTCAGATTAGAGACCAGGTCAATGCCACACAGAGTTTTAGCAGCAGACACATCTCTACAACAACTGTTAAGAGGAGACTTTGTGCAGCAGGCCTTCATGGTAAAATAGCTGCTAAGAAACCACTGCTAAGGACAGGCAACAATCAGAAGAGACTTGATTGGGCTAAAGAACACAAGGAATGGACATTAGACCAGTGGAAATCTGTGCTTTGGTCTGATGAGTCCAAATTTGAGATCTTTGGTTCCAACCACCGTGTCTTTGTGTGAGGCAGAAAAGGTGAACGTATGGACTCTACAATGCCTGGTTCCCACCGTGAAGCATGGAGGAGGAGGTGTGATGGTGTGGGGGTGCTTTGCTGGTGACACTGTTGGGGATTTATTCAAAATTGAAGGCATACTGAACCAGCATGGCTACCACAGCATTTGCAGTGGCATGCTATTCCATCCGGTTTGCGTTTAGTTGGACCATCATTTATTTTTCAACAGGACAATAACCCCAAACACAACTTCAGGCTGTGTAAGGTCTATTTGACCAAGAAGGAGAGTGATGGGGTGCTACACCAGACCTGAACCCAATCGAGATGATTTGGGGTGAGCTGGACCGCAGAGTGAAGGCAAAAGAGCCAACAAGTGCTAAGCATCTCTGGGAACTCCTTCAAAATTGTTGGAAGACCATTTCCGGTGACTACCTCTTGAAGCTCATCAAGAGAATGCCAAGAGTGTGTAAAGCAGTCATCAAAGCAAAAGGTGGCTACTTTGAAGAACCTAGAATATAAGACATATTTTCAGTTGTTTCCCACTTTTTTGTTAAGTATATAATTCCACATGTGTTAATTCATAGTTTTGATGCCTTCAGTGTGAATGTACAATTTTCATAGTCATGAAAATATAGAAAAATCTTTAAATGAGAAGGTGAGTCCAAACTTTTGGTATGTACTGTATTAAAAAAATCGGAACCACAATTTGTAGCGAAAATTTCGTAAACGATTGGAATACCATCTTATCTGATTGCTCTCAGCGTCTTATGCAATTAATTATTAAACATGAGAATGAAGAGCTTTCTAGAATCAGAATGGAACTGGATAGAGATATAGTGTCATTAAAATCAGTGGTCACAGATGTGGAATTTGAGAATTTCCAAAAAGAACTAAAAGCCAAATTATTCTCTTTAGAGGAAACTATACCTGCGGTAAAAAAAACGCAAATTTAAACAGAGATATTTTTTATTACAAAAACAATCAGGTCTATGAGTGGGGCAGATGGGAGAGATTTCCTTCCACTCTGAGATCCATCTTAAAAAAACGAGATCGCACCTCCTTTGCCTCCCATAGAAATCAAGTAACATTCTCTTCCTCTGACCTCGAGTCTTCGGATGCTTCTTTAAGTTCTTCACTTCAAGATTCTAATGTGAATCAAGCACCGTTAAGCTCTAAACCACAAATGCATTATTACTAGTGTTGAGCATTCCGATACCGCAAGTATCGGGTATCGGCCGATACTTGCAGTTATCGGAATTCTGATACCGAGATCCGATACTTTTGTGATATCGGGAATCGGTATCAGGATTAATATCAATGTGTAAAAGAAAGAATTAAAATAAAAAATAGGGATAAAATCACCTCTCCGACGCAGCCTGCACCTTACCGAGGGAACCGGCAGCCTTCTTTGCTTAAAATGCTCGCGTTTACTGCCTTCCGTGACGTCACGGCTTCTGATTGGTCGCGTGCCGCCCATGTGACCGCGACGCGACCAATCACAAGCCGTGACATAATTTTCAGGTCCTGAATGCCTAATTCTAGGCATTCAGGACCTGAAAATTACGTCACGGCTTGTTGTGATTGGTCGCGTCGCGGTCACATGGGCAGCACGTGACCAATCAGAAGCCGTGACGTCACAGAAGGCAGTAAACGCGTGCATTTTAAGCAAAGAAGGCTGCCGGTTCCCTCGGTAAGGTGCAGGCTGCGTCGGAGAGGTGAGTATATCAATATTTTTTATTTTAATTCTTTATTTTACACATTAATATGGATCCCAGAGCCTGAAGGAGAGTTTCCTCTCCTTCAGACCCTGGGAACCATCAGGGATACCGTCTGATACTTGAGTCCCATTGACTTGTATTGGTATCGGGTATCGGTATCGGATTAGATCCGATACTTTGCCGGTATCGGCCGATACTTTCCGATACCGATACTTTCAATTATCGGACGGTATCGCTCAACACTAATTATTACCGCAAAAATAAACACAATAATTATGGCTTTGTAAAAAATGTTCCAAAAAAATGCACCAGGGGGAGGGGGCAAAAGCACCATAAATACACCAATCATTCTCCAGAATCACCTGAGGAGTCAAAACAAAAAATAACTGCACTAGATGTGGTTAATCTTTCTTCCATGATTTTTTCTGACACGGATATACAACTTCTTTCTAAAGGACTAAATTTTTCTCCTACTAATACTGGATTGAACTTATTCTCGACACTAAAAGACATCAACAAATCCATTAGCGATTTCACTGTCAAAAAACATTTTTTTGAAGAAAATCAAGACATTGCTTCTAATGAATCAACATGTGTCATGAATGAATTTGCAGGAAAAAACTTTATGAAACAAAATGGACTTATGACACTAATGGACCTGGATACTGATTCAAATTTTTTGACATCAACAGATACGGGACCTGTATTTAAAACAAAAAATCCTTTGTTTTATCCTGTTCAAGCCCGGACTGATACTATGGATCGCTTCCAAGAAATGATAGAAAAGGAATTACATCGGCTTACTCTACAATCTAACCATCATCAACGTAATTCTAATTTGACTAAATTGGAACGTGAGTCCCTTGAAAAAATTAAAAACAACCATGACATAGTCATTCGAATGTCTGATAAGGGGGGCTCAGTAGTTATCTTAAGTAAATCTGATTATTTTAACATCATTAATGAGATGCTTAGTAACAATGATAGTTATGTGTCTTTAAAATCTAATCTCACTACTGAGTTTTCCTCTATCTTGTAAAATTTGGTCAATGAAGGTGTTTCTGGTGGTATTTTTTCCAAACAGCAAGCAGATTACATTTGTGTTGATCATCCTAAAATTCCAATACTTCATGCTCTACCAAAAACTCATAAGCAGATTTTTCCCCCTCCCATGCGTCTTATTATTTCTGGCATAGGTTCATACAGTGAACTTTTGGGGGATTGGTTGGATTCCATGCTACAACCTTTAGCCCAACGGGTACCAGGTTACATTACAGATTCTCGTGATATTCTTAGTACATTTTACAATGTAATCTGGGACCCGAATTGGTCTTGGTTAACGTGTGATGTTATTGCTTTATATTCATCTATTCCTCACAAAGTAGCCTTGCATGCTGTACAATTTCACCTGTTTAAGTATAGTAATTATTCTAATGTCCTCCAAATGTATATTATTTCAGTTTTGTCATTTTTGATTTCTCACAATTATTTTTTATTTGATAAAAAAAAATGTTTACAATCAGGTGGAGTTTCGATGGGGGGCGAAATTTTCCCTCTCGGTGGCAAACTTAGTTATGTCATGGTGGGAGGAAAATTATATTTTCAATGTAAATAATCCATTTTTGGCAGAAATCCAATGGTATTCGAGATTTATTGACGATTTATTGTTAGTATGGAAAGGTGATGTATCCTCAATTAATGCTTTCATTTTTTATGTGAATAATAATCCTTTCAACTTGAATTTCACATATCATTGGGACCCTGAATCCATTAATTTTCTTGATTTAACTTTATCAGGCATTCCGCATCAGGTGATTAAAACACACTGCGGGTAACACCATATTAATGCTAGAAGTTTTCACCCCTTTCACACTATAAGATCCATTCCTGTAGGGGAAGCCATAAGAGCTAAACGTAACTGCAGTGATGAAACCACCTTTCACAAAGAAACTGATAATATTCGACAAAGACTTATTGATCGTAAATACCCCAGATGGGCTATAGATAGAGTGTTTAATCTAACTAATAAAAAAACTATATCAGAATTTATTAAGACTTCAGCTACCATTACTGATGTCTCTACAAATCAAGTTCAACTGTTTGCTAAAAATGTCTATCAGAAACAACCAGTATTAATACTCACTTATAGTGCACATTTCAATTCAATCTCGAACATTGTGCGCCGTAATCTAAACATGTTGCGGGATGATCCCACTATAGATTCTATTTTACAGGAAGATATTAAAATAGTCTCTATGAAAGCTCCTACCTTAGGTACTTTACTTGCTCCCAGCTTTGTCCAATCTGGCATGTATAGATCTAGGGCTTGTTGGTTATCGATGAAAGGTTTTTTTAAATGTGGTTCTTTTCCATGCAAAACTTGTTTACACGCAAAAAAAACGCAACTTTTGTGGGAGCAAATAATCAAAAAGAATACAATATTAAGGATTTTATTAATTGTAATTCAGACAACATAATTTATATTATAGAATGCGTATCTTGTGGTCTATTATATGTTGGATCTACAATACGCAAACTTAAAGATAGATTTCGAGAACATCTATATGATGTTGCCCAGCCCACCTTTAGACATGTTTCCAGTGCCTCCAATCATTTCATACAAGCCCACAATAGAGATACTACATCAATGAAGATTTATGCAATCGAACACATTCATAGGAATATACGGGGCTGCAATAGAGAAAAAAAATTACGAGACAGGGAGGCTTTCTGGATTCTATGCCTTAATACTCGAGCACCTTCTGATTTGAACCTTAGAAAAGAGATGATGTTGCATTATTAAAGTGGTTGTTTGTCGTATCGGAAAGAAAAATAATAGAGAAATTAAAGTATTACTGTCTCATGTAAAAAAAAGTCTATATATATATATTTTTTTTTTAATGTATTCATGCAGTGTATTTCTTATTGTTGTCTTTTGCTTTATATTCTATGTATATATTTTTTATATTTTGTCTATATTTGTGCATATTCCTTTTTTTTTCTCACACTTTTTTTTAATTTTTGGAGTGTTCCATTTGTTTTCACGTGTTAATTATTTCACCACCTGTTTCATCTCATTGATAGCAAGTATTTGCACCTCCCTCTGTATACTGAAGACTAAGAACACAATAGTGTTTGAAACATGTTCAATGAGGGCTGTTATGTTATCCTCTTTTCAGCCACTTGTCATTGGGATTTTTATCATGTTATTCAAAATAAAATTTGGATTTTAACTAAACATATTTCTTTCTCCGGGAGTTGAAAACTATTTATCCCTCAGACATGGATTGCGGGGTGGGATAGATTAATAGACAGGTGAGGGATATTGTTGTTTCCTAATTTTTGTTTTATTACAGGGGACGATGGATTCAGTGGAAATTAGTTGAGTATAACTGCATTTGTTATATAGGCGCCTCTCCATTACTAAGGGTACCGTCTCACAGTGGCACTTTTGTCGATACGACGGCACGATCCGTGACGTTCCAGCGATATCCATACGATATCGCTGTGTCTGACACGCAGCAGCGATCAGGGACCCCGCTGAGAATCGTACGTCGTAGCAGATCGTTGGAACTTTATTTCATCGCTGGATCTCCCGCTGTCATCGCTGGATGGTGTGTGTGACACCGATCCAGCGATGTGTTCGCTTGTAACCAGGGTTAACATCGGGTTACTAAGCGCAGGGCCACGCTTAGTAACCTGATGTTTACCCTGGTTACCCTGGTTACCATCGTAAATGTAAAAAAAAACAAACAGTACATAAGTAAAAGCAGAGCGCAGCGGTGACGTGACAGCTGCGCTCTGCTTTTACTTTACGGCCGGCACTCACAGTCAGTGCGGGAAGCAGACGGCGAGGGACGTGACACCGGAATGTGAGTATGTACTGTTTTTTTTTTTTACATTTACGATGGTAACCAGGGTAAACATCAGGTTACTAAGCGTGGCCCTGCGCTTAGTAACCCAATGTTTACCCTGGTTACCCGGGGACTTCGACATCGTTGGTCGCTGGAGAGCGGTCTGTGTGACAGCTCCCCAGCGACCACACAATGACTTACCAACGATCATGGCCAGGTCGTATCGCTGGTCGTGATCGTTGGTAAATCGTTTAGTGTAACGGTACCCTAAGCCGCGGGCTTGATGTCACTGGACAATACAAAGGTGACATCAACCCCACAAATATGAACAGGGCAAGTGGAAATAGCTGGCAAAGTGCCAGAATTGGCGCATCTAATTGATGCACCTTCTCTGGGTGGCTGCAAATTGCTATTTTTAGGCTGAGAGGCCAATATCCATTTCCCCCAGAGCAGCCTTAGAATACCAACCTCCAGCTGTCTGCTTTAGCTTGGCTGGTTGTCAAAATTGGGGGAGACCCCACGTTTTTTAATTTTTTTTTTTTATAATTTAAAAATATGGCATGGGGGACCCCTCTATGAGTTTTTTTACAGCATGGGAACTGCGGCTCTCTGACCAGCAGTTATGATGCCGCGCTGTCTTGCACATGTTCATAAGGGCTAAACTTGAACAGTAACACAACTTCCTGGTGAAGTCCATGTTCAGTGTCCCTGCCCTTAGAGTAGGTGTTCGGTACGGACACCAAACTTTACTGTTTGGGTTCGCCCATCTCTAATAGTAGATGTTCAGAACCATGTTGTTAGATTGGGGCCATTTGTTCACATTTGAAGAATCTCTTGGACTTCATATAGTTCAAAATATAGTCTAAAGCTTAGACCTTTACTACTTTGTAATTTTGTAATTATTATTGGTAATTATTTCCTTTACATCTCACGAGAACTTTACTGGTGTTTCGTGATTGGATCTTTTGAAAATTGTGCAGCACAGTATCCCAGAACTGTTATTAAGATAACACAATATTCCTTAATTCAAGCCTTCATTTGTTACCAGAAGGTCATCAGTGCAAACCTTCTTAGTTAGCTATATAACCAATAGGTGCCATCAAGTCCATATAGATATACATATGAAATGATATACTGTATATACTTGTTTTTTCATTTAAAGGAACATTCTCTAGTTTGGAAGTTTTTTCCTACTCAAGGGATAGAAAATAACTTCCCGATAACTGGGCTTCCATTGACAGGATATCTTTCAAACTTGAAAATATGACTTTAAATGTGTAGTCTCCTGGTCATATCATACATTCAATGGTATTTAATGGTTCACCAACATCTTAACAGTGGTAGTATGCCACAGATAACAATCAAAGGAGCGTGAGCAGTAACAGTGGACGTTTCGAGTGACACACTCATTTTCTCAAGCGCTTGTCCAAGATGAATGTAACAGACATCTTAGTAGGTTACTAGCTGTTATGGCCACCCATCAGTACCCAGCATCTATATACTTAAACAGCAGCAAATCAGAACTTGCATGGGTCTTTGTTGTTTTCCTCCTGGGTATGGTGTGGACTTCACTTTCAGCACATGCATGCGATGTAGGTAATGTGTCCTATGTTGGGAAGGGGTTAAAACATTTTCTTGTTAAAATGAAAAGTTATAGAATTTTTAATATCTGTTTGCTGTTATTCAATAGTAAAACTAGCCTTAATTGTTAGGTTCTAGTGACTTTTGGACTAACTGATAGGTAGAACCAACAAAGTAGGGTAACTGAAAAGGATAATGTAGTAAGTTTTATGTGTGATCTACCAGTGTAGATCAAATTTTATATTATATATTTAAAAAGGAAGTACAATTTAGACAAAATCTTTTCTGAGAAATGATAGGTGAAAATAAGAGTAATTTAAGTGTAAAATGACAGCATAAAACATTTAATTCAATAGAACTGCTAATTACGTAGATTGCAGGCTATGTTCGCTTGCTCACATGGTTGCATAAATTGTCTGTAGCATTAGAATTTGTAGTCTGTGGTTCAGATGACTAACCATAAAATTGCTGCTAGCATGCCCGCAGTGCGGAAATTAAAAATACAGTGTGTGCAGTATTTCCAGTAAAGAATATTTTCATGTCTTGGGGTCGCAAATTCTTTACTTTTATTTTTGAAAAGAGTAGTCATATGACAGAACATTAATAATATCAGTAATAATCATTTGTCTTCCAAAGTCCAATTTCTAAAGAGTTTGTATTATCTGTAAAAATATAATTTACATATAAATTTTACTATATGTAATCTTTGGGAGTTAGCATAGAGATAGGATATAATTATGATAATACAGTCATGGCTGAAAGTGTTAACACCCTTGAAATTGTTCCAGAAAATGAAGTATTTCTCCCAGAAAATTATTGCAATTACACATTTCGTTATGCACATATTTATTCCCTTTGTGTGTATTGAAACAAACAACCAACCAGACATATACGAAATAAAGGTCAATAATTCAATGTTGTGGTGCAATTATCAAAATTGTATTAAATACACAAGTGGGTTTGTGGTGGTAAAATAGGAGACAGGTGCACACACAATGCTGAAACCAATAAACCAACAAAAATAAAACATGATAAAAACATATACAGCATATGCAACCTACAAGGTAATTCTGTAAGTATACAAGTATATAGGCAGGTGTAGTACTTCAGCCAGAGAAGTTCACAACACGGAATGATGACCATAAGAAGATGGTCAACACCATCAGTGTGGGTATCACTCCATAATCAACACACAGGTGGTGATGTTACAATATTGAAAACGTGGGGCCAATGTTATTGGATAAATAGCCCACTTACAAATGATATAGCCATATTAACTAGTGAGGACAAAATAGTAACCTCAAAGATAATGGTGCTGCATCATTAATAGAAGTGAGAACAACGGAATTGGATAAGTAGTCAATTCACAACCAATAATATGGTGGTCACAAATCAAATGTGTATATCTCACTAGCCTATACAACACGTCACTATTTCAATGTTATGAAAAGGGTTTACAGTACATATACGAGAATAATACATAGAATGAAGTAGACTGTGTGTGATGCATATACCAGAAAAGAATAGCATAAAAACAATTACCACACATAGAATGTCATGATGGCAAACACAAAAAACAAATATTAATAGTAAACCAAATTGGGAACAGAGGTTATACCTCAGTAGGTCCAGAAAGTGTGGTGACCGTCCCGACCTGACAAAGGTATTCACTGAAACACCTGTCGGGATATGCATCACACGAGGGGAAAGGCCAACTGCACCATATTGAAAGGAGTTTGGATAGGGTCATGTATTGCAAAATTTTGGCCAACAACCTCCTTACCTCAGTAAGCACATTGAAGATGAGTCATGGCTGGTTCTTCCAGCATGACAATGACCCAAAACACAGCCAAGGGAACAAAGGAGTGGCTTTATAAGGCAACTTTCACACATCACGTTTTTGCCGTCAGGCACAATCCAGCGAATTTTGAAAAAAACAGATCTGGCAAAAATTGCCGCCGGATCCATTTTTTTATCATAGACTTGTATTAGCGACGAATTGCGATGGATGGTCTCACGTTTCATCTGTTTTTTTGCCGGATCCGTTGCTGTCCGTTTTTTCAACGGACATACTAACGTCTTTTGTGTCCGTCGAAAAAACAGGCATCGACGGATCCGTCGCCGTGCATCGTTTGCTATAATGGAACCCTATTGTGCAGGATCCATCAAATAATGGAATACGGCAACAGATTCCATTTTTTTAATAAGCATGCATTTTCTATTCTGGGGTCTCTCTCTCTCTCTCTCTTCGGACCACCTATTCAGCTCCGAACCAACTAAAAGCTAGTCGGATCCGGTGAAAAAATGGATCCGTTGCATACGTTTTTCACAATTTCCGACTGATCCGTCTTTTTCAAAGTTCGCCGGATTGACCCTGATGGCAAAAAGCTGATGTGTGAAAGCAGCCTAAGAAGCATTTCAAAGGTCCTGGAGTGGCCTAGGCAGTCTCCAGACCTTTACACAATAGAAAATATTTGGAGGGAACTGAAACTTAATCTTGCCCAGCAACAGCCCCGAAACCTGAAAGATCTGGAGAAGATTTGTATGGAGGAGTGGGCCAAAGTCCCTGCTGCAGTGTGTGCAAACTTAGTCAAGAACTACAAGAAATGTCTGACCTCTGTAATTGCAAACAAAGGTTTCTGTACCAAATATTAACTTCTGTTTTTCACTTGTATCAAATTCTTATTTCATGCAATAAAATCTAAATTAATTATGTAAAAATCATACAATGTGATTTTCTGCATTTTTTAAAGATTCTATCTCTCACAGTTGAAGTGTACCTACAATAAAAATTATAGACCTCTCCATTCTTTACAGGTGGGCAAATTTGCAAAATCAGCAGTGTGTCAAATACTTATTTTCCCCACTGTATATGTTTTTATCCAGGTTTTTTGGTAATTTATTGGTTTTAATATTGGGTGTGTGCCTATCTCCTATTTAGTCAGCACATACCCACTTGTGAAATTAATAAAGTTTTGATAATTTCTACAACATTATATTATTGACCTTTATTTCAGAATTTTCTGGTTGTTTGTTTAATCCAGAGTAGTTTTATCCAATTTTAATCCATGTGATATACAGCTCTGGCAAAAATTAAGAGACCACTGCAAAATGTTCAGTTTGTCTGATTTTTCTCTTTATAGATATATTTTTGAGTAAAATGTAAATTGTTCTTTTATTCTATAAACTTCTGACAAGTCTCCGAATTTCCAAGCACTAAATTTTGTATTTTTTTCTGACAAAGAAGAATGGTCAAAATAAATAAAACAGCGCTTTCAGACCTCAAATAATGCAAAGAAAACAAGTTCATAATCATTTAGAAACAACAATACTAATGTTGTATTTACAAGAAAAAATTGGAGTTCTATACAAAGATCATATAAAAAGCAATATTTATTGTAACAAAATTAGTTAAAAACCAATATACAATGTACATAATAATATAAGGGAAGCAAGGAGACCCTAGTGGACATACATCCGGGTCACGTGCACCAAATTATATGTAGTATCACCCTGGGTTACATATATATATCTGCCGCATTTAAAGTGGTATAGTAAATGCTATCGGTTTCATTATGGACAAGTGTCCCCCTATACGGAATGACCGAGCATAAGAAAAGGCAGTCATATATGTCAAACATAAAGTTTCTTACCCATGGAGCAGTGAATGGTGCCTGGGACCCTGGATATCCCCCTAACGCGCGTTTCGCGTAGCTTTCTCAAAGAGGGAGTGAGGAAAAGCCTCCCAAATCCGGCATTTTATGCTGCAGCCTGGTTACCGATATCTCCAAAATGCGCATGCGCGCCACGATACATGCAGGAAGTTGTACTCAATTCCCGGCATTCACTAGGAGCGCACGTCATGGGGAAATCCCCATCTGACGTCACAGACATGCGCGCCTAGGAGCACTGAAGCCGAAGCAGAGAGTTCCCCTGCAGGCGTGGGGCGCATGCGCCGGAGATCAGACCCGGACATAGTAAAAGAAACGCCCTCAGCACAGCGCCGGAGCGTCATATATGCTGTAAGTCAGGGCTTTAAGAAGCAGCAACTAAATACAATACTGGGCAGTTATAACACTGATAATTGTGCAGGACATAGACAAAACGGGACACTAAATATAATGGAGCATACAGGTGATACTAAAATCAGTGAGAAATGTGAAATAATGATGAATATATAATAATACTAATGCAATATATACAATATATACTCATACAAAGTACGAATATCTGTGTAGAGACAGTGCGACAATAAACATACTTATTGAATACATATATATGATGCATATAACTATAAAAAACATTAATGATGCTGATACAGCATGCAATTGTGAATACACATATAGAGACAGTGCAACAAAAAACATACTTAATGGATGCATATGTGTAATACGTATTAATAATGCTGATACAGCAAAGTGAACCATCTTCATATAGTGCCCACTACTGCAAATTCACCGATGCTTCTGTCCTCATTCAGATGGTACTGACCTCTGTAATTGCAAACAAAGGTTTCTGTACCAAATATTAACTTCTGTTTTTCACTTGTATCAAATTCTTATTTCATGCAATAAAATCTAAATTAATTATGTAAAAATCATACAATGTGATTTTCTGCATTTTTTAAAGATTCTATCTCTCACAGTTGAAGTGTACCTACAATAAAAATTATAGACCTCTCCATTCTTTACAGGTGGGCAAATTTGCAAAATCAGCAGTGTGTCAAATACTTATTTTCCCCACTGTATATGTTTTTATCCAGGTTTTTTGGTAATTTATTGGTTTTAATATTGGGTGTGTGCCTATCTCCTATTTAGTCAGCACATACCCACTTGTGAAATTAATAAAGTTTTGATAATTTCTACAACATTATATTATTGACCTTTATTTCAGAATTTTCTGGTTGTTTGTTTAATCCAGAGTAGTTTTATCCAATTTTAATCCATGTGATATACAGCTCTGGCAAAAATTAAGAGACCACTGCAAAATGTTCAGTTTGTCTGATTTTTCTCTTTATAGATATATTTTTGAGTAAAATGTAAATTGTTCTTTTATTCTATAAACTTCTGACAAGTCTCCGAATTTCCAAGCACTAAATTTTGTATTTTTTTCTGACAAAGAAGAATGGTCAAAATAAATAAAACAGCGCTTTCAGACCTCAAATAATGCAAAGAAAACAAGTTCATAATCATTTAGAAACAACAATACTAATGTTGTGACTCAGGAAGAGTTCAGAAATCAATATTTTGTGGAATAACCGTGATTTTTAATCACAGCTTTCATGCGTCTTGGCATGCTTTCCACCAGTCTTTCACACTGCTTCTGGTGCAAAAAATTAAGCAGTTCTTCTTTGTTTGATGGCTTGTGACTATCCATCATCCTCTTGATTACATTTCCGAGGTTTTCAATGGGGTTCAGGTCTGAAGATTAGGCTGCCCATGACAGGGTTTTGATGTGGTAGCCTCTTAATTTTTGTCAGAGCTGTATGTGTATGTGTATACGGTAGTATTAGACATTAGCATTATTTTTGTTCTTAGATATGCATATACTTTTCATGTATCCCTTGTTCTCATTTTGTGTGTATTGCAACATCACAAAAATACAGAGGAAAAAAAAGCAAATTGGACATATTTTTACACTAAACCCCCAAAATGGGCAGGACAAAATTGTTGGCATCCCAACTTAATATTTGGTTGCACACCCTTTGGAAAAATAACTGCAATCAATTGCTTCCTATAGCCATCAACAAGCTTCTTGCACCTCTCATCTGGAATTTTGAACCACTCTTCTTTTGCAAACTGCTCCAAGTCACTCATATTTGAAGGTTTTTTTTTCCTAAAATGTGTGCCTGGCTACAGCCTTCCTGCACCGCTGATCACCAGCAGCAGTGATGTTTAAATGGGGCCAATTTACAGCCCCCCTTTGTTCTGTGAATGAACTGTTGTCCTAAAGGTACCGTCACACTAAGCAACGTCGCCAGCGATCTGTGACGTTGCAGCGTCCTAGGGAGCGATATCGCTGTATTTGACACGCAGCAGCGATCAGAATCCCGCTGTGAAATTGCTGGTCGCTGCTAGAAGGTCTGCACATTATTTGGTCGCTAGGTCGCCGTGTATCGCCGTGTTGCAAAAGCAACCATACCAGCGATATTTTACACTGGTAACCAGGGTAAACATCGGGTTACTAAGCGCAGGGCCGCGCTTAGTAACCCGATGTTTACCCTGGTTACCAGCGTAAAAGTTAAAAAAACAAACAGCACATACTCACCAGCGCGTCCCCCAGCCTCTGCTTCCTGACACTGACTGAGCGCCGGCCCTAAACTGAAAGTGAAAGCACAGCGGTGACGTCACCTCTGTGCTGTTAGGGCCGGAGCTCAGTCAGTGTCAGGAAGCAGAGGCTGGGGGACGCATGTAAGTATGTGCTGTTTGTTTTTTTAACTTTTACGCTGGTAACCAGGGTAAACATCGGGTTACTAAGCGCGGCCCTGCGCTTAGCAACCCGATGCTTACCCTGGTTACCCGGGGACCTCGGCATCGTTGGTCGCTGGAGAGCGGTCTGTGTGACAGCTCTCCAGCGACCAAACAGCGACGCTGCAGCGATCGGCATCGCTGTCGCTATCGCTGCAGCGTCGCTTAATGTGACGGTACCTTTAGTCAGCACATGCATTTGATATCAACTTCGAAAACTATCACATACACTGCTGACACTATAGGAATGTTGACCATGAGTGAAACAATATGCACTAGTCCAATGGTATCTTGACTATAAGGCACATACTATTGGATGGATCTTCCCCACCCAGAGGGACTTAAGGGGCTTCCTCTAGGACAGAAATGACAACATAATGGTATTGTGCTATTTTAAAGTCAGGTCTCCTACTGTATGACGCTAGGAACACAAGAATTACTTGGTGGCCTCTGGATCATGACTCTATAACAGACTAGATGCTAAAAACAATTTTAAAGTCAGGCCCCCTACTTTATGACACTAGGAACACAATAATTTCTTGTGGCCTCTGGATCAGGCCTCTATAACACACTAGATGCTACAAATTATATTATAGTCAGGTTCCCTACTGTATGACATTAGGAACAGAAATATTTTTGTGGCCTCTGGATCAGGCCTCTAAAATACACTAGATGCTGCAAACTGTTCTAAAGTCAGGCCCCCTACTGTATGACACTAGGAATAGAAGAATTTTTTGGTGGCCTCTGGATCAAGACTCTATAACAGACTAGATGCTGAAAACTATTTTAAAGTCAGGTCCCCTACTTTATGACACTAGGATCACAATAATTTTTTGTGGTCTCTGGATCAGGCCTGTATAACACACTAGATGCCACAAAATATTTTATAGTGTGGTCCCCTACTGTATTACACTAGGAACAGAATAATTTCTTGTGGCCTCTGGATCAGGCCTCTATAACACACTAGATGCTACAAACAATTGTATAGTCCTGCCCCATACTGCATGATACTAGGAGCAGAAATGTTTTGTGTCCTCTGGATCAGACCTCTATAACACACTAGATCGGGGGTGGGGAACCTTTTTCCGGCCAGAGGCCATTTGGAAATTTCTACCATCATCCGAGGGCCACATAAAAATGATCACCTTGAAAATTACCCAGTTATATTTAGTCAAACAATTAATTACGGTAACTCACCCTTAATGTGATGGCTGGAGCTGTTTCTCTTTGGTGCAGCTGGGATGTTAGGTGATACTGATCATGTTGCTTCTCACAGTTGCTTTTCCAGGGGTGGCTCGAAGATCACAGGGGGGGCACAGAAATCACAGGGGGGAGCACAAAGATCAAAAGAGGGCACAAAGATCAAAAGAGGGCACAAAGCTGGGGGGCACAGAGATCACGGAGGGGCACATAGTTGGGGGCACATAGCTGGAGGGGACAGATCACATAGGAGTACAAATATGACAGGGGTTATATAGCAGGGGGCACTGGGTTCAAAGGGGGCACAGAGCTGAGAGCCACAGAGATCACAGGGATGTAGCTGGGGACACAGAGATCACAGAGGGGCACATACTTGGGGAGCACATAGCTGGAGGGGACAGATCACAGGGGCACAGATCACATGGAAGCACAAATATTGCAGGGGGTACATGGCAAGGGGGCACAGGGATCACAAAGGGGGCACATAGATCACAGGGGGAAAGGGGGCCACAGAGATCACAGTGATGCACATAGCTGGAGGGCACAGATCACAGGGGGGCATATAGCTGGAGGGCATAGAAAACACAGGCAGAACTGAGATCACATGGGGTACATAGCTGGGAAGCACAGATCACAAGGGGCATATAGCTGGAGGGGCAGAGAGATCACAGGGGGAACAGAGATCACAGGGGGCACATAGCTGTGGGGCACAGAGATCGCAAGGGGCATATAGCTGTGGGGGGGCAGAGAACAGATCACTGGGGGCACAGAAATCACAGGGGGCACAGGGATCACAGGAGGGGCACAGAGATGACATGGGGGTACATAACTGGGAGGCACAGAGATCACAGGGGGCTTATAGTTGGGGGAGCAAAGAGATCATATTGGGGCACATAGCAGGATGGCACAGATCACAGGGGGTGCATATCTGAGGGGCACAGAGATCACAGGAGGGGCACAGAGATGACATGGGGCACATAGCTGGGAGGCACAGAGATCGCAGGGGGCATATTGCTGGAGGTCACAGAAATCACAGGGGGGTACATAGCTAAGGGGCACAGAGATCACAGGGGGGCATATAGCTGGAGGGCACAGAAATCACAGGGGGAACAGAGATCACAGGTGTGTACACAGCTGGAGGGCACAGATCACAGGGGGCATATAGCTGGAGGGCACAGAAATCACAGGGCATATAGCTGTGGGGCTCAGAGAGATCACAGGGGGAACAGAGATCACTGAGGGGCACATAAATCACAGGGTGCACATAGCTGCGGTGACAGGGATAACAGGAGGGGCACAGAGATGACATGGGGACATAGCTGAGAGGCACAAAAATCACAGGGGGCTTATAGTTGGGGGAGCAAAGAGATCATATTGGGGCACATAGCGGGTTGGCACAGAGATCACATAGCTGAGGGGCACAGGAATCACAGGAGGGGTACAGAGATGACATGGGGCACATAGCTGGGAGGCACAGAGATCACAGGGGGCTTATAGTTGGGGGAGCAAAGAGATCATATTGGAGCACATAGCAGGGGGCACAGAGATCGCAGTGGGCACATAGATTAGCTGAGGAATACAGATCACCTGCACAGCTGCCAGCACAGAGATCACTTTGAACTCTGTGGTTGCAGCAGCTTCTCTTCCAGGACAGTAGGACAGGAGAGCATTTGGTGCTGGCACCACCCACCCCGATGATAGCCTTGCCCACCGAACGTTAGCCCCACCCACCCAATGACACCATTCATGTGAAGGGCAGGCAGCGCTCTGTGATGAACGCTGCGTGCCCTGCACTTGGAGTTAAAAGGGCCGGCAGCCTGCAGGATGCGGCTGCCGCCAGGATATTGCTGACTCCGGGGACCTTCCCATTGGTTGAATGAAAAGCCAGCACAGGTCCGCGGGCCGGAGGTTTCCCTCCCTTGCACTGGATGCTGCAAACTATTTTAAAGTCAAGTCCACTACTGTATGGCCTTTGGATCAGGTCTCTACAACTTAATTTCTACCCAACAAAATGACGAAGTGTGATATGGTGGGCTGTCTAACTTTTTGCAACTGAAAAATTATGTATTTTTTCAATGTGCCTTAGGTCTACTAAATGACATGGTGGGAAACAGCAGGCTGTTTCACATATAGCTAGTGAAAAAATATTATTTAGAATGCTATACTCGTGGAGCACAATAGAAGCAGTGCACAACACACATGTAGGACATGAGCCCTGCTGGCTTGGTCTGTGGACTTCAGGAAAGGCAAAAAAAAATGCTGGAAGGTAAATTTAACAGCCACACTGGACACTAGCTAGCTACACTGTCTGACTGATATACAACCGCCTAATTAACTAGCTAAAATCTTGCTGCTAACAGTGCCAGCATCAGGAGCAGCCTCTCTGTGCTGTTACAGTGTCAAAATGGCACTAAAACAAGATGTCAGCTCTTTATATGGAGAGGGAGATGTGATTTCAGCAGCCATTTACACAAGCCGCGTGTCAAGACATTTTGGATTTTTCCTGAGCCTTGATTGGCTAGCCGCAGTGTGCACATGTAAGGTACTATCATGAACGCAGGATGCAGTGATGAGCAAAATGCAGAGCAAGAGTAAATGGGTTTTATACAGTATATGTAAATGTCTCAACAGTGAGTACTCCACACAGGGAGACACGGAGTGTAAACATAAAGGCCCACTATATATATATATATATATATATATATATATATATATATATATAGCAATAAATTAATTTGCAATGGGTGAAATAACGGGATAACTTATCTGTCTCTGGGTCCTGGAAAATCCCACGATTGCGTCGTAGGTGGCGCGTGACGTCTCTGAGCCGGTTCTGGAGAAAAGTGCAACACTGTTTCTGTACGGCGGCAAAGTATTCTGATCTTCTTACAAGTGATCCTGGAACGAGGTGCTGAATGGGGAAAGGTCTGTTGCACAGCCAAAGAAGGACAAATTCCCGGAGTAGAGACCACAGTCTCACCACTGCGAACCTCGTGCGACGCCGGATCAGCGTTGCAAAGAGAATCAGCAGAAGTCCGATGCACCAATCGGTAAGTTCTGTTGGGGTCGGGGACTAATGGTGAGTTAGTTTCTGGTGATACATAGTCTCTATGCGCAGGGGATGGAAAGCTGCAAAGCAGGCCTGTCAGTTGGCGTTAGTCAGCGGAGTCAGCCTAATCCTGTAGTACATGCTGGGAACCTGCCAAAAGCCCCATTTTCGCACTTGCAGCCTCCTTTATATCACTCCCGTCCCCAGCAGTCAGGTGCAAAGTTTCCCTCCAGTCAGAAAGTGCTTCCTCCGGCAACAATGGTGACAGTCCCGACAGTTCCAGCCCGAACATGCAAGATAGACTGCTGTTCTGGTCCATCTTCCTACACACACATAAAGTTAGGAAAAATAAATAAAATACTGTTTACAAGAACGCCGAGCTCTGTGCTCTACAAACCCCCTCCCCTCATCCAACACGTGCCAAATGCTCATGATACACCACCATTATTGTTGCTTAAGTGCTGAAAATACATTTGTAGCAACGCAAATATTTTCCCACAGTTTTTACCGAATGTTACTGGTTTTTTTCACATTTTATAAAATTTTGCTCAGGTTTCCGATCACGAATCTGAATGTGCCATATTTGTGCCAAAATTATGTTTGGCGATCGTTTTCCAAACAAATCACTAATTGTGAACATCGCACAGTCTCTGCCCCCAGTTGATGCTTTGTTTGAGTATCCCAGCAAGCATGGGGATTCTCAAACAAAATTTCATCAGAGAGGAAGTAGGAAAAAAATATAAAAGCTGCCAGTGTAGATAGGATATGATAGAGAATTTTAAATGCAAGTATATTCGAAAACAATTTAGATTATGAAATCAAATAGGATTTTTGGAAGAAATTGATTTTGCCTTCGGACCACCCCATTAATGCATCTATAATCCATTAGCATGCATGTATTTTATACAAGAAAGAAAATAAATATATGATCCCTTGCTGATTTTGTAAGTTTGCCCACTGACAAAGACATGAACAGTCTATAATTTTTAGGGTAGGTTAAGTTTAAGGCCTGGGTCACACACAATGTATAAAAAATCTGTCTGATTTTGTCTGCTGAGAATCACACAAATGTTCTCTGTATGGTGATCAGTATCTCATCCATGTGCAATGCCAGGATGCGCTTTTTTCTCAAAAAAAGTATCCGTGTGTCATCCGTATGGTGAGATTTTCTCACACACTTGCAAAATGAGCAAATAATGGCTGAGCCTTTCCTGTCACCTGCCCAATGCCTGAGAATTTCTCGCAAGTCACACTGATAGTCCGTGTGCTGTGCGATTTTTTTCTCGCACCCATAGACTTGCATTGGTGTTTCCCAGCTGAGATACGCGGACAATCGCAGCATGCTGCGATTTCACTCGCAAGTGTAATACGGACAAGAAAAAAACGGATGATGGGAGCTGCCCCATAGATTAACATTGGTCTGAGTGCTATGCGATATTTTCTCGCTTAGCACTCATCCATATTACGCTGTAGTGTGACCCTGGTCTAACATTGAGAGATAGAATATCAAAAATAAAATCCAGAAAATCACATTTTATAAATTATATAAATTTATTTGCATTTTGCAGTGAGAAATAAGTATTTGATTCCTCTGGCAAACAAGTCTTAATACTTGGTTTCAAAACCCTTGTTGGCAAGCACAGCAGTCAGACATTTTTTATAGTTGATGATGATGTTTGCGCACGTCAGAAGGAATTTTCGTTCACTCCTCTTTGCAATCACCTCTAAATCATGAAGCTTGGCAACTCGGAGCTTCAACTCCCTCCTGTCATGCTGCTGCAATGCAGGTTGGTGCAGGCTTCACTAGATGGCTGTAGAGAGGAAGCAGGTCTGCACCTAAACAGAGTTAACCTGCAATGCAACAGTGAGGTTACCACAGGTGGCAGAAGAATAGTGAAAACAAGCTGGGTCAAATCCTAGACTGTAGCGCAGTACCAAAGGAATAAGCAAACTCGCGGTCAGAGACAAAGCCAGGGGGTCATTAACGGTCAGGAGCAGATACGCCAAAAGACAAATTACAGAAACTGGTCAGGATACACGCCAAGTCAAACCAGGGAGTCTGCACACTATAGGGAAACACTGAGTCAAGACGGGAACAGGGAAAAACAGAGACACGAGTTGGTTCAGACAGCAAATGCAGCAAGACAAATCGGAGCAATCAGAGTCAGCTACAGCAGCACTAGGCAGAAACTATAACTGACATGATCTGCAGGACACAGCGGGGCAAAACAGCAAACCTGAGACCAGACTGAATCTGAGAGAAAAAACCAACCACCTAAAGCCAGGAAACCAATCCCAGAAAAAGGAAAACAAAGCAGGGAATATGTATAATTATATATAAATCTTTATTATAACAAAAAAAAGACTATTATTATACTATATAATATATGCTTTTTTCTCCTATTTTTGAATATATCTTGTAAAATTCTAAAATGTCGGTGATTTGGTTTTTTCTTATATGATCTTGTTTATAATAATTATGTTAGAGTAACTGATATAGCCTAGCCACCTTTATTCTTACTGAGTATGATTTATATTCTTACTGCATTTTGGTGTACAATTTTTATTTATTTTTTTATCACATTTCATTTTTTTGATCATCCCGATCTTCCTGTTGCACCTTCACTGTCATATTACAATTGTGATATTTTACAAAAAAATTTTTTTCTCTTATTATTTTTATTTTTTAAGGTTGATTCCTTGTGATATATTCACTGTATTTTGATATTTATTAATTTATTAATTAATTTTATTATTTTTTTGTGATATACCTGTATATCTATCAATGCACTATCATTACACTCTTTTTTTTAAATTATTTTCTCTCAGTGATTTAGATGGCATTCGCTATAACGCTATTAGGCTATATATTATATTATTGGCGCTTATTATATATCCCCCTTTCATTTTTTCTATCGGTCGGCCTCGTATTTGGTCTACCCATGTATTATTCCTGCCCTATTGCTCATGTCTTGTGCTGGAGTGGTGCGCATGCGCCTTCGGTGGTCTGCGGTCTCTGCTCTCGGCGTCATTGTGGTCTTGGCAACGCCGGGTCCTTCCTGTGCGTCCGGCCGCGTGACGCTGGGGGCGGGAACTTCCGGCCTGTCTGTCGGCGTCTGCGCCGCCCGCACAATGGCTCCAGTCATCAGCAAAATATATAAACCCCTAGCCATATGTATCCATCACCCCCTGACGAAGGATCGTGTATCCGAAACGCGCGTCGGGGTGCGCTTTGTTGGATACGGTGACTCCATAAGGTATATGTCCTCCACATTTTATACTGGCCACTTTATTGCTTTTTTTTGTGTAGTGCACTTGATAGATTTGCGAGTGATTTATATTGCACGATTGCACTTTTTTCACTATTGGCACTTTCTCCTTCTTACCCTATTATGGGTTAATATATATCATTTTAAATTTTATTCAATTTTCACGATTTATACGTATAATTTGGGAGACATATATATGATATTACTATATAATTGTTTTATTACTTATGGTACACCGTAGGCCTATTGGCTATTATATATATTTGTTTGGGAATTTTACTTCAATTATTTTATCCAACATGTGCACTTTTTAAATTATTTGTATCACCATCAATAAAGATTTATATATAATTATACATATTCCCTGCTTTGTTTTCCTTTTTCTGGGATTGGTTTCCTGGCTTTAGGTGGTTGGTTTTTCCTCATGGCATGAGTGGTTTCCACTCACTTTTTTTGTTGTTATCACTGGGGTCATTATAAATTATTAATAATTAAGTCTAAATTATTATTATTTTTCTTTTACCCCCGTTGTGGTTGCAATTTTCTTAACAAGTGTACTGTGTCTTGCACAGATTTCTCTCCATAAACCTGAGCATGGACTTCAAGGCCAGAGAGGCTTCCTGGCAGGGCCAAATCAATGCTGTATTCTGTGGTGGTGATATGGGTCCTAATACTGATAAAGGTTTACAATATAATGATATATTTAATGAGATTAAAAATCTTACCCATAAGAGAACCCGGTCGTGGTGGAACCGGGCCTTCTTAGATAATTATATGCAAAGACAGCTGATCCCTAGAGGGTTACGAATCCAGGTTACTCCGTCCTTTCCTGTGGATGATGAAGAGTTTGTGAAGAATTGGGAGGAAATATGTAATGGCACATCTAGGAAATTGATGGAATTATTAATCAAATTTAATTTGGGAATCCTAACAAAAATTGATGGTCTCCTGGATGAAGCTTTTACGAAAGCTAAGACTAATTTGTCATCTGAGCAGGTCCAATCCATAAATTCACAAATGGACAAAAATATTGATCAGTGGGTCAAGGACATCCAAGCAAAACAATCCAGTAAACTGTTAAGAGACCAAAAGGACTTCTCTAGTGGCAATGTATACAGATGGAGGAGACATCATCTTAGGGAATCACTGAGTGACAAGACTCCATCAACTACATCCAACTTACCTTTATGTGATGTGTCTGGAACTTCATCTTCCGCCTTTTCCATGGTATCAACCGCTTCAACTCCAAAACGGAAAAGGGAACCCCGTTATGTACCTGCAAAGAAACCATACGGGTATACCCATGAAAATTCTGGGAATAATTTAAAGGTAATTAATTTGAGTTCCCATGAACTATCCTCTACTGAGATTGACATCCTGGGTCGCGGTTTGATGTTTTGCCCTCAGGCACATTTTGACCATTTTACCGCAGTCAAAGATCTCCATCTCTTTGCGAGAAAATTGGTATTTAAGAAATTCTTTCATAATGAGAGTCTCTTACAAATGTTCCCAACAGAGGCGGAGCAGGAGACGTTAGCCATTTTACATGAATTGGCACAGGAAAATGAACCACAGGAAGGTAAGGTTCCCAAATCTATTCAACCTCGGTCTAGTAAATTTCCACCCTTGTCAGCCTGTCCAGCAATTGATGTGTTTGTTAAAACGGTCAGTAAAGATTTGGGAAAAATTCGTCTCTACTCGGACTCGGATAATCTTAGTGGAGATGAAAGAATGGCTCTTAAAAGATTAAAGACACTGGATGATGTTGTTTTTAAACCGGCTGACAAGGGTGGAAATATAGTAATTTGGCCTAGAACACTATATGAGAGCGAGGCCCTTAGGCAATTGAGAGATAATAAATGCTATAAGAAATTGACTTTCAACCCTTTGGACAAGTTTAAAACTGAACTTTTAACCATTTTGAAGGTGGCTCTTGATAAAGGGGTAATTTTTAAAAATTTATTTGGAGCTCTCCAAGTGCCAGAACCGATGGTATCAACACTTTACCTTTTACCTAAGGTTCATAAAAACCAAAATGTTCCTCCGGGTAGACCTATAATCTCCGGTTGCGGCAATTACCTTGAAAACGTAAACAAATTTATTGCTGCCAAACTACAACCCTTGGTAGAAGAATTGCCATCATTTACAAAGGACACTACGGAATTTTTGAAAAAGGTTGACGGTCTGTGTATAGAGGAGGATACATTCTTAGTGTCCTGCGACGTAGAATCCCTCTATACTAATATTCGCCATGCGGATGGGATTAAAGCGGTCCAATACTTTGCGCAGACTTCATCTTTGTCTGCCCACATGAACGCATTTGTGATTCAGTTACTGGATTTTTCCCTATCACATAACTTCTTTTTATTCAAGGGGTCCCTCTACCTGCAGCTCCAAGGTACTGCAATGGGCGCGGCTTTTGCGCCGGCTTACGCAAATTTGTTCTTGGGGCTGTGGGAGAGGGATCTGTTCATGTCGGGTGAGGTGCCATTGATGGAGCGTGTCCTTATGTGGACACGCTACATCGATGATATTTTTCTAATCTGGCAGGGGTCGGCTGACACACTTAAGGAGTTTATGATACTCCTAAACCAGAATGAATATAACATCCATTTGACCTATAAGTTTGACCGCAATGTGCTCGATTTCCTTGATGTGACCGTTCGTAGGGGTGTGGATGGCTGCCTATGTACAGATTTATATCGAAAAGATACTTCCGTGAATTCCTTACTGCACGCTACGTCGGCACACCCTCCAGCAGTGATAAGAGCAATACCAACGGGACAATTCCTACGACTACGTAGGATTTGTTCTGATGAGACAGATTTTAAAAAACAATCTGAAGAACTGAAAATACGGTTTCTGGAAAGAGGTTACAGTGGGCGCTCTATAAAAAAAGCTTATAATAGAGCTAAACATACAACGAGACATGAAGCCCTATATTCTAAAAAAACGTCTGCCCTTAATCAACCAGTAAGGTTCATCACAAAATATCACGAACAAGCTGACTTAATGTATTCACATATAGCGAAATCATGGCCAATTCTCCAATCTGATCCCATCTTACAGAAATATATTGGAGATAGGCCCAACATCACTTACAGGAGATCGAAAAATCTGTGTGACCATCTAGTGCAGAGTCACTATACTCATAACAATACCCTTTTTCCTCCCCTTTCTTTTTGCCCTAGGCCACAGACAGGATGTAAACCCTGTGGGAAATGTGTTTCATGTCCTAATATTCAAAGAGCCCAGGAATTTACCAACTCAAAAGGGACTAGCACATATCAAATAAAACATACTATTAATTGCATGTCAAAGGCTGTAATATACTATGCCACGTGTCCTTGTTCCCTCATTTATGTGGGACTTACAACGAGACAACTAAAAGTTAGGACAAGGGAACACGTTTTGGGCATCCTGGCGGCCAAAGATGTGGAAGATATTTCTACCTTAAAAACAATCCCTAAGCATTTTAGGGTCCACCATGATTGCGATGCCTCACTTTTGAAAGTGATTGGCATCGATATGATCAAATCAAATGAACGTGGGGGCAAAATTAGCATACCTCTAGCTCAAATGGAGGCCAAGTGGATATGGACTTTGGATACTGTTTCTCCACTTGGCCTTAATGAAAATTTTAGCTTTGCCCCTTTTTTATAAACCTTTTCTATAAACCTTTTTATAATACTGTTTTATATCTTTCAGTATTAGTGTAATTTTTTAACTGTTTTGGATTTTTAACTTTTTATCTAGGTGTTTGTATTTTGATGTTTTTATTATATGTTGCTCATTTTTTATTATCGTCTTTCAGATTTTACTTACGGTACCTTGTCGCCATGATGTTCGCTAAATTTCATCGCCATGTCCTTGGTTTCTTCCATGTGATCGGCTTGTCCTGAGGAGTTGTCGACGGATTATTCATCTACAAAAAAAAGACTATTATTATACTATATAATATATGCTTTTTTCTCCTATTTTTGAATATATCTTGTAAAATTCTAAAATGTCGGTGATTTGGTTTTTTCTGATATGATCTTGTTTATAATAATTATGTTAGAGTAACTGATATAGCCTAGCCACCTTTATTCTTACTGAGTATGATTTATATTCTTACTGCATTTTGGTGTACCGTTTTTATTTATTTTTTTATCACATTTCATTTTTTTGATCATCCCGATCTTCCTGTTGCACCTTCACTGTCATATTACAATTGTGATATTTTACAAAAAAAATTTTTTCTCTTATTATTTTTATTTTTTAAGGTTGATTCCTTGTGATATATTCACTGTATTTTGATATTTATTAATTTATTAATTAATTTTATTATTTTTTTGTGATATACCTGTATATCTATCAATGCACTATCATTACACTCTTTTTTTTAAATTATTTTCTCTCAGTGATTTAGATGGCATTCGCTATAACGCTATTAGGCTATATATTATATTATTGGCGCTTATTATATATCCCCCTTTCATTTTTTCTATCGGTCGGCCTCGTATTTGGTCTACCCATGTATTATTCCTGCCCTATTGCTCATGTCTTGTGCTGGAGTGGTGCGCATGCGCCTTCGGTGGTCTGCGGTCTCTGCTCTCGGCGTCATTGTGGTCTTGGCAACGCCGGGTCCTTCCTGTGCGTCCGGCCGCGTGACGCTGGGGGCGGGAACTTCCGGCCTGTCTGTCGGCGTCTGCGCCGCCCGCACAATGGCTCCAGTCATCAGCAAAATATATAAACCCCTAGCCATATGTATCCATCACCCCCTGACGAAGGATCGTGTATCCGAAACGCGCGTCGGGGTGCGCTTTGTTGGATACGGTGACTCCATAAGGTATATGTCCTCCACATTTTATACTGGCCACTTTATTGCTTTTTTTTGTGTAGTGCACTTGATAGATTTGCGAGTGATTTATATTGCACGATTGCACTTTTTTCACTATTGGCACTTTCTCCTTCTTACCCTATTATGGGTTAATATATATCATTTTAAATTTTATTCAATTTTCACGATTTATACGTATAATTTGGGAGACATATATATGATATTACTATATAATTGTTTTATTACTTATGGTACACCGTAGGCCTATTGGCTATTATATATATTTGTTTGGGAATTTTACTTCAATTATTTTATCCAACATGTGCACTTTTTAAATTATTTGTATCACCATCAATAAAGATTTATATATAATTATACATATTCCCTGCTTTGTTTTCCTTTTTCTGGGATTGGTTTCCTGGCTTTAGGTGGTTGGTTTTTCCTCATGGCATGAGTGGTTTCCACTCACTTTTTTTGTTGTTATCACTGGGGTCATTATAAATTATTAATAATTAAGTCTAAATTATTATTATTTTTCTTTTACCCCCGTTGTGGTTGCAATTTTCTGAATCTGAGAGAAGTTAACCCCTGACATGATCAGACCGGGAAAAGGGAAGACAGGACTCAAAACCCGGTCTGGATCATGACACCTCCTTAAGTTTTCTGTTGGATTAAGGTCTGAAGACTGGCTAGGCCACTCCATGACCTTAATGTGCTTCTTTTTGAGCCACTTCTTTGTTGCCTTGGCAGTATGTTTTCAGCCATTGTCTTGCTGGAAGACCCAGCCACGACCCATTTTTAACCCCTTCATGACCCAGCCTATTTTGGCCTTAATGACCTGGCCGTTTTTTGCAATTCTGACCAGTGTCCCTTTATGAGGTAATAACTCAGGAACGCTTCAACGGATCCTAGCGATTCTGAGACTGTTTTTTCATGACATATTGGGCTTCATGGTAGTGGTAAATTTAGGCCAATAATTTCTGAGTTTATTTGTGAAAAAAACGGAAATTTGGCAAAAATTTTGAAAATATCGCAATTTTCACATTTTGAATTTTTATTCTGTTAAACCGAGGGCTATGTGACACAAAATAGTTAATAAATAACATTTCCCACATGTCTACTTTACATCAGCACAATTTTGGAAACAAATTTTTTTTTGCTAGGAAGTTATAAGGGTTAAAATTTGACCAGTGATTTCTCATTTTTACAACAAAATTTACAAAACCAGTTTTTTTAGGGACCACCTCACATTTGAAGTCAGTTTGAGGGTTCTATATGGCTGAAAATACCCAAAAGTGACACCATTCTAAAAACTGCACCCCTCAAGGTACTCAAAACCACATTCAAGAAGTTTATTAACCCTTCAGGTGTTTCGCAGCAGCAGAAGCAACATGGAAGTAAAAAATGAACATTTAACTTTTTAGTCACAAAAATGATTTTTAGCAACAATTTTTCTATTTTCCCAAGGGTAAAAGGAGAAACTGTACCATGAATGTTGTTGTCCAATTTGTCCTGAGTACGCTGATACCTCACATGTGGGGGTAAACCACTGTTTGGGCGCATGGCAGGGCTCGGAAGGGAAGGAGCGCTATTTGACTTTTTGAATGAAAAATTGGCTCCAATCTTTAGCGGACCCCATGTCGCGTTTGGAGAGCTCTTGTGTGCCTAAACATTGGAGCTCCCCCACAAGTGACCCCATTTTGGAAACTAGACCCCCCAAGGAACTTATCTAGAAGCATAGTGAGCACTTTAAACCCCCTGGTGCTTCACAAATTGATCCGTAAAAATGAAAAAGTACTTTTTTTCACAAAAAAATAATTTTAGCCTCAATTTTTTCATTTTCACATGGGCAACAGGATAAAATGGATCCTAAAATTTGTTGGACAATTTCTTCTGAGTACACCGATACCTCACATGTGGGGGTAAACCACTGTTTGGGCACATGGTAAGGCTCGGAAGGGAAGGAGCGCCATTTGACTTTTTGAATGAAAAATTATCTCCATCGCTAGCGGACACCATGTCACGTTTGGAGAGCCCCTGTGTGCCTAAACATTGGAGCTCCCCCACAAGTCACCCCATTTTGGAAACTAGACCCCCAAGGAACTTATCTAGAAGCATAGTGAGCACTTTAAACCCTCAGGTGCTTCACAAATTGATCTGTAAAAATGAAAAAGTACTTTTTTTTTCACACAAAATTTTTTTTGCCTCAATTTTTTCATTTTCACATAAGCAACAGGATAAAATGGATCCTAAAATTTGTTGGGCAATTTCTCCTGAGTACGCTGATACCTCATATGTGGGGGTAAACCACTGTTTGGGTGCACGGCAAGGCTCGGAAGGGAAGGCGCGCCATTTGACTTTTTGAATGGAAAATTAGCTCCAATCGTTAGCGGACACCATGTCGTGTTTGGAGAGCCCCTGTGTGCCTAAACATTGGAGCTCCTCTACAAGTGACCCCATTTTGGAAACTAGACCTCCCAAGGAACTAATCTAGATGTGTGGTGAGCACTTTGAACCCCCAAGTGTTTCACAGAAGTTTATAACACAGAGCCATGAAAATAAAAAATAATTTTTCTTTTCTCAAAAATGATTTTTTAGCCAACAATTTTTTATTTTCCCAAGGATAACAGGAGAAATTGGACCCCAAACGTTATTTTCCAGTTTCCCCCTCCTCTACAAGTGACCCCATTTTGGAAACTAGACCTCCCAAGGAACTAATCTAGATGTGTGGTGAGCACTTTGAACCCCCAAGTGTTTCACAGAAGTTTATAACACAGAGCCATGAAAATAAAAAATAATTTTTCTTTTCTCAAAAATGATTTTTTTAGCCAACAATTTTTTATTTTCCCAAGGATAACAGGAGAAATTGGACCCCAAACGTTATTTTCCAGTTTCCCCTGAGTACGCTGATACCCCATATGTGGGGGTAAACCACTGTTTTGGCACACGTCGGGATTCGGAAGGGAAGTAGTGATGTTTTGAAATGCAGACTTTGATGGAATGCTCTGCGGGCGTCACGTTGCGTTTGCAGAGCCCCTGATGTGCCTGAACAGTAGGAGCTCCCCACAAGTGAGCCCATTTTGGAAACTAGACCCCCAAGGGAACTTATCTAGATGTGTGGTGAGCACTTTGAACCCCCAAGTGCTTCACAGAAGTTTACAACGCAGAGCCGTGAAAATAAAAAATCATTTTTCTTTCCTCAAAAAAGATGTTTTAGCAAGCAATTTTTTATTTTCACAAGGGTAACAGGAGAAATTGGACCACAATATTTGTTGCCCAGTTTGTTGTGAGTACGATGATACCCCATATGTGGGGGTAAACCACTGTTTGGGCGCACGTCAGGGCTCGGAAGGGAAGTAGTGACATTTGAAATGCAGACTTTGATGGAATGGACTGCGGGCGTCACGTTGCATTTGCAGAGCCCCTGATGAGCCTAATCAGTAGAAACACCCCACAAGTGACCCCATTTTGGAAACTAGACCCCCCTAGGAACTTATCTAGATGTGTGGTGAGCACTTTTAACCCCCAAGTGCTTCACAGAAGTTTACAACGCAGAGCCATGAAAATAAAAAATCATTTTTCTTTCCTCAAAAAAGATGTTTTAGCAAGCAATTTTTT